>NC_073340.2:25542500-26166785 GCF_027580225.2 Misgurnus anguillicaudatus
CAAATTGTCCTCATTAAAGAGGGAACAGTGACGCTGTGTTGAAATTTTAAATATCACTATACTATGAAGGAAATCAACTGGAACAGCTATGTTGAAATTAATAATGAAAGGCAATGAGACGATTAATTACATGTGCAACAACTTTTATATAGTTGGAAAAAAACAATTAAATCATATTTTGAATTTATTCAACATGAAATAGAAATAAATTATAAGAAAATATGTATATATAAATTATTTGTCCTTGCAGACTGTGTGAATAATTAAAATGTTATTCCACTTTTGTTGTGTGTCCCCAAATGCTGCATATTTATAAATAATGGCAACAATAAATATAACCTAAAAATGTTAGATAAGATAAGATTATAATTACATACCACAGCACATCAAAAATCTGTTAATAATGTATTGGAAAACTTTTTTGAAAAAAAATATTTTAAACTTTAATTTACAATTAATATAATAAAATAATATAAATATATAATAAATATTAAATAATATATATAAATAATATGTTTACATATAATATTTTGTATACATTATTATAATTATAAATATTATAATTATAAATATAATAGTTAATATTATAATAAAAATTATAATTATACATTATTATTATTATTATTATTATACAATTTTGCATTTAGTTTTAGTTTTAAAATAGATCAAAATTTTTCAAAACAATTAAAGATTTTTATTACTATTACTACTATTATAAAACATAAACTAATAAAAAAATATTTAATTTCTAAATTTAAAAAGGCCACAGCAACACAAAATAATTTAAATAAATTCCATTTAAAGTACCCAGTTGGTTCCCACAACTAGAAAGTGCAAAAAAGAGGGAAATACGAAAGATGAAGGGCAGAAGAAACGAAGCGGAGAGATGGAGACAACACAGTATGTGTTACTGGGACACTCCGACACCCATGAACTAAAACAGCATGTCTTAAAATCATGCTCGTTTTCAAAAGGAACTGCGTTTTTCATGTTTACAGAATATGTTTTTCTTCATTTGATTATGTATTTAGTTATTTATTTCTAGCGTGCGCATGCTCGGCATTTCTGTTAAGCCCGCAACAACAATGATGCCGCCCTCCCACGTTTGCTCTTTTAATACCGCTGAAAAAATCAAAACACTCTCAAACAAATTGATGTACTCTTTAATACAGTCGTCACATCATCACAGGGTCCTTGCGTCGTCTGCCTTGGTGACAACTGCAGGGCTGCTTAGCTTAGCCGCCATGGCTACAGCTTTGTTGGTCGCTTCAATGATTTATCACAAAAAATAAAACGAGGGAAAAAAGAAATGAGAGAAATTAAAAAGGGCCTCTCGATTGAGTCATTGGCACCTTTGATTGACAAGGCCTAATCAGCTTATCTGGGTGCTAATAAAGATGATGGCCTGCAGAGAGACTCTCTACCTGACTCTGCGTGAACTTTGGGCCCCGGTGAGGGCCCCAGGGGCCAGGCCCGACCCACTCTGCTTATCTAAACACTGCTGAAATCAATCCCTAATGAGCTGGTTTCATTTTGCCTCATCGATCTATTGCTACAGCGGCTGCTGTGTATTCAAAGGCCACCTCTCTGCTCCTGACAGACACTCGGTTGTGCATCTCGTTTTGTTTGTTTATATCGGCACAAGCAGACACCAGGTTAATTTGGATTAATTAATAGATTCTGAGGTCATGTGCTTGTTTAGTTAAACATAAACTTAATTTTGGTGCTTAATAGGATAAAATCTAACCAAATAGTATTATCCAAAGATAGCCACAAATAACAGAAATACAACCCTGAGCTATTTCTTTTTTTTTTACTATACAAATCTTCTTTTGCAAACTTCCTTGGCTTTCATAAAAAGCAAAAAAAATATTTAGGGTTAATTTAGGGCTTGTGGGCTTTGGGACATTTCTGATTTAAATGCCTTTAAATTGGCTGCTTTGCTCCCTCCTACTGTACTCCAGGCTCTCTTCAGGCCGGCGTGCCTCTGGTTCAGGCTGCTTTAAAGTGGGTGCCCTCTCCTAATGAAGACGCATACTTTATTTATGAGACAAACAGTTTGGTAAAAAGCTCTGCATGTGCAGAGAGCACTCTCAATATCTCTCCGAGGGCCTGGAGTGCTCCTGACATGCTTTTGCTGGACTCAACGCACTACACAACTAACACACACGCAGTCTTTACTGACACTTTGTAGGTGCACTCGAATAAAACGGATTCCACAAATGCCGGCAGTGAGGGGGGAACGTTTGTCTTTCCTGTCTCAAAGGTGTAATGGTTGTAAATTTTGAATTTGGTGCATGGCTATGAGGAATTCAGGTAACCCCACACCATGGATGACCTTTACTTTTTTTATAAATCAAAATTTTTTGGAGTATCATAAAAAATGTATGATAAACTGTTTAGATTATATACAACGAGCGGATTCACAATGAGTTTTACCAAAATGTGAACCATGTATATTTTCCTCTAAAAAGGGGCCAATAAAATAACAGTGACTATACCAATATACTTTATTTAACCCAATGCTGGGTAAATAGTGGGCAGAATACATGTTGGGTCAATGAAAAAAATAGTGCTGGGCAAAGATTAATCGCGATTAATCGCATACAAAATAAAAGTGATTTTTTGCTAAATATATGAGCCATGTGTGTAATTATTATGTATATATAAATACACACACACACACACACACACACACACACATTCATGTATTTATGTATTTAAGAAACAATTACATGTGTGTGTGTGTGTGTATATATATATATATTTATTTATTTATTTTTATATATATATATATATATATTAGGGCTGTCAAAAGATTAATCGCGATTAATCGCATCCAAAATAAAAGTTTGTGTTAACATAACAAATGTGTGTGTATGGTGTATAATTATTATTCATATATAAAAACACACCCAATTATGTATATATTTAAGAAAAATTTATTATATTTATATATAAAATATTCATATATAATATAAATTATATAAATGTATATACAGTATTTAAATGCAAATATTTCTTAAATATATACCTGAATGTGTCGGTATTTATATATACATAATATTTAGACACAGTACACACACATATGTTATGTAAACACAAACTTTTATTTTGGATGCGATTAATCGCGATTAATCTTTTGACAGCCCTAATATATATATATATATATATATATATATATATATATATATATATATATATATATTTATTTATTTGTATATATTCTATATTCTATATTAACAATCAAAATGGATATATAAATAAAAATGTTCTGAAATGTATATATGTATGTGTGTGTGGGGGGGGGGGTCTATGTTGTTTACAGGGACATGAATAGTGTATAATGACATGTTTATGATGCTATAAACGTGGTTTACGGGGACACAGACAGTGTCCCCATAAACGGAAAAGCTAAAAAAACATACTAAATGGTAGTTTTTCATAGATTAAAGACTGCCAACAGGTTTTTGTGACATTGGGGTTAGGGACTGGGGTAGGTAAGGAGAATAGAATATAACAGTTTGTACAGTATAAAATGCATTGCGTCTATGTTAGTGGGTTATTTTAACTCATGGTTGGGTTAACAACAACCTAGCATAGGTTTATTTATAAACCACCATGTGTTCTGTCCAATATTTACCCAGCATTGGGTAAAAGTTAACCCAGCAAAATATAGAGTGAACTTTTTGAGTGCATATAAAATGCACTTTTATTTTGTATGCGTTTAATCGCAATTAATCTTTGCCCAGCACTACGGGTTATTTTAACTCATGGTTGGGTTAACAACAACCTAGCATAGGTTTACTTATAACCCACCATGTGTTCTGTCCAATATTTACCCAGCATTGGGTTAAAAATAACCCAGCAAAATATAGAGTGCACTTTTAGAGTGCTATAAATGCACTTTTATTTTGTATGCGATTAATCGCGATTAATCTTTGCCCAGCACTATGGGTTATTTTAACTCATGGTTAAGTTAACAACAACCTAGCATAGGTTTATTTATAACCCACCATGTGTTTTGTCCAATATTTACCCAGCATTGGGTTAAAAATAACCTAGCAAAATATAGAGTGCACTTTTTGAGTACATATAAAATGCACTTTTATTTTGTATGCGATTAATCTTTGCCCAACACTAGGGTTATTTTAACTCGTTGGGTTAACAACAACCTAGCATAGGTTTATTTATAACCCACCATGTGTTTTGTCCAATATTTACCCAGCATTGGGTTTAAAATAACCCAGCAAAATATAGAGTGCACTTTTAGAGTACATATAAAATGCACTTTTATTTTGTATGCGATTAATCACGATTAATCTTTGCCCAACACTAGGGTTATTTTAACTCGTTGGGTTAACAACAACCTAGCATAGGTTTATTTATATCCCAACATGTGTTCTGTCCAATATTTACCCAACATTGGGTTAAAAACAACCCAGCAAAATATAGAATGAATAAGGTTGTGTTTGTTAACATCAGTTAATGGATTAGTTAACAATTAACATTACTACAACATTTATTAATCTTATTTCATGTTAATTTCATTATTTACTACATTAAAATCAAAAGAATATATTTTGATAAATGATGGTAAGCACACAATTGATGGTATAATATTTGACTTCCATAGTACTATGACAATCAATGGGTGCTGTTAACTGTGTGCTTACCCTTATTTATAAAAATATCTTCTTTTGTGTTCAACATTAAGGTGTAGAACCACATGAGGGGGAGTAAATGATGACAGAATTTTCATTTTTGGGTGAACTGTAACTTTAGCATTACTATTGAAAGGCTTGTAGAAACATACGGCAGGTGTGGTTTGCCGCCCGAGTGATTTTTAACACACGACCCATAAGCTGGTCAATCCTCCTCAGTGTGACACAGGGACTGAGGGTCACTTCAGCAACCCAAAAAAATCACATCCATTTCGTAAAGGCTGTGTTTGCCCCAGCTCCGTGCACACCGTGCGGGCGATCGCTGTGCATTTCGTGCATGGCTGCTGTGCCCAAATCCCAAAACTACAGGGTTGTCCTCTTTAGGGCCACTTCAGTTTAGGACTACCTGTCGCTAGGCTTTAAAGTTGCAGGTGCGTGCGTGAGTGCGCTGGGGTGGTCAGTGGTGTAAGGGGGTCAGGGATTAGGATCACAGGACGCATCAGACTGAGTTGCGCTTTAATGCAGTTAGAGAAGGGATGAGTAAACAGGCATTGTTCTGCGTTTGCAGCTCCCACACAGAGAGCACTAGAAGCCGTGCGGTATTGTGTCAGATGAGGGGTCTCAGAAGTAGAGACTGGTCCTTTATGGGGAATTCTCCTCTCATAGGGGGTCGGATCTTGCCAATGCCGTCTACAAGCTTTCTTTTGGTATCTACTACGAAAGCTATTCAATTGGGCTGACATAAGTAAAAAGAAGCATGAATACAGAAAACGGCGAACAGAACAGGAAAAAATTATACAATAAAGGATAGTAAAAAAAATGTAGAAATCCAAAATAAATTAAACTAAATTTTTAAGCAGAGATGCAGATTGCATTTATGAATTTGTGAGTTGTTCTTGCGCGACATCAAACGGCACTGGTCGCACAACCCTGAATTATTAACCGTGTCAACGTCACGCACAAGCCACCCTACCATTATAGTGTAAATTAACAAAGTTTTCAAAACTACGACAGAAAGCCGATAGCTTCTTGAAGAATGAGCTTTGATTCGTCTCATAGGCCTCAAAAACACAGCACACAAAAAAAATGATTACACCAGTAGGTATTGTTTAGATCTAAATTAGTTCCCGTTTTTATTTAAAGATGAAACTACCATTAATACAGGTGCGAGCCAGGGGCATTTTATTTATAAACTGGTTTATTAAAAGATTCGCAGGACTGTAGAGGCAAGCTGTTGTTTTTTTTCCAGTCAACACAGCATTATTTGGTACCCATATTAAAACCTCTCTCTCTCATATGCACGCCACACACAAGCACACACAGGTAGGTGAATGGAAATAAGGCGGTATGTTTTGTGTGAGACAGTACTGCGGTTGCTGCTCTACACCTCTCTCTCCCTTGCTTCCCTTTGATGTGCTCCTGAAAATGTCACCCGTCGTCAGTGCGCCCCCCCCTTCTTTCTATCGCGCATACGAGCGAGACAATTTGCTGTCGCTCACCCCCCTACCCAGAATGCTTACCGGTTTCCACAGCTATCTGGTAGCCGGCGTCCAGCCTCCGAGATGACCTTTCTAGTCTCTCTGTGTTGTCCAACAGATGTGCTCTCTAAAAACAAACCAAGAGAAGAGAGAAAAGAGTAAGTGTGATTGAAAAGGCTTCAAAATATGCATATACAAAAGAGACTACTTAGATGCAATTTACATTACATGTTGATTTGAGAGAATCGAATTATTATTAGACACAAATTGGACAGATCCTCGTGTAAATTCCATAGCAGAAAAGACTGAAGCTGAAATCTAACACCTTTCCTTCGTTTTAATTGAGGCTTCCTTCTTTCGGTGGCTTTGTACTAAAGGTGTTGCCATTTCTCATTAGCTCACATTTAGCAGCAGGGCAAAGATTAGCATGGGAGGGTTGGTTAATTGAGCTGTAATATATTTTCAAATGTAGCTTTAAATAAGCCAATGTCTGTTAGTCTGACTAGTTTAACACCCCATTATAAACCTTATCGATCATTTTTCATATTCAAATTAAATAAAAAAAATAAAAAAATATAACTGTAAACCATGAAAAACAATCTGTAACACTTTACTATATATGAAGAGTTTGGTTCCAAAACACAATAAACAGCATTTTTTTATTAGTCACCACCAAAATCAATATTGTATCTGGTCAGTATTAAAAAGTAAATTCTTAATTTTACGCAAAATCCAATATCCACCGTGTTATTTTGTCATCTTTTCTCCCTTTTATCCCAAAACGCGATAAACGCCAGTCCTTCTTCTCTGCAGAATGCAATAAATCCGCTCAACAAATCACAGCGCACCATTCCACGCATTTTAAACAACAATGGGGGCGCTTTGAATACACACAGAATCTTAGTTTTCCTCATCTACTTTGTACTTCCTGATCAACAAACAAGCAAAAACAAAATAATACTTTTGATGGCACTGATAAACCTTTGGTGGTTTTCTGTGGCGGGGAAGAAACATAAGCCATCAAAATCGAATAATTTACGTGAGAGGCACTCTGGCGAAGGAAAAATGCCGGTTGTTGCTTGTTCTCACACAACAGCATCAAGTTTCTGTCATGCTAACACATTGACCAGAGGAGATCTTATGAAAAACTTTCCATTATTTTACTCGAAGTCAACAAAAATCGAGCAGGATTTACAGCTGATCGCAATCACAAAAAAGTTCAGTGACAACGTCCCAAGGTTGACCGCAGCAATGACAGTGTTCTTAATATAACAAAGTCTTTTGATTAATGCCATTAATGTTCATTTTTTTAATCAGTGTATACCACTAGTTAACTAAATGAATATAACATGGCAAAGATGAATGCACATTTATATATTGATTCAATAGATTTATAGTATTTTGAAAAATGTTTTTTAGATTTATTGCATTTTGCAATTTTTTTTACAATAAATCTTTAAAAATCAAATTATGGATTTGAATTTTTTATGTTATTACAACCTAAATATGCTATGTGAAAGTTGTAAAAGAAAAAAGTGGTTTTCATCTTGTCACTTTCTTAGTATAGTTAATGGGTACAGTCTGTTAATAGTGAGAATTAGTCCCTATTTAAAAGTGTTATCAAACAATCATGCAAACCATGAAAGCTTTATACATTCTGTGCCAGATTTACTAAACAGGTAAAATAAGCATGAAAACTTAACTTTACTAACATGCCAAACGTTGAAGAACACAGGCGCAACATCTATTTTCTATAGTATCAACTACTACACTGAGCTAACTTACTGTGCAAAATGAATGTACACAATGTTAGCTAGTTCTTGCCTGGCTGATCCATGCTCGTCGTCTTCCCTCGTCTTTTGCAAAGGGAAACTTTTTATTTTCAACAAGATATTTGTTTGAGATCACTTTAACCACTAGCCAGATCGATAAATAAACACAGACCGGAAGTTAACTTGGTTCCAGGCGCATAACTGTGGCAAGGCGTGTGCGTCTAATTACCAACGCAATTTAACACATGGGCTGTGTCCGAAATCACATACTGTGAGAGTGGGTAGTGAATTAGATGGAGTACTTACTTCTTAACCATTAAAACAGTAGGTACTAAATAGTATTAATATGAATAGAATGAATTTGGACGTACTACATATGCCATGTTGATACACCACGTGACACTTAAAGTTGTTCACTTGTATGACGTTAAACTAGCGCAATTTAACTAAAAGGGTCAGCTGTTTAATATATGTATTCGTTACCGCTTTCTGGCATTTTTTAATAAAACAACGCATCTCCTTTTTCTTCTTCGTAAAGGGTCCATCGAATGAACACTTTGGGATCTTGACAGAAGTAGTAGGTCATCCTAGAACTTTCGCCTACTGTTTTTGGAATACTATGAATTCAGACATACTACTTCCCTCGTTTACTGCTTTTCCCCTACTACAGTGTTCTTCACTCCCAGCCCTGGAGAGCCGGTGTCCTGCAGAGTTTAGCTCCAACCTTAATCAAACACACCTGAGCAAGCTAATCAATGTCTTCATGATCACTAGAAGATCACAGGTAGGTGTGTTTGATTAAGGTTGGAGCTAAACTTTGCAGGACACCGGCTCTCCAGGATTGGGAGTGAAGAACACTGCCCTACTATATAGTATGGAAGTACTCGGATGCAGCCATGTTTTTTTGGGGAGTTATAAAATGACCCAAATACCAGTAAATTGACAAGTGCAGATGCGTGATTCTTTTTAATACTCTCCTCTTATAAATTTTGCGTCTGAAAGAAAAACTCCTACAAATGCATAAGGTCAGGTGCAAAAATAACTGGGTGATTCTCACGAAACCATTGAAACACCACGGCACTAATGATTTTAGCTTTAAAATGTGTAATATAGTAACATTAAAAAGCATCAGAATTAACACAATACTGTGTTCTACCTTGCACAATGTGTGATTTCAACATAAGAATTTATAATTGGAAATTTTATCTCATTTTCTGCTGAAATTCTCATTACCGCAATGTGTCCGGCTGTGTTTGAACATGCGTTATGTTGTAATTTAATCAAATTAACACAAAAATTTTAAGAAAAAAAATAAATGGATGTTTTGCTAGACTACTTTAGATTACAGAAAAAATATTTACTGAATATTCATGTATAATAATAATGAAGAAAAATTAGGAAAATGATGTGTCCATGCCTGATGTTCTCATCCTCCGCAAAACTTTTTGAGAACAGTTTAAGCACACATACAGAATTTTAATAAAGTTTGATTTTGAGTGACCAAGCACATGGACCAGTTACTTCAAGAAGGCTACCAGGTAAGATCATTTTTTACAGTTAATTTGAAACATTGTCTTGTCAGAATGCTTACACGGCATTTTGATTATCATTACCGCAACAGATGCTTATTAAATGTTAATTTAATTAATAGAAGCATAATACTTTGATTTTAAATGCATGTGCAGAATCTCCAAATTATGTTCTTTCAGGTTTGTCATGTCATTTTGAAAATATGTCAGTGTTGATGTTTACTGACTGTTGCGGTAATGAGATTTTTTTTTTTATTATGTTACAAAAAGTGTTAAATGATAAGTAAAAGTTTTTAAATTAATGTTCCCATTTACTCCAGACTTTGTTTTTCAATGTCTGGTGGGAAAAAAAGTAAATTTAAGCAATTTTTACATTTTCATGCTTGACATTTTTAAAACCAAGTTTTCGTGAGAATCACCCACATACTGTGAGAGTAGGTAGTGAATTAGATGGAGTACCTACTTCTTAACCATTAAAACAGTAGGTACTAAATAGTATTAATATGAATAGTAAGAATGAATTTGGACGTACTACATACGCCATGTTGATACACCACGTGACACTTAAAGTTGTTAACTTGTATGACGTTAAACTAGCGCAATTTAACTAAAATGGTCAGCTGTTTAATATATGTATTCGTTACCGCTTTCTGGCATTTTTTAATAAAACAACGCATCTCCTTTTTCTTCTTCGTAAAGGGTCCATCGAATGAACACTTTGGGATCTTGACAGAAGTAGTAGGTCATCCTAGAACTTTCGCCTACTGTTTTTGGAATACTATGAATTCGGACATACTACTTCCCTCGTTTACTGCTTTTACCTACACTATAAAAAAATTCCGTAGAAATTGCAGCTGGGTTGCCGGTAATTTACCGTAGATTTAAATTTATGTTTTTAACTGGCAACATTTTGTTCAAAGTTAAATGAACATTAAACATTTAAAAGTCTTTGTCTTTACGGAGTAAAACTAAAAAAACAGCATCAAGCAAAACATTCTGGGAAACAAAATCTGAAGCAAAAAACAGAAAAAGGTTGATGATGACTTCTGGTTCCCAGAATGCTTTGCATGAGGCTGTTATTGTTTAGTTTTATGCTGTAAAGATAAATACTTGTTAATATTTAAAGTTTATTTAACTTTGAACAAATTCTTGCCAGTAAATAACATAAATGTAAATCTACGGTAAATTACCGGCAACCCAGCTGCAATAACATTGTAACTAAATAGTATGGAAGTACTCGGATGCAGCCATGTTTTTTGGGGAGTTATAAAATGACCCAAATACCAGTAAATTGACAAGTGCAAACTTTAGTAACAGATGCGTGATTCTTTTTAATACTCTCCTCTTATAAATTTTGCGTCTGAAAGAAAAACTTCTACAAATGCATAAGGTCAGGTGCAAAAATAACTATGTTCACTCCTTTTCAGTGCTAATTCTTCACTGCGTTTCTTTAGTTAATCCTGACCGCACTTTTTAATGCCAAAAAATGGTTTGCACTTGGGCAAGATGTTAGTAAATCTGGCCCTCTGTGTTTTACATTTAGGCATTTAGCAGACGTTTTTATCCAAAGTGACTTAGAAAGATAAAATACAAAGTTTAAAAAAAAACATGGTTAAAAGTTAAAACCATTAAGTGAGTCACTAAGTTATTCAAATAATGACCTTCATAAGACTAATAACATAATATGCAAATATATATCCACATCATTGGAGACAATGGAAAATGATACATAACTACCCTTGTTATCACATTAAACATTAATTGCATACACAAATTAATTATGCATAATAGTAATAATAATGATATGCATATTATTGGTGTCAACAGCAACATTCACAACATTCTAATATAGTCACTGAGATATAAAAATATGGAGCCACACATTTTGACTAAATTTAGGTAACTACATTTCCAAAGGACAGTTAACCTTTATTTCTGTTTACACATGCAGAAAAAATTAAGCGGAGAGAGTTCTAGTTAAGCTGTCAAAATATGTAGCGGCTAATCACTCCAAAAATATGAAATGGGAAAATATACGACATTCCACTTTTCAAAGTTTGACAATCACAGAGAAGAGAAAAAAACACTCTGTCTGAACTTTTTTCTTCTCTTCCTCTCGGTTGACAGATGTCATTTAAAATAGCTGAAATACTTTTTAATAGTTTAAGGGAGGGGGAGTCAGTGGGAGATGGAGGGAGAGAGAGGGAAAGAGAGAAAGAGATATAGGAAACGGGGGTGGGAGTGCGCGCGGGGAAAAGGGAGCCATCTCTGCCTAATGAGCCCCTCTGGATGAGCCGAGATGGCGAGGACGTATTGACATGCACCGCTTAAACTAATACACCTAGACCAGGGATGTGCCTGTGTGCCTGGAAGCACAAGGCAGCCGGGGATACTGAAAGAGTACCTCGCTCCCCCGTCTTCAAAGAGCTCAAGTGATTAGTATGTTATCATTACCATTCGAAACGTGATTTTCCTATTCCCTCTCGGCAAAGGTGACACGTCTCGGGGAGACGGCCAGCAGACTGTCGTGCTGGAAAGCCACTTCAAAGCTTTTTTCTCGAATTTCTCTCCCGCGCTCATGCTCGCTCGTTCTATTTTTTCGGAGGGAGGGGAGCGTTGATGTCTATTGTGTGCGGGGGGAGCGCAGACCTAAGGTAACTGTGAAGGTGGCCGTGCAGGTGCCATGACGACACGGAGATGTTTTGCAGGAAGGGGGACTTCCTTAAAACGCAAGGAATTGGCTATCAAAAAGAATAACTTTCATTCTAGACATGCAGGGAAAGACGACTCCATTTCGATTCTGTGTTGTTGTTTTCAATAAATGCTTTCGCAGGTATTTTTGGGAGACTTCCATAGTTAAAAAAGCAGTAATATAGTACACCAAAGGGGTGCATATCACTCACTCTCATCTGCAAACAAACTGACCTGAATAAAAGAAAACCCCTTTTTCTGATTTATTCACCATTAGAGTATTGTCTCCCTTTCTTGGTCTTATAAAGTTCAACAAAAGATTCCTTTAAAGAGGCCATGATAAATATTGGTGTGCCCACGACCGCCTCTGCGTGCTCCCCGTCTCATTTGTGCCAATGCATGTATGCCTTTTTATCTGACACCTACATTTTCTACAAAGACGTTCTTAGATACCATAAATGAAAAATATTTTTTATGTCTTCTTTTTCGTTTTTCCTCTTTCTTTTTCAAGATCTGCACTTCAGTTGTAAGTTATTAACGCGGTACCCAGGAACAATACGAACGCGGCTCAAAAGAACCGTCTACCCTTCTCTCCCCCTTTTTTCAATATCAAACGCAAGCGCTTACAATCGCAATTTTCTAAAGTTTTGATGATTCCTTATTATTTCAAATGTGGGGAGGGGGGGGGAATGTGTAGTCAAAGTGAATCATGATGACAGTTATGATTCAGACTGACTTTGTGATCTTCTACACCGGTTGTTTGGGACTTGTAAGAAAAGGAATTACAAGTGTCAAACAGCTGTGAATACGGATGCTAAATTTTTAAACATGTTTTCCAGCTGAGGAAAAAAGTACAGTTTTAAAAAGCGGGCTAAGTGTGTATAAGCTGTATGGGCTTTGATTAAAATTCAGCAAAATGGGAGGAAAAGACAGTAAAGCGTTGTGAAGTTGTGGAGAAAAGAAAAAAAATTAATCGGATTTAATAGCTGCACATTCTGTGGTGGAAAAGGGGGCGGCAGAGCGTACTGAAGGTGTCTTCTCAACCCATAGCTGAAAAACTGTACTCCTGTTTTGTTTGGCCATATGGGAAAAACAATAACAAAAATAGAACAACACAAGTCAAGGTAGCAAAGAAAGGAGAACTGTGAGAAGCTGTAAATTATAAATGCAGGAGGATGGTAGTCGTACAGATGGGATTATTCAGTAACAGGAAGTGCAGAAATCTTAACAATATACTAATGTTCAATATATAAAAAAAGAGAGAAAGAGAGACTTGTATGACTAACAAATAGACCGTTTGCAAGTAGACGTCACAGTTACGTCACTGCAGGCTGCGTGCGCAATGTGGTGGCAGAAAAACAGTGGAAATGAATTACACACGAGTGAAACGAACAAGATAACTCACTAGAAAATGTCTTCTTGTGCTGTCGAGTGTCAGTGTAAAAAAATTGCTGTAATTTTGCAGCTGGTTGCCAGTAACTTACTGTAGAAGATAAAGTTTAACTTTGAACAAAATGTTGCCAGTAAATAACATAAATGTAAAATCTACGGTAAGTTACTGGCAGCTATACTGTAATACTGTCATTTCTACAGAATTTTTTTACAGTGTATGCCAAAAAACATGACCTTCATTTTTATAGAATACTGTCGTCAAAGACACCATTTAAAGATAAACGTAGGTGTTTATGATTGCAATAAGACCTTAAACGGACAGACTGGAGTACTGAAATCATCTGGAAATCTATTAATAATTAAAATAGAAAGTAATTAGTGAAGATATCCGGTGTTCTGTCGAAGTCTGATCCCTCTATGTGTTTCTTGTAGCGTTTTCATTACGTTACGTTTATAATTTATTTAGAAAGATTTTAGATTTGAATGGGTTATACTAAAAAAGTAATAATATCACCATTTATTAAGTATTTCATATTTTTCCGTTTTCTATTATTTCTTTTTACCTTATATCTTGTCTTCTTCCTCTTTGTTCTAAAATGATTATGTTTACATACTTAATAAATATATTAATATAGCACACACACATGATGTAAAGTGTTATTAATTTATAAACAGGCCTATACAAATTAATTTGTATGTTAACATAATAGTTTTATAATAGTTTTAGAACAAACACATAGGCTATAAATATAAGGAAGAAATAGAAAACAGGAAAATTATGAAATATTTAATAAATGGTACACTGTTAGACTTAACTGTAATTTCTAAAGTTACTTACCAGAAAATGCCCAGTAAAATACCATCATTTTCTTTTCCAGTTCATTACTGTAATATGCATTGCATTATGGGTATTAACATTTAATTTACAGTGATTTACTGTATATTTTGCGTTAGACTGCTGTAAAGCAACAGCAGTAGTGCTACTTTAGTTGAATAAAATAGTGTTATAAAAACACAGTTTAATGCTAAAACACTTTACACCGCTACTGCAGAGCAGACCCCGGATTTCCACCAACTGCGGAGTGGCTGCAGATCGACTTCACTGTGTTACGGCTCCGCACTCCGCCAATACCCACCAGTTCCGTATATGTTGCAGAGCGGCTGCGTGCTGAAGTGACGAGGACCCATGAGGTCTCGCAAATTCACGTGATGATCGCACGATATCTAGTTCTGTCTCCGCCCATTATGACGTTATTAAATTATAAAGTTTTGCTGGACCAGCCCAAATCACAACATGAGATCTCGCGAATTCAGGTATGATCACGCGATATAGTCATGGCTCCGCCCTGCGGAGCTGTCCGTCATCCGTCCAAAATAGAAGCTCTGTGTATTTGTTCCGGAGGGCTGCGGATGGCCGGAGCTGTGACGGATTCGGAACGCAGTCAGTGGAAACACACATTGACTTGAATGGAAACCGGTTGACTCCGCCGCTGCTCTGCAGCGGATACGCAGCCGTTCCGCAGTCGATGGAAATCCGGGGTGACACTTTCTGCCACCAGTTGGGCTCCGCCCACAAAAAACTTCATCTCTGTTTGCAAACATGCAAATGGTCTATACAGACACAACACAGTCTAGAAAAATCCCAAAAAGAGGCATCTCTGAATTATATTTTACATATAGACCGTTTCAGCAGTAACAACAAAAACAAGCGGTTGTCGTGTTCCGCACGTAACTTCCGGTAAACTCTGCGAAGAATAAATAACAACAAAGTTCTTTAAATGTAGTTTATTTATATAACAAGCAAAAAACAACACATAGATTACATAGGAAACCAAAAAAATTTTTATTTTCGACGAGGCATTTGTTCAAGAGATCAGTTTAGCAACTAGTCAGACCATTAAAAAAAACGAAACCGGAAGTAAAGTTCGGATCCAGACGTGTATTGCGTCCGATGAAACCGTCTATAAGAGGACATTTGAGCATGACGCAGCCTGAGTCTGCATTGTTTAACTTGGAGATCAAAGCAAACAATGATTAAAAGAAAAATTTAAGCCGTTTCAAGATCATCACATTCCTATTTGTGATTTATTATAAACCAATTACAGTATAGTAAAAAAACAAATCAGTTAAACGAAGTGTCTGGTGACAGTAGGGAGGCTAAGGTTGTCGCTTTTGCATCCATAAATATTTAACGCATCTTTACCATACCCTTATAAGATGGAGGCAATCAAAATAAATTTGTATTCGGAAACGTGTTATTTATCAAAGATAAGTAATCACTTTGTAAACATCTTAACAAAGGCAGGCAGTACTATAATGCAGTACTATCCAGTCCTCCCCTCTTTATTATGAATAAAGATCTTCAGATAGTTGTCTGTGCGACTGCATGTGTCTACGATTAGGGGGAACCCAAATCCAAACAACAAATACACACACAACCCTAGAGATACCAGCGTCCAAACGCGTAGATTAAAACGACTGCCTTTTTTGGCGTAACCACGTACTTAAATTGGATGAATGTTACAAGCACAAAAAGACATTAGAAAATAGTCCTTATCTCGGACTGAATGGGAGGCTATTGTGTTCGCACAAAGAGAACTCTGCTGTTGACTGGTTGGCTGTAATTATACAATTCTGTTATATTTAAAGGCGTGTGTGCTAATAAAAACACAAGAACAAAACCGGTGAGAGTAAAGACAGAAATAGCCCATTTTCTCTGTTGTAAAAGACACAATATTAACCATGTAAATTACGGGCGGTATATCTGGATATGTGAGAAAATGCTGTTATTAATATTAAGACGACTACATCTGTATCAGCTAAAAATATATTTAACTAACATTTGTGTTAAGGGAATAAAAGCGTATTTTTGTTTTAATATAACAGCATTGCATGTCTCCATGTCTCTATAAATCTTTTAAGGTTTGATATGAAATAACTTTGATTTATTTCCTCAAAACGGCACATAGAAATCAACCTCATTTTGAGCTCAATCTAAAGAGACTTTAAAATCAGATTAGTGGCTTTTTTATTCTGACAAAGCATAAAATGAATAAAAGATCCAGGGAAACTAAAGGAAGAGAGGCACTTACCTCCTCACGTAACTTTATCAACTGCCACGTGAAGGCAAAAAAACAGAAAGAGAGAGAGGGAGGGAAGAGAGAATGAGAGAGATAGATAAAAAGCAGAAACATGGCAGGAAGCAGATCAGTCATGCGGCTTGGTGCAGAATTAACCTTGACGATTTATCTGTTTGCATGTTTAGCATTTAGAAATCACAGACAAACACATTAAAAGAAGCTAAACACGAGACTCGTACCGACTTTTTTGAACAAACCAAGATCAAGTTCTCGGGCTGTCACATTAAACAAAGACTGGGAATGGATTTCTCAACTCACGACGTCTAAACTATCATCATCAAGGAAAGGAAGGAGACAAACAGTCACATCACAGCACTTGATATGGCATGAGGGGGAAAAATACCAGCATTTGAGTCGGTACAGTAGGATAATACAGATTGGGTACAGTAGCTTTGAGGATTTAGGCTCCTTAACAACAACTCGGCAGGATTCCTACTTGTCTGCAAAATGACACCAGACAATACATCCTAATAACTAAAAACACAATGTACTGTACTGTATAACAATAGAATAGACACTTTATATTATGCAGTAGACCCGCCATGAGAGACCGATACATAAACATAAAGCCAAGCGAGTGCATCTTATTACAGCTTACAATGGAATAAAAAAATAGTATGCATGCCTTATTAATTTTTAATGAAAGGGAATTACAAATTAAAACAAGTATAACTGAAAATACACGACTTGCTGTGCCCATCGCAGCCCTTGAAAGTGCCTACTATAATTTAAACTTAATCAAGTAAGCATTTAAAAGTGTCTCTTCACTACAGCCTGCGTGTTAAAAAAGCATCGTAAGCAAGGGTTGAGTTGCTTATCGTGAACAAGAGGAGGGGAAGACAAGTTTCATAATTTGTGAGCCGTTGCAGGTGATTTTTTTAATCTCCATTTCTTACGAAAGATTAAAGGTTAGCAGATCTAAAGGGAAGCTCTGGGCCATTATTAAAGCCCTCTTATCTGTTTTTTGTGGGTTGGTCATTTTGAATTTCTCTATTTTTGAATCATTCGCTATCGTATCAGAAAGAGGCCGATCTTGGATCATAAATTATCAACTTGATACCCGACTAAAAAGGAAAGATGGGCGTGATGTTAAATTGTGGTGGCAGTCGTTGGGGACATCAGTTTCTCCCATAGGCCATGGATTCATAACAAAGCTATTTTAGTTGCTTATCATTGTGTCAGTCATGGTGGAAAATTATTATTTTATATATATATAGAAATTATTAGGAAACAGCTAATATGATTAAATATTGCTAAGATATAACAATTTATCACAATATAATGTACTGAATAAAAAAAAAGGAATTATTTAAATAAAAAAATATTTTATTATTTTTACAGATAGCTGAAAGGAAGTCCGATGCACATTTATTAAAAAAACTATAAAAAGTTAAATTAATTAAAATAATGTTGAAAAAATTGGCATTTTCTTAAGAATTCACTTTTGCAAAAAAGTTCCCTGTTAGCTTCGAATATCTTAAGAAATAAAACCTGATAAAAGAAGTAGGCCAGGGACACAAGAGGTAGCCTTTCAAATGTTGCCTGCATTATTTAAAAGGGCAAAGTTTATGAACACACTATAGAAGTGGCTATTTAGGTTTGGTGGGAGCGCACCTGATCTAAACGCAGCCCCACAGCCTCAATGAAGACCAAACAAACCTTGTTCTTACATATTTGTGCTGCTTGAACGATTGTCTATTCACACCGAGGATTTACCAACAGATTTTGGGATGGCCGTTGCGCTATTCAGGTTCTTTGTTTTTGTCTTTAAACCACAAAACCCATCTTGTTGCTTTACCTGAATTCTCTAGCGTTTCACGGCTAACGGTGAAAAAAGCCGTACGCGGGTAATTCCGTGAAATTGTGTAATTGCGTTTTGATGAACTCCTTTGCTTTTTACACGTGAGCTGTAATACGAAAATGCGCTGCTGCAATTTTTCTGTTATGATAATCAGCGGATTTTCAAACAAAGATTTTTTTCCCCAATACTGAACTCGATGCAAGTGCTAATCTGCTTCCTTTGTAGCCGGAAAAACTGGTCCGCACCGCCTTAAACCTGCACAATCTCTTGTGGCCATGCCTTCTGCCGTGTCTGAAATCGAAACTATTCTCGTGCGAATAAAATGTGTGTGCGTTCTCGCAAGTATGTGTGTGGTAGAAAAACGTGTCTGTTTTTAGAGAAAAGGGTAGGGGGAGGGATGTCGAAGAAAAGAGTGCAATGGTAGAGCACCTTATTATAAAAAAAGAACGATAGCGCCAATTCGGTCTCTGTCCGCATACAGATAACGAATAAATGCCGAACTCTATTAAATCGTCCTTTAGCTATTATCGTCAGGCCAACACGCTATTTTCAGAACTCCCTATTTACTTTGCTATAAATCCTCGCCATGTAACGAACAGATTTGTGACTGGTAATGATCTGCTCTGCCAGGGCTATATGAAATGATCCTGACCTCTTTTAGATCGTAAGGAATTAAATTGACCAGCTCACCCCAGTCAGCACCCCCCCAACACATCTCTTCCTCTTCGCTCTATCGCTCAATAAAAAACCCTAAAGTTACAACCACTCGACTCACAGCAAGTCTTGTGTTCGCCTAAAAAAAGTTTAATTCAGGTTTTATTTATTAATAGGAATTAAGTAAACACCTGAGGTATGCTGGAAGGAAACTGGGAGCATCCTTTCTGTATGTAAAACATACATATATGTTTGCATAAAACTGATTAACAAATGTTCATTAACGAACATTTACCAAAAATATATGTCTTTTTTTCTAACAGTCATGTATAGTATTCTTGTTTTTGACTGATTTAAAAGAGGATTTTAATATTGCAGATGACAGCGTGGAAAAGTCAACTGAGTCTGCGGCAGTAAATGCAATAGCATCCCAGTGCACTTCATTTATTTACCAGATCAATGGTGGCAATCTAACATAAAACAAATCTCTTGTTATTAATCAAGTTATCTTTCAGTGTTTAGAAAAAAAATTACTTCTAGAAAAAAAATGCAATCCTTTTAAACCATTGTTATTATAACTAAAGTGAACAAAGTAGCAAAGCCTGCATCTTAAAAATGTATATCAAATGAGCTATTGTGGCTTTCGCTCTGATTCACAATTATTTTTGATAAAAGACGCTGTCATTGAATACAGTTTGAAGACCGATTCAAGTAATATAATTTGTCACAAACTGATTATTTTAAAGAAAGGAGTCATTGAAAAAAAATAACAAAAGTGAATTTAAAATTATCCTTCTTTTGGCGAGTATTCGCTGTGGCTTTGACAGCTCAAAGGACGCTTTGACTATTAGTATCATTTGCTTTTTTGGGGTGCTACAATTGGTACGAATATGCACATCTTTCACAGCTAAGTGTACATGCAGTTCAGTATGTTTGTAAGATGTGTGGCAGTAGGGTCATCTGAAAAATTATATGCAAAACAAAAACTAAACAAAAATAAATAAATAATAAAAAGGAACCAAAACAAGTTTTATAGCTATAAAAAGCACTGTTGAAGATGTTATTTCAGTGTCTGCTTAAGAACCAGTTTAAATCCCAGTTTAGACTATTTATGTATGATGTATTGTATATGTATAGCAGTACAGCAGAACAAATACAAATAATTTTTTTTAAAAGCATGTGGCTAAGATTAATATTTTTTCTCTAATCGGGTCGAATATGTAGATCTGACATATCCAGGCTTAGAACAAATACATTCACAACAAACTTTTTTTTCATTCACTCATTTAAGATAACATCCAATTTGGTGCATGGAGTGACATCTTGATATACGTTTTCTTATTTACATCTCCCCCTCCTCTGTTTAAGCAGCTACGAAGCAGCAGTTTTTGGCATGTGAGGTCATCTTCAGAAGAATAAATACCCAGGCGGATGGTGAACAGCTGGGAGAAAGAGGGAATTTACCCCAATCTGGTGCTGCCCAGACGCTGGTTAGAGCCTAAAGCCCATTCAGCGTTGGGCAGCTTTGCATTAAACAGTATTGCTTCTGCATGACTGGGTGCCAATGCCTGCCTCTCTTTGCCCCTCGTGGCCCTGACCCGTCCTCACCCCGAGCAGCCACCCGCACTGGGAAAGCACAGCCCCTGATTAACATCCTACCTGAGTCTCCGAGGAGCCTCCATCCTCCCCCAGGAGCTCGTTCCGCACCTCATCACTGTAGGCAATACGTGACCTTTTCTGCAATGGGAAGAGGTTGAGAGAGAGAGAAGGAAAAGATAGAGAGAAAACATACTTTAGTTCACTTGACTTAAAATATAACAGACATTTCTAAAGCACGAGAGCCCCCTGTTGGATCGGCAAATGCAACAAAAATACTTCCACCTGTAGTGTGTGCTTCACGGAGTGAGTGTGTGTGTGTGTGTTTGTCGAGAATAGAGAGAGTGAATCTATGTGTAATCTAGTTGGTGTAGACACTGTGGCTTGAGTGAACCGGAGCCATTGGATGTAATAGGAAAAGCCCCCCTTCCACTTAAATAAATAAAAAGTGTAGAATGGAGGACCATAGTACAAGACAGAGGCAGGGAGCGTATTAGGAAAGTATCAGTTGTCAGAGGGAAATGTGTTCTGGGGGCTGTCACTGCTGTCAGTCCTGTAGTCTGGCAGACCCTGTGATAATACCGAGCCAGGAAGCTAGACACAGAATAATTCATCACCCGGGTCGACGCGATTGGCGTGCCATCAGATTTAGGCTTGTTCCTTCTTCTCTCCTCCACAACGCAGTGGGGAAAAAGAATGCCATGTCCAAAAAAGAAACACACACACATACCCAACACTTCACAGAGTGCCACCTCCAATTCTGCGTGAGCCGAAGCTGAGTGTGGCATGTTTACAAACACACCCGACCTCTTCAAATACCCTCCAAACTAAACGCATACTGGCGGTGCGAGAAAAAACACACACAGAGAGATAGCGTTTACCAGCAGCCCTTTGCTCCTTTCGCTTCCTGTGGGCTGGCACTTTTTTTGGGACAACACCACCTATGGGAAAACTAAACAGCTAATAAGTGCTATTTAAGAACGGCATTTTGTGATGCAACGCTGTGTCACATTTTCTGAGAGAATGTTAAAGAATACTACAATGTACTACAAATAAAAGTGCACTTGCTCAAGTTTGTC
The DNA here is from genome assembly GCF_027580225.2 of Misgurnus anguillicaudatus. NCBI lineage: Eukaryota > Metazoa > Chordata > Actinopteri > Cypriniformes > Cobitidae > Misgurnus > Misgurnus anguillicaudatus. Next base: position 25,564,297 of record NC_073340.2, read on the forward strand.
TTGCAAACTTTAAGGTCACATCTAATGCTTTGAAGATCTAAAACAAATTTATTGAGATGCTAATTTACTTTATATTAAATGCAGAAATATTTAACTTTTCTCTGCCAATTAAAGGGGCCATGGCATGAAAATCAGACTTTTTCCAAGTGCTATGATTGTGTCCCCAGTGCTTCTATCAACCTAGAAAATGTGAAAAAGATCAACCCAGTAACTTAGTTTTGGTAAACAATTCTCTACAAGCACATGAAAAAATAGGTTGTTGAAATTTGGCTTTTATTATAATAATACCACCCCTTAATCTGCACTATCCAACCACAGCACTGCCATTTAGTGCAGAGAAAAGCACAATTGAGTTTTAATTTCAACAAACCACCATTATTGTGAGTGTTTGAATTTCATCAGCTCATTTGCATTTTAAAGGACACACCCAAAATGGCACATTTTAGCTCACACCTACAAAGTGGCAATTTTAACATGTTATAATAAATTATTTATATGGTATTTTGAGCTGAAACTTCACATTTGTGCTCTGGGGACACTAAAGATTTATTTGACATCTTAAAAAAGTCTTGTGCCATGGCCCATTTAAGAGAAAACGCTTCCCTGCCAATGACGAGTTTTTCTGGCAATCCGTATTTCCGCTATTATCCACCAGGTGGTGTTTTTACCCAACTTATAAAACCCGGAAGTATTTCCTTAGGGCAACAGTTCAAACTCCGTGTATGTTTTGAGGATCGCTCTGAATCTGATCTTTATCAAAAGTCCTTCACAAAAATGCAATTATCTCAGCTTTTTTCACAAAATTTGGCATTTTTGAAGAAACCTATATTTGAGATTTGATAAAGAGAGAACAAATGAAGGTAGGATTAAACTTTTTTTTTAAAGCAGAGGGTCTGTTCTTTCATTTAATATATTGCATGTTTATATATTTAGAGTAAAAACATTTTCTGGAAGGCAGTAAACTTTTGTGAAAATCATAAAAAATGCTGGCGTTGGCTGGGAACTTTTTTTTAAAACATTGGTGGGGAAAGAGTTAATAATAAATAATAAAATAATATTATTTTAACGGTAACACAAACAAGGTTGTATTTCTTTTATTTTTTTCTATAATTACTTAATGTATTAGCTTACATATACAAACATTTACTGCTACAATACAAAAAATTATTTTCAAAAAAAATTTATTTGTACTTTTGTCTTGTTTTCAGTAATATAAATATCTAAAAACTATCTAAAAATTCTTAAATTAAGATGCCTTTTCTTGATGAGCAAAACGACTCAAGAAAATATGTCTAGTTTTTAGACCAAAAATATCAAATTTAAAACATTTTGTGCATAAAACAAAGAAAAAAAAATCTGCCAATGGGGTAAGCAAAAAAATCTTAAACATTTTTCTTAAACACTAAATTCAAGAAAAAATTGCTTACCACATTGGCAGATTTTTTTCTTGTTTTATGCACAACATCACTTAAATTTGATATTTTTGGTCTAAAAACAAGACTTATTTTCTTGGGTCGTTTTGGTCATCAGGAAAAGCATCTTAAATTTAAGAAATTTTAGATATTTTTTACTGAAAACAAGACAAAAAAAATATTTTCCCTTGAAAATAATTTTTTGCAGTGTAAAGCATTTATTCATCTTAATTCATGTTAATTTCAGCATTTACTAAGACATTTTTAATATCAAAACCTGTATCTGTTAACATTAGTTTCATAACATTAACAAAGATTAGTAAATGTTAATAAACTATTGCTCATAGTTAGTTTATGCTAGCGAATGCATTTACTATTGTTAACAAATGCACCCTTATTTTAAAGTGTTACCAAATATAGGAACACAAAATAAACAAACAAAAAAAATCTGTTTCAAATCCTACATAAAATAATTTCTGATTAAACCGATCAGAAATCCCTAGCATCTGTTTGCACATTTTCAAATTATTTACACACGAGAATCATAAACAAAGCGTATCTTGTGATGAAAAACACACCCACATGTTCCACCTTAGTCAAGTTTCATCTTAAAGAACAGCACGGTAACTTTGGGGAACGTAGGCATGTTCATAATTGAGAAAGGAAGCCTTGGAGATGCCTTTTTTGAATGCACACACAATCTTCTTCAAACCCTATTTTTGTTTCAGTCTTCTTCTAAATAGCTGTTTGTTGTCGCTGAGAGCATCAACCACTTTCGTGCTGTAACCTTTGAGTGCCGCTTGCACAAAAAGAATGGCAAATGCAGCCTTAAGTCTTCGGAGGGGAAAACTAGCGATAGAAACAAAGACAGACGCCTCTCCCAGCCCGTTTACACCATTTTGCAACTCCCCCTGCAGTAAAACAAGCCTCATACTGATTATTCTCTCTTCATCCGCCGCTATAGCACAGCAGCTGGGCAATATTGACTGCTTAACCCTGGGAAATACTTTGATTAGCACTCTGCATTGGATAAGTCAAGTTATAGGTTATTAAAATAATTTATTTTGCTACTATTTTGATAAAGACAGGCTATTTATTCGGATCATTGGAGTACTGCATATTTAATTATGACCAATGTTGACCTAAATTGATTGAGGTTTGGAATAAGATTAAAGTCGTAAAAAATCATTATAATATAGTTATATCTTCACTGTTAAAAAAAAATCAGATTTTTCAACTTATGGTACAGTGAACTCAAATATAAATACTGAACCAAGACATAAAAACACAAAGAGGCTTTGTAATCTAAAAAAGAACAAGCGCTTTAACAAGTATACCTGATTGCTACAGAAAAAGATTTGAAAGGTCTTTGTCTTGTCACTTGTTTTAATCTTGGGTGAGAATTTTGCTTCTATTCCCGGAAGCAAAAGGAAAAAGATCTGCCTTAACTTTATGCAAAGATGAGGTCTGGTCTGACTGCTTTTAAAAGAGACATGTTTCATCAAAACTGAGATGGAGGTTTTGTGTCCTGTCAAAAATTTGCGCTATATGTCTGTTAACATGATTTACAATACAAAACAAGAGTTGATGGTAACACTTTACAATAAAGTTGCATTTGTTAAAATAAACTAACAATAAGCAATGCCGTTTCTCAGCATTTATTTGTTTTTGTTAATGTTAGTTAATGCCAATACAATTGTTCATGTTAGTTCAATGTGCATTAACTAATGTTAAAAGTCACAACTTTTGATATATTAATAATGTATTAGTAAATGTTGAAAGTAACATAAACAAAAATTAATAGATGCTGTATTATTCATTGTTTGTTCATGCTAATGCATTAACAAATATTAATAAATATTGTAAAGTGTTATAGATTTGTTAAAAATCAAATTAATGCACTAAATGCATGTGCATTTTCCATGCTTAACTTTTTTTTTAATCAGCCAAGCAATATACATAAATTCTATATTTAGCAGACAAGAAAATTACATTCCTCCATGAAGATTTGAAATATCCTAAAATATTAAATGATGTCTAAAAGTAACAAATAAGCAATTAAATAAATATAAGTTGCTAAATAAATCTCCCCCAACATTATGTTATGTTATTGTGTTATATGTTTCTATTAAGTTGTGTTTTGCATGAATAAAGGAAGGAAAATCATTCTAACCTTTTGCTCTGAAAGCTGAAAATGTCAAAGAGAGAGAGAAATGTTAGAAATAATTAACCTAAAAAAAACGTATTATATATTGTATCTCTTATTGTTTATCTTTATTATCACATTTTTTTCCTACACGCTGACAGCAAACAGCAACACAAGGACGCAAATAATCATGGAAAGTGAATGGCTGTAAAAGTAAACAGTTCATTAGATCGGCATTAAAAGGCATAAAAATACCCAGGGGCAGAGTTTAATGAGAAGCCCTGAAGTGACATTGCCAAAGCTTTTTCCTTCACTTTTCCACTCGGAAACCACACGACTGGTGGCAAACCGTGAAGAGTAATTAATGATATTTAATTTATAAAGTGTGTTTCATTAAGTATTTTTCACCAGTGGGAAATGTCTGGCCAGTTCTGATTTCGAGTTAATAGGACTTTAGTCAAACGCAATGTGCCTGCCTCAAATTGCCATTTAACCTTTTCTTTCTGTCGCTAATAATCTCCTGAAAATGGAGGTTCAAGTAAGAAAAGATAAAAAATAAGAATGAAGAAAAACACTTCACAATGATGATTACGTTTACAAGTAAAAGCGAATAAGACTAACAATGAAATCAAGAAAAGTAATTGTAATGCATTGTGTACTTTTCATGATGTGTGTTTCTGTGATGCAATGTAAAAATATTTTGCATCAAGCATGTAAATGGTGGTCAAAGCGTCATGTGTTTTTCGATTGTATCGGGTCTAGAGTAAAATGCTGTATTGGATGAAGAAAGCAAAGACCTTTTCAAGCATGCTGCAGTATCACAACAGTATTAAATAATGCATTTCATCCTAGCAGGGGTCTAAAACCATCCGCAAGGAGAAAGAATACTACACACTCACACACACACACACACACACACAGACAGGATGCTATGCATGCACACACATATTGTAATATTGCATCCTCTTTTAACATCTAGAAAATAAATTACACAATCAAGCTAGCCCCTTTTTTTGCGTGCTTGATATGTTATCAGATAAAGAAGACGGTAATGGCTGTCGCTGGAAAGTCTTTACGTCCATGTGATTTATCCTTTAGTAATATCAAATCTGCCTGTTGTTAAAAAGAAAACCCGTGCGTGCTGGTGATAGATGGACAATCGTCTGTGTGAGTGAGTGTGGCTTTGTGCATTTCGGCCTGACATTTATGTTAGTCACTTGGAGTACAATTGCAGGAGCAGCATGGTGTCTCTCATTAACCCACCAGTTGGTGATGTGTGCCTTTCATTCACCAAGCACTGTGTTTGAAAACAAAACAAAGCATGAAGAATATGGAACCAATTGAAGCCACAGAGATTATAAATCGCATAGATTTTGCTATTGTATTCAAATTTAAATAGACTATTTAATTGCTACATATATATATATATATTGTGAAATGAATCCTTTAATCATATGAAGAGTTTCGTTGCAAAACGAGATAAATCCATTTTTAACATTTTTGTCAAAACATGTTTATTATTATGTTATGGTGTAATTATTTTGTTTTATGGTGCTACTTAGCTGTATTTTTTCACTTATGAAGGTTTAAATCAAAACAAACCAGCTGCAGTTGCATTGATATTAATTGGAATGCACAACCAAAAAACGAGATTTCTGAACAATTAAAAAAACGGTGGTTATCTCGTTTTGCAACGAAACTCTTCATAATGGTTGGGTAAAATATACAAACCCAACCAATGGGTTTAAATTAACCAATCCTGGGATGTTTTAACCCATGGATGGGTCAAATATGGACATTTGTAGGTTAATTTAACCCACATTTTACCCAACCATGGCTTGAAACAATAAAATGAGAACAAAAACTTGAAAATAAACAGCTAATAAAGTGAAAGAAAAATCTTTTTTGTCTTTTAGTTTTGATAAAAATAAATATGTAAACGAAAAATATTGAAATAATTCAACACAGCTATTGATATTTCAGTCAATGTTGTGCTTAAAACACCAAATTCAGTCAATAAACATAATGACCCAGCCCACGTACGGAGAGCGAGAGAAAAACGATTGCGAATGAACTCTCAACAAAAGAGCAAATTCAACCAGCTTTGATTGAAGAAACGGCATATACATCTTGAAGGCCGGGGAGTCGCTGCGAATGGTTATTTCTTTAAGGCATGAGAGCCGATTAAACCCAATATTAAAATATGGAAGCACTTCTAATGAAAAATCAAAGCCGGTTTCTCTGGCTGCTGCGGTTTTGCTCACATTAATGCTGGGTTGGGAACGGGGCCGGCGCGGGCACTGGTAGAGCAGACCCCGGCTAGGCAAGAGTGAGGAAATCAATAGAGAAGAGCCGATGGGGAGGGAGACTGCCGGCGCTGGCAGGACCGGGCCGGCTCCCATCACAGCGCTCTCCTCTGGCGTGCAGTGGGGAATGAAACGGGCCTCTCCGGGTCAGCACCAGAGAAAAGGTGAGATTAGAGGAAATGGAAGAGGGATTTCTCAGACACAAGATACCTGGCGAGCCAGGGACCAATCGCCTATTAGCCCATGGCTACCTACATATGGTTCACCGAACCCTGTGCAGAAAATAACTTTTTTATTGTCTTTCTTCACCTTCCTCGAAATCTCTCGCATCAAACTCTCACGTTCTGGAAAAACAAAAGGTTTTGACCTAAGTTCATGCCATATTTAGTATCCAATGCCTGTTCTGGATGTTTCATCTATAAATACTTCTATACAACCAGTCATAAAGTAATCTGAGCTTATATGCTATTATTGTGCTTGAATGCATGCGGGAATGAATGGCTACATGTTGAATACCGCCTTGCTCGGTTTCTCCCTCTTCTCCCGGCAACGCGACTATTGTCTGAGATGAATGCTCACGTCATTAGCATAAAAATACCCAAACACACATAGTAGCTTAACCACATCATTAATTCTATACATGTATGTATATTTGCCGCTCCCCTGTGTGCACCAAATTCAAATGTAGATTTAAACAAAGACCCCATCCACAATTATAATGAAGTGCAGGCCTGTGAAATCAACTGCAGCTATTCCTTACAATACAGCACAAGACGGAAGTTCAAGACAAGATATTTATCCTGTGGCCTCTGCTGATCCTTTCTGTAGCCAGTTCTCTCAGTTTGAGACAGACTATTTCGAAAATCAGCATCGTGTTATTTTTGCATAACAATTAAAATGGAGATATTAAATAAAACAATAACTATTAATTTAGCAAAGTTAACTGATAATATGCATATTAATATAAGGAAAAGACTTACAAAAATGTAGAAACTGGACTTTCAGAAAACCAAATAACACAACATGTATTTTTTAGTTATAGAATATTTAATAACAAAATTAATTAAGTAATTATGTAAGGTAAAAAAAATAATTTGACAGTATTTTATCATATATCATTATATTTTATCATATTTACAATACATTTTTTATGTCAAACCTATATATTTAAATCTATATCATACCAGGTCAAATGATCAAAAAGGCATTATCCTAAAGCAGAATTAATTGTCCCTGCAACATGCAAGAAATTCAAAACACATACATCAAAAATATTAGTTTTATATTACACAATCAAAAATTTAATATATATTTAAACATATTAATATAAAATATTTAATTAAAGGGTAGGAAAAAGAATTTAGCAAAAACACGGTTGCTAACTGCCTCCCCCACCCCTAAAATCTATAATATAATTTATTATATTATATTATATTATATTATATTATATTATATTATATTATATTTTTCAGATGTACCTTGTGAAGTAAAGTTAGTTTTTACCCCAAGTTTTTAGATTTTTCACCCCAAACTATTTCCAGCCAAAATGGTCCCAAAGATCTTATGACACAGGCAAAAATAACTTACACATTTAAATAAAAAATACTGCGCTATTAAGGGCCAGTTGATGTCTGTCTCAGACGTCAAAGTTTTCTCTCTCTAGTTGGGACATGCATTTTAAAAGAGAAGGAAAAAACAACCCAATGATTCATAATACATTCCATAAATACTTTATGATTTTTCATACTTAAGCTGGTCTGGCAAATCAAAAAATTTTTGTCACCCTTTTTCGTTCTGAATGTCAGTTCGTCATTTTCCGGGGGTGTCACATGTCACTTTCACTTTGCAGTAGCGATAGGAACAGGCCGAGAGAGGAGACAGCTCCGTTCCCTATGATTATCCGGCAACTCTCAAACGCACACACACACATTGTTTGCCCTAAAACTAAAAGGCTCGGCTCTACCTGATCGGTGTCATGAACAATGTGATGGAGACAAATAGCAGATTATACACTGACTGTGAAATAGGTCAAATAACCATTACACCACCAACAAATGCAAATGTATCAATTACATAATTACAATATTCATGCTTGGATAAGGTTTTGTAGTTAGCTAGTTGAAACTTTATAGCATCCAGAACATTCCTTAAAAACTGCACCTTTATCCGCTTGTTAAGACATGAGGAAAGGATTTGTTTCCGGGTCCATACTCATTTCAACACAGGATTTTGACAGCCGTTTATCGGGACTATTTATCATATTACACATTTAAGCGAACATTTTATAAACTCACACTGACACAGCAGTCTCCAGGCTCACAGAATTACCACCAGCAATATATTAATAATTTGTAAAAATAAAAATTCATGTCCATGAGTCCATGTCTGGTCATCTCCATTTTTTTTAAAAAAGATAAAATTTGGACCTGCATGGTGTTTTTGTAGTTATGATACAAGTGTATATTAGCGTGATTTTGGACCTGGAAGTGCAGCATGACGCCTATGGGGCAAGCATGCAGTGGCTGCCATAGACTTCCATTGTAAGTTTACATTTAGCTGCGGCTTTTATCCGCTAAGAAAATTACAGAGGTGATGTCTCATGAAAATCAACACAATTTGAGAAATAACGGTTTCTCAGCGAATAAAAGTCATCTACAGCACAAAAAGACAGTCCTAGATTTCTAGTTTGAATGAAAGCATCCATATCTTATTAAGCACATGGACTCTTCATTCCCAGCTACGGAGGCTTGATTTTCTCCTTCGTGTGACACAGTCCTTCACCTCATCATAGTCCCATCACTGCGATTACAGCACGCGTCACAGCACTGATCTCTGGAAAGCCACACAATCCCATCTCTGAGCACCAACCAATCCGCAGAGCAAAACTCCACAACAGAGGAGTTCAAAAGATGGAGTTTGTTCCTTCTTAAATCCATGTCAGAAAAAGAATCCCATCAATCCGAGAGTTTTTCATAATAAACATAGAATACAGTTTGTGATCAAGAAATGTAATTGGTCAACAAATCATAAAAGGCTAATCGTCTTATCTACCTACTTAGCGCACTAAAACAATCAAACAAGTTTCCAGGGTGAATATTTGGTTCTTGGGTGAAGTATGTCTGCCATGGTTCTCATTTGTTAAAGCTGCTGTAATAATAGATGACTTTGGTGGTATAACTAGGATTCAGAGTAACAAGTTTTCAGCTTTGATTCTGAGAGATTCAAAGGTCTTATGCTGTGCATGTAAAACTTGATATAGCACACTAAAAACTGCAACAAGTCTACAGATGAGACGCACTCGACGATTAAAAGTAAACTTGGGAAAGTACACCAAAGTTGGAGTACTGGAGACATGGATTTCATCAAAATGATTGACAAACCTGCATATTCAGTTTACTTATCTGACAAAACCCCTGAAGGGATTTAATAATCTGTACGAAGATTTGCAAAATCCTTGACCTGGACCTTGACTTGTAATTCTGTAAAAATGCAACTGTCATTATAAGTCTCTAAACTGTATTAATTTACTCTTGTGAGACGGTCTGGAAATGCAAATTAAATTTAAAACTGAGAAGTTGCCAAGAATCTGACATATTCAACAACAGGACAAATTTTACAGTGCTCCTATAGCTCAGCAGCGCTAAAGGTCATGGGTTCGATCCCAGAGAACACACTGATAAAAAAAAGGATATCCTTACCAGTTGCTTGGAAGCCAAATGCATAAAAGTAAATGTTTTATAGCCTTCACAACTGGGTCACATTTTACATGCAAAAACAGTAACATTTTTGTCATTCACGTATTCATGCTTAATATTCGGTACACTCTTAGAACGGATGTGTTAAAACATCACATTAGGGTTGATTCTGGGACAACACACTAAATGCGTTGTCCCAGAATCCACTCATCTGTGTGTTATTATTGAAACAACATAACTTGTGTTTTATTTTAACACAAAATCATCACAAAATAACACATAATGTGTTAAAATTACACATAAGGTGTAAAAAGATGTGAAAAAAATAACGCCTTCCATAAATTTTTATCACATTTTGATAGTCGTATTCATGTTGCATATGATATTGGCCACGGTATTTCTTTTACAAAATGTATCAACATTATACCTACACAAAGCTTTTCCAATATGTGCACTAAAATCTAGATATAAAGATATTATGCCACCAGACCAGAGAAGACTTTACACACGTTTTTAGTAAACACAGTATTTCTTAAAGGTATTTTGTGCTTCTTGAAAAATGAAATTAATATAAAAGATAATATATTGACCCTGTGCCAACTTATGATAATAAAAGAATTTGAGCATGGCAACTCTATATTTATTATTATTATTATTATTATTATTATTATTATGAAAAGCAGTGGTAGGTCAGTCCTTGCCACAATGTCAAAAATATCTAACAGATATACAGACAGAGTCTGCTTCTACATATCACTGAGATTACATAAAGCTCAGATTTTTGAAACTTTGTGAAATTTTGTGAAACATTATGAAACATGATAATTATTTCACATAAATATCATTACAATATATATTTGATTTCTACTTTAATATATTAACAAACGTTTTCTACAAAATTCTTCTACGAAAGTGTGGCAAGAAATATTTTCTATAAACATAGCCTGACTAAAATCCTGATGATATAAAAATCTAACGTACAGTACCCTCCATAAGTATTTTGTACAATAAAGGCAAAATTGCTCTGCTGTGGAGTTAAGAAATGTTTAAAAGGTGAATATGAGACAGAAGTACAGAATGTCACATTTGAAGTTTGAACATACAACAGAAACAACACATTTGGATTTTAATTCTTAGCCTGAATTTAATGTGAGCATATTGAGACTATTGTCTGACACAGCTCATGTTAAGTGATGAGCTGTGTCCTGATGCATTAATTGTTTAAACATAAAAGGAAAGTATGTGTAGTATCAGTTTGATTCATTGCTTCCATTGAGTCTTGCATTTGGTGACAACACATAAAAAGTCAGAATAAAAGGTCGTTATTCTTTGTTGGTAAAGCATGTATGTGTAAAAAAATAATAAAATGTAATATTCTGTATTTTGCCTCATATTCACCTTGCAGAGCAATTAATTTTTTTCTGACCCCAAAACTTGTCATATCCTATGACAAATGTATGTTATATTATAAGAATATAGCTTACAATGGTTAAAATACTATGCACTACAGAACAGCTGGCGTTTGTGAGTAAAAAAGCTGGAAAGAACTGCACCGGATGGTCTATCTAAATGCGCTTCTTGCCATCAAAGGGGGCAAACAAGTCACCCCACCACCCCAATCACCAGGATATTCAGTGTGTTTAATCTCAGAGTTTCTCAATATAAAGCAATCAAAAGAAGCTGTTAAGATCCAAGCCAGCTGATAGTCTATCTATATTTAGAAAACCGTCTTTGATTAGCAATTGCATTTAAGAGGAGAGAAGCAGCCAGATAGCTTAACCAATGTCGCCATCTGTTGTTCACTAAGGGATATGTGTCACAATTCTGTAGGGTTTATGCATCTTGTCTAACTTGGCAAAAATCAACGCTGGATTGAATTTCGAATAATTAATTAAACAGTTTTCTATACAAAAATAAATTCACGTTTACAGATACATTAATGCTGCTGTGAAGTTATCCCAAAAAGGAATGCATGAGACATTTCCTGCTAAACTAAGTAAGGAATGGGAAAGAAACCATTTTTGCATGTTTTATCTAAATCACTTTGTAATGTAGGTCAACATCAATTTGATAGCCAAACATGGATCATTCTGGTAAAGCTATTTGGCTTTATTTGAATCTATAAAGGAAATATCAGAGGATAAATTGTACCAGTTCCTATTAAAGATGTAAGGTCTGTTTATCCAGTTGTGTCATTAAATTACTGTACTCTTTGGCTAAATCACAAAAAGGCATGTCACTCTGGTTCCCGACTTTTACCAAATCAAACAAAATCGTCTTTTCATGTTTAAAGAGCGTGTGCTCTTTTATTTAGCGTTTTTGCCTTTTTTGCTAATACAAGGCCTCCGTGGGGTTTCCTGGCTTTAAGACCCAGTGCCCCCATTATCAAAATGAAGCCATCATGAAACGAGAATACCTTCAGGATGTCCTTCTGATATCTGACTATTTTCTACTGAAAAATGGCAGGGTTAAAGGGTCGACTGGTCCCCGTCTGCTACTGAACAGGAGGCTTAGTCTGGCGAGTAGGATGGAGTGAAGACTTCAAACCGCGGGTGAGCGGGTGAGTGCGAGAGGGGGTAAAGACACAGAAGCTCCAGGGAGGCCAGAGGAGGAGAAGGGCAGGACGAGGCCTTGATTTCCCGTGGAAGCACAACAAAGCCTGCGTTTTTTCCGAGAAAGCAGCGATGGCCCCTCTCCCTGACACCTCTTAGAAGCGTGCCTGTGTGCTCACGTTGCGCGGCGGAGAGGATAAGCCATCCGCGCTAAAGCATTTGGCACTTCTGAGAAGCCAGCTGAATCTCCCGGCTTTAGGACAAGTTTCTGGGGTTTGTTATCACCGGAGGCTTCAGGGGGATCTGTTCTTCAAATGCACGTAAACTCAAAGCTTTGAGAAGAAATGGCTTTCAATCAGAACAATTACTACCTCACCCTGAAAACACAGACAAGAGCGTGTGGTCCCATCTGACAAAAAGGAATAGCAGTGGATTTGTTTTTTAGTTTGTTTTCATTTATTAATTTAACTGTATACTTTTTTAATGTTTTCAGCGTTTTTGAATGTTAAATTTAGTTATACAATTAATATAAAAATAAATTCTGTTTTATAAAAGCCCTTAAGATACCAGAAAAAACTGTACCTGTTCTGTCCCTGGGGCTGTACTCTCATAGGTTCATTTAAATATATTAAATATATATTTTTATATAAATATATTAAATATATCATTTAAGAATATTAAAGGAAAAATATTATACCTTAAGTACCAATTGTGTACCTTAAGGAAAAATCTTGTACTGTTAAATTTAAGGGATACAAAACAGTTAACTGTACCTTTAATGGTACACAATACACACTCAGAAATAAAGGTACAAAAGCTGTCATTTGGACAGTACCCTTTATATATATATACATTTGATACAAATATGTACCTTTGGAGGTACTAATATACTTTTTTTAGGAACAAAGTTGTAGTTTTTGAAAGGGCGGGGTTTCCCGCAGCACTTTGCAGTTTGGGCGGCCCGCCTAAGCTGGGAAACCCTACCGCCTTAACTATGTCGCCCAAAAAAAAGGCTGTCAAGTGCATCTCGGAGAATAGCGCAGATGCACTTCACACGCGTACCACACGGCCGAAATGAGAGAAAGACGTGGTCCGTCACTGTTTGGAGGATAGCCATTTGCAACCTGATCTCACAAAGTTCCGTGGGATAGCCACAGAATTTTTTGCACATTTTTCCGTGGCATACTCACGGATCTCCCCATTTTTCCGTGGCCCTGCTACGGACTGTCTTTTTCCGTGGCATTCTCAAGGATTGGTTACTCAACTGCTTTTTACTATTTTCAAACAATTTTCGCGTCGGTTTAGGTTTAGATTTGGTGTTTGCGTTATTATGTCACTTTAACTATTGGTTTATACTATTATTTCTGATTTATTCTTTTATAATTTCTAAACTTTAAACAATTGTCGCCTGGCATTGGGGTTAGAGTTGGGTTTGGGTAGGGATGTCATGTCATGTAAATCTAACCCTAAACCGAAGCGAAATGGTAAGAAAATAGGACAAAACAGTTGAGTAACCAATCCGTGAGAATGCCACGGAAAAAGACAGTCCGTAGCAGGGCCACGGAAAAATGCGGAGATCCGCGAGAATGCCACGGAAAAATTTGCAAAAAATTCTGTGACTATCCCACAGAAATTCGTGAGATCAGGCTGCCATTTGATAAAACGCGTGTCCGTAAGAACTGTAAGTGGACTTGTTTTGGGTTTATTTAAGCCTGTTATTGTATTAGTCTACAGTTCTTGCAAATTTAAAGTAAGTTAGCTGGTGATTTTGTTGTTTGAGCAACCTGCTAGCTAGGTTGCCAAGCCTGTTGATTCAATATAATTGGTAAGCCGCTTGCTCACGTAATTTATGTGCAGTCTTTAAGATAATGTAATTGATAGTGGGAAATAATCAGTTTTTACAATCTCTTAAAAACATTTAATTCATTAATAGGGGTGTCAACAATAATAGATTACATCGCAATGCGCGCATGCAAGATTCAGCATCGATGCAGCAAAGTGCCATAATCGATTATGTCACTGTTTATTTTCTGAGCTCGAGTGGACAATAAAGTTGTGAAGTTTCAATTACTTCCGAGGGCATAACAACAACAATGAAGATGGCTGAGGCGGAGAGAGATGACAGTGATAGACGGGTAAATAAAAACGCACCCTTTTCCATGGAAAGTGGACACATGGGCACATTTCGGATTCTACGAAGTTAATGGGAAACTAGACAAGACTTACACTGTGTGTAAATGCTCATCTCAGGTATATAATTGTCATTGTCTTAAAGCTGCTAAGAATCGAATTGAATTGAATCGTTACCTGGTGAATCATAATTGAATCGAATTGTGAGGGCAGTGCCAATGCACACCCCTATTCATTAATAATCAACACAAAAAAAAGATTCATTCAATTTACTCAATTTTTTTAAGGTAAGTGGTTGCAATAAATTTATTTAAGCTACATTTAAACAAAAAAAATTTGAAGTACAAAACAAAACAAAAAACTTTTGTATCTTCAGTAAATTGAATATATCGTTTTGTTCAGTGTTGTATGTGTTAATTTTCTGTCATAGTTCAAAATTAAGTTTTATTTGAGTGTTTTTAATAAATATATTTTCATTTTCATTATGACGAGTACGCCCCGCCCCTTTGATTGCCACGCCCCCGGCCCAGCCGACCGGCCCAACCCTACCACCTTAACTAACACATTTTCTGTGAGAAACCCTAAAGGGTACAATCCCAGTGACAGCTTTTGTATCTTTATTTCTGAGAGTGTATAAAGCAATAAACTAAATGTAGGCTTACATGCAACATTTTGGATATCCATTTGGATATGCTTCAAAGGAAGCAAGGACATCATCAACGTTACAGATTTGCTTATTTGTTTAATGACTTTTGCACTGCTACTTCAATGCTTAACTAAGCCACAGAAGGCTGGAAACAGAAAAAACATTCAAGTTTTTCTACATTTTTGAATTTTATACATTACATTTTATATGGCTGTTATTCAATGTGGACGTGACTTTGCACTGTATACGAGAATAAGGTGAAAGGCAGAGAAATACAGCTATGAAGGCTTTCACAGCGGGTGTTAATTGCATGATAATTAAGCACAGCAACAGTCAAGCAGGAGAAGCTAAAGATTAATCACGGGCCAATTAAATGCACACGGTGAGGAATGTGAGACCTCTCCGAGACGAAAGATCTCCACTGTGATCTGAGCTATCAGCACAGCACCACAACATCAGATCATTGGCAAAAGATCCTTTTCAAAAAATCTCCTCATTTACGTCAGCCTTTCTTGAAACTTTGTGGATGCCGTAGCCACCTGGTAATTGATATCAAGAGCACCTTGCATAAGGTGCAGGTGCAGAGTTTGAAAGCAGGGACTTCAGATGAAGAGAAATGCCGTGTGCTGACATTTCAAATGGATTGCAAAAACCACTTATCTTATTTCTACAGAGTTAAAACTATGAAACATGTTACTCAAACTCGGCGAAATTCACAGAAACAAAAGCGTGTTTTATACAACACGGATTGCAGAATTATATTAGTCTCAAAAAACTCAACACAAAGCAAGGCTGAGAATATCAAAACACAAAAACACAAAGTTTGTTTATTGCGTTTGACTTGCAACAGTAGGTGTATACGACCACCTCAGAGAAAACAGAATAGGCCTATTATTATAAAGGAGTAAAAAGAACGCAGAAAGGGCAGTAAAACAAGCTGATGTAAAACCAGCAAAGAAAAAATTTGGCTTCAGAGGAAAAACATCTCATTAAGTTTTGATGTGTGTGGGGTGGATTCTTCATGGGCAGGTAAGAGTAATGAATAACTTAACAAGGACAGAACAGAGGCCCACCCTCCTTGACCCAAGCGCCGGTTTCAAAAATACACACTGAATTAACCACAGAGGAAATCTGGATGACCTTCTATGTTGTTAAAGTTGGAGAGCTACGTTTCAGACTTGTATGTGTATGTGCTTACAAGAGAAACAAAAGAGCGAGTGAAACTATGCATCAGTTAAACATGATGAGTTAAAGTGGACTTCAATACTCACAAAATCTTTCTCAAGTTTTTCCATTTCTTGCTTGTAGCTCTTCAGACGGCTGTTGTACATGCCTCTGCTTTGAATGGGGATCTCTCGAACCTCCAGGTCCATCTGCTCCAACTACAAACAGCAGTTACATTCATTATTAGGAAATAAACAGACCAACAACTATTATCAGTAATGCTTTTGTTTTTTTTATACATGCTCTGTTATCATTTTATGTTAAAGGGGACATTTCACAAGACTTTTTTAACATGTCAAATAAATCTTTGGTGTCTCCAGAGTACGTATGTGAAGTTTAAGATCAAAATACCATATAGATTAATTATGATAGCATGTTAAAATTGCCACTTTGTAGGTGTGAGTAACAATGTGTCCTTTAAAATGCAAATGAGCTGATCTCTGCACTAAATGGCAGTGTCGTGGTTGGATAGTGCAGATTAAGGGGCGGAATTATCCCCTTCTGACATCACAGGGGAGCCAAATTTCAATTACCTATTTTTTCACACACTTGCAGAGAATGGTTTACCAAAAATAAGTTACTGGGTTGATCTTTTTCACATGTTCTAGGTTGATAGAAGCACTGGGGACACAATTATTGCATTTAAACATAGAAAAAGTCAGATTTTCATGATGTGTCCCCTTTAAAAAATGTGTCCCATTTTCAAAAAAAATTTATTCTGTCAAAACAAATGAAGATATTTTGAAATGTTAAATAAGCAAAGAGATTTAGGACACCATTTACTTTCATAGAGCTGCATAACAACATAAAAGTTTTTGTTTTTACATCATATATGTGTGTGTATTGTGTAAAATCAGTATGTATGTATAAATACACACACATGCATGTATATAGACCGTTTCATCGGACGCACGTGCGGTGACGCGATACGCGTCTGGTCTGACCTTTGCTTCCGGTTTCAGTTTTTTAAGGGTCTGACTATTTACTAAACTGAACTCTTGAACAAATACCTAGTCGAAAAAAACAAATGTTTTGGTTTCCTAGGTAACCTACGTGTTTTTTATTGTTATATAAATAAACTACGTTTAAAGTACTTTGTTGTATTTATTCTTAGCAGAGTTTACCGAAAGTTACGTGTAGACCACGGACGCCGCTTGTTTATGTTGTTACTGCTGAAACCGTGTATATTTAAGAAATATTTAAATGTGTATATACATTTTTATATTTATATATAATTTATGTTTATATATAAATATAAACACTTAATATATACACATATATATTTTTATTATACATGCATGTGTATGCATTCATATACAGGGAGTGCAGAATTATTAGGCAAGTTGTATTTTTGAGGATTACTTTTGTTATTGTACAACTACAGTGCTCTTGGTCAATTCAAAATGTTAACAAACCCTCAAACCTGAACATTTAAGTAGTAAAAGTGAAATTTTGGCTTTATTAAGAGAATATTTCTATGTACATCATTATTAGGCAACTATTAGTGTGCAGAATTATTAGGCAACTAAATGAAAAACAAAGATTTTACCATCTCACTTGTTTTTTTTTTCAACTGTTAAAGTGAGAATAATAAACAAACTCTACATTTACAAAAAAAATTAATAAAACAATAAAAAATAAAAAAAGATATAGACTCAGTGACCAGTATAGCGACCCTTCTTTTCGATAACAGTCACAAGCCTTCCATTCACGGATTCAGTCCGTTTCTTGATCTGGTCTGAACCAACATTTTGTGCAGACGCAACCACAGCCTCCCGGACGCTGTTCAGGGAGGTGTGCGGTTTGCCTTCACTGGGGGTGTCCTGTTTAGGAGGGGATCAAGGGGTCTCAGTGGGGTTTGAGTCGGGTGAAGAAGGGGGCCATGTCATTCGTTTTTCATCTCTAGGGCCTTTGCTGGCCAGCCATGCAGTGGAGTACTTGTGATGTATGTGATGGAGCGTTGTCTTGCAAAATAATCAGTCTTCTTGAAAGATGCAGACTTTTTCCTGTACCACTGCTTGAAGAAAGGGCCCTCCACATTACCGGCAGGCAGGCACAGACATGTATTATTAAACATGAGCTTGTTGTACCTTTTTAGGTTTAAAATGGAAATAAAAAACAACTCTCAGACCTACTGCCAATTTTTAGAAGACACTTTCTTCAAGCAGTGGTACAGGAAAAAATCTGCATCTTTCAATAAGACTTTTTTGTGCAGGGCAACGCTTCAGCACATGCATCAAAGTACTCAACTGAGTGGCTGGCCAGTAAAGGCCTTAAAGGTGAAAAACTAATGAAGTGGCCCCTTCTTCGCCTGACTTAAACCCTATTGAGACCTTTTGATCCCTTCTTAAGCAGGACATTTTCAGTGAAGGTAAACCGTACACCTCTCTGGGCAGTGTCTGGGAGGCTGTGGTTGCGTCTGCACAAAATGTTGGCCCAGACCAGATCAAGAAACCGACCGAATCCGCGAATGGAAGGCCTGTGACCGCCATCGAAAAGAAGAGCGGCCACACTGGTCACCGAGTCCATATCTTTTTTTATTTTTTATTGTTTTATAATTTTTTTTTGTAAATTTAGAGTTTGTTTATTATTCTCACTTTAACAGGCGAAAAAAAACAAGTGAGATGGTAAAATCTTTGTTTTTCATTTAGTTGCCTAATAATTCTGCACACTAATAGTTGCCTAATAATGATGTACATAGAAATATTTTCTTAATAAAGCCAAAATTTCACTTTTACTACTTAAATGTTCAGGTTTGAGGGTTTGTTAACATTTTGAATTGACCAAGAGCACTGTAGTTGTACAATAACAAAAGTAATCCTCAAAAATACAACTTGCCTAATAATTCTGCACTCCCTGTATGCATAATTATTATACACAGTACACACACATATATGAACTTTTTTCTGCAAATGATTAGTTGCGATTGGTTGTTATGCAGCCATATTAGATAGTATTATTTTTCCTATGGAAATCAGTGGTGCTACAGATCTGCTTGGTTTCAAAATTTAAACAATTTGAGTACTTCAATATAATATATATTAAACATAATTTTTTGTCATAATTTCCCTTATCCCACTGAAAGAATTTTCTTTTTTTAATCAAATTTATTAAATCCCCTAATATTTTATGTAATAACACATCTAAATTACTATACAACAGAAAAATGTCAAGTAATGAAAAACATCAGATATTTTAGTTCATTCACATTTTGTGATTTGGTGTATTTTTTGCTCCATCCTGATACATTTTTAACGCTGGCAATGTTTCAAACATCATTTTAAAAGTCATAAAACAAACTGTCTATCTAGTTTACTGTTAAGTAATGCACGTGTAAGTACATTACACAAAGGTCCCGATTCAGTTAGTCATGTTGGGAGGTGTCGCTTCATTAAAACCTCCGGCACGGTTCAGCTCTGACAGCTGCGACATGTGTCCGTGTCAAACCCGCGTGCACAAAAGGGCCCCGCTGATTTACACTGTCCAATCAACATGACACGACGGGACAATTTACACGAGACACACATCCCTCCTTTCGACACCTGCCACGGCACTTTCCACCAATAATGCCGCGATATGTGTCGCGTGGTGTCACTTAAAAGCGCATTATGTGGATGTGATCACACCGTTAACACCGAGCAGCCTTCAGCCAGATGAAGAGTGTCTCATGTCAACAGCGACATTGCAGGTGTTGTTTATGCAGGGGGGAAATTTCACCAAATTCATTATTTAGAAAACGAGCAAGTGGAAATTACTGATCAAAGACCCACCAACTCTCTGACTTCTTCAAGCTGTTTGTCGACATTTAGAACCAGCTGTGTCTTCTCCTCTGAAAGGCAAAAAGAAGAAAACATATTGATCAGCGGATGGAGGAGATGTGCTTCATGACAACAGCCTGACTCCCCCACAACAGCGAGGGAGCAAATAAAAACAAGCCTGCATTTGAAGATATATTTACACATTCTCGACGCACAAAGATTTATATTTGATGTGTCTTATTTTCCACGTGTAAACGCCTTTGTTAGTTCGTGAAGGAGCGACAAGACGCCTCTTGGCAACTGAAAACAGGAGAGAGATGTCAGCTTCGCCAAACTCTGCCACCCACTCAGAACCAATACAATGAGTTTGTGTTGCTTTTCATCCGATGGTACAAGACAGGCCAAAGTAGAGTATGACCACTTATCATTTTTAGTGGTTTTTGCAAGATAAAATATGTGGGGTATCTATTCTAACTCTATGTTTAAGCAAGTCTTTGAAGGTATTTGTTATACATTTAAAAATTGCCACAAAGGCAGTAATCTTACAGATGTTATATCCAACACAAAGTATCGGTTTCCCAGACAGAGCTTATCCTAGTCCCAGACTAAAATGCATGTTTGAGCTGCTTTAATTTTAAAACAGCTTGCCCTGACATATTTTAACATATTATTATCATTGTTTTGTCTTAAAGGAATATTCCATTTTCTTAAAAGAAAAATCCAGATAATTTACTCACTACCATGTCATACAAAATGTTGAAGTCTTTCTTTGTTTAATCGAGAAGAAATTATGTTTTTTGAGAAAAACATTGCAGGATTTTTCTCATTTTAATGGACTTTAATAGAGCCCAACATTTAAAACGTAACTCAACACTTAAGAGTTTCAAAGGACTATAAACAATTCCAAACGAGGCATTAGGGTCTTATCTAGCAAAACGATTGTCATTTTTGACAAAGAAAATAAAAGATATCCACTTTTAAACCACAACTTCTCATCTAGATCCGGTCGTGATGCGGCAGCGTGACCCGACGCAATACGTCATGACGTCAAGAGGTCACAGAGGACGAACGCGAAACTCCGCCCCAGTGTTTACAAGTGTTGAAAGAGGACTGTTCCTACGTTGTTGTATGTCAACTGATACTAATTAATGTCTTTGTGTCAGTTTATTGTTTACAATGGTCCGCAAATGTGCGTTTTATATATGTAACACGTGACCTCCCTACATCACTACACATTTACATTAGGTCGCGCTGGACCGGACCTAGACGAAAAGTTGTGGTTTAAAAGAGCATATTTTTTATTTTTCTTGTCAAAAATGACAATTGTTTCGCTAGATAAGACCCTAATGCCTCGTTTGGGATCGTTTATAGACCTTTGAAACTCCGTTGAAAAAAACTGTTAAGTGTTGAGTTAAGCATTAAATGTTGGGCTCTATTAAAGTCCATTAAAATGAGAACAATCCTGCAATGTTTTCCTCAAAAAACATAATTTCTTCTCGACTGAACAAAGAAAGACATGAACATTTTGGATGACATGGTGGTGAGTAAATTATCTGGATTTTTCTTTTAAGAAAATGGAATATTCCTTTAAGTACACCAGTATTGTTTTTTGTAAGGTATGTTTGTAAAAAAAACTACTTTAATGTACTAAAATAACTAAGGCCTAGGCTAGGACCTGATTTATCTAAACCCTCTCCCAGAAACCTCTCCATGGTGTTATAAAATAATTTTAGCCCTGCTTTCTTAGCCTTAGCTGTGCTGTTTTCTATTAAGACTCATCAAATTAATCATAACATTTGCATGGAATTGATTAATACAATACATAACATAGTTGATATAGTAGTAATAGCTATGATATAACTGTTATTACATTAAGGTTAAATATCAATGAATGGCATACTGTAAACATAAACTTAGTGGAGAAAGGGCAAAATACGGAGTATAAACAATGTATAAATGTATACCTAATGCACACTAAGTCGTCTGCCAAATGCATAATGTAAAACATTGTTTATACTCCATATTATACCCTTTCTCCACTAAGTCAATGTTTTGCCATTGATATTTAACCTTAATGTAATAGCATTTATATCATAGCTGTTGTGTATTGTATTAAGCAATTCCACGCAAATGTCAACCCTATCATGAAAAATAAAATTTTTATCATACTGATATCCCATATGTCAATATTCTTAAAAAAAAGGTACAAAATGAAGGTTCAAAAGTTGTTACTGGGGCGGTCAATTTTCAAAAAGTACACTTTTGTAACTAATAACATATTGGTACCTCTTAGGTACACACTGGTACCTTAGAGGTACATATTATCTGTCCCTAAATGGTACATATTAAGACCTTTTTAAAAGTTACCATCCCAGTGACAACCTTTTGTACCTTTTTTCTGAGAATGTGAATTATCCCATGTAATGAGTAATGTCATATCCATAATGTTTTTTTCTTCCTCATAAATGCGCTCACGAAAATTAATAAATAATAAATTAATATTATTTGTTCTTTGATGAGCCATGCCCAATTTGTTGGTTATTATTGCTTCTGATTTGTGCATTTTAATTTACAGAATTTCTACAAACAAAGTTCTCTAACAAAATTTGTCTCCTTTTTCTGTCACATCCATAACACATGTATTTTTCCTTATCTAAAATAGAAAACATAAGTATAGACTGATATTTTTCTGATGTCTGGACTCTTTCATCAGGGATTTAGGTAAATATCAACAGATGAATCAATATACTGATAATAAATGCATTATCTGAGAAATTTTATTTTAAATTTTTGACTAAAAATGTCACATCCACAATGTTGCAATTGTTGTTGTTTTTTGGCACAGCATAAACACTGTACGGACCAGAACCAACAATATATGAAGAGTTTGTATACAAAACGCAATATACGCCATTTTTACGAGAAAAAAAATTTACAGCCAAAATCAGTATTGTATCAGGTCAGTATTTAAAAATCAATTCTTCATTTTACACAAAAACCTGTATCCGCCGTGTTATTCTGTCATCTTTTCTTCCTTTTTTTTAAACCTTGCAGTATTCCTTTTCTGCAGATGCAATAAATTTGCTTTACCAATCACAGCGCACCATTCTAGGCATTGTAAACAACAATGGCGGCACTTTGAATACACACAGAATCCTGGTTTTCCTCATCTACTTTACTTCGTGATCAACAAAGAAAAAACAAAATCAAAATAGTAATTTTTATGGCATTGATAAACCTGTGGTGGTTTACTGTGGCGGAGAAGAAACGTACACTCTAAAAAATTTGCTGTAATTTTGCAGCTGGTTGCCAGTAACTTACTGTAGAGGATAAAGTCAAAAAATGTTTCATGTTCATTTAACTTTGAACAAAATGTTGCCAGTAAATAACATAAATGTAAAATCTACAATAAGTTACTGGCAGCTAGTTGCCAGTAATACCCATTAATACTGTAATTTCTACAGACATTTTTTACAGTGTAAGCCTTCAAATTCGAATAATTTACGTGAGAGGCACTCGGGCGAAGGAAAAATGCCGGCTGTTGCTTGTTCTCACACGACAGCATCAAGCTCACTCGGAGTCAATGAAAATCGCTTGCTGTCAAAAAAAAGTTCAGCAACGACGTCCCAAGATTGACAGCAGCAATAATAACAGTGTTCTTAAATATGACAAAAAAAATGTTTTGATTAATTCCATTAATGTTTTTTTATCAGTGTATACCACTTGTCAACAAAATGTATTTACAAAGGCAAAGATGAATGCACATTTATATATTGATTCAATAGAGTTATAACATTTTGCTGTTTTTTTGTGGACGAGTTTGCGGGGGGGGGGGGGGGGAATTATCCGTTTTTATAATAAATCTTTAAAAATCAAATTATGGATTTGAATTTTTTATGTTATTATAACTAGGGATGCTCCGATCAGGATTTTTGCAGCCGATACCGATCACCGATTTGTAATCTTCGTGATCGACCGATACCGATTCCGATTGTTTTAAAGCTGATATGCAAGCTCTTTGATGACTGTAACTGTTACATTTTTTTCTAGATAAAATAATACCACGGATGTTGCCTTTGTTATATTACTTGCAGTAATTAGGTATATTATTGTTTTAATAGAGACTCAAATAAATAAGCACAACAAATATTTATTCTGCATGGAGAAATTTAATATGGCTTTAAAAAGGCTTATGTCTCCTAAAAGTACTGAAAATAAAACACTTCAGAGTCTTTACTGTATTAATTAAATATACACGCATTCGTATCAAGTATAAAAGTTCTTTAGTCAAGAGCAGAGAGTGATTTTATTGAGAGATGAATTAGGTTTCTGCAGCTTTAAGACGTGAGAGAGAGATCGCTCTGTTCACGTGCACTGATGACAGGCTGCTGTGTGTGTGGGCGGCGGCTGAACGCAGACAAGCAGCTGTGAGAAAAATAAATGTTTAAACGCTCAAAACTTTAAAACGCATGCAAATAAGAAACTTTTGGCATGAGGATGCAATTGTCCGTGATAGATATGTGTTGTATACGCTGTTTAATGGGGATGTGAAGACGCCTCGCGCTGTTGACCGGAGCGCGTCCTCATAGAAAATACGCATATCTCTGTAAAGGCAAAGAGAGACATACAAATCTGCACGCCGCACGAGCAACGGGTTGTAAAAATGTTCGCGCTACGTAAAAAATGTCTTTAATTGCAGCCACATTCAGGATCCTTTTGATGACAAAAGTAAACAGAAAGATCGGTTTATGAGATCGGCATAT
The DNA here is from genome assembly GCF_027580225.2 of Misgurnus anguillicaudatus. Taxonomy (NCBI): domain Eukaryota; kingdom Metazoa; phylum Chordata; class Actinopteri; order Cypriniformes; family Cobitidae; genus Misgurnus; species Misgurnus anguillicaudatus. Next base: position 25,588,929 of record NC_073340.2, read on the forward strand.
TTAGCGAGCACCGATCGAGTCTTTTAATGCCATTATCGGCCGATACCGATCGGCGGCCGATCGATCGGAGCATCCCTAATTATAACCTAAAGATGCTATGTGAAAGTTTGTAACAGAAAATAGTGGTTTTCATCTTGTCACTTTCTTGGTAACACATTTTTACCCAAATTAGTCAAAATTGATTTATTGCGTTTTGGAACCAAACTCTTCATATACTATAATATAAATTATAAAATGAAAGCATGCTATAAATAATAAAAGAACACCACTACATTTACTGATCAAATTAAACAAGCGAAGCACTACAAACCATGTCAACTGATAGCACAAATCATTAAGAAACAACATCAACAGTTATCAAACCGGGAAGCTGTCAATAAACTGGAAACTAAAGTGAACTTCTGTTTTGCCCTTTGGCTTTCCAACGTCTTTTGATGGTCATCAATCCATTTTTAAAATCTGTGTGCAACCACACAGTGTAAACAGCCAGGGGCGATTCTCTACAAGGTGAGCAAACAGTGGGCCCTCGATTCACTCCTGGCATAGGGCAGGCTGAAATATATAAATATATATACTGTATATCTCACTATTGCAGGTGCATGGGGCAGCACCACAAGGTCAGATGCTCTTTGGGCAAACCGTCGCATTGAGAAAAGCAGGGCTCGCATCTTTGCATCTCTGCTCAATTTTTTATGGTGTGTGATTGACAGGTAGTTCTCTTTGTTGCAAATCCACCTCACAGAGTGCAAAACACGCATTTATGTTTAATGGAGAAAGGCCTTGCATTATTGTTAAATTCATATTTAAAAATACAAGTTGTGTGCTTTACAACAAAACAAAACTTCTTGGTGATCCTTGTGTGAATTAATTCGGTTTGGTGCAAGAAATGGCCGAGGGCATTTTAGCTGTTCACTGGTCTTTATCAATGCCTCTACATATGTGACTCTCTACAATGCAGCGAAGACAACAACGTAAGCCCCTTTGTTGATGCAATTGTTGCTAGACCGTGTGGTCGCAAACAAATTTATGTACCTTGCATAGAAAAAGTAAACCGCTTCTTTATGGGCATAATTGAGATTTTAATTCGAAAGCAGAACCGGTAAGGAAGGCTTGGCCATCACTAATGAGAATGCTTTGCTTATTGCTTTGTTCATATTCAGTGGATTTATTTAAATACCATACACACAGCTGGTGGTGGGCTGGTGTGACACGCTGTTTGTTTCTGCCAAGCTCTGAAGAAGCAATTTAGGCTTTAACAATTCAACCCATTGCACATTTCGATTCTTTTGAATATGCTTAAATAATGCAAAGAAAAGCCAATCACGTGCAGCAATTGTTTGACTGCGCTTACCAAACCAAGCATATGCCTGCAAGTCTGAATAAATGATTAATCGTTCTCACCTTTTGTCCGCATATAACAAAAGCAATAACTTTGTACATCTGGTTATTATGAGACTAGACCTCTGTAGTTTAATATACTGACTGAAAGCAATAATTTGTTTTAAAAGTAACAGTAATATATGAAAGTCAGACATGCATTTCTCTGACTTTAGTTTCAATTTAACACATTTTGAGCATGATCTTGCATTATTAATTTTATTCGGCTGAGCATATCGAAAGCATAGTGATGTATTTCTATGAGCCTTTTTTCTGTATCAAAATTAACAGTATTCTGCGTTCACACCAGACACGAAAGAGGCGGAAAATGCGAGTGATTTAAATGTTAAGTCAATCCAAAGACGCGAATAGGCATTCTGCGGCGCAGTAAGCGCGAATGGTGTAGATGGTGCATTCCGTGCAAATTGATCGCTGGCACCTGATCTACGCGAGTTGAAAAATTTTAACTTTGGCAGATTTTCTCTTCCCGTTAACCAATCAGGAGCTAGCAGTGACGTGATTACGGGAAGCGAGCGGAGGCAGGAAAACAAAACAACAATGCAGGACAATCATCATCGCTACACGAGACATATTCGTATACAGGAATTAAAAGGATCTTGTTTGGAAGAAAGTGAGTGAGGAGGTCGAACAATCTGGTAAGTTTATTCAATTTGAGCTATATAAGCGCCTCCCATGACACGAATTTACGCGTGAATGTCTGGAATGACTAGAATTTAAAACCCGACTTTCACACGCGAATGAAGTGAGTAAACTCAAAGGGGTGGTTTCCAGAACAGGGATTAGTTTAAGCCAGGACTAGGCCTTAGTTTAATTCAGCCTTAGTTTAACTAGTTTTAACAAACATGCCTTACTAAAAACATTACTGGCATTTTGAGGAAAAACAAAGGGAACTGATGTATTTTAAGATATATCAATGGCAGTGCAAGATGTTTTCAGTTTGGACAGCTCTTATATTTATTTTAGTCTAGGACTAGTCTAATCCCTGTCTGGGAAACTGCCCCAAAATGTTCAAGCGTCCAACTACGCACGAATAGCGCGTTCTTGCCGCCTCTTCCGCGTCTGGTATGAACGCACAGTAGGAAGTATTTTTCAGAGGTGTAAAGTACTTTCATCAAGTAAATTTTTCAAGTATTGAAATATCATACTTTTAACTCCACTATGGGGCAGTTTCCCGGACAGGGATTAGACTAGTCCTAGACTAAAATATTTTTAAGAGCTCTCCAAACGGAAAACAACTTGCACTGACATATCTTAAAATACATCAGGGCCCTTTGTTTTTCCTCAAAATGCACACAGATAATGTTTTTAGTAAGGCATATTTGTTAAAACTAGTTATATTTCCTAATTAAACTAAGGCCTAGTCCTGGATTAAGCTAATCCCTGTCCGGGAAACCGCCCCTATATTATTTAATTTTAATTAAATATAGTACTAAATTATATTAAAAATGTTGTGTTCATTTAAACCCAACACTTTTTGTATACATGTCAACAATATGTACCCGTGTATACCAAATGATTCTTTTCATATCTTTGTAACATAACCAACATAGCAAAATATGTAAAACCTTAAGTCTTAATTTGATACATTTACTAGGGGTCCCCACTCCTCCTCTCTATCCATTAAGGCATTGGTTCTCAAACTTGGGACACGACATGGTGCCAGGGGGCCCAGTTTTATGACAAGTGGTTCATGTAGGTTGTCTACAAATCGAAAGGTTGGTGGTTCAATGCCCGGTTCCACCTGACCAAGTGTCGAGGGGTCCATGAGCAAGACACCTAACCCCAGCTGCTCCCGACGAGCTGGATGGCGCCTTGCATGGCTGACACCGCCGTTGGTGTATGAATGAGTGAGTGAATGGGTGAATGTGAGGGAAAAATTGTAAAGCGCTTTGAATGGCCATAGGTCTGTTAAAAGCGCTATATAAACGCAGTCCATTTACCATTTTTTTACCATAAATTCTGTGTACTTCAACCTAAGAAAAAAAAGGCTACTAACCAACACAACACTGTATATGATTTAATATGTTTTGTTTAACTAAAATTCTAAGTTTGAGAAACAGGCTGACGATTTTCTTGAGACGATATTTGAAGCCGATACTGCTTTTGCTCATTCAATTTACATCATAAAAAATAATGCCACATTATCCCCACTGATGTATTTTAAGATATGTTAAAAAGAGATGTTATAAGTTTGGACAGTTCTTACATTTATTTTAGTCTAGGACTAGTCTAATCCCTGTCCGGGAAACCGCCCCATAGAGATGAGAAATAAAAATTCACTTTGTCCAGCTATGATCAGCTGTTAGGCCGAGCTTTCGATGTTATCATGGAAAGGTTGGTTGTTTTTAGTCACATGACCTGCAATCGCTTGTGGCTTCCAGCACTCTGTCTGTACCTAATGTCGGAAAAAAATCAGCAAACACGGCAGCCACGTATCAGCCGATGCCGATACACATAAAACTCGCAAATATCGAAGTTTGAGAACCACTGTTTGTAAGCTTTATGAATCTATTGTTTACTGGTGAAAACTACAAAGACAATGAAACATTTCTGAAACATGTGACACAATGTTATGATAACTCCAACTAGAAAGGGGAAGTCTTTTAAAAACACAGGTGGCAAACTACAGTGATATTTGTTATGAAGATTTGGGTCTATTTTTGAAATCTCCAAGCATTTTCTCATCAATTCAACAACCTGCAAAACACATATGCATCTCACTGTGTATTAAAATCCATCAAAACACAAGATATAAAAGTGTACTGGGCTGGCTTATGCACGCAAAGATATGTGGACATTTTATATAGAGTATTAAGTCCAGACAATTAAACATAAACAGTGTTTTTAAAGGTTTCGTTTTGGGTTTAGTTATTCTATAACTTTCATGACAAAACGCACTTTAACTATATATTTCAGTAGATCCTATCATTTGGGCAACAATCTAATTTTGTGTTTCAATTATGATATCATTGCATAATTGTATCATATATTGGTCAATAGCCAAAAAAGTCAAACTCTAACAAACACGGGATGTCTTTTAAGAGCCATATCACCCAAATCCTGAATCATCAGACATCCTCACTAAAGATCCATCTGACACACTGGATATCTGACACCTCATGACATCACAGCCCATCTGACAACATATCTAATACGCTTCTGTACAATTACAAACAATACACACTATCGACAAGAAAAAATATTAAAGATAAATTATAGGTTATTGATGTCTTGTTAGTATAACACTTTGCTTGTGTCTCATGACAGACACTTACCACCGGCTAATTTGGGTATTCTTCCGACTTTGTTGGTTATTTCTGCCGTAAGTGTCCCAAAATCCTGTTCATACGTCTCAAAATCCGAAGACATCGTTGTATTTTTTATTCTAAACAGATTACCAGAGAGATAAATAGACCTGCGATACAGTTGCCTGTCTCTGCTTATTTTGACGGAGGCGTCACTTCCGGGTGTGTCACTGTGATTCCGCCTCGGTTTGTTTTTTTAAGTGGTTCCGCCCGGTACATTATGTGCGGTTGCCGCTTTATGTTTCTTCACGAATAATGTTTTGTTCTTTTTAAAAGGCGATTTTAAATTAGACACCGTCGTTTACGTTAAATTCCGTGTTTATTTAATTATATTTTTGTGTTTGGCAAATCAGATCTGTATATCTCTATTTCTTGTTGGTGCTGGAGAAGAAACGAGGAAGTGTCGAGGTATGTGTGTGTTGGTTGTGTCAGATGTCATTTATTCAATTTTCAAAGCAATTTGTTTTTTATTCATTGCAATCTATACATCTGCCATCAGGATTAAAAAGCATCGCATCGTTGCATGTGATGTCTCTTTTATCAGCCAGCAGTCGATGTCAGATATTAGGATCTAACGTTACAGTAATAATACACCTGTATTTTAGCGTGGTCTACGTATATATATAGATAGAGATAAAGCTCACTTTTGCAGTACAACATTTAATACTGCAATGTACTGAATGTCATTTAATTGAATGCAGAATCAGACTGAATGCAAACTGTAAGATGAGTGCAGAAAGCAGCAACAGGATGTTTAACAGGATATTTAAAGGGGACATTTCACAAGACTTTTTTAAGATGTCAAAAAAATCTTTAGTGTCCCCAGAGTACGTATGTAAAGTTCTAGCTCAAAATATCATACAGATAATTTATTATAGCATGTTAACATTGACACTTTGAGCTTGAGCAAAATGTGCCATTTTTGGGTGTGTCCTTTTAAATGCAAATGAGCTGATCTCTGCACTAAATGGCAGTGCCATGGTTGGATAGTGCAGATTAAGGGGGGTATTATCCCCTTCTGACATCACAAGGGGAGCCAAATTTCAATGACCTATTTTTCACATGCTTGCAGAGAATGGTTTACCAAAACTAAGTTGTTAGGTTGTTCTTTTTCACATTTTCTAGGTTGATAGAAGCACAGGGACCCAATTATATGTCCCCTTTATAAATGTTGTCCCGAACAGCACTTGGTAGTTTAAAAATGTGAAGTTTGTGTAGACTCGCAATGTAAAGTGAATACAAATGTCATCAAATCATTTTAACCTCAGTGTCCAACAGGTATGTGCATATTAGGTTGTGGCCCTTGAAAAACCTTACCATGGTAACTATAATTTCCTCCAAAATGCCATATCAAATACACTGGTAGTAATAATGATTTTGATTTGAATTAGTTTGCTTTACAAAAAGGTACAAGAATATCCCATACATTTTAAATGAAATAAAAATAAAAAATACAGAATAAAGTCTGAAGAAAATATTTATTTCCCTTGTGGTCCTGAATGTTATTAAGGATGGAGAAATGTGCAAGGGAAACAAGATAATATCAATTATTCAGTATGAATTCAAGATATATTCCATACTATGTATCCAAGATTACATGTAATCACCAAACAGCCATCTTTTAACTGCTGTTTTAAAACCCAAACTTTTTAACCCTTGAATGACACAAGTAACATATTTCATGCTATTAGCATTAGTGTAAAAAACATTTTTTCCCACCAAAAAGTAATGGGTTCAATCTCAGGGACCACATACTGGTAAATGTATACATTTGTAATTCACTGTAAGTACCTTTGGATAAAAGCATCTGCCTATACACATACATTTGTATTTAGAAACACTGTTTAAAGAAGATCCCATAAATTTATGAGATTATTAAGATTTTACAAAATTCAATTCAATTTTATTTATTGTGCTTTTCATAATTGTTAATTGTTTCAAAGCAGCTTTACATTAATAGATGTAGGAAAAGCATAGAAAAGCGAGCGTAGTAATAATGTAACGTATACAATAAAGTAGTAAGTTAAGCCAAAGGTGGCGGACTCTCCAGGGGACGAAAAAAAACTAGGAGAAAAACCCTCCTGGCTAGTCCAGAGGGTAAACTCCTAGGAGGAGAAAACCCCCATAATTCATATTATTTGCTCCCTTTTGAATAATTTTGCCCTCCTGTGTTTTCTGTAGATGGCTGGCTTGACTTCAGATCGGGGATAAAGTGATCGGAGGATTAGTAAGGAAGGATGCCACACACTGACAGAGTCTGTAATTTTAAGAGACGGCTGGCCCCTGTGACTGGTGACGTAGCAGATTGCTGGTTGTTTTGGAGGAGACAGAAAAGATGCCCTTTGACCTCTTCATGGTTCATTCATTGCAGTAAACAGATACAAAGCGCCTGACCACTTCATCTCTTACATAACTAAAAACATTAATATAAATACAAAAAAAACATGAACATTCTATCTGCTATAATCGTGTTTGAGAACCTCCATGAGGTGAAGAGACTCTGTCACTGGGGTCCGATCATCGCTCTCACGGTCATCGGTGTTTGCTCGTCCATGGCCGTTTTGGACTCGATTATCTGGTACTGGCCACTGGACACCACTGGAGGGAGCATTAATTTCATCATGCTTATCAACTGGACCGTCCTCATTCTTTACAACTACTTCAATGCCATGTTCGTGGGCCCTGGCTACATTCCTCTGGGGTGGAAACCAGTAAGGAATATATACTTTTGAACAGATTTGTGTCTTACAGTGAATCAAATTTGTCTAATATCATATTGCTTGTGTTTTCTAACAGGAGAAGCAACAAGACATGATGCATTTACAATTCTGTAGAGTGTGCCAAGGTTTCAAAGCCCCTAGGTCGCATCACTGCCGCAAGTGTAACAGGTAGATTTAACTGAATCCCACTCTAAACCATTTTTGTCGGAAAAAATGGTCCCCGGGTGTAGGCCATATCAAAAGAATAAATGTTCCCATCATCCTCAGGTGTGTGATGAAGATGGATCATCATTGTCCATGGATCAACAACTGCTGTGGGCATTTAAATCATGCATACTTCACCAGCTTTCTCCTGCTTGCTCCCCTGGGCTGCATGCATTCTGCCTTTATATTTGTCATGACCATGTACACTCAGCTGTATGACCGGGTAAGATTTTATCGGCTCTCATATTAATATTATTTGTAACATGTAACAGAAATGCTGTAGTGCATGTTATATGCTTAAAGTATTGAAGGAAATTATAAATATATGCATATTTCTAATAGTGATGTTTTGGCTCATTTTCATGGCGTAGATCTCTTTTGGGTGGAGCTCTGTGAAGATTGACATGAGCTCTGCCCGACACATCCACCGTCCCATAATGCCTTTTAGCATCGCAGCGTTCGCTGCCACTCTCTTTGCCTTAGGACTGGCATTGGGTACCACAATTGCTGTTGGTATGCTGTTTTATATACAGGTATGAATTACGAAATAAAGTCAAACTAATCCACAATTTCCTGGTACGGTGTTTAGAGTGTTTGGTATTTGCAAAGTACGATTTTCTCTTTTCTTTCAGATGAAGGTGATCTTTCGGAACAAAACCTCAATCGAAGCATGGATTGAGGAGAAAGTAAGCAACATATTTTTCTTATAGGTTACACAAAGGGTCAGTTTCCAAGGCAGGGTTTAGATTAATCCAGGATTAGACCTTAGTTATATTAGGGCATTTAAAGGGACACTCCACTTTGTTTGGTAATATGCTTATTTTCTAGCTTCCCTAAAGTTAAACATTTGATTTTTACCGTTTTGGAATCCATTCAGCTGATCTCCGGGTCTGTCGCTAGCACTTTTAGCATAGCACAATTCATTGAATCCGATTAGACCATTAGCATCGTGCTAAAAAATAACCAAAGAGTTTCAATATTTTTCCTATTTAAAACTTGACTCTTCTGTAGTTACATCGTGTACTAAGAGCGAAAATGAAAAGTTTGGAATTTCTAGGCAGATATGGCTTGGAACTATACTCTCATTCTGGCGTAATAATCAAGGACTTTGCTGCCGTAACATGGCAGCAGGAGGTGCAATGAAATTATGCAGGGCCCGAAAATAGTTCCCTGCCATTGAAAGTTACTAAGGGGACTATTTTCAGGCACTGCGTTATATCATTGCACCTCCTGCTGCCATGTTACAGCAGCAAAGGCCTTGATTATTATGTTAGAATGAGAGTATAGTTCCTAGCCATATCTGCCTAGAAAATCGCAACTTTCAATTTTCTGTCAGTCTTGGTACACAATGTAACTACAGAAGAGTCAAGTTTTAAATAGGAAAAATATTGGAACTCTTTGGTTAGTTTATAGCGCAATGCTAATGGTTTAATCAGATTTAATGTATTGTGCTAAGCTATGCTAAAAGTGGTAGCGCCAGATCCGGAGATCAGCTGAATGGATTCCAAAACAATAAAAATCAATTGTTTAACTCTAGGGGAGCTGGAAAATTTGTATATTTTCAAAAAAAAGTGGAGTGTCCCTTTAAGTAGTTTTTACAAACATACCCTAATACCCATACCATTTTGAGACAAAACAATGGCACTAATATATTTTAAGATACGTCAGTGCAAGATGTCTTTACATTAAGACACCGCAAACATGCATTTTAGTCTGGAGCTAGGATAAGCCCTGTCCGGGAAACAGCCTCAAAGTGATTTAATCCAATATCCTTCCCCATGATCCAATACAAAGCAACACTCTTTGAAGACTTATCTTTTAAATAGCTGAAAATCAATTCTTATAATACGTATTATTCTTAGGAGCAGTTTCCCGGACAGGATTAGACTAGTCCCAGATTAAAATAAATGTAAGTGCTCTCCAAACTGCAAACAACTTGCACTGACATATCTTAAAACGCATCAGTGCCCTTTGTTTTACCTCAAAATGCACACAAGTAATGTTTTTAGTAAGGTTAATGTTTGTTCAAACTAGTTATATTTCCTAATTAATCTAAGGCCTAGTCCTGGTTTAAGCTAATCCCTGTCTGGGAAACCACCCCATAATGCCTCCCAGTATAATTTTATCACTTCAAACTCATCTTTGAGCATCATTATAGCATATGTAAAAGTTTATTCTGTGACAGTAATTTCTATATTGTTTAAAACTGCTTGAATGTAATTTCCTCACGGGGATCTATGAATATGCAAATCCTTTCGTAATTTCGTGAACTGCTCGTTTGCAGTACTGTCATCTTAAAAGCATGTGGTTTAACGTCTGTGAAGAATAGAGTTTCTGTTATAGCATGAATGTATCTAGGTCAGTGGATCCTGTGTGGTTTATTATATTACTGCAACTGTGTTTCCAGGCCAAAGACAGAATTCAGTACTACCAAACCGGTGAAGAGTTCATCTTCCCTTATGACCTGGGCAGCAGATTGAAGAACTTCAAGCAGGTGTTCACCTGGTCTGGAACTCCAGTGGGAGACGGGATCGAATGGCCTGTGCACGAAAAGTGTAACCAATACACTTTAACTGTATGTGCATAATGTTTTTTAGCAATTCTATAGGTAATTTGTATAATTTGTAATGTTTATTTATTTATTTATGTTTTATTGAACAGATTGAGCAGTTAAAGCAAAAACACGATAAACGTCAAAGAAGTGTGAGTATAAGATGTAATGGCTTTGTTTAAACACTAGAGGGCAGCATTTACTAAAGAAGTACTACAATGACAAACATCACTTTGCAGGTGGAATACAGAGTAGTTGAGGACTACAACGGTGCTTGTTGCCCTCTGGGAAAGGGCCTAAATACGTTTTTTAGGACCCCTTGTACAGAAGAGCCCAGAATCAAACTGACAAACGGAGAGACCATCTTTGCTACAAGAGGAACAAAGTGAGACATGTGTTTCTGATAGAATTTTTAGTTTATGTTATCAAAATGTTTTATTAAAGACCAGCTGTGTATATTGACTGGTAAACTTTAGTTGTCATGGTATGTTAATGTGTTCCTGGTGTGTTTAGGTGGTGGATGTATGGAGACAAGGCTTTAAATGAGGAACAGATAAAAGGTAAAAGCTGTTTGATTATGGAAAGAAAAAGTGTTTTAAAAATGTGTGACTTATACCCTTCTTCACGATTTAAGCTGGAGTTCGTATCAGAGGATGGTTTCCACGGCGATGTGTCGAGAAGTGTCACTATGACTCTGCGAGTAATTCGACGAGTGAAGAAAAGAAGGAACAGTGATGCAGAAATGTGTCGTTTTCGTTCAAACAGAGGACCTGATGCATTGCAAACCAGCAGTGATGCACATTTTGAATCTGAATTTTTTCTAAAGCAATTCAATGCACCAGCGCTGAAGTGTTAAAGTGGTGGCAAAACCAACAGATACTGGCACCCAAAGTTAACTTGTGTTTTTCCAAAGAACAACTGCCACAGAAATTGACAAATGATAAAGAAATGTAATAAAATTATTTATAAAAATAGGATTGGACAGAAAAAATGGTCACTGGGGCAGTACCCTTTGAAAAAATATGTATATATTTGTTACCAATATGTACCATTGAGATACTAATATGAACTCTTTAGGTGCAACGGTGTACTTTTTAAAAGGGTACCGCTCCGGTGACAGCAACGGATCTTTATTAACCATTTTTTCTGATGGTGTATGTATGGTATATGCTTCATGGGGAATTATCGAGATGCTTACTTGAAACTTTTCTTACTTCTTGCCATTTTCTCGTTCGCTTGCTTTTTCTCTCGTTCTCTTTTTTGATGCCCTCAGTGATTATGCAATGTTAACCTCAAGTTGTAACAAAGTCTTAGTCATGAATTGTTTGTATAGTAGAAATAACAATTTTATTTTTGATTACGTTTTTGTAAAACTGAAGTTAACCTTGCTGACGTTTTCGAAGACAAATAAACCATGCTCTGTACAGTAAATGTAAGTCTTTTTTAATGGATAGACAAACAACAAATTTGCTCTGTGCTTTATATATGAAAATATAATTACATTAAACAAATTAAAGTATTAATGTTTTTTTGCATTCCTCCTTCCTTGAAAAAATAAATTAATAACCTTCAATTTACAATCAATCTTTCAAGATCATTTATTTTTTTTAAATCCCAATACCCAGATGTAGAAAATATAGATAAAGAAAATAAAACACACACCGCTCAGTGTTATAAATATGTTAAACAGGACGTCCCAAAGTTCTGTGCGTAACCAAGACCTGCATAAAGAGTGAAACTATTCACAAAAACTCAAACTTTTGTTTACTTCACAGTGCACTATATATTAGCATAAAGACTGTCTATCTGAACTTTGAAGTATTTGATGAGATCAGCCCTTTTGGCTTTAAGTGTTGGAGTGAGGAGACCATTTTCTATTGTGAACATCTCTGGATGCAGGTACACATCTTTCACCTTCATAGAGGAAAACAAAACAAATGATATAAGCAATGTGTCCGATGCTCTTTATAATGGAACTTGGTGGTACTTTGGTACTTTTACTGTGGTACTTTTAATAAAGGCAGTAGCCAGTAATAACCTGCACTGTCAGACAAAAATGGTCCCAAGCTGTCACTGGGGTCGGAACCCCTTAAAAGGTTTCCATGTAGGTACATATACTGTATGTATATATTTGGTACCAGTATGTACCCTTGATGTAATAATATGACATCTTTAGGTACAAATGTGTACCTCCCCAGTACCAGCTAGGGACCATTTTTTCTGACAGTGTATATTATCAAGAAGTGCTTACTTGTTCAAAAGACTTCAGCCCTGCTTCACGTCCCAGTTTTATAAGGTCAGCAATGATGGCTTTCTTAACATCCTGCAAAAGTTTAAAGAGTTAATTGAGCAACATTATATGTGTAAATATCACATTTCGCTATCACATTTTAGAAACAAAACAAGTTTTTGCCCTGGGTTGGAAAACACTGTACTTTGCACTGAAAGTATAAAAGACACGTGTACACTCACCTAAAGGATTATTAGGAACACCATACTAATACTGTGTTGACCCCCTTTCGCCTTCAGAACTGCCTTAATTCTACATGGCATTAATTCAAGAAAGTTCTGAAAGCATTCTTTAGAAATGTTGGCCCATATTAATAGGATAGCATCTTGCAGTTGATGAAGATTTGTGGGATGCACATCCAGGGCACGAAGCTCCCGTTCCACCACATCCCAAAGATGCTCGATTGGGTTGAGATCTGGTGACTGTGGGGGCCATTTTAGTACAGTGAACTCATTGTCATGTTCAAGAAACCAATTTGAAATGATTCGAGCTTTGTGGCATTATCCTGCTGGAAGTAGCTATCAGAGGATGGGTACATGGTGGTCATAAAGGGATGGACATTGCTCAGGTAGGCCGTGGCATTTAAACGATGTCCAACTGGCACTAAGGGGCCTGAAGTGTGCCAAGAAAACATCCCCCACACCATTACACCACCACCAGCAGCCTGCAAGGCATGGTGGATCCATGTTCTCATTCTGTTTACGCCAAATTCTGAATCTACCATCTGAATATCTCAACAGAAATCGAAACTCATCAGACCAGGCAAAATTTTTCCAGTCTTCAACTGTCCAATTTTGGTGAGCTCCTGCAAAATTTAGCCTCTTTTCCTATTTGTATTGGAAATGAGTGGTATCCAGTGGGGTCTTCTGCCCATCCGCCTCAAGGTTGTGCGTGTTGTGGCTTCACAAATGCTTTGCTGCATACCTCGGTTGTAATGAGTGGTTATTTCAATCAAAGTTGCTCTTCTATCAGCTTGAATCAGTCGGCCCATTCTCATCTAACCTCTAGCATCAACAAGGCATTTTCGACCACAGGATTGCCACATACTGGAATGTTTTTTCCTTTTCACACCATTTTTTATAAACCCTAGAAATGGTTGTGCGTGAAATTCCAGTAACTGAGCAGATACACAGAACTGTGAAATACTCAGACCAGCCCGTCTGGCACCAACAACCATGCCACGCTCAAAATTGCTTAAATCACCCTTCTTTCCCATTCTGACATTCAGTTTGGAGTTCAGGAGATTATCTTGACCAGGTCCACACCCCTAAATGCATTGAAGCAACTGCCATGTGATTGGTTGATTGGATAATTGAATTAATGATAAATTTAACAGGTGTTTCTAATAATCCTTTAGGTGAGTGTATATACTTAAAAATTATATGACCACACACCTGATTTTTACACAGGTCCTCTATTGAACCTTTCACTCCCAATTTTTCTGCAAAACCTGGTAACACCTCAGGATCTGGCACCACTATGCCTACCAAACAGGACTGGACACATCAAATTAGAGATATTAGATAAATTTCTTAGTTGTCTAAGATAAAATGATTTCATTATTATCAAACAATTACAATTCATGTGCAACAAAAAAAATGTAAGAACTAATTTACCTGTAAGCTGTCACCATGCACAAATATTTGGGCAACCGGAGCACTCCGAATGTAAACATTTTCGATCTTTTCCGGTGCAATGTATTCGCCTTGGGCCAGTTTGAAGATATTCTTCTTTCTGTCAATAATCTTCAAGACACCACTCTGGTAAATTGAGAACAAAATATGAACTTTACGCTAAAAGTTTGTCTTGCGCAGACAAGACTGTCATAATAAGGAAAGTATCAACAACAAACATTGGAATCTCACTCGGCAGCCATTTGCCTACGTCACCAGTGTGCAGCCAACCATCTTTGTCCAAAGCCTCTACTGTCCTTTCTGGGTCATTGAGGTATCCGACAAATACATTTTTCCCTTTTATGCAAACCTGAAACCAGATGGCAAAGCTATAAGAGCTTGTAATGACGTATTGGTTTAAGGTTTATAAATAAAATGATATGTCATTACCTCCCCTTCATCATTGGATGCGAAGTAATTCATTTCCTCCACATCAACAAGTTTCACAAAATTACATGGAAAAGGAGTTCCGACATGGCCTGAAATCAAGAGTTTGTAAATTGAGGTCATGCAACCGAGATTATGCAACAAAAGGTTATTTTCAGTCACAGGAACCCACCAGTGGTCCAGTCACCAGGCATGGAGAAAGTGCAGCCAGCTGTGCATTCGGTCTGGCCATATGCCTCGAAAATCTGGAAAGCAGGACGTAGGGGGTCATCTATGGGTCACTGTGACACCAGATCAATACACTTACAGAGTCTGTTAGAATAACAAATTAAGTATATTTGTTTAATTATTAATTTCACAGATTAACCTAATATTCAATAGTTGAAAAACAATGTTTTTTGTGGCAAAATTACTCAAATGGATATATACTACTTTTCCAGCTCCCTAGAGTTAAACATATGATTTTTTTTCCCGCTTTGGAATCCATTCAGCTGATCTCCAGGTCTGGCGGTAACACTTTTAGCATAGCTTAGCACACTCCATTGAATCTGATTAGAACATTAGCACCGCGCTAAAAAATAACCAAAGACTTTTTTTCCTATATAAAACTTGACTCCTTGTTAGTTACATTGTGTACTAAGACTGACAGAAAATTAAAAGTTAAGATTTTCTAAGCAGATATTGCTAGGGACTGTACTTTCATTTTGGGGTAATAATCAAGTATTTTGCTGAAGTAGCATGGCTGCAGAAGGCGCAATGTAACTAAAGAAGAGTCAAGTTTTAAATAGGAAAAATATCACAACTCTTTGGTTATTTTTTAGCGTAATGCTAATGGTCTAATCAGAATCAATGGATTATGCTAAGCTATGCTAAAAGTGGTACCACCAGACCTGGAGATCAGCTGAATGGATTCCAAAATAGTAAAAATCAAATGTTTAACTCTAGGGGTGCTGGAAAATGAACATATTTTTTAAAAAAAGTGTCCCTTTAAGTGTGCATTCGATGGACGTGTTACTATCCCTTGAGGCCACGTGAGCTGTACCAAATAAAAAAAAAGTGAAAATAATTAAAATACCAGAAATCTATGAACTGGACGGCACTTTGAGGGATAAAGATATTCCACGTGATTTAATTGTACTTGTTAAACAACATTATGATAGAGCCAGATGAAGGGTTTCTTACCTGGCACCCGAGTGACGCCCTGAGGAAAGTGAGCACAGAGGAAGAGATGGGGGCGGCCCCAGTCACCATCACCCTCACACGGCCACCGAGAGATGCCTGTAGGGACAATTAAGAACTTTTGAAAACCATTCACCAGAAACACTTTACTTTTATTACCGTAAATTTAACTCTTCTCCGGGTAGAAATACTATGACACATTCAGATAGCCTGTCATGATCAGCTGCTGTGGAGATGCCTGCACTTTGTGGAAGATGAGTTTGTCCCATAAGCTGTCATTCCTGATGATCCCCTGTTTCACCTCGGCATGTTTCCTCTTGATGGCAAAGTTTAAAAGTGTTTTCTTAAACGGAGTCCGGGCTTCACTTTGGATCTGAGCAGACAACAGAAAAACTATGAAAAATCACCAAATAAATATAATTTTATAGGTTGCCGATTTCTTTTTGCCACGTATATGGGTGGGGCTCATCAATACAAAATGTTTTAATTTATTTAATGGGTTTAAATTGAGGTACCAATATGTACCACTGGAGAACTAAAATATGCATTTTTTTGAAAGGGTACCACCCTAGTGACAGCGTTTGTGCCTTTTTCTGAGAATGTAAAAATATGGGAATACCTTGTCATAAATCCGATTCAGAAGACGTGGAACCACTGGGAATACGGTGGGCTGCAGGACTTTCATGTCATCTGGAAGAAGTCTGATATCACCTTGAAAGAACCCAACTCTACCTCCAGCACCATACAACACTGTCTAATACACATTACACATAGCCAGAGTGACTTTTATGTTTTTCTGTACTGTATGTGACATTAATAGTTAGAAAGATCTTGAGATGATAGTGGCAGCCTCACCTGTACGACTCGCTCAAACATGTGAGCCAGCGGCAAAAACGAGATGGACACATCAGATGGCAACGCCACAAAGACGCTCTGAAGAAACATGGATTTGACATACAACATTAAAACCTCCACTTACTTAATAGAGACTTTGTAAAAATCGTATCAGGCTAATGTACCTCAAAGATCTTAACCACACCAGCTGCATCAGCAACCACATTTTCATGGGTAAGCATGGCGCCCTTTGGATCCCCTGAAGTAAAGAACAATGGTATTAAGATCACACCGGAGTCATGTTTGTGAGGTCATTACGGGGTGTAGAAGAGATTGCAACACACTTACCAGTTGTTCCACTGGTAAAGCATATTATACTTAAGTCTTCTGGTTTGGGTGGCTAAAAAATTAAAAATAAATGCAAAATTACAAACTTTTTTGTAATTTTGTAAAATAATGTGATGTATAAAGTATAAACTTCTAGATGAAACTGCAGTTTAAAATCCCCATTAGAGAAATCACAGATTCTTCACAGAAGTATTTATCCTAGACATCAATGAGATGAAATGGAGGGCAAATCGACACTTTTGGTCTTGTGTTTCAGATATTTCTCCTGAGAAAATAACCCAGACATCTTGCAAAAGTCTTTATTTAATTTTTTTTATTTTAAAGTGATATAAATGTTAGAAACTGAGATCAAAATTACCAAGTATGCAATCAAAATACTTTAATATTCAATAAAAATGTATCAAATGTACCCAAATCCAGATTATTTTACAGCTTACTGGATTTTTACAATTATATTATTTGTTTCTACGTTGCAAAAAGGGAAAGTTGGATCTACTTAAAAAATGATTTCAACTGGTAACACTTAAAATGTAAACCTATTAAAATATAAGTTAAAAAAAAATAGGTGTTACCAATTTAAAACGCGTAAACTGGCACTGTCCCTTGAGCGGGACACCTGAGTTTACTTCAATATTTTGCATGTAAATTTTTATCTATCATGGCAAACTATATATTGTTGGAAAGGTCTAAGTAGTTTTCATATTTCAAAATCTTTTAGCAGTAATAATAATGCAGTAATTGTAATTTATTAATTTGTGACAAGAGTATGCAGCAAACCAACACAAACCTAATTTTTTTATAATTTTATGTATAAAATAATGCTATATGGCATTATTTTTTATCTATTACAGTAAATCAAACTGCTATAACAATTTTTTTATATATTTTCACTTCCAATCAATTCCGTAAAAAACTTTAAAGTGTCTTCTTTAAAACAAGACCAAAAATAGGCTTCTAAACCAAAACATGCTGGGGTAATTTTAACCCAGCATTGGGTCAGAAAGGGACGAGCCCAGCCAGCTGGGTTGCTTTAACCCAAGGTCAAATATAAAAATGTTCTGGGTTAATTCCAACCAAGCTGCTGGGCTTGTCCCTTTTTGACCCAAAGCTCGGTTGAAAATAAGCCAGTATTTTTTTAGAGTTTAACCATTTTAGGAGAAACATCTGAGATTGAAAGAGCATCCTCAGAGGAATAAAATTTCCTTTTGGGTTAAGTTTATTACTTACAATTGGCTTCTGAAGATTGTTTTTTCCCAGGGCCTAAAAGCACAAATGTAAAATTATTATATACTTTGTAATAAGACACAGAAGCAGTACAAAATATCAGATCATGTCACATGATTGTTTTATTATTGTCCTCAATCTCAATGTACCTCTACATCTTTCAAAGACAGAACATCCACGCCCATCTTAGATCCTCTTTCAGTCAATGCAGCATCATAAGGGTCCATGAGGATGATGGTTTTTAAAACAGGCGTGAGGTTTTTCTCACTGTTAGCCAGCAGAATTTCTGCCTTATCTTGCTTATCACACACTACTGTGGATATCTTTGCTGCAGAGATGTGAAAATACAGAGTACTTCAAAACAAGATCCAATCAGATATTCTCAACCTGATTAGATTAAAAACTATAATCGTAAATTAAACATTAACATGCACATTTAATAAATGATGTGATCAGTATGTCGTACTAACATTTGTTTTTTATTACTTTAAATAATATTAAATAAAGCAATCTGGTTATCTGGTTAGGGTTAGGTTCCTTTTTGTACTTTTATGGGTATATGATGTATCTTTTTGGGTACAATAGGACCTATTTTGTAGTTAAATATAGGTATATATCAGTTGAATGTTAGGGGTACAACTAAACCTTTAAAGGTACACAATAGCTCCATAGGTACAGTAATGTACCCAAAAGGTACAGCATTGTATTACTGTATGTATTGTATATCTGTAAAGGTACCACCCCAGGGACAGAAAAGGTACAGATTTATGTAGAAATTATTTATTTATAGTTGTTTCTATTTCTAATTCCCCATTAAAACGGGATTAGCAGAAAGCACCTATAAGGATCTTTCGTCGAAAAACATCATCTTTCAGTATAATCCTAATCATTTGCAAAAGAAAACTTACAAATGTATGAAGGCAAGCAATGTGTAATTGCTTTGAACTAGAGGTTGGCAGGTTCAGCAATAAAGTGATGATTACGCAAGCAGTTCAGCAGGTGTTATGGCTAAAGCTGCTATAACCAACACCTCTAATGAAGCATGCAAGCAAGCAAGCAGGTATAATTACCTCTATTAATGATGAACACAAGGGCTTCAGGTCCCAAGGTGTCGTAAAGAGGAACAGCCACCATGGAATATGTATAGCAAGCCAGTTCAGAGATAATCCACTGAATGGAGAAAAGAGAAGTGTTAACGACATTGTCAAAAAAAGTGGTCAAACAATTGTCCCTAGCCATCACTGGGGCGGTACCCTTTAAAAAGTACACATTTTTGAGTTCATATTAGAGGTACATATTGGTAAATGTATACATATTTGTACCAGGATGGTAAATATTAGGACTTTTTTAAGGTGTACTGCATCAGTGACAGCTCGAGACCATTTTTTAAAGGAAAACACCACATTTTTTCAATATTTTACTATGTTCTTACCTCAACATAGATGAATTAATACATCCATATATTTTTTCAATACGTACACTTAATCTTTGTACAGTGCGTCGTGAATGTGTTAGCATTTAGCCTAGCCCATTCATTCCTTAGGATCCAAACAGGGATGAATTTAGAAGTCACCAAACACTTCCATGTTTTTCCTATTTAAAGACTGTTACTTGAGTAGTTACACGAGTAAGTATAGTGGCACAAAATGTGCTATAAACGTGGCTATTTTTTGTTAAGTGAATAAAAAAATGAGAACTATATTGTATGACGGAAATGCACTTAGTTTTCAGCACTTCGACCTCGACGAATGAATGGGGCTAGGCTAAATGCTAAAATATTTATGACCCGCTGTACAAAAATTAAGTGCATGCATTAAAAAAGATAGGGATGTATTAATTCATAAAATTAATTATTAAAAACTAATAAAACTTGAGATAAGAACATAGTAAAATATTGAAAATCTGTGGTGTTTTCCTTTAACCATTTTTTTTTTGTGACAGTGTAATGCACTAAACATGTGTTTAATACACATTATAATTTATACATTTTTTTACTCATTGTATCACCTCTGGTCTGTTCTGGGCAAAGATGCCGATGAATGATTTTTGTGAAGGCTTTAGGCCACGGTGAATGAGTCCAGATCCCAGGAATTCAGCTCTGTCTGAAACCTGAGACAGCCAGAGAAAAAGCCAGGAGCAAAGACTTTAATTCTTCCTTCATTAAGTTTGTGCCCAAGATTTTATTTTTAATTGGTACAAATACCTGTTTGTATTTTAGCCACTGATAAGGTTGCCCTTTCTTTCTGTACCCCAAACACGGCCCATTTCCTGCATAGAACAGATTCAATATGTTATTGACCAATCATGCACCAATAAGTGGATATTAGATCAAGCCCCAGAGAGTTATTTCAACACATGAATAGCTAGCCTGTACTTAAGCTCATTTCTAAATCATAAATAAAAATGTTGTAGATTTTGACCTCTCACCTGAGATGTGAAGCCCTCTTTTGAAAACCTCGTATAGAGTTTTGGCATCCTCGTGCAAGTATGAGATCAAGTTGTCATCTTTCATGAGTGCTGATTTTCTAGCACCACCCTGAGATAATAAATATAAAACCATTGAAGCCTATAGAGTTGCATTGATTCACCGATCAGCAATCACATTTTATAAAACGGCCCGTTCTGGTTCTTCATTCTGATTGGTTGAAAGGCGTTCTAAGCCGTGATAAAATCTTCACAAAAATGGAATTATCGTTTTTAGCTGAAAATTGTGATAAGGTGATGAGGACAAATGAAGGTAGGATGGGAACTGCACTCTATTGCAGCCACACTTAATTCTGAGGAACTACTTTGTTTGGCGGAAGAGTAATATTTGTACTAATATAATTACCATTTATTTGTGTTTTATTTTATGATATCCTGCTAACGTTATGCATATGAATAACCGTTTTATAAAAGCAATAAGCCCCGCAAAGCAGTGGGGTTACAGTGCATTTTATAACAGCTAAACTCGTGCCTAACAACGCCCCTTAGCTGTTATAAAATGCACTGGTAACCCACTGCTTCTTGGGGCTTATTGCTTTAATGACCACCTGCCTAATACTGTATAGGTCCCCCTTTTCAGTCTAAGACAGCCCTGACTGGAGGCATGGACATCACTAGACTTTTCTATCAGAATAATTTTTTCAACAATTTCAGCTAGAGTATCTCGTCTGTTGGATCGGATCAAACGGGCTAGGCTTCGCTACCCATGTGCATCAGTGAGCCTTGGCTGCCTATGACTTTGTCGCCGGTTCACCGCTTTTCCTTTCTTGAAGCACTTTTGAGAGGTACTGCCCACTGCAGACTGGGAACACCCCACAAGAGCAGTGGTTTTGGAGATGCTCTGACCCAGTCGTCTCACAATTTGGCCCTTGTCAAGATCACTTTTCCTCAAAGTTGATGTGTTAGAAGCAAGGAAAATGGGCAAGCGTAAAGATCTGAGTGACTTTGACAAGGGCCAAATGTTGCTGGTTCTGATAGAAAGGTCTAGAGGAGTTCATGCCTCGATGGGTCAGGGCTGTTTTAGTAGCAGAACTTGTGGTCATAATGTTATAGCTGATCGGTGTAAAATTATACTTAAAAATCATTATCAACATTATACTTTCGCCTTCGTATCCTATATTAATTGATAGAGCATACAGTACTTTGATTTAAACTTTTACAGTGAAAATGTAAGACTCTCCCGCTATGCCAACACTTTGCCGGTTGAGGTCTGTTGGTGGATGCATTGGTTTAGGTCTAGTGTTCAGATGCAACAGGGCTACAGCTGCAAGACTAAACAGGAAAACCAATCCTGATGTGGACAACGGGGTAAAAAGGAACTCAAACAAGAAATCCATGGTGCAGTGGACGTGTTGGAGCTATAGGAAGAAACAACAGTAAATAGATTAAGGTTACACATAAGAAGCAGTATTCACATTTACTTCAGTGTGGCTGCATCAATGTAGATGAATTTACATAAAGTTCAAGGTCTCTGTCATTAGATTGCTGTGCTGCTTTGACGCTAAGGTGATTAGAAGATATGCAAAGATATTGATGTGTGTGCAAATGTGTTAAAGAGACAGTAAATGTATATGACCTTTGGAGGGGGCAAAGGTGAGAGTGAAAGTATGTTTGAAGGTTGAAGAGCATAGTATAGTCCATTTATGAAATATACTCCATTGCTAAAGATAGCCGGATGATTTCCAATATTCTCTGCATTTATTTTTGTTCAGTGTCTTCTTTACAGTTTAATGTAATATTGCATTAGCTAATGCAAAAAAACACACCTAGATCCTTGGCTTACAGGATTCAATGTGATATTTAGTATTAAACACTTTGCATTTGCTTATCGTTTAATTTTAACATCAACTCTTAAGAAAAGTGTACATTATGAGCATTTAACAATAGTTTTATAAATCCAGCCTCAAGAGCATCAACAAACCTTTGTAAAAGGTAAAAACATGTCATGTGTCCAATAAATCTTATATTATGAAGAGCATTCCTCCAAAACAGCGCATCTGATTATGTTTAAAAAAGTAAGTCCTCGTCTTACTGATATGAAAAGGTTTATCTCAAAATTCAAAACATCCAACTTAAAATCACAGCTCACTTAAAGAAATCATCATTTGCAGCATAATGTTTTATAATATATAATAGTCAATATCAATTCAAAATAATGTCATAATCTACACTGAACTGGTATGCATTATGCAATGTAATGCATTATGTAACATAGCAAATAAAGAGTACCTGGGTAACCTGCGGGAGTCTGTCGTGTCCTTTAGGTGATGGAGCTGAATGCAAAAGATTTGAAAGAGAGTCCCATGCACAGATCTCCTAAGCACACAAGAAGACTGATGAAGGCATGGTCTCAGATCCAATAAAACATCTCACAGCACACGAACACCTGTGACCTTTGAACCAAATGCCGCTATCTGTTCTCTGATAATGCAAATGACTGAACAAAATCAAAGCTAAGTCATGTGCACTAAATGTGTGTTCGCAGGCATCACTCACAAGAGTTTAAAGCCGGCACACTTGTCATGTGGAACAGTGTGAAATGAAACAGCGTGGACTTTAACATTTGCCTTTGCTGGTCAGTGTGACATTGAAATCTGTGCATTGATCAAGTAAAAACATTAGTTATTAGATTTTAACAATATTATTGCCAGTTCAGTTTATTTGTAGATCTAAACTGTCTAAAAATGTATTTATGGTTGCCACTGCTATATTTTTTTTTACTTAATAGCAGGTTTCATACAGGTATACATTTTTGCATAACTATGAATAGTGCACTATCAAAGTTTTGATGGTACAAAGTGCAATTTAAAAATCACCTAAAAATGTTCAAATGTTGGTTCTCATCACTCTGGTGGTTTGCATTAACAATTCGGTCCATCATTTACAGCTTAAAACTGGCCACCAGGGACCCTACGGGACCCTTAAACTCTTGTTAACAAGAGAAAAGCACAAGGCCACCATACAGTATGTCACACCTCTCATTAACAACCTCAGCAGAGCATGACACAACATGACCTTATGAACATACAATGTTTTCATACCCAACTCTCAGCATTATTATTACAGCAGTTTAGGACAGGCCTCCCATCTGAACTTTGACATCTGATTGTAATGACAGATAAGAGGAAGGCACCTTTGGATTTTCTAATCTGTTCTGATAATAGAGATGAAATAAAGTGAATGGAAGTCATTAAAGCTTCAGTCGTATTGAATTCCAATTTAGGTCAAAGTTGAAGTGACATACTGGTATATACTTACAAACAGCATGAGAAAATCTCAAAGGCATATTGTTGTTGATCTGTATAGACCGAGAGCACACATTAAGGAAAAAAATACATAAAAGCTGCATGATTGGTTAGATTATACAACTAGTACACTAATAACCTTTTTGGTTCCCCAAAGAACCATTTAGTTAAAAGTTCATTAAAGTACCTTTTTATAGTCTAAAGAACTTTTTGTGAAACAGAAAGGCTCTCTATGCAGCCAAAAATGCTTCTTCTATGACACCGTGAAGCGCCTTTATTTTTAAGAGTGAAGGCATCTTTACAATATTTAACAACTCTTACTGTAAACACTTATTTTTTACTAGCAGTGTTTGTTTTAAAGGGGACATTTCATGAAAATCTGACTTTTTCCATGTTTAAGTGCTATAACTGGGTCCCCAGTGCTTCTATCAACATAAAAAATGGCTGCAGGAGGCGCAATGATATTACGCACTGCCCGAAAATAGTCCCCTGCCATTGAAAGTTACTGGGACTATTTTCGGCTGCTGCGTAATATCATTGCGCCTCCTGCAGCCATGTTACAGCAGCAAAGTCCTTGATTATTACGCCAGAATGAGAGTATAGTTCCTAGCCATATCTGCCTAGAAAATCACAACTTTTAATTTCCCGTCAGTCTTAGTACACGATATAACTACAGAAGAGTCAAGTTTTAAATAGGAAAAATATGCAAACTTTTTGGTTTTTTTAGACACAATGCTAATGGACTAATCAGATTCAATGGATTGTGCTAAGCTATGCTAAAAGTGGTACCGCCAGACCCGGAGATCAGCTGAATGGATTCCAAAACGGTAAGAATAAAATTTTTAACTCTAGGGGAGCTGGAAAATGGGCATATTTTCAAAAAAAGTGGAGTGTCCCTTTAATTACACTAAAATGTAAGCATAAACACATTGCTAAACATGAAATAAATGGTTTCAAGCTGTCACTGGGGCAGTAGTATCCTTTAAAGAGGTCCTAACAGTGGCAGCCATTGACTTCTTTTTTCGAGGGCGCTCAATGCGAAGTTCATCACAACATTTATGTAGCCCTTCATGTGTGTGGTTCGTAATTTCAAAATATGTGTTCTGCGCGTCGAGTGATCCTGTCTGCATCACGTGTCTTGTCAAAATAAGTGCCTGCTGCAGATGCGTCTAAAGGGCTTATGATAAAAGGACGCTTGCGTTTGCCAGATACTCGCATAATCTCATGCGTAATCAGAGTTTACTGTTAAGGGAGTGTCTTGTGTGTATTTTGTGAACTTGTGTCTCTCTTTTATTATAAACGATTTTGACTCATGTGCAGCAGGCACTTATTTTGACAAAACGGGTGATGCATATGGTTCACATGACGCAACAAACACATATTTTGAAAACACAAGCAACACACGACACTCCGAACACTTTTTTTAATTTGCACCCCTCGGATGAGCAGTCACGAGCCGCCACTCAGTCCTAATATGTACCATTTAGGTACAAGTATACATGTATGAATCCTGCAATAACGTCCAGATAATATGTAAAGGCACTATAAATACGTAAAAGCACATACGTATATGACTGTTTTAGTTTACGTGTAAATATGTACTTTTTGTGTGTGAGATCAGGCTGCATTTGGTATCAATACCAAAACACTGGATTTCTTTGCGTGGAAGTATGTCGGTATGATTTTAATACCTGTAAAATGATAAAGCTCAAAGTTCACTGCCAGGCGATATATTTTCTTTAACAGAATTCGCCTTTCAAAGCCTACAGCGAACAGCCGGTTTGGACTACAGCCCTCTACCCCCTGCTTTAATGACGTCACTAAAACAGTTTTTTGACTAAACTCATCCCACAGGAATACATCAGTCACCAGCTAAGCTGCTATCCCCAGTTGTTCTATTTTGTATTTTTTTTGTTTTTGCTACTCTTGTTGTTATTGTTATATTTTTTTATTTTTTGTTATCTGTAGTGTACATTGTTTTTGGAAAGAATAATAAAAGCTAAGCTGCTATCAAACTCGATACGAATTTCTGAAGGAGTGACTTCATAGAACAAGGTAGACATCAGCCCGTTTTTAGGACAGTGAAAACAACGGTATACAGATAGTAAATTGTTTGAAAAATACTGTGTTTTTACACATGAAATGTTATATTGCGCACTGTAAACACAATCAAAGCTTCAAAAACACAGAAAGAACGCGACCTTTAATGTACATACAAATTGTTATAGACACAAATAAATAAGCAAATTAAGAAAAAGTCTAAAATAAATCTACTTTTTTATATTAAACCATATTATCAGTCAACGGACGTTAAGACTTTTGTTTAATAAAAAAATAAGTTTTATTTTATTAAGTAATCATAAATATCACTTAAAAAATTGCAAAAAATAAAAAAGGTTAATAAGGCCAAGCACACATGATTTTCAAAAAGTTAATGATGCTAAACAATAGTGAAAATTGGTCATGTGTACTATACAGGTAAGTGTTAAGTGCTCTTTCTCTAGAGAATCGCCGGATTATAATTAATTTCCCAAGGGAAGACCGAGTTCATTTAAATCTCTCTGTATATCTGAAAGCTGATCAATATGACTGAAGTTTGTGCAGGAAGGATGACAGGAGGACTTCATTTACACACATACGCGCCCACACAATGCTGGGTGCTGATTTTTGTTTCTTTTTCCGCTCTTACAAACTTTGTTATTTGCAACCAAGAGACCCAGTTAAAGGTCACTGTTGGGCTTCAGGCTCCTCTGAACATTTCCTATCCATTCAGTTTGCTTAGACTGGGGTCTGCAGTGCAGATAGCCATAGATAAGATCAACACAAATCCAGCTCTCAGTGGAAATTTCAGCTTTGACTTTGTGTACGCGGACACAGATTGTAATGCAAAGACGTCTCTCCGAATATTTCTCGATCAAGTGATGAAACAAAATGTGACGGCGCTATTTGGACCACCCTGTCCTGAAGAGGCTGAAGTAAGTTGAGTTTTTCATACAAGAAAATTTTTAATATGCTCTGTACATGGCGGGATGTGGCCTTGTGGAGACAGATCTAGTTTGATAAGATTGTGTGAGTTCACATCCAAGAGGACCAATTCATGAGCTATTGTATTGCACCAATAGGCAGGGTAACTTACTTAGTTACTCAATGAAAAAAGTTAATTGTTACCAGAGGCATCATGCCCATACACCTTTCCCCTCAGTTTTTTTTTAGCAAAATGGATTTGGCATGCAACCTTAAAATCAAAGCGTCCATTAAATTTGTTACTTGTCTTTTAATCTCTTTAATATGCAAAATATTATTAATTCTGTGCCGCATCCTTGCCACGTTTCAGAGATTTTTGCCGTTTTGATCGTGTTACATTACTTCTGGCGGCAGCTATAGGCGCTGCAGCCAGCGCAGTCGCAGACGTCATCAGCGTCTGAGCGCGCTCACGAGCTCTTTGCTGTTGCTGCTTCATTTTTCTATCTGAGGAATTAAAACGTTTAAGAAGCGCTCACATCATTGCCAAACCCCAGTACGGTAATGTGCAGTTAACCTCATCTGTGTAGAAAATGTATGGTTTAAAATGTGACCGTCTCAACGTTATATTAGTAGAGATTTCTACATTCATCTTCTTGGTACAACGCCAAAGTTCGCCAGAGTTCACGGGGGCGCGAAATAACACATCACATATGAGGTAAAATTGAATGCAAAAATTCGTTCCTCTAATAATTTTATCTAAACATATTTGTTTAATCATTATTGAACATTAAACTCAAACGTGGCTATAGCTTATGTAATTTTCGTTGTTTATATACTTTATGGATTTAAAATGACATTAATTTTATAGGATAATGCAGTTGTTGTGCAAAATGCATTTATAAACAAAACGTAAATAAACAAAACATGCCGTTTCAGATGTAAATATGATGACAATATGTCATTATTCCGATTGAATAGTATTTGATATAAAGTTAGTCAACACTTTTATTTTCGAGGTTTTGGCCTGAAGGCAGGGGCGCTCAAATTGTTAGAAACGTAAGTGCCATGGAACAGACTGAAAGCTCTATAATACTTTGTTTGATGTCTGTGTATGCACAGATTTCTGTGAGCTGTGCACACTGTGCCCCCTTAAAAAATTAAAAAAATTGGTGCATGACGCCCCTGGTTGTTAGAGCAAAAGGGTTATTTTATAAAAACAAAGCATGGGAATGATATACTGTAAAGACAATAAAAAAAATTCCAAGATAAAATAAGTTACTGTACTTTTATTGATTATTACCATTCATTATTAAAGTATTTTTTTGTAAAGTGAATGTGTAATTCACTCTTGTATATGATTTTAATGTAATGTACTGTTTGCTCAAATCTCCTATAGGTCACCGGGCTCATAGCATCCACGTGGAACATCCCAATGTTCGGGTTTGTTGGCCAGACACCGAAAATGGATAATGCTCAGGTGTATGACACCTATATAAAAATTGTACCACCCCTTAAGAGGGTTGGAGAAATCCTGGTTAAAACACTGGATTTCTTTGGGTGGAAGTATGTCGGTATGATCGGAGGGGGCGCGGACACAAACACGTGGGACAGCGTTGATGCTCTTTGGAAGAATGTGGAACAGCAGCTCAGAGCTAAAGTAACAATAACCGCTGGAATTAAGTTTGACACCAGTGAGCCAGAATTGATACGCAAAAACTTACAACTGATGTCAAGGGTTGCAAGAGGTAAGCCATTAGTATCTTTCTGCAAACCTATCCTTTAAAGGACAGAAGGACCTGTTGCTTTTAATGCCATAAATTAAGTTTATTAGCAATAAGCTTACAAACGTATTATCTTGCATCGTTTTACACCCTACCCTGCTCTCTGTCTAACATACATCTCTGTTCATTTTGCATCTCAGTGCATATCATATGTATTGTGTCTTTTTGACTTACAGTGGTGGTTGTGCTGGCTAATTGTGAAGACACCAGAGCTCTGATGTTAGAAGCTCAGAGACAGGGGATGATGAATGGAGAGTATGTTTTCCTTCTCGTTCAGCAGTTTGAGGTCAGTGCCAAAGTGGTGAGTTACCGGTTAGCAAACAAAGAAAGGCAGGTGAAACACATACACAATATATATAATAAGGTAATAAATAAAGCTCGACATGTTACAATAAATAAATACAAAAAAATTGCCATGAAACAAACTTGAAATATAAATTGACCCAAAATGCATTGCTCTTTTAGATGTACAGTTGACGTTAAAGTTTATACAGTGTAAAATCTGCAACATTTTAACAATTTACAAAAAACTAGATCATAAAAATTGGAAATTTTGTTTTTTATTTAGTGAATAAAAACAAGCTATCTCACATAAGCTACCCTGAACCTAAGAGATGTTTAAATATAATTCACAAGACCCTGAAAAATGTAAAATGAATGACTCTATGAGCCCTATTTTAACGATCTAAGCACATGGTCTAAAGCGCACAGTGCACAGTCTAAAAAAGTTTTGCTAATTTAATGACAAATGGGTTTGTGCGCCTAACACACAGTCTAAAATGGCTGTTCCTATTCTCGTAATGAGTACTAGGTGTGTTTTGGGCGTAAAGTTAAAAAACTAATGAGATTCTCATTTCCTATCCCCTTTAAAAGCCAGTTGCGCTGACACCATGCCGATTCCGTATTTAGATGGTGGAATTTGTAAACTGAAAAACTAAGCAGAGAAAGAAGACCATCAGTTTAAGATTGATGTTAAAAAATGCTTTGTTTTTATTTGTATTAAAATTTTAATTTTTTTGTTCTCTTGAAAAGTTGTTTTCTTTCAGTCATGGAAGTAAAATTAGCAGGCTTTACATTGCTGTAAATGTATGGATAGTCTACATGATCAGTGTAATCTCAAAGAATAATGAACAAATATGCAAGAACTTTAAAAATACATTATTTGTAACAAACAGGAGATAAAGAATTTACAAACGTGTGGAGAGCCGAAACAAGGACTGGTTTGAGATCTAAAGAACCCTTTTTGCTACAAAAAACCTTTTGTGCTAAGACCATAAACTGTAAAAAAAAAATGGCTAAGACCTCCCCCCAACATCGGATTGCCATGATTTCACAAAGTTACATTTTTGTTGGTCCTGTATCAACGTTGTTTTAATCAAAGAAACCCCAAATTACCCTTAACTCAAACCCTAAACATTTTTACCCCTCAAATTAGTGTGAATTAATAACCTGAGAATATCTTTTTATAGCCCATAACCCAATGTTAAATCTAAATCTAACAATCTGTCAATTTCTCCAGAAAACAGTGTGAGGCGCACTTGAGAGTTTACATTTATTTCAAACAGAAATATCTTGGATTAGTTTATTTCGAAATTGGGACAAATAATGGACCACATTGCTTTGTGGCAGCGCAGCACCAGAATTTTAAATTCATGTAGTATTTTAATTTTTAATGAAAACCAGGGGACCCCATAACTTATATTTTTGTGCTTTATAGGGGGTCCCTCAATGCTAATAGGAGGTCCGGGACCACCCCAGCCCCCCTACCACTCAATTCGAAGACTGGTTAAAGGTTCTTTATGAAAACATTCATCCAAGAATGTTTCTTCCATGGCATCGGGAAGCACCATTATTTTTAAAGGTGCCAAAGAATGCATTGAAATAATCTGTTAAATTGTTCTTTGATATTTACATAGAAGGTTTGTTACTTTATTAAGTGCAAAAATAATCCAGAAACATTTTTACATGTCCATTTACAACCCTAAGGAATTGTCCTTCAAATGAAATAGTCTATTTTTGCCCTGTTTGAAAGAGTTTTCTGCATGGACTTGGCCTTGAAAGCATAACTTTAACATAAATAGTAGAACTTCAGCCTAAATGCTATAGCATATAGCATTAGTTACAATATAGCGCTTACTCAGCAGCCACAACTTTGTTTTTAGCATTTTAATAACGTTGTACTTAATTTAATGTGTAATTTTATGTTGGAGGCGTTCATCTCGACTGTAACCTCACAGTTGGTGTTATGTTGAGATTGGCCTGTTTTCAAGCGGTCTTTCATGTGCACGAGGTTTACATAAAAATTGATAAACAAACTTGTTTGAGGCTTACGATATGTCATTATCATGTGGAGAGCACTTATTATTAATCTATGCCTAG
Source organism: Misgurnus anguillicaudatus (assembly GCF_027580225.2). Lineage (NCBI taxonomy): Eukaryota > Metazoa > Chordata > Actinopteri > Cypriniformes > Cobitidae > Misgurnus > Misgurnus anguillicaudatus. The sequence goes on from NC_073340.2 coordinate 25,619,895, forward strand.
TTAAATACTTTTTTCTTTGGCACCTTTAAGAGTGTAATGTAATTTTTTAAAACAGATTATTTATAATTTATTATAGTGCACGCAGTAATAACATAGCGCTAGGAATGTGCTTGCAATGGCCATATGTTTAGTCTCTAGGAAACACACAAACTGATAGCAAGCATACTGTACCACAAATGTGCTTTGTTAAATGTAAGCATCCACCTAAATGTAACTCATATTTATTAATGTCAAACATTTTCTTCACTAATTAGGATAACCTGTGGAAATCTGCTTTGGGTCAAACAAATGAAACAATCCTGAAGGCCTTTGACATGGTGTTTGTACTCGCTCAGAAATCCTATGATGGTTATGACTATTATGACTTCTTTGAGCAGGCTTACGATAGGTTACAAGGAGCACCATTTTACAGTAACCTGTCCTCAGAAAATGAGGTAAGAGTATCTTGATTAGAAAAGTCTTGTGTAATCATTTTAATCAGCGAGTATTTAATCATATAACATGTGTTTGATTTTTAGGTAAGCTCCTACGCAGCTTATTTACATGATTCTGTACTGCTGTATGCTATGGGTCTAAAAGAAGCCTTTAAAAATGGTAAAGATATCCGCCATGGACGAGAGATCGTCCAGAAACTCAGAGACAGGACCAGCATCAGGTTTTATGGTAAGTTTTATCTCACATGCACAAGTTTGTACAGCCTCTTATTTATGACCAACGTCTGCTTTCCTCCATCATGCATCCCAGCCGACCACCGAACACTTCCCTTTATTCCACATTTTTTATATTCTTAATAAATCTTTTAGTACATATATATTTTTTTAATTTAAATTATTAAAACTTTTAATCCACATAATTTTTATAATATACTGCAGTACTCAATAGTATATTTTCTATAGGATCAGCTAGGTCTGGCCCTCTTGCGAGGGATTTTTTTTCCCAAGGACTTTTTTACCATAAGGTTTTTCTCCTAGGAGTTTTTTTCAACCCCTTGGGAGTCAGCTTAACTGACATTAGCTGAACTTAGAGCGTTAGCATAACGTTACTCCAATCGCTATGTTTTAATCCGCTGTATTTTGCTACTTTGTTCTATGATTTTTTTCTATTTTCTCTTTTTTTATTGAAAAGCTGCTTTGGAACAATTAAACAATTGTGAAAAGTGCTGTATAAATAAAATTTAATTGAATGTTAAATAAGTACTATATTTATTCATTGTCAGTGTTGGGGGTAATGCATTACAAGAAACGCGTATTATGTAATAATATTACTTTTCTAAAAGTAACGAGTAAAGTAACGCATAACTTTTTAAATGTACACATTAATATTTGAGTTACCTTTTAAAAAAGTAATGCGAGTTACTTTTTAGTTTAATTAATTCAATTTAAAAATAAAATAATGTATTGAATTAAATTAACGTAGAATTACGCACTCAGAAACAGAGATGGCAGGCCAGAGCTTGACATTTTTGCGATCATAAAAAACACCTGCAAGGCCTGAAAGAGATCAAGCCTCAAAAGTAACGCAAAAGTAACTTAAAAGTAAAGTAAGCATTACTTTCCATGAAAAGTAACACAATTAGTTACTTTTTTGGGGGAGTAACTTAATATTGTAATGCACTAAAAGTAACTTTCCCCAACACTGTTCATTGTAAATAACAAAATTTATTTTGATTTTCAGGGGCTTCAGGTTTAGTTCACTTTGATGAATTTGGAGAGAGGAACCTAGACTATTCAGTATTTGACCTGCAGCAAACAGAAGGAGTCATCAAATTTGTTCCTGTATTGGATTTTGACAGCCAAACAAAAATGATCAAGTAGGACCAAAGTCCTGGAAATGTTAGTGTTACTAATACAAATTGCTTAACACTGAAACTATATAAAAACAATTTTTTTCACAGACCCACATTACGCTTTTCTAATGTCTTTTGGCCAACTGGAAAACCTCCACCAGATAATCCAGACTGTGGTTTCAATAACGAACTCTGCGAATGGTTGGAAAACGGTAAATGTTTACAATATGGCTGAAGATTTTTGTGAAAACCCAGTTATGTTATATAAAATCATTTTATATAATAATCTTTAATTTTGACTAAGTAAGGTCATGTCAAAGATTGAAATGAAAGTAAAATCAGTGATTGAAATTAAACTTTGATGCTTCTATTCTGATAATCAGATACGCATACATTAACTCTGCTCTAGAGATATCTCTACTCGTGTTGTTGGTGGCTCTGCCTGTGTTTGGAGTAATAGCTGTGGCTTTGGTCACTCTGCTGATGGTTCAGAAGCTCCGTCTACAAACTCGCCTGGATGAGTCCAACTGGTGGCTTATTGACTACAACGACATAACTATCCTCAAAGAGCCTAAAGTAAGATAAATACTTCCTTACTAACTACATCAATTCCTCTATCAACCAACTATAACACTACAGTATGTAACTACAGTTGTAAGAACAGAAATGAATGGTGGTCTAAACTAATAGGCTATACACAACATAGCAAACATCCTATTTAACCCCTCAGACAATTATTTGTACAGTTAGCATCGCTAATCTAAATCTTACGAAAACAATTTAATATGAATATAACGGTCCAATTGCGTAGCTAAGTGGTAGAACATAAGGTGATGGGCATGAACCCAGGGAGCACGTACAAGTTTTTTTTTTTTTTTTAAGTTTTTCTTGAATTTAGTGTTTTTTCCTTACCCCATTGGCAGATTTTTTTGCTTGTTTTATGCTCAAAATCATTTAAATTTGATATTTTTGGTCTAAAAACTAGACTTATTTTCTTGGGTGGTTTTGCTCATCAAGAAAAGCATCTTAATTTAAGAATTTTTTAGATATTTTTTACAGAAAACAAGAAAAAAAAAACTAAGAATTTTTTTCTTGAAAATCATTTTTTTGCAGTGTAGTATTTTTGTCTTGTTTTCAGTAGAAATATCAAAATATTTTTAATCAGATGCATTTTCTAAATGAGAAACATGACAAAAAATAGACAAAAAATATACAATTTAAGTCAATTTGTGCTTAAAACAAGCAAATATACACTTTTTAGAAAGGATTTACACATCTTTGTGCATTAAGCTTTTAACACATTATGTGTAATTTTAACACATTATGTGTCATTTTGTGTTGGTTTTGTGTTAAAATATAACACAAGTAGTGTTAAAAGTAACACAAAATGTGTTGTTTCAGTAATAACACAGAGATGGGTGGATTCTGGGACAACGCATTTAGTTTTTAACACATTCGTTCTAAGAGTGTATCTGCCAATGGGGTGACAATATTTTTCTTGAGATAAATCTTTAAGAAAAAAGTACACTGCAAAAAATGATTTTAAAATATCTAAAAATTCTTAAATTAAGATGCTTTTTCATGATGAGCAAAACAACCCAAGAAAATAAGTCTAGTTTTTAGACCAAAAATATAAAATTTATGTGATTTTGTGCATAAAACAAGCAAAAAAATCTGCCAATGGGGTAAGCAAATTTATCTTGAATTTTTTTTTTAATTTAGTGTTTAAGAAAAAAGTTTTGTATTTTTTTGCTTACCCCATTGGCAGATTTTTTTGCTTGTTTTATGCACAAAATCACTTAAATTTGATATTTTTGGTCTAAAAACTAGACTTATTTTCTTGGGTCATTTTGCTCATCAAGAAAAGGCATCTTAATATAAGAATTTTTTGATATTTTTACTGAAAACAAGACAAAAATACTAAGATTTTTTTTTTCTTGAAAATAATTTTTTGCAATGTAATATGTATTCATGGTGAAGCTGCTTTGCAACAATGCCATATACTTGAAATAAACTTGAAAACAAGTACAAAAATTTGCAAAAATCCAATCTTCACTTATAACAGAGGTAAACTTATAATAAACCACTGTTTTGTGTGTAACAGGGAACCCAGACACTGTCTGCTAGGTCGACACCAAGCAAATGTGGCAGTGGAGGATCTCAGTCTATCTTCTCCTCAAACAGTTGTAGTTTTAGAGGAAGTGGAAAAGAAGCCATCTACACCACTATCGGTATCTATCAGGTATAAATGCTCAAATTTCACTAAAACATATTGAAAATAGAACATATGGACAAATATGGAAATTATTTTAACAAATACACACTTTCTTTGCTCATGGTGCAGGGAAACGAGGTGGGCATAAAATACTTGAAAAATCAAATCCTCACCAATATCAAGAAGCCGTCTGTCATTGCGGAATTCAATATGGTAAGTATTCAAGATTTCCTCCAATTATCCAAAGGCAAGAATAACTATATTTAACTTTATTTAAACAAAAAAAGACTGAGAAATTATCATTTTTATGGGCAATTAATGCAAAGGTGCCAATGTGCAGTAAACAAACCAATTAATAAATAAATTCGAACAGGTTGAAATTTAAGATGAATATCATGTCTGTTTCAAGAATTTACAGTTAGCCTACAATATTTCAACAAACCTTTTAAGTATTCCCCAGTTTCAAACTCCAAACGGAGTTGGTTTGTTTTTTGAACATTAAACTGTTCCGCCTATAGCAGCACATCTTTAGCTATACTGTCAACTGTTTATGCAATGTCCTGAAAAAGAAGTGAAGTAAATATTTATTTAATATCTGAAGGAACACATAGATGTGTTGATTTTCTCTGCAACAATGCAATTCTATTGACGTTGACATTTTTCTTTTTCCTCTGAAACTGGCTGAGGATGTAGTTTGTCTTATCTCCCTCAAACTCATCTCTCCTTTCTGCTTCCCTTTCCCTGGTTCCCACAAAAAATCAATCGCATGCCATCACCTGGACTTCGGTGTGCGGCTGTGCGTGGTTGCGGGCTGCAGTTGGGGAAAAACACACGTGGATTTCTGCGTTCACCCTTCAGTTTGAGCACAGCAACAGGCGTCAGTTTGTGTTGCATATAGATCCGTTTTTGTCGCGATTATCATTGTAAAAAAATAACGTTAACTTTAAAGATTTAAACTGGGGCATAGCAGATTTACACTCGGGCACGTGCCCCAGTAAAAGGGGTCTAGCGACGCCCCTGAGCCAAAGGTTTAGTAGCTAGCTAGATAAACCATCTGTGAATTAATCTGTTTTTCTCTGTTGCAGTTAAAAGAAATAAAACACGAGAACCTGGTCCAGTTCTTCGGTGTGTGTATTGAGCCTCCAAACGTCTGTATTGTAATGCAGTACTGCAAGAAAGGAAGTCTGAAGGTGTGTATCAAATTGAATTACTTAAAGCTTAAATTACTTGAATTTGACTTTTTCCATGTTTAAGTGCTATAATTGGGTCCCCAGTGCTTCTATCAACCTAGAAAATGTAAAAAATAACAACCCAGTAACTTAATTTTGGTCAACCATTCTCTGCAAGCATGTGAAAAAATAGGTCATTGAAATTTGGCTCCCCTTGTGACATCATACCGCCCCTTAATCTGCACTATTCAACCACGGCTACTGACATTTAGTGCAGAGATCAAGTAATTTGCATTTAAAAGGACACACCCCAAGCAGCACATTTTTGCTCACACCTACAAAGTGGCAGTTTTAAGATTTTATAATAAATTATCTGTGGGGTATTTTGAGCTAAAACTTCACATATGTACGCTGGGGACACCAAAGATTTATTTGACATCTTAAAAAAGTTAACCTATATAGCTCAGTTGGTACAGCAATACATTAGCAATGTAAAACTTGTTGGTTTAGTGTGTCAGGGAAGACACATACTGTCAAAAGATGTATAGTGGAGAGTAAATCCACAACTGATGCACTAATATCATGTGGATGTTTTCCACACTAGGATGTTCTCCAGAGCAACGAGATCGATCTGGACTGGATGTTCAAATTATCCTTTGCCTATGATATTGTTAATGTGAGTATGGTGTGTCGGTATAATGCCATCCATTTTCACACTTTATATTCTCTTTATTCATAACAGCACATGCACTACAGTGAGCTTTGTCTTTGTAAAATTGCAGGGTATGGAGTACATACACAAGAGCAGTCTAAGGTCTCATGGAAATCTAAAACCCAGCACTTGTCTGGTAGACAGCAGGCTGCAGATCAAGCTGTCTGGATTTGGTCTGTGGGAATTCAAACATGGATCCAAATACAGATTAATCCCGCTGGAGAATCCAAAGTATGAAGAGATGTACTATACTGCACCAGAGTTTTTAAGAGAAATCTATTTCCCATTTAATGGCACGCAGAAGGGAGATATCTACAGTTTTGCTATAATAATGCGGGAGATAATGTACAGTACAGAGACGGGCCCATACCACGATGTTCATCTAGAACCAAAAGGTAACACTAGTTTTGTCTAATGTCTTGGCTCTTAAAAAAGTTTCTTAAAATGTTCTTTGTCAGCTTGTATGGTTAACCCAGATTTTCAATGTGGACTCCAGTGGCGGCTGGTGACTTTTCTTTCGAGGGGCAGGAATTCAAAATATGTGTTTGACGCGTCATGTTCCACATGCGTCATGTCAAAATATGTGCCTACGGCACAGACGTCGAAAGGGTTTATGATAAAAGAGACGCTCACATTCACAAAATACTCACAAAACACTAACTTAACACTAAACTCTGATTATAGATGAGATTAAGCGAGTATCTGGCAAATTTAAGCGAGTGATTCTCACGAAATTAGACTTATGAGGTGTCTTGAAACATTTTGCACATGATTTCAAATGACATCATACAATCCAATTTTGTTGTTTTTTCCACATTTAAGGGGAAAATTTTCATTACCGCAACGTGTCCATGACTGGATTTAGGTTCTTTGACATGGAAGTATTTATAATTAAAAAATCTCGAAAATAAAAAGCTTCAGTGCATGTTATACACTGCAAAAATGATTTTCAAGAAAACAATTTCTTAGTATTTTTGTCTTGTTTTTAGTAAAAATATCTAAAAATTCTTAAATTCAAATCCCATTGGCAGATTTTTTTGCTTGTTTTATGCACGGGATCACTTAGAGTTGGTATTTTTGGTCTAGAAACTAGACTTGTTTTCTTGGGTCATTTTGCTCATCAAGACAAAGCATCTTAATTTGATAATTTTTTGATATTTTTACTAAAAGCGGGACAAAAGTGCTAGGAATTTTTTTTCTTGAAAATCATTTTTTGCGGTGTACTATAAACATTTACACTAAAGAAACTTGGTATTTGGTGATCGTTGGTAAATGTAGAGACAATAATAAGGAATATAAATTTGTCCAAGACCAATTTTCTCATCCTCCGCAACAATTTTCAATCATTGTTTAAGCCTTCAAGGAACTAACATTTTCAACAAAAAAAAAATAGTTGGAAGGGACATAATTGACTGTGACACTCAAGATGGCTACCAAGTAAGCAGTTCTTATGTTTTCTCTCCAGATAAAAGTTGAAATTTTATTTGTCATAGTACCTAGACAACTTTTTTAGTTCTCATTACCGAAACATGAATTTGTAAATGCATATATTTAATGTAATATCATGTTGCGGTAATGATAATTTTTGATAATGATAATCTAAAACATTTAAATAATTATATAGGAAATATTTTTTAAATCCTCTAAAAAAAATGGTTATAGTAAGTTCAAACCCAAAAAAATTGGCTTCAAGGGCTTTTTAAATATTCTGATGCTGGACACCTTCTAAATCTAGATTTTGTAAGAAACACCCAATGTGGCTCTTTTATCATAAACCCCTTTGAAGCCTCTGCAACAGGCACAGATTTTGACATGACATGTAATGAACATGACGCGCCGAACACATATTTTGACATGACGAGCCACACACATGACGGGCTACATACATGTTTTGAAGAGCTTTGCATTCATGCGCCTTTGAAAAAGATGTCACTAGCTGCCACTGGTGGACTTGCATCCCATTGTGTATCATTGCTGGCAACATGGAAACCTCTGGGTTTTCCATAAGAAGTTGTGTAAAACCAAACTTCTGATGCATTACACATAATTAATTGAAGCAACTGGACTGTGTCATATTAAACAGAGATTATCAAGCAGTTAAGGACCCCCATGTCCGAAGAGCCCCTTAGACCCACCCTGCTTGCTGATATCTGTGATGAACGCCTGATACCTTTGCTAAAAGCTTGCTGGAGTGAAAACCCAGAACACAGACCACCGTTCACGACTATCAGGAGACGTCTGCGGGAAGCCATCCCTGAAGGGTGTGAAATCAAGGGAATATGTTGGGAATATTTAATTACTCTTAAATACATTGCAGTTTTATTTACATTGGGTTATTTTATCAATTTTCCAGTCATGTCAACATCCTGGATAACATGGTGAATAAACTTGAGAAATATGCCAATCATCTGGAAGAGGTTGTGGAGGAGAGAACCAATCAGCTCACGGCAGAAAAGACCAGAGCTGATAAGCTTCTCTCTAGCATGCTGCCCAGGTAAACAAACACTGATTAAATCACTGCAACAGTGGCATATAACATCTACACATAACAATTCTACACATAAAAGGCACTAAATAATGTTATAGAAAAACATTTTATTGCCTATATTAATATACATATATTTTCAATGTATGTTCTTACAGGTATATCGCAGATGAGCTAATGGCTGGAAAATCAGTGGAGCCCAAAAGTTACGATATGGTCTCCATCTTTTTCTCTGACATTGTGGGGTTTACCACCATGTGCTCCATTAGCTCGGCTCTGGAGGTGGTCACGCTCCTCAATGACCTTTACAGTCTGTTTGATGAGATCATCAAGCTATACGATGTCTACAAGGTACACAATGCAATATTGACTTTGGACTGTTATGAAAAACATCAGATATTCAGTATGACATGAGTAGGTTTGCATATGGCTGAATGATTGAAACAACATTAATTATGTGTGATAATATTGATTTCTGTCACCATTACTGTAAAGCCACAAATAATATGTAAAATACAAAATGTTATGTTTAGCTTACAAACTTTGGCATTTTCAATTGCTTGATTTTATGCCACTGGTAGGTGGAAACAATTGGAGATGCATATATGGTAGCCAGCGGGCTACCTATCATTAATAATGGCCATGCTGAGGAGATCTCTACCATGGCACTCCACTTCCTCTATGCCATCAAAAGGTTCAAAATTAGGCATTTGCCGAATGAGAAACTGGCCCTACGGATTGGGATCAATTCTGGTATGCAAGTATATACTACAGTGTAGGTTTATTTATGTGGTGGTGTACAATAGTCATTATATTCTTATATTTATTCCAGGCCCAGTGGTTGCTGGAGTTGTGGGTAGCACTATGCCCCGGTACTGTTTGTTTGGGGATACAGTGAACACGGCTTCCAGAATGGAGAGCAACAGTCTTCGTAAGGACTTTTATTTTTTATTAGCTGACTGTTAAAGGGACATTCCGATTTTTTTGAAAATATGCCGATTTTCCAGCTCCCCCAGAGTTAAACATTTGATTTTTACCGTTTTGGAATCCATTCAGCTGATCTGTGGGTCTGGCGGTAACACTTTTAGCATAGCTTGGCACAATCCATTGAATCTGATTAGACCATTAGCATCGCACTAAAAAATAACCAAAGAGTTTCAACATTTTTCATATTTAAAACTTGATTTTCTGTAGTTGCATCGTGTACCAGGACCGATGGAAATTAAAAGTTGCGATTTTCTAGGCAGATATGGTTAGGAACTATACTCTCATTCTGGCGTAATAATCAAGGACTTTGCTGCCGTAACATGACTGCAGGAGACGCAATGATAATCGCAGCTTTTACATTTCTGTCTGTCTTAGTAAACGATGTAACTACAGAAGAGTCAAATAGAGTTTTAAATAGGAAAAATATCCAAACTCTTTTGTTATTTTTCAGCGCGATGCTAATGGTCTAATCAGATTCAATGGATTGTGCTAAGCTATGCTAAAAGTGGTAACGCCAGACCCGGAGATCAGCTGAATGGATTCCAAAATGGTAAAAATCAAATGATTTACTCAAGGGGAGCTGGAAAATGAGCATATTTTTTTTTAAAAAAGTGAAATGTCTCTTTAACAGTCGGCTGACTATATGACTATATATATTTTAGCCTGTACAACAAACCTCCAAAATATTTTGATACTACTGAGACTCAACTGTTTTTCAGCACTGAAAATCCACGTCTCTCAAAGCACCGCGGAAATTCTCATAAAGACTGGACATTTTGAACTGGAGGACAGAGGCGATATTGAGATCAAGGTTTTTTCAGTAATGCTTCTTTTCACACAGCACACCCCAAAAGATTTTAGACACTTGACCTAAACACACTTAATTGAAAATGTCTTTGCATTATGTAACTGTCAAACCCAGTAGCATTTATTTGAAAAAATATATGAAGAGTTTGGTTCCAAAACGCAATAAACACCATTAAAAAGAAAAACAAGTTACCGCCAAAATTAGTATTGTATCAGGTCAGTATTTAAAAGTAAATTCTTAATTTTACACAAAATCCAATATCCGCCGTGTTATTCTGGCATCTTTTCTCCCTTTTTTCCCAAAACGCGATAAACGCCAGGCCTCCTTTTCTGCAGAATGCAATAAATCCGCTCAACAAATCACAGCGCACCATTCCATGCACTGTAAATACACAATGGCGGCGCGTTGAGTACACGGAATCCTAGTTTTACTCATCTTGTACTTCGTGATCAACAAACAAACAAAATAATACTTTGATGGCATTGCTAAACCTGTGGTGGTTTTCTGTGACGGGAAAGAAACGTAAGCCATCAACATCTAATAATTTAAGCCAGAGGCACTCGGGAGACAGAAAATGCCGTTTGTTTGTTCTCCCGACAGCATCAAGCATCTCTCATGCTAACACATTTAGCCAATGTGATCTTATGAAAAACTTTCAAGCGAAGCCAATGAAAATTGAGCAGGACCAAAACATTTTACAGCTGATTGCTGTCAAAAAAGTTCAGCGACGACGTTCCAAGTATAACCGCAGCCATGACAGTGTTATTAACATGACAAAGTAAGTGTTTTGATTAATGCCATTAATGTTTATCAGTGTATACCACTAGTCAACTAAATGAATATAACATGGCAAAGAAGAATGCACATTTATATATTGATTCAATAGATTTATACCATTTTGAAAAAAAAAGGTCATGTATTTATTGCATTTTGTGGAAAAAACAATCCGTTTTTATAATAAATCTTTGAAAATCAAATTATGGATTTTAATTTTTTTATTATTTTATAACCTAAAGATGCTATGTGAAAGTTTGTAACAGAAAATAGTGGTTTTCGTCTTGTCACTTTCTTACCGAGCCCCTAAGGTGGGCTTTCATGTGCTCACGCGAAACCTTCATGTGCAGAATTTTAAAGTTTAATTTCGCATGCTCACGTGAAACTATCGCGTGCGTACGTGAAAGCAAAAATTTCACGTGCACACGCAAAAGTTTCATGTGAGCACACGATAGTTTAACGTGCGCACCCGAAACTAAACTCGATAGTTTCACGTGCCCACGCGAAACTAAACTATTTAATTTTTGCTCCATGTCCCCTTAGGACCTCCATACTTTCTTGGTATAGAAAACCGAAATTTTTACCGAAATTAGTAAAAATGGATTTATTTATTTTGGAACCAAACTCTTCATATAATATTAACATATTTTAAACAAAACTTATTTTCAAAAGCCCAAAATCACATCACAAGTATTTTATCAAAGTCAATTCTTTGAAATGGCCTACGCTAGCTTCATCAGCAGATGCTGCATGATTTGATATTTTACATTTTTGACACTTTAATTAAAAAAAAAAATTCCAAATACTGTTCCTGGTGGCAATTATAACTTATTATATACAAAAAAAATCTTTAAAAAAAGCTGACACTGGGGCTGTACCCTGTCAAACAGTACAGCTTTGTACCTAAGAAGACCTTAAAGGTACATATTGGCACCAATGTATACATATCTGTACCTATTAAGGACATACAGTATTAAAAGGGTACTGTCCCAATTTTCATGTTTATCAACATTCATGTTTATGCTTCTAATGTATGTGATGTGTCTGTAGGGAAAGGGAACGCAGAAGACCTTCTGGCTGCAAAACAAAACAGGATTTAAGATTCCTCCCACTGGCCAGGACTATGATGCAAAACTTAAAACAATATCAGTTGTAAGTACTTAGCCCCATAAAATGTATCTTATATTTAAAACAGAAAATGCTATATTGAGACCTGACATACTGTATATAGACTGTCTTGTCCTATTACATCCAAGCAGGAGAAAACCAAAGCAGCCTCAACAAATGATGGTGAGAATAAAGAAAGAAGAACAATCCAGAGGAGTCCAGGCTTTGCTAAAATGTCCGAAATGCACACCCTCACTGTACCCGACATTTAGTCCAACCATGACTTTTTATATACGGTATACGTTGATGTTCAGGTACAATTACACATTTTAAACATTAAATAAGGGCAAGACAAGTTCAAATTGAATAAGACTTTTAATTACTTAAAATATTTGTACACAAACCAATTACACAAGAATATGTATTCTTGTTAGAATAAAAATTAACAATTGAATCGCTAATTTACTTACTCTACAAATATTTATGTAAGAAACACTAAACACAAGTTAAAAATGCAAGTGAACGTTTTTAGGTGAAGATCGATACACTCCCTGAGACACACATATATGGTGGCGGTGTGCAGGTGTATGCATGCATGTCTTTATTTAGGTATCTGCATGTAAGTGCAAATGTGTGTTTCATTGCATTTAGAAGTGACCCATATTTGGCCTCGTTACAAACTGAAGTACCTTAAAAATTCATTTAGTAGAAGTATGGGCAGCAGACACACAAATGGGCCTGTAACACAGAGGGGTGAGAAAAACAAATCTTTTGAGTAGCACAAAATAGGAAGTGACATCATAAGATGACACTAATATAGAACCATGTTTTTACATACCGTAAACAAATTTTATAAAATCTTTGGAAATACTTTACAAGCAGCTATAATTTATTACCATGATCTATAAAGTATCTGTCAGCAATGCAACATTTACAGTAAAGAGACTAACCTGCAAGATGCATGCAACTTGAGGAGAGTTGTGCTGTAAACAGTCAGGCTTAACAATGAGTTATCAGGTTTAAAACAATCTTAAATCATGCAAAAACAAAATGTTAAATACCTCTGACTTGAAACTCCATGGTCAGGATGCCTCCATTTGGGTCAGGTTCGAATTCTGTACTTCTCGATGTGCATGGAGTCTTGGATCAAATGAAGAAGAGTTTTAATGGTGGCCAGTATTTAAATCATTAAATTGATATTAATACTTACTGGTTGACAGAACAGCTTTTCCCCATCGCACACTTGCACCTCACAGTGCAGCCAAACAGTGGACACTTTCTCCAGCCGCTGGAAGCGGAACGAGTTGAACTTAAACATGGACCTGCTGTCTTTGGCATTTTCAAATATGGTGACTGTGTTGTCTAGAGAGCAACTGTGAACCAGGAGCAAACATATTCAGTATTGAATCACGTAAAGGAAAATTATGACTGTTCTCTTTAATAAATAATATAAACTTACCTGTTCAGAATTAAAGTCCACCTTTTCCTGTCTGTTGAATAAGGTGTAGGTGTTGCCCAGCAGTTTGTTATGACTACTTTGAACCTATTAAAGAGAGTCTTTTGCATTGGCTGTGCCTGTGTGAGTCTACGTATTTGATTTGTTTCTTTTGACTCACCTGTTACTCAGTCCTTTAGCTTCAATGCCAATGAATACCTCTGATCCGATCTCAGACGTGTCAATCACATACGGCGCATCCTTCGCATACAAAAACTTGGAATTCTACAAGCCGCAAAAATAAATCCACGTTAACTGCAGCTCTTGTCTTAGATATTATTTAATATCAGTTTAAAGGACTGGACACAACTATTCAATTATTTTTCAACCATAAAGAGCTCAGATGCAAGTGCGTCTGACATGTTTTCTTGTAAATGAGCATTTTTTTATCAGGCTCTTATGTTTAGGTTTAGTAATTTCATGAATTTTATGACTGAAGAGGTTATTCATCAGTAAATAAAATGCTTTATTTGCACAAATGTCAGTTAAAACAAAATTTTCTAATTTTTCACCCTCTAAGTGTAAATCAAAAATCACTTCTAAAAAGTCACTATTCTACGGAGCCCCTAAGGCAGTGCTTCTCAAATAGTGGGGCGGGACCCCGAGGGGGGGCTCGAAGCAACACCAGGGGGGGCGCGAGACCCCGGGGAAAATACAAGTGATTTTTTTTGCACCGTCACTTAAAGACATTACACCCTAATCACGCTGATAAGCCACTTGAGTTTTTTATTATTATTTATTGATTATATTTAATTTAATTTTACAGGATCAAATGGTCAAAAAATATTATACTTTAAATAAGGATTGATTTTTTTATTTCAGGCATTTTAAGTATTTTCGGTTACAGACTAAAAAACAATGTTAATAAAGTTATTCTTTGTTGTAAGTTGATCGATATTTCTTTTTTTGTGTTTTCTTTAATGTTAATAAGGATACAATGTTTTGCAGATGTGTAATTTTATAGACAAATTATACTATTTATAGTCGCGGCGGAGAGTTGGGGGGGGGCGCGAAATGTTTACTTCTTCCTAGGGGGGCGTGAGAGAAAATAATTTAGAAGCACTGCCCTAAGGGGACATGGAGAAAAAATTAAATAAAGTTCAGTTTTGCGTGCGCACGTGAAACTATCGCGTTTAGTTTTGCATGCGCACATGAAACTTTCGTGTGCGCACATGAAACTTGGAGCAAAAATTAAATAAAGTTTAGTTTTGTGTGCACACGTGAAACCATCGTGTGCGCACGTGAAACCGTCGCGTTTACTTTTGTGTGCGCGCGTGAAACTTTTCAATAGCTTCACATGCACACACAATAGATTCACATGCGCACACGATAGATTCACGTGCGCACGCGATAGTTTCATGTGAGCACATGAAACTAAACTTTCGATTTTTTTTACTCCAATGTCACCTTAGGGGCTCGGTACAGTTCACTGTTCTTTTTGAAAAAAGGTAAAAGGCTCAAAAATGTCCCAATCAATGTCAATATCCTAATATATTCGGTAAACCAAAAGTATACTCCTTTAACATAAAACTATTGCACCTTGACGTACGCATGGCATCTGTCTTCAATTCTTTTTACTGTACGTGCACTTAGAGCAGTGGTTTTCAAACTGGGGGCCGCGAAATGGTGCCAGGGGGGCCCCAGTTTTATGACATTTTATGAAATACATTAATTTATCATGAATTCTGTGTAATTAAACCTAAAAAAATAAGGCTACAAACAAAATAGCTACTTTTTTTGTTTAATTGAATGATTTTTTTATTAAAATGTTGAGTTTTAGAACAGTTTTTTGTTACAAATTTTCTTTGGGGGGCCGCGAAGGAATGCATCGTACACATGGGGGGCCGCACGCTGAAAAAGTTTGGGAACCACTGACTTAGAGGACTTTGCTGGAAAATTGCTGTGCCATTCAATGGATTCTGCTTACAAACTGGTATTTCTGAGTGGCCTGAGCACGTGATTTAACAGATTTGAAGCGAAGGTATTTGATAAACTTATATAGTAATACATGCCGAGAGCATTTGGTCAATATCATTATCTCATTTTTGACATAGGTGGTCTTCAGTGGCTTTTGCATCTGAGCTCTTCATATTTTAATAATGCTATTGACATGTGAAAGAGTAATAGTTGTGCTATAAGTAATGACTAAAATGTGAAACAAATGATCTTATATTTTAGCTTCTTCATACCTGTCATAATCATTATTTATAAGGCATACATCTCTTATTTCAAGCAATTAAGGATATAGTTTTTACCAGTCCCTCCAGAAAAATGCGATATGCGATCGCATGATTCAACACATAATCAGCCAAAGTCCGTATAATGCGGGTGCCGCATTTTTTCAAATATCCGCACTTTCGCCGCATAAATTGCAGATTTTCGTGTGCAAAATATGAGGGGCTTGCATGATTTCATAATGATTTCGTAGCAAAAATCACATATATCTTAGCAGAAAGTTGAAAAATGTTGCATTTACCTCACACAAGGGCAGCCATGTACCCTGTTGCCATGGGAACGTTATGAAGTGACGAACGTTTTGGAAGTTCCCGCAATTTCATCACATAAAATTGCATAAATATCCCACATATTTGATCACATTTTTTAAGAAAACGTGTCGCAAGATCAAGGATTTTTGCCCGCATAAACTCTGCGTTTTTCGGGAAGGACTGAATATCAGTACAAAGTCACGTGTGTCCAATTTTCAGTGTATATCTGATTTCAGTAACTGAGGAAAATAAATCATTTTATAGAAATAGAAAGGATGAAGTGCACTACAGAATAAACCATTGAATGTTCACTTTTCACAACTACACTCTCAATTCCTCTCAATACTGACGATGGACACCTTTAAGGAAAGCCGAGGTACTCACTGTGAACACGTTCATAGACAACTGAGACTTAAATGACCCTAAACTCCCATTGTTGACATAAACTGTTGCCACTCTGGAAGAAGCAGAGGGTTTAGTAAAAACGCTGCAAGGCAACGGTCAGTATGCAAAGGCTCTCTAACATTTACTATTGGATTCGCTGTCAGTGTAACAAGGGTCTACCTTTGACTAAACACGGCATTGTTGACCAGATAAGCTGCTTTGTAGGTGCAACTGAAGGTGTAGTTTACAGGCTGGTTCCTGACGGTCAGGGACGAATCGTTGGATACTATTGAGTTGTAAAATATGTACCGTGGGTCTTTGCCTCCTACATACTATTGGAAAAATAGATACAGATTGTTAGGAATACTCCTAACTCCTTTAGCTATTGTATGACAAAGTTAATCAACAGGATCTCACCTCAGACAGGGTACCGCAGTAAGAGTGATTTTTTGGTGTGAGGTCCGGTATAGTGAAACGATAAAAACCCGGAGTGTTGATTCCATTATAACACACACCGCCAAGAGACAGCTGACCGATTTCCCATCCATATGGACACTCTGGCACGTTCGCAATGATGGCATTGGGAAAACATGACACCATGACATAATCTGAAACAGACAACAAATCGATTGCACGTTCAGAACCACATACACAGGTCTTTAACCCACAATGAAATTGTTTATTTCACTTTTACCAGCTTTTTGTGGTACGCAAGCCCATGTCAAAGGTAGAAGGATGAAGAGAAAACCAACAGCTGCCATTGCACTAAACACGGAAATACATTTTGATGTATTTAATATCATCTGCAATGCATGACCCATTCTCACGTTCTGATTTGTCTATTTATCTATAAATAATCAATTAAATAGTCAAAAATATCACATAATTGAAATCAATATGAATGTTTGTACTGTACCGGTGCAGGTTCCCGAAGAAAGGTTTGGTTTAAGTCTTTAGGAAAGGGTTTGCATGGTTCCTGTGTGGTTCTTCTGCAGGTTAATGATGAAAAATCCTAAAATGTTCATGTAGGTGAGCACAAGAGCTGCTTTATAGATCCACAGGTAGACACTAACCCCCCTCGATTCTTTGGTCAGCCAGCCTGCTGAGGCCTTTTTTGGTGATAGCATTGTAAAAGAGAGGACAAAAGCTCTCTGTGCTTGTCAGACATTGACTTTTAAATTACCAGCCTCTCAAGGGAAGACCATTTTCTTAGCTTTTACCTGATTTTTATTTATTTATTTTATTTACCTAGCAAAAATAAATGATAAAACTACAAGGATTCATACACAGTCCAAGGTCATGGTCTCATTCTTAAAATGTTTGGTTTTGAATGGTAAATTGTAAATGGACTGCATTTATATAGCACTTTTACCAGACCTATGGCCATCCAAAGCATTCACCCATTCACTCACTCATTCATACACCGATGGCGGTGTCAGCCATGCAAGGCGCCATCCAGCTCAAGGACACCTCGACACTTGGTCAGGTGGAGCTGGGAATTGAACCACAAACCTTTTGGTTTGTAGACAACCTACATGAGCCACAACTCCAATGGCTTTTGAGTTTTGCTTGGAGATGAAGGGTTTCAAAATAGGCTTCATTTTTACACTCGCTGCAGGTTAGGTAATACTTCGCTGTCACTGCCAGGCAGCCATGAAGGATTGCCTTCAGTAGTTACCTAATGTGCTCGATCAGTGCCAGACTGCCTCTTATAAATGCACCCTGTGATTAAGGTCAGTCTCATTCACCTTTGCCAAAACAGACCCAAAACACAATCTTCAAAATGTTTCCCTTGAACAAAATGGCAGTAATGAGCCTCATTTAGATTGAAAGAAGCTTCCAAATGACAAGAAGATCCTTGTGCAGTCTCTTGTAGAAATGGTGAAGAATCATGGGTCTGGATAATCCCCAACCTATTCATGAAGTGGCAATGCCATGTAGATTAGAGAACATAGTTGAGTCAAGCTGATAATAATACCAAAATAATACCAAAGTCCTCACCCATGAACCGACACATGCTACCAAATCCCAAAAACATCACACTGGAGAGAAGGCGTACAAAAGGCCTTTAAGATTCCTGCGATGAAACAGCGAATGGGAATGTATAGATCAAGATTGGCCCCTGGATAAGGTAAGAAGTGGGGACAAAGACACAAAGTCTGATAGTCAAAAGATGTGCCATTCACAAATATACGGTTTCAGTCTCTAGAGAAAGCAGGGCACTTAGGGAAGCAGCATTTATCTTCAGACAGTGTGTCTCCTCAAATTTGAGGACAGGAGAATATCCCTATTCACCCTTTCTTTGTGCATATGACTCACAAACGCGAGGTCGGCCGGTTCAGTTTGATGGGTTTAACACAATTAAAACTCTGTGAAGAAAATGAGTCCTTGTGGACAGATGTGCGCCAGGCCACATGCAGAGCTGGGTTTATTTGCAGAGATCATGGTTGGGGGTAAAAGCCCGCTGCTTTTTCAATGCCACAGCATACACCAAATATGTATCTAGTTAACAACGATAGAAAGCATACCACACATACTGATAAAAATGTAGCTTGAATGCATTGTATAAGTCACTTTGGAATAAAAGTGTCTGCCAAAAGCATAAACGTGCCAAGCTTCACGTGAAAAACAGATCGCATTTTAAGGTATTTAGCTAAAGCTATTGTAGCTTCTTTAAAAGAATCTTGAGTAAAGCAGCTCTATATACAAAATGCAGAAGTTTGTTGCACATAACCTACAGCATATACAATTACTAAACCTAACCAGTATAGTCTAACCCAGAGGTTCCCAAACTTTTTCAGCGTGCGGCCCCCCTTGTGTACAGTGCATTTTTTCGCGGCCCCCAGAAAGACAATTAATGACAAAAACAGTTTTAAAATGTAATATTTTAATTAAACAAAACATATAAACTTATACCTAGTAGTGCTGTTGGTTAGTTGGCTTATTATTTTTTAGGTTTAATTACACAGAATTCATGATAAATTAATGTACTTTATAAAATGTCATAAAACTGGGGCCCCCCTGGCACCATCTCGCGCCCCCAGTTTGAAAACCACTGGTCTAACCAATAGTCTTATTATGGATCACAGTAAAGATCAAATCTAAATTGCATTTACATTGCAATTAAATTTTTTTTACTTTTATTAAAGTAAACATGTACACTGTAAGCCCGGATAAGATGAGTTTACTTAAAAAAATGAAGCAAACTTGTTGCCCTAAAAAATTAATAACTTGAGTTTACTTAAACATATAAGCTGTTCTAACAACAATTTTAAGTTGAATAGACTTAAAACTCTTAGCATGGATTAGTTGACATTACTAGAAATTTGCGAGGAAACCCTTTGCACCATTTTCTAATCCTTTATATTACTTTTGGTGTTATAAATGGTATAATAACACAAAATTAATGACTGACTTTAAGTCAATCATTGAATAAATGTAATTCTCCAGAGACACACACAAAACTGTGTTTTTGACATACATTGTCAGTACTGTGGAGAAAAATACAATAAAATGTTTTTAACAGGGTTCATGTAGGGAAACACGAAACACCGATCACCTGAACGGTGACTTCACAAATTAATTTTTTAGTTTAATTGATTTTGTTTAAACGTTAAATTAACTATAATTTTTAAGTATTTGGTTCAAAACTCAAAATATTAAAGGTAGGGTATCAAATTTTGAAAAATGCTAACAGTAGCCGACTAGCAATGAAATCACGATGCCACCCTCCATTCAAATCGCCTTTCAAAGTCATGCTTCTTCAAAACACACGCACAGATCAGATGTCCACATCTCATGTCTCAAAACTTTGCAGTACAAAGTGAATTACATTACCAAAATAACCATCATAAACAACTGTTTTACATCAGAATTAGTTAAAGCACATTTTCGCTTGTCTAGACGTAGTAACAATATCGTTACGCTAATCCGTAAACGAACACAAATTTCATAAGCAACACAATATTTCATTAAAGTAGAATATCTGAATCCATCTCAATAAAAACATATCATGTACCTACCTTACCAAAATAAACAGTGCAACGACCCTTTGACTCCTGCAGCATGTTTGCATCACGTGGTAAAGCAGTAAAGTTACCGATGTTCATTTGGGTTTTTGCTCTTTGCTGATCCAGGCAGATTTTGCTGTTGTTGTTTTAAAAGATGTCTTTTATTTGTGGTTCCTGGGCAGGTTGTCAATTCAGGAAAGTTTGCCGTTCTCCCTCTGTTTACAGACGGGAGGTGAGCGCACGTGAACGCGCCGATGACGTATGGTGCACGGTGGCATTCAAATTACGCTAACGGATGAGGGACAAAAAAGGCAACGTCCGTTCGGACCGAGATCTATGATTGGTTGAACATTTTTTGGTCCTACGCCTTTCACAGATGACATAAATTTCTACAAATACATTTAAACAACTTAACATAGTGATTGCTATCAGGATGTTAGGAGACTTTTAACAAGCATAACTAAAAATGTTTCTGGAATAAATAAGTGATATATACTTCATTGTTTAAGTAAAGACAATATCTGGGTTAAGAGTGTAAATGTATTATGAAGTGCACAATAACAAGAAACAATGATGTATTTACACATTAGCCTGAACCAAGATTAGTAAATGCTGTAAAAATGTAGTTCATGACACCCAATGCATTCACGATTATGTACATAACCTTATTATTCGGGGGTTCTGCAAAGATCTGCAAACCTATAAAGATAATATATTAAACTATATAAACAAATTACTTTGACACAGACACTTTCTCCTAAATAGCAGTTTGGTTTTCATCTAAACATATATGAATCAGTGAGTTACAAGCGCTTCTGTAAAATGATCAGGTCTGGATAGCATAGGTCAGCAAAGATATCCCACGTGAAACAGTTAGAGAACAGCAAAGGCAACTTTTAACTAATTACCATAAGAATAAGCGAGACCATTGGGGATACATTCAAGTGCAATGCCTGAGAGAAAACTATGGCAGATGCAAATCAACTCTAAGGCCTGGAGCCCTGGGACCGCTAGCATTACAGCTGTAATATCAGGTGTGCATTTTGTACTAGAATGCACCCCATCTTAAAAGGATAGTTCACCCAAAAATGAAAATTTTGTCATTATTTACTCACGTTTATGTTGTTACAAACCTGTATAAATGTCTTTGTTCTGATGAACACAAAGGAGGATATTTTAAGAAATTTTTGTAACCTAACGGTTCGTGGACCCAATTTACTTTCGTAGTATTATTTTTCTACCTACCTAACTGAGGGCTGTGGGCCAAAAGAAAATGTTGCTGTTATATTAAAATTTATATATTAAATTAAAATATATAAAAATTAAAGTTGCCCTGATTTTTATAATTTTATAATATTAAAAATAAATAAGCAGACATTACCCTGTTTATGCATAACGAATGCAGTTATATTTTCAAATGTAACATTTTGCCAGTCATTTTTAAATTTTATTTTGACTGTGTGCCACTGCCTCAACATCTCCATTATTCGCCCATGGTACCCGAGTTCGTTGAGTTTCGTGACCTTCAAGAATGTATGTACATAAAAAATGTATTCACTTTAATTGCTTGCATTTAATTTAAATTTGCATTTTTGCAATGTACAAATAAAACAAAAAATGTTACATTTTATTTTAGAAACATCCACGTTAATGACGTTTTTTCTTATCTTACGTGGCATGATAGGCCAAATTAAAGGTCATTGTGGGCCAACTTTGTCCCTCGGGCCCTAGTTTGGGCACCTCTGGTTTAGAGGAATAAGTAAAACGTACCAATGCTTAAAACCCCACCTTTCAAAGATGTGCCAGCCAATCAGATGTTGTAGTGCATAATGATTGACGGCTAAAGAGTGTTTTTTTTTCTGGTTAGCTAAAAAGATAAGAGATTAGAACTGTCCAGTAAGATTTGTCATTTTGTACGGTAGGTACGTTCGGTACATTAAGCCCTTGCATTTGTTTAAAAATGGTCATTGTGTAATAAAATATATGTCGTGTTCCTCAAACATTGGCAGTTTCTCTAACGAAAGGCACGCAAACTAGCTCTCAACTTTACACGCATCCTGTGTAACTACGACCCCTTGTGACTCGTTATGTAATTACATAGGAAAAGGGGGAGAGAGGGGTAAACTGAACTGTAATGTGTCTTTAGTGTGCAGTGGCTGACAAGTGCACTTCTGCCTGTAGGCTGTGTCGTCGGCTCCTTCAAGGGCACGACAAGGTTTACAATACGCAAAAGAGGTCAAATTCATCAGCGATGGCGCATCAAAGGCGATTTCTCCAGGTAAACTTTGCTCATTATACACCACGCTTCGCATTTAGTCCAGTTTGACACACAATAGGTTGAGCGCCTGGCTTAGCATGCTAGCATGAGCACTAATGCAAGGAAGGTACTTTACCGGCAGAACCACGCGACTTCAAATTCAAATAGAAATGCGTGATATTGAATTGATCTTGTGCAAGGGATTTAAAGACTTCAAGTACATTAAAGCCACGAGCATGCATGTATCACAGCGTCACTTTATTACAAACATACCGGTTATAGTTGCGATGTATCTGAGCTTTGTAATCGCGTGTTTTGTTTGTGAATGCGGTTCACAGCAGAAAGACAGCAGTTCGCAGTTTGGTCTCGCTCAACGTGGTTAAGCAGACATGCAAACAGACAGACAGACTGTAGCATGCGGCTAACGTGAGAACATCAGAGCAAGCCCTGACAGCAGCGGAGGCGCGTGTAGTTCATCTAATGATGATGATGTCAAATCCTGCATGATGATGCAGTGGCTTTATATTACTAAAAAGATTAGATTAAATTTCTATTAAAGCTTAAGTTGTTGAATAAAGACATGTTATCCGCCTGGTTGACAGGTTACAGTTTGCAGTACTGAAAAATCATCACAGAAATATTCATGAATTTATTGTTCATAATGGTATTTGTTATGGAACCATAATGTTATTGTTTATCAGCAGTGTAATCACAGTTATATACGATGACAACATTAAAAGTTACTCACAAAAAATAAAAAAATAAAAATTATTCACAGAAATTATTACAGGAAGCCACGCCTCCTTCAAAACGCATGAACTCTGCTTAAAGACGGTTTCAGCAGTAACAGCATACAAAAGCTGCTGTCGTGGTCCGCACGTAACTTCCGGTAAACTTCGCTAAGAATAAATAACAACAAAGATCTTTAAACGTAGTTTATTTATATAACAAGCAAAAAAACAACACATAGATTACCTAGGAAACCAAATCATTTGTTATTTTCGACGAGGCATTTGTTCAAGAGATCAGTTTAGAAACTAGTAATACCAAAAAAAAAAAACGAAACCGGAAGTAAAGTTCGGATCCAGACGTATCGCGTCAGCCAACGTGCGACCATTGAAACCGTCTATAGCTACTTAATGATTTAGACAGGGTTTTTTTTTCTTTATAGCCGTTGTTTAGACTGTATTTGTTTTCACATCCTTCTCTTTTGTCATGTTTTGTCGGTTCAGGAGTAACATACGGTAGTCGCTTTTAGTAGTCTATTCTCGCTTGGTATGCATGGCATAATACAACATGCAGGGTTGCCAAACAAAACCAGCCTAATGGGTAATCAAAACTAGCTTAATAATGCAATTGTGCCAACATTTAATGATCCTGCACCTTTCACAAAAGAGAGAATTTTTTTATATAAAAATATTTAGACCACTTTAATTGGCGATTTAATTTTTTGGCCCAAATCTCCTACCCCGCCTTTAAGTAAGATTAGTAGTTAAACAATGCACTGTACTGTAAGGCTTTATTCAGTCCCATAAAGTGTGTCAACATTTGATTGTCATTGTCCTTTGTGTGTCTTTTGTTCAGATGAACAGATTGCGAGACGGATTAACCCACTGGCCCCATTGCTGGTGGTTTTTTTTCATTAGATTGCATTGTGCTTAAAAACTAATGGCAGCTTTTGTGGTTTGCTGTATATTGACATGGAGAGTTTTTTGTTGATAGTGTCGGTGACCGTTTTCCAACTTTGTCACCAAATGTCAAGGACCCTAGTTAGCACATAGTATCTCTCTTTACTGGGCAAGTATGATTTGTTTTGTCAGTGTGACATTTTTAGGTTATAACGGAAGAGATCAAGCTAGAATTTCAATATCAGCATAGGCTTTATTTAGCAACTTTTTAAATATTGAAATTTTATGATTATTTGACATTTTGGCTCTCTGAACAGGACTATCTTTGCTGGCTTTGACATTCAACCAGGCTCTCTTAAAAAAACATGAGGGGCATTCGCACTGCCTGAACTATTTTGTAGTTCCAGAATCATTAACAGGAAGTACCTGCTTTTTGATGCTGTCAAACCGCAAGAACTAGAAATGATTTAAGTTCAGGAACACATTTTGGTGGGTTTAAATTAGCTCCTTCTTTGGATTAGGGTCTAACCAGTACAACCTGAACTGTGTGTTTATTGGCCATAAACATGCCTTACAAAATAGGCTGTGCAATTAATCCTTTTGGATTAAATTTTTTTATTCAAACAATTACAAAAAATTATCTGGGGAAAATAATTATTATGCGATTAAAATTTAAATTGCATGCTGCTGGACTGATGTGTTTGTAATAGGGGTGTAATCACACAGTTCATTACAAAGCGATCCAATATTGATTCTGCAGTGGTCTCTTTTGAGAGATTTTTCTTAAAAAAAAAAAACTGATCAACATGTTCAGGAGCGAGGACACTGCGTGTTGCATGAACAATATTACGTGCAGTGTTAAACACGCTTGTCTTCTGTCTCTTTGGCTGTGTTTTGCTGCTACCCCGCTTTGTTGCTGCATCGCATTCACTTGCTGATACTAGCAGATGGAAAAAAATTAAAATGCGCACTTTGGCGGAAATGCGTAGATGGACTTTACATCAAGGAATGAGGATGCGGAGAATGACAAAATAAAGGTGTCTCATACCGATATTTTATGTGTGGCATCGATGCATCCATATTGGTTTATCGTTATACCCCTTGTTTGTAAGGCACCTCGAACGCACCGCTGCTTTGACACGTGTAGCCCAATGCAACACTTACTTAATAAAAAGGTTAAATAAATGCATGTTTTCAAAGTCACGGAGTAATCATTTTAAATAACCGTGTTTATGATTTTTACCAAAATAATCATGATAATGATTTTGCCATAATCAAGCAGCCATAATACAAAACACTACCAGCTATATTTTTTTAACGCTTTAGTCCAAAAATGTTAAACATAAAATAAATATTGAGCTATCCTCCACTGTTTACAGCAAGCGTGCCGCACAAGCCCTGAAAAGTAAAGCCAAAACTTCTTGATTGCCCCCTGGTGACTGGTTCTAGTATAGGTCATAAATCCTGCCTCCCCCATGTTATTTAATGGGACTTGAGACCAACTAAACTATTTAATTACACTTCAAATATCTTTTTTCCGAAGATACTGTAGTTTTTGTCACGCTGATGTAAATTCAGTGTTTGTTTTTAAAATAAGTTTGTTTTTAGTTAGCTATTCAATGCTATAAAAACGGTGGTGTGATGTAATGATTGACAGCTGTGATATGCGCATTCTGCGAGGGCGGGGCCATGATTTCGCCTCTTTACTTCCTGCTCACTACTGCGCAGGACTGGTCCCAAATCGCTACTGCGCAGGCCCAAGATGTCAGTGGCATATTGTGACTCTAGTTGTTTCTCAAAGTCAAGGAAGGATCCTCGGAAGCCAGAATTTCGAGGATGCTACGTCATCGACATCCGTCGAAGGACTGTTCCAATTTTGAGGATCCTCGGAATCTCAACCAGGAGTCCTTCGTTCTGAAAATATCCCATGTACAGGAAAGGATGCATATGTGTACCCTTAACGCTCTCAAATCACCCACAATCCTATGCGCGCAGCGCTGAAAGCACACCTTTTCACTGACGTCCATTTTTTGTGTTCTCCGAATGCTAAAGAGGAGCCTCGCCTAGCCTGTGAAGGAAGTGACTTGGAGGGACCAGTCCTGCCAAGGAAGTATCCTTGACATTGAGAAACTTCACTTTTCACCAATGGAAGAAAGCGAACGGGCGTCATCCATCTTTTTTTTACAGTCTATGGTTTCAGGGGATGTAATCTTCGGTCATGTTTTCTAACAAAGTATGCACACAGCGCACTGTGGTAATGACAGTTTGATCTGTTTGAGTATTAAAATTTGTTTTCCTTGTAAAATTAGTTTAGCCCACGTACAGATTATTCACATTTCACAAAAAGCTGATAAGTTTTCTTTAAAAACTGTTGTTATTTTGTGTCGAGTCTTCCTTGCGCACCTTTCAACCTCTAATCAAGTATGGTGTATATCTTCTTTCTGTCATGACTATTTACATGATGATGTGGTGACAGTATGCAAGTATTTGCAAATGTGTATTAGGGAAACAAGCTTATTGTTTTGGTACAGATTGCTGTCTGGTTGTTTCCTGTTTCACCCATCCCTGCGTGAATGCAGATCGGCCATCAATACGAATGTTACGTCACTGAGTACATAAGGTCAGAGTCCCAACTGGAGGTCCGAATGCCACCAGGAAAATAATACTGGGAAATATTCAGTTCTTGGAAAAGCGTCCCAGTACTCGTCTCTCTAAATTAGTTCCAGAACAAAGCGGTCTGAAAGCGGCTATGAGCCTTTCTCCAGCCTCCATTCTCAGCGGTGTTCTAGTCACCCATTGGTGCAAAACACATCAGGCAAGGCAGGCAGAGTTCAATGAACTTTCATTTAGCAGCTGCGGCGTGGCTCACTATGCACTTCTCTCACTCACTCTCTTACTTTTTTTGCTCTCCACAGGCTCATTCTGCCTCTTGTTTGGAGTTGTTATTCATTGTCGAAGAGATTATTCTCTATCCCCCCATACCCCTTACTTGGTTTGCTCCGCTCATACAAATACACTCTTTTTGGCAATCTGACTTCCTCCCTATTCAGAACATGTGATAGAGCGATCCTAAGTACATTAAAGTCACCCAAGCATTATTTGCAAAAGTATATAGTTTGTCCTTCAATTTCTAGTTTATCATTACATGTTTTTGCATTTGGCAGACTTGCAGTCCATTCAAAGCATGCATTTGTATCACTGTGTGTGTTCCCTGGAGATCCAAAACCCAACTTTTGTGTTGCTAATGCAATGTTATACCAATAGAGCTAAATGTTAATAATAAGCAGAGCAGTGTCTTTCTTTGTGTTTAATGCACAAGAGAATCAAGAATAACATGTTGCAGCCTCAGTGTATTCTGCTGAGAATTAAACTCCCATGGCAGGTTCTTTAGTGCCCTTGTGGGTTTGCTGATGGGGTGTTTTGATGAACTGCAGTCACAGAAGTATACTGCAATAACCCACAATAATACTGTACCACAGTGAAACACTTCCTCTTTATCCTCTGAGCATGGCAGCTTGTGTTGCTAAAAATGCGGCACAAAATTTGTACATGTATATGTACGGCTTTCTCGAGTATTTCAGCGTAGTCGATGCAAGACTTTCACACGCTTGCAAAATGAAACAAAAATGAAAGAGGTGGCGTGCAGCCGGTTTAGTTTTATCAATGATAGCCTAAAGACGGCTCCGAACAGTGTGGGTTTGCGCTATAAGTCATTTCCGATGAAAATACATTGTGCTCTCTACATCACACATTAGATCAATATGCAGAGAGTAGGCCGTCTTTTGTGGCTGCTCGAACATATCTGACAAATTGTGAAAAGGCAATCTGGTCGGATGTGTTTTCGTCGACTATCTCTGAATGTGGTCGAAAGTGGATGAGCTCAAAACGTTTTACACACCATTTACAAATGTATTTACTATCGTCCACTTGTGATCCGATTGACAAAAATGCATCTTAATACCAGGTGCAGGGTTCCCACAGGTCCTTGAAATCCTTGAAAGTTTGTGAATCTGGGGGAAGAAATTCAAGGCTCTGGGAAGTTTTTGAAAATATACATTCATAGATACAGGTAATTGAAAGTGCTTGAATCTATTTTATGCAGGAAGTTTACTGAAAAAAAAAATCCATATTATTCCCTGTGTAGTGTAGGATAATATCATAAAAATTCTAGACTTTTTAAGCACACATGCTAAACTGTTCACTTTAAATGCTTATATCTTCTGAATCTGAATTTTCATACAAAAATGTTTTTTGCATAGTTGTGGTTGACACATGAAAATGTCTGGAGTTACGTATGTAACTCTTTGGCTATATTTCAGAGAGCGATATACTTTCTGGCTCCTGCATCACCCTGTCTTTGTGGTTAAGCCTCATCATTGGTTGAATTTGATATACACATTCAGACGCACTTATCCCTGGAGACGTCCCCAAAGTGTCACCGCAGCGATGCAGCAAGAGTTCCCTTGAAATTGAACTGTAACAATGTATCTTAAAAGGTAACCTTGGTCTCACTTGAAATGTGTCCCCACATTTAGTCCTTGAATTTGAGGGTATTGCACCTGGAAAGTCCTTGAAAGGTCCTTGAATTTGAAGTTAACTAATGTGTGGAAAGCCTGCAGGTGTAAACAGGGCCTATGTGATGGCCATATATTAAAGCAACACCAAAGAGTTTTTTTTACCTTAAAATAACGCTTCCAAAACAGTTTCAGTCGTTCATCCACTCTAAACAGGGTGAACAGCACTTTCACATTCGCTTTGCAGCCCTCTATCGGCCAAAACCGCACTAAAGAAGTTTCCAACCATCGGGTAGCGGTCCTGTAGTCCGAGTGAATACTACAAAAACTTGTTTTACGGCAGACCTACAATCCAATCAGAGCCAGCTATGCCTCAGTATTTATGACAGTGGGTAATGGACAATTACGCTTCTAACCTGTAGGGGGAGCAAAGAGCCAAAACTCTTTGGTGTTGCTTTAAAGAGCACCTATTTCATTGCTAAAAAACGTTATTTTGTGTATTTGGTATAACACAATGTGTTTGCATGATTTATGGATAAAAAACACATTATTTTCCACATACCGTACCTTTTTATAGCTCCAGATTTGACCCTCTTCCTGAAATGGATGGATTTGAAAAGCTATGTGTCCCTGATTGGCCAGCTAATCTTTACTTGTGATTGGTCTGACTACCTCTGACGTCAGCAGGAAATGTGACGCTCCTTACCATGTTTGAAAGATTCGGTTGCTAATAGGGGGGCCATTCGTGCCAGTTCTGCCGGACACGTCCCGAACATGTTTTCGGGTTCGTTCTCCGGAAGTCGCGTTGCTCGACCACATACGTCATCACATTTCAGTTAAAATACATTAGAAAATTAAGATTTATTTCTTTTAAGACATACAATCATTGTAGTTTCATTCTTACCTTGAAATGTAACGGTTGCTTTTCTGAAATTAAACCCGAAATATTAAACCTTGATGACGTATGCGGTCGACCAACGCGACTTCCGGAAAACGAACCCGAAAACATGTTCGGGACGTGTCCGGCGGAACTGGCACGAATGGCCAGCCAGTGGCCACCCTAGTTGCTAACAGGAGTTAACTTACAGGCTGTAAGTCCGAAGCGATCACCAATCCCAGGAAGTAAACTGTTACCTACAATCTGTGTGTTTGTTGTAGTCCAAGAAAAGAGATTTACGTTGGAGACGATAACTCGCATCATCGATTACTTTGGAGTTTTTACGTTTTGCATATCGACATGTACTTAGGGCTGCAGCTATCGATTATTTTTGTAATCATCGAGTGGTCGGGGGTGTTCACTGGTGTGCTCACACAAAAATCGCTGCAAAAGATGCTTTCCAACAGCTGTTTTAGCATTTGTGGTTAACCTTTTTTTCCAAACGCCTCACACCCGTACATTCTTCCGCTTAGAGCTTGAATAATAGACACTCCAGCCCAGGTGGTGGCGCTAATCCGCCATTGCCATTGCAAGAAAAGAAACAAAGTTCCCGGCACGGAGTAATACCCATACCTCACAGCACATCTAATACAAGTCAATGGAGTTGGCAAAAACTATGATAAATCCTGTTGGAATGCGTATTTTGCAGCGATTTTTGTGTGAGCATACCAGTGAACACCCCTGACCACTCGGTGAGTTTCACGTCTTTGTAAACGAAAGTTTAATGCATTTTAGGAAGGATTGTTCCAGTGCACCATTAAACCCATTGTAAAGGTGGGAGGTGAAACACAAATACCAAAAATTCTCGGGACAGCCGCATATGTCCAAATTTCAGTCAAAACCGTTCTATTTCATCATAAACAATCTAAAAACAGGGCTTTAAGTGTAAAATACCGAACTTGTCCTTTAATCAAGTAACTCGATGAATCGTTTCAGCCCTACATGTACTAATACACACCTACACACCAAAGGAAATGTAAAAATGTGAATCGGACCATTGGTGCTCTTTATAGGAATAGTTAATCTAAATATGAATTTTATTAGTATTAACTGTTTTCCCGCCAATGACGAGTTATCTTGTCATTCCGCAATACCACTATTATCTACAAGGTGGCACTCTTCCGCATCTTATAAAACCCGGAAGTATTGCTCTAGGGCAAACAGCTGTAAGTCCGTCTAAATTTTGAGTCAAAAAGTCCTTCACAAAAATGGAATTATCTCAACTTTTTGCTCAAAGTTTTGTGTTTTCTAAAGAAACCACCCATATTTGAGAGGTGATAAAAAGAGAACTAATGAAGGTAGGATGAAACTTTTTTTTTAAGCAGAGGGTTTGTTCTTTCATTTAATATATTGTATGTTTATATATTTAAAGAGGAGCATTTTCTTGAAGGCATTAAACTTTTGTGAAAATCATGAAAAATGCTGGCGGGGAAAGAGTTAACCGTTATTTTAATCGTTTTATTAAATACAAACTGCTTTTGGTCTATGGCCTATGTTTGGCACTGTGAAGGTTTTACAGAGTTTCAGGTCCCATTTTGTGACCTATCGGTGGAAAGTTCCTATTACTTTAATATAGCCTTGGACATAGATGCATGTTGCACCATTGCTCTGCATGTGCACTGAAAGGTTACATACTACACAAGTCTTTTTCCACGACTCATCTTCCAGAAATGTATCACTTTGCAAGAGCGCAACTCCGTCCTGGACAGCTGCGTACATGCACCCCTCTTAAGAATAGCTTAATGTTTTAGGGCAGGCGGCAGGCTATAACCCTGTAACCTGACAACAGAGAGCGGCCGGTCTCATCCACGGGTCAGCAAATAAGAGGATGTAAACCAAGAGATTAGCTGTAGGTCATATCAAACATAATGGAAAGAAGTCTGTGTCTCTCTCTATTTGGGCACCTTACGACTAGATTCATTGCTGTCAGGATTCACCCAGATTCACCTGTCAGGTTTTTTTACCCCAAGGCAGAAAAGATAACAATGTGAGGTGATTTACAGATTAACTAAATCTGATTATCTGTCATTAACAGTTGTATGAGTCACCCCATGTGTTTTTATGTCTGCAGTTTCTTTTTCCAACATTAATATTTCATAAATTGTGAAATCAAACGTTGATGCTCTTAATATCATAACTAGGTTGACACTTTAGCTTGGATTTCACCAATAGGATTGATTATGACTTAACTGTGATCTTTGCCATTCTTTCTGCTTAAATTCATCGGTTTTCCTGTAACCACCTCGGCAGGTTTCTCACCTGGTTTTTGTGCCAAAATGGGTGGAGCACATCATCCGACATTCCTTTCATTCAAACGCAGTTCAGCTGGAGGTGGTTTTCTTAATATACAGCTTTTTTGGCTTTCTGTGAGATATTTTTCCGGCTCGACTCGAGTGATGTATTGTGAAAAGGTGTAATAAGAGCTCAGACCGCAGCAGCAGCATGACCTTCAGTAAGAGGAAGGCTATGGACTTACTCTTACTTAATATTTTTTCTGTCCTACAGTTTTGTTGTTGATATTCATTTTGAAGTGAGGGGATGGATGTCTGCATGGTCCTGGGAGGTCCGGATAATGTTCTCCTGGCCAATAATCCGGACGCTGGAAGTGGCGGTTTGAAGCATGCCTGTGATGAGCAGGTAAGATTAAAGCTTGTCCAACACGGTCTCATGGCATGTCGTAAATTTTTAAGGTGACTACTTTGTAGGTTGTAGTATGATTTACTTGTGCCCCTAAAGACATTGGGTTTATTAGATGGTTAATTTTTGCTTTTTTAATAATTGTTTGTTTTTGTACTATTCACATCATAGTAATTCATACAAAATTTTGTAAAATATTTAAGGTTTTCCATGAGATCTGGTTGGTTTGTCACTAGTTAAGACTTTATTATTACTATTGCTTATATGTAAAAACATACAGTTTTCTTTCTTAGCATATAAATCCCTTTAAGGGATAGTTCGCCCAAAAATAAATATTGTGCCATCATTTACTCACTCTCGTGTTACAAACCTGTATTAATTTCTTTGTTCTGCTAAGCACAAAGAAAGATATTTGTAATGGAGTAGGAAACAGAAGCACCATTGACTTCCATAGTAGGAAAAATTCTACTATAGAAGTCAGTGGTGCTTAAAAAGCCTGAATTTTCCTTTTTGGGCAAACACAATGTATTTGAAAGGTTAACATTAATGGAGCTTGTTGAATTGAGCCACGTTTTAGTTTTCTGATGGGATAAAATCATTAAGGAGGAAGTGGAATCTTTTGATCAAAATCCATAGCAATGAGTGATAAGAATACCTTGTGGTAATTTTTTTCATTTTATACACTTGCGTAATGCAGGACAGAAGCTCCAGCCCATCTGTCTTTCGTTCTGTGACCACCAAATGTAAAGAGGGTCTGCTAAACCGCAAGAGACCATTTGTTGGAAGATGCTGTCACTCCTGCACACCTCAGAGTCAGGTTAGTTTCTTGACAATTTTGTAATTTTTCCATGCTGTACAAACAAGACACATCCTTGCATCTAAATGTGCTGTTTTACAATTGGTTTTTAATGTATTGTGCAAAATAACACACATATTTGTCGTGGTGTGATGTGTCAAGCAGTTTATTCAGCATATTGCATCATGAGCGCTCCGTTTTGGTGATGGCATATCGGGTTAAGAAAAAGAAACACAAAAAATGCAACTCGACACGATTGTGTTTCGTTCTGTTCTTTTGAGCTGCGTCCTTGGTAAACCGCTTCATACTGTATTTTAGTGGTCTTGACAATTTTTTTCATGAAAGCCACATCCAGTCATAAATAGCATGTCTGCTTATGAGTCCGCCATCCCTGAACATACAATATGCAATGCAGTAAATAAAAAAGTGGAATCATTCTTTATTATTTACCAGTCAAATATGGATACGAGACAAGATGATATCCCATAATAACAAAAAACAGCATTGCCTTAAAGGATTAGTCCATTTTCTTAAAAAATTTACTCACCACCATGTGAGTAAATTTGATGTCTTTCTTTGTTCAGTCGAGAAGAAATTATGTTTTTTGAGGAAAACATTCCAGGATTTTTCTCATGTTAATGAACTTTAATGGACCCCAAAAAATTGCAGTCTTTAAAATTGCAGTTTCAAAGGACTCTAAACGATCTCAAACGAGGCATAAGGGTCTTATCTAGCGAAACAATTGTCATTTTTGACAAAAAATATGCACTTTTAAACCACAACTTCTCTTCTTCCTCTGGTCCTGTGACGCACCAACGCGACCTCACGTAATACGCAATCACGTCAAGAGGTCACGGATGACGTATGCGAAACTACGGCGCAGTGTTTTCAAGTGTGGAGAAAGAGCACCGTTCCGACGTTGTTTTATGTGGAATGATACTAATTAATTCCTTTGTGTCAGTTTATGGTTTAAAATGGTCCGAAAATGTGCGTTTCATATATGTAACACGTGACCTTTCAACTTCATTACGCAATTACGTGAGGTCGCGCTGGCGCGTCACAGGACCGGACATAGGCGAGAAGTTGTGGTTTAAAAGTGCATATTTTATATTTTTCTTGCCAAAAATGACAATTGTTTCGCTAAATAAGACCCTTATGCCTCGTTTGAGATCGTTTAGAGTCCTTTGAAACTGCAATTTAGTGTTTGGGTCCATTGAAGTCCATTAAAATGAGATAAATCCTTGAATGTTTTCCTCAGAAAATATAGTTTCTTCTCGACTGAACAAAAAAAGACATCAATATTTTGATTGACAAAGTGGTGAGTAAATTATCTGGATTTTTTTTAAGAAAATGGACTAATCCTTTAATGCTAAGCATTGTTATAATGTGCGTAAGCAGTGCCCCCCGAACCACTAGGGGGCTCCCTTGATCTTTCTTTTAAAGCAGAGCTTGAAATGTCATATGAGAATCACTCTGTGCAAGTGCTGCATGCAGTTGAATACGCTTATCGACATGCGTCTTGATATAATAGGTATGGATTTCTAACAAACGTCGCGTCTGTAGCAGAAAATACAGATAAAGCGCATCACTGCGTGATCATATTACCATATTGTTTACTGCCATGCAAGTCACAAATTAAATCTTTGCGAGCCACGCAACTGCTGTATGTTAACTTAGTCATCTGGTTAATTGAAATTTTGTTTTGCAGGAGAGGCTGTTCAATCCCAGCATCCCCTCACTGGGACTCCGTAATGTGATTTACATCAATGAAACGCACACAAGGTAAAGCCAACCTTTGTTAGGGGGTTATTCCCACAAATGCCTGACCGCTTTCCTCATTTTATCACAAGAATCATTATAGTACATTCTGCTTGGATACGCACCTTTTACCATTGCATTTTGTAGTATAAAAACCTCATTTCATTTATGATACATCATTAATACCCTAGTTGTTCAGATGAAGTTACCAACCAGATGACCCAGCCTCTGTTTACATACAGGAGTCGGATGAACGGTTGTAGGTTTCGATGTGGAGTGGAAAGTCAGGAAATAAATAATTAAGTCTGTTTTTCTGAGGATAGTATGTGTCCAGGTCACGTGACAAAAGGTGGTCCGACCTAGTACTGTCAATCACAGGATGTGGACAGTGTAATATTGCATAACTAATTTGATGAGATTGGTGTGTGTTTTTAAGACAAATTTTTGTATTTTTCTCACTATACACAGCTACTTTAATTTTATATTATGCAGACACAGAGGTTGGCTTGCACGGAGGTTGAGTTATGTGCTCTTCGTCCTGGAAAGAGATGTCCACAGGGACATGTTCGCCCGCAACGTGGTGGAGAACGTGCTCAACAACAGCAGGTACCACCAACAGGCTATATGGGAGAGGTACGGGGGGTATAAATAAGCATCATGATTCACTGTATCCTTGCTTTAGGTTGGAAAGCGCTATTATCGAAGTAGCGGCCGAGTCTGAAGATGATCCCAAAGCTGACAGTAAGGTCAGACGGAAAGCCAGAGGATTTCTGCAGGAAATGGTGGCCAATATCTCACCTGCCTTCATCAGGTAAAGTTTTAACAGAGCTGAGTTTTCAGTATTAGCTGCAAAGCAGCCCTGAATGAACTCACTGAATCTATTAGAATGGTTACTTAATCATTTGATTCACTAAACCTTATCTGACTCAGTTGTTTTGTGTCAGCATTCATACAGTATATATCTTATTTTCGTTATAAACAGGGTTCCCACGGGTCCTTGGAATCCATGAAAGTTTGTGAATCTGGAGAAAAAATTTAAGGCCCTGGGAAGTTATTGAAAATATGCATACATAGATACATGTCATTGAAAGTGCTTGAATCTATTTTATGCAAGAAAGATTTCTGGAAAAAATCCATATTACCCCTGTAGTGTAGGATAATTTCATAAAAATTCTAAAATTTTTAAGCACACGTAATTTCCAGGAAAACATGTTTGACGCACTTAGAGGTTTCGCGTCTGAGCTCTTCAGTTCTTCGGTTGCATCGTGTGACTTATTTTTAAGAATAAATGCATTGGGGGAAGTAAATGGGTGCATTTGGAGCTCATTTGCTTGCTACTAGACTTTATTTATTTTTCTTTAACCCAAGATCTTTTCTTTTATTCAGATTAACAGGATGGGTGTTGTTGAAGCTGTTCAATGGATTTTTCTGGAGCATTCAGATACATAAAGGTCAACTGGAGATGGTGAAGAAAGCAGCATCAGAGGTCAGACATCGACTCTGCACAACACTGCTTCTTATCTGGACTACCACAACCAAAACATCCCAATACAGACATAGATAGATAAAACTGTTGTCGTACACATTTTTAAAATGACAAAAAGTTAAAGGACCAGTGTGTAGATTTTAAGCGGCATCTAGTGGTGAGACTGTGAATTTTAACCAACGGCTCAGTTCACAGCTCACTTCTCCCTTTCGAAACGCATACTGAAGCTACCGTAGCCGCCACAGGACAAACACGTCAATGTTTGAGACAATGTATTGACAAAACATGCTCTATATAGCAGTTTGTCCATTTACGGTACATTCACACAGGGCGTAAGCTTAATGGGTGACGTCATGCGTTACTGAATTGTGGATCCTTCGCGTCACTGCTGTTGTTTTCGGCAGAAGTTGAACTTTTCTCAACTTTTCAAGCGCCAACACGTGTGTCAGCCAATCAGATCGCCTTATGCAAATAAACTAGTGCTAGCCAGCCAATTAAGTTTATGCAAGACTGGAACTGTGAGTGGCCCGCAATGACCTTTAATTTGGCCCGTTATGCCACGTGAGATGAGGAAAAAGGATAAACGTCATTGACGCAGATGATCATATTTCAAATTAAAATTGTAAAATTAAATTTTATTATTATGTAAATTAGGGATGCACCGATATGGAAATTTTGGCCGATATTGATAACTCTTTATATTTGGGGGGCGATAACCGATATATATATATATATATATATATATATATATATATATATATATATATATATATATATATAGGCCGATAAATATTCATATTATTTTCACAATGAAAAACTCCCAGACCGCGGACATCTTGTCTTTGCGCTAGACTAGCATACTCTTCTTAAGCCCGCAACACGTGTCATCTTCGTGCTATGTCACAGAAAGCACCAATCAAAACTCCACATGGCCAGCAATGAGCAAGTGAAGTAGTTCAACAAACCAAAATAATCCATCATTTATCGGCTTTCATTTATCGGCCTAATTTTGCTAACAGACCGATAACCGATAATATTACAAATAAGCAATTATCGGCCGATATATCGTGCATCCCTAATGTAAATTGCAATTAAATGCAAGGAATTAAAGTGAATCATTTTTGTTTTGATGTACATGCATACTTGAAGGTGTATAGCATGCATCACGAAACTCAACAAACGCAGGTACTATAATCTAATAATGGAGAGGTCGAGGCTGTAGCATATGGCGACCTTCATGTAAGGAGACCCACAGTGTATGTAGATAAAAACGTCTCAATCCAAGATAATTAAAACAATAAAGTGAATTTAATAAGGTGTAAGGTCTTTATACACCACTGATAAAAAAGTTATGTATATTATATTGCATTTCTATCAAAAACTACACAATGCACCTTTAATGAGAGGACGATTAAAGAAAAGAGCTTTATGTAGCAAGTCTTCATGCGTCTTACTCCGTGTCTTTCCTGTGTTTCAGTACAATGCTCCACTGGTCTTTCTTCCTGTTCACAAGTCCCACATAGATTACCTGCTCATCACCTTTATCCTCTTCTGTCACAACATCAAAGCCCCTCACATCGCCGCCGGCAACAACCTCAACATCCCTATTTTAAGGTAAAAGTGGGGACAACTATGTTAAAAACGTTAAAATACATATACGTGACAATGGACATTGTAAATGACATTCTCCCTTTTTTCTCAGGACGCTTATACGCAAACTTGGAGGTTTCTTCATTCGCCGTAAACTCGATGAGACGTCGGATGGAAAGAAAGACGTGTTATACAGATCACTGTTACATGCAGTAAGACCTTTTTGTGTATTTTAGAAGGGGCCTTTTTTAGTTTACACATTTTTTTCACAAGTGTCTTATAGCTCAATTGGTGTAGCATTACATTAGCAATGCAAAGGTGATGGGTTTGAATCCTTGAAAACACATACTGATTAAACCCTATGCCTTGAATTAGGGCTGCACAATTATGACAAAAATCATAATTGTCGGATATCCACCTTGATATAATAAACATTGATATGAATGTTTTATTTATTGTTTTATAACTTTCTGTGAAGCAGCTGCATGGTCAATTTTAAACATTCAAAAATAAAAATTGTAATGTAAATAACGAATAATTATGGAAGTTATGTTGTTAGTAAAAAATCTAAAATGAATGGATATTGCTGTAATTGATACTTTTGTCGATTATGTAATTGTTTCACACGTAATTGTAATCTTAATTAGTTTATTGACTTATTGTGCAGCCCTACTTGAATGCACTTTGGCTAGAAGTGTCAGCCAAATTGTTGTTGTTGTGTTGTGTGTAGATTTTTAGCAGCATCTAGTGGTAAGATTGTGAATTGCAACCAATGCATAGAGGACAAACATGTCATCATCTGAGACAACAGAGTGACAAAACTCTATAGTGACAGTTTTAGCCATTTAGGGCTACTATAGAAACATGGTGGCACGAAATGGCGACTTTCATGTAAGGAGACCCACGGTGTAGATAGATAAAAATGGCTCATTTTAAGGTAATATAAACAATACAGTTGATTATGTAAGGTCTTTATACACCACTGATAATATAGTTATGTATATTATATTGCATTTCTGTCAGATCCTTTTAAAAGTCACACAATGCACCTTTAATGTAAATATAGACCAAAGATAAGGCAGACTTATTGTGTTTAGTTGTTAAACACTATAGCTAAACATGGTGCTAGCACACCAATATAAGAGGTTTGGTTCACACACACTAACTGATAAACTGATAGCCTTGAATAAAGCATCTGCTAAACGCATACATGTGAAGGCTAGTGGCTGTCATATGAAGATGTTGGTCAGTAGTTGTCACAGGATGCTGATAGATTACTTCTGCATTATTCATGCAGTCTCCTGTTGTGCACCACATTGCCACAATAGGCTGCTTTATTTACAGAGAGTTTGTAAAAGATGCATCTTAAGTGTATAACTGAAAGTAAAATTGGGCGTACTGACCCAAAATGTACATCAGGGTATTTTTCAAAATTATGCCGTTTCACGGTATGACAGTATTGTTTTTTTCATGCACGACTAGGTGTTAACCACATTTTCCTCTGCAGAAGATTGACTCAGAATGTCTTATTTTATGTCGTGATGAGTGAATATGGTAAAAAATAAAAAATTGTAGATGCACAAAACAATTATTGATTCATTTAGTGCAGTGGTGCCCAAACTCGGTCCTGGATGGCTGGTGTCCTGCAGAGTTTAGCTCCAGCTTCAGCATTCATGCCTTAAAGGAAAACACCACCGTTTTTCAATATTTTACTATGTTGTTACCTCAACTTAGATGAATTAATACATACCTATCTTTTTTCAATGCGTGCACTTAATCTTTGCACAGTTCTTCTTGAATGTGTTAGCATTTAGCCTAGCCCCATTCATTCCTATGGCTCCAAACAAAAGTTTTATTTTGTGCCACCATACTTATTCGTGTAACTACTTATGTAACATTCTTTAAATAGGGAAAACATGGAAGTGTTTGGTGGCTTCTAAATTCATCCCTGTTTGGAGCCATAGGAATGAATGGGGCTAGGTTAAATGCTAACACATTCAAGAAGAAATGTGCAAAGATTAAGTGCACGCGTTAAAAAAAAGATAGGTGTGTATTAATTCATCTAAGTCGAGGTAACAACATAGTAAAATATTGAAAAACTGTGGTGTTTTCCTTTAATGAGCTGATTCAGGTGTGTTTGATTAGGGTTGGAGCCAAACTCTCCAGGAAGTCATTCCGATTTATTCAGTGAAGTGCAATAAAAAGAAGTGTAATCTTGGCAGTATTTCATAGTAGTGCTTCGTCGTTTTAACTCATCACCCTTAATTCAGACCGAAAGCACTACTTTGGTAAGATATGGTTTCAGTTGCCATCAGTGGTGTTCTCACTATCTCTTCTCACTTTCTCTTTCTCTCTCAGTACACAGAGGAATTGTTGCGTCAACAGCAGTTTTTGGAGGTGTATTTAGAGGGCACACGTTCTCGAAGTGGAAAGCCGTCTCCTGCCTGTGCTGGCATGCTCTCTATAGTGGTGGACACGCTGTGTACCGGCAGCATCCCTGATGTTTTGATCGTGCCCGTTGGCATCTCATACGACCGCATTATTGAGGGAAACTACAACAGCGAACAGCTGGGAAGACACACTGTTGACCAATATCACCTTAAGCATTTGGGTGATTCTCATGAAATCCAGACTTAGAAGGTGTCCAGCATTAGAATTCTTAAAAAGCCCTTGAAGCCAATTTGTTTAAGATATAAGATTAAGGTCTGAACTTACTATAACCATTTTAGAGGATTTAAAAAATAACTATAGAATTACTTTATAGAATTTTTTAGATTATCATTATTAAAAAATTATCATTACTGCAACATGAAATTACATTAAATATATGCATTTACAAACTCATGTTTCGGTAATGAGAACTAAAAAGTTGTCTAGGTACTATGACAAACAAAATTTCCACTTTTATCTGGAGAGAAAAAATAAGAACTGCTTACCTGGTAGCCATCTTGAGTGTCACAGTCAATTATGTCCCTTCCAACAAATATATTTTTTTAAATGTTAGTTCCTTGAGGGCTTAAACAATTGTTGCGGAGGATGAGAAATTTGGTCTTGGACACATTTATATTTTTTATTATTGTCTCTACATTTTCCAATGATCACCAAATACCACATGTTTCTTTACTGTAAATGTTTAATAGTATACGATGCATTTTTTATTTTTTAGATTTTTTAATTATAAATATTTCCATGTCAAAAGACCCAAATCCAGTCATGGACACATTGCGGTAATAAAAATTTTACTCTTAAATGTGGAAAAAGCAACAAAATTGGCTTATATGATGTCATTTGAAATCATGTGCAAATAGTACATGAAGAGATGTTTGTAACAGTATGTTTCTTATTTTGATACTCTTACTTTGCATTTACTTTTTTATCAAAATGTTTCATGACACCTAATTTCGCGAGAATCACCCATTTGTCATTTTTGAGTCTTTTTGTAAATATTTGTGATGCTGCCTATGAAATTCAGGCTAATTCTGAGATTTGAACCTTACTCAGTCAATATTAAATATATAGTATATTTTCACAGAATGTTCGCTTTTTGCTACCTTATCTATAAGCATAGAAAATGTTCGCAAATCTACCCATCAGCGTGCATAAACCGATTTTGCTTTCGCTTTAAGGGAAGACCGAAGAAAAATGAAAGTCTTTGGGGTGTGGCCTGTGGCGTGTTCAGAATGCTCCGGAAGAACTACGGATGTGTGCGTGTGGATTTCACACAGCCCTTTTCCCTAAAGGTTAGAAAAGTTTGTCAGCACATGAACTTATTGAAATTCACACAAGATCTCTTCTCTAATGCCTGGGTTATGTTTCCAATGCTGCAGGAGTACCTGGATACGCAACGCAGTCGCCATCTCCAAACCACTCTGACCCTGGAGCAGGTCCTTCTTCCCACCATCATCGCTGCCCAGTACGGTCATTACATTGGCAGCAACCAACACCCAACATAATAACTTGGACTGGTGCATACTGGTATGTGGATGAATCCGTGTGGCTTACAAGATCATGTTGGATTTGTTTCTGTGCAGGCCTGATCACGCTGTTGTTAATGGAGAAGATGGAGATCATCTGAATTTCAGAGACCTGACAGATGAACCCTGGAGGAGGCAGGTTATCGCTAACCTAGCCAAGCACGTACTCTTCAGTAAGAGACACATAAAGCCAAGATGCATTTGATTTTGTATGCTCATTGTTTTATCATGGGTCAAGATCATGGGTTTGACCCCGGAGAACACATGTGATTACAAATCTGATCTTTTTGTGTTTCCCATAGCGGCCAGCAAGTCATCCGCTATCATGTCCACTCATATCGTAGCCTGTCTCCTCCTATACCGACACAGAGAGGTAAGCACAGACAAGTATTATGTCATCATGGTGACCTTTTTCCACAGCATCTACTGGTGCACTCGCTGACAAATGGTTATTTGTACTGGGCAGGGTGTGCTGCTGTCTAAACTGGTGGAGGATTTCTTCAACATGAAGGAAGAGATCTTGTCACGCGACTTTGACCTGGGATTTTCCGGGAACTCGGAGGATGTGGTGATGCACGCGCTCAGCCTCCTGGGAAACTGCTTGAACGTCACCAGCACCAATAAAAACTCAGAGTTCATCATCGCCCCTCGCAGCACAGTTCCCGCGCTCTTTGAGCTGAATTTCTACAGCAATGGCCTTTTCCATGTCTTTATCGCCGATGCCATTATAGGTACAGTAAAGCGTCCCCCATATGCCATATGTACCATATGCATCACAACCGTTTTAGCACTATGTGTATGTTTGGACATTTAGGTGTAGATTGACCTTGAGGTTTAAGTTTGTTATTTGTATGCTAGCTTGCACTGCGCTGGCCCTGCTGAAAGAACAACCAGCAATAACTTCAGCACGTGAGCAGAGTTCCTCGTCCACGTTGCTGAGCCAGGAGAGACTCATCCGCAGGGCTGCTGGACTCTCCCACTTTCTGTCCAATGAGGTGGCAGTGGCAATGGTACGTCTTCACAACACTATCCTAAAGCAACAGCACCATCTAGTGGTTAAAGTTGAATATCTTGAGCCGTGTTCTGCAGATAAAAGTCTGTAAAAACACTGTGATTTACTGTTTTCTGCATGAAATCGTCCTACATAATGGAAGATGATGGAAGCACTGCAAATTAGTAATTTAATGTAATGTTAAGTAATGTAATTCTATGAAAAATAATGATATATTTAATTTTTTACTAGGCTATATCAAATATTGAAATGAAAGTTAAAACAATGATTCACATCAGACTTTGATTCTCATAATCTCCCAATTTGATTTCTTTTCCCCGCCAGTGTTTTTTTTTTTTTTTTTTTAAATTGACAGCAAGCGCATTTTTATGATTTTCACAAAAATTAAATCCCTTCCAGAAAATGTTCTTCTTTAAATATATAAACTTACAATATATCAAATGAAAGAACAAACCCACTGCTTTCAAACAAATAAAAACATTCATTTGTTTTCTTTCTGTCACTTCTTAACTCTTTCCCCGCCAGCATTTTTCATGATTTTCACAAAAGTTTAATGCCTTCCAGAAAATGCTCCTTTTTAAATATATAAACATACAATATATGAAATAAAAAAACAGATCCTCTGCTTTCAAACAAAAAAATCTGTTTCATCCTACCTTAATGTGTTCTGTTCTTATCACCTCTCAAATATGTGTAGGTTTCATCAAAAACACCACATTTTGAGCAAAAAGCAGAGATAATTCCATTTTTGTGAAGGACTTTTGATAGAGATCAGATGCAGAGCGATCTTTAAAACATACACGGACATACAGCTGTTTGCCCTAGGGCAATACTTCCGGTTTATATTAAGTTAATATAAACCTGGTGGATAATAGCGGTATTGCAGATTGACGAGATAACTCATCAATGGCGGGGAAAGAGTTAAATATGGGTAGGTTTCTTCAAAAATATAACATTGTGAGCAAAAAGCTGAAATAATTGAATTTATGTAAAGGACTTTTGTAGGAGATCATATTCAAAGCGATAATCAAAACATACAGAGTTTTAACTGTTTGGCCTTAGTGGATGCTTCCGTGTTTTATTAGTTGGGTAAGAGCGCCACCTGGTGGATAATAGCGAAAATATGGATTGTCGAAAAAACCCGTCAGAAAACTTTTTCTCTTAACTCATTCCCCACCACCCTTTTTTTTTTAAAGTTGCCCACCTGCATTTTTGGTGATTTTGGTGAAGTTTCACAAAATGCCTTCCTGTAAAATTTTCTTCTAAAATAATTATATAAACATACAAATATATTAAAAAGAAAGAACAGACCCTCTGCTTTCAAACAAACAATACGCATTCATTCTATCTGTATTTATTTCTCTTAAATATGGATATTTTTCTTAAAAAAAAACCAATTTTTAGCAAAAAGCTGAAATAATTGCATTTTTGTGAAAGAATTTTATTAGAGATCAGATTCAGTATGATTATCAAAACATTCACGGAGTTTAAAATTATTTAAAAAAAAATATTTTTGTAAGTGCACCATCTAGTGGATAATCGCTGTATTACAGATTAACACAAAAACTAATCAGGAACACGTTTTTTCATGCAAATGTTTTCTCTTCTAATTTTGAAAAATGCTAACAGTAGCCGAATAGCAATAAAATCACGATCCCACCCTCCATTCAAATCGCCATCCAAAGTCTCGCTTCTTTCAAAACACATGAACACGCACAGATCAGACGTCCAGGTCTCATGTCTCATTCACCAGTGAGAAAGCTTTGCAGTACAAAGTGAATAACATTACCAAAATAACCAAAATAAACAACTGGTTTACATCAGAATTAGTT
Source organism: Misgurnus anguillicaudatus (assembly GCF_027580225.2). Taxonomy (NCBI): domain Eukaryota; kingdom Metazoa; phylum Chordata; class Actinopteri; order Cypriniformes; family Cobitidae; genus Misgurnus; species Misgurnus anguillicaudatus. The sequence goes on from NC_073340.2 coordinate 25,664,734, forward strand.
AAAGCACACTTTCGGTTTTATAGACGTAGTAACTATATCGTTACGCTACTCCGTAAACGAACACAAATTTCATAAGCAACACAATGTTTCATCAAAGTAGAATATCTGAATCCATCTCAATACAAAGATATCACGTACCTACCATACCAAAATAAACAGAGCAACGACCCTTTCAGACCCTTTGCCTCCTGCTGCTGTTTGCATCTCGTGGTAAAGCAGTAAAGTTATCGATGTTCATTTGGGTTTTTGCTCTTTGCTGATCCAGGCAGTTTTTGCTGTTGTTGTTTTAAAAGGTGTCTTTCGTTTTGTGGCTCCTGTGCAGGTTGTCAGTTCAGCAGAAAAGTCTGCGATTCTCCCTCTGTTTACAGACGGGAGCGCACATGAATGCGCTGATGACGTATGGTGTCTGTGTGAACAGGCTGCGCGGTGGCATTCAAATTACGCTTACGGATGAGGGACAAAAAAGGCAACGTCCGTTCGGACCGAGATCTATGATTTGTTGAACATTTTTGGTCCTACGCATTTCACAGATGACATAAATTTCTACAAATACATTTAAACAACTTGACATAGTGATTGCTATCAGGATATGAGGAGACTTTTAACCAGCATAACTAAAAATGTTTCTGGATCAAATCAGATACCCTGCCTTTAATTGACGAGATAATTCATGATTTCGAGAAATGAATGAGATAACTGGGAAAGTTAATTGATGAGAACTTGTCATTGGCGGGGAGAGAGTTAACCTGAATTTCACAGACAGGGTCACATACAGGGGTTAAATTGGGATTTGTTATGTGGGGGGGCTCTGCGGGGAGGGTACTTTAAGGGGTAACATGTTTAATACTGATGACAGCAAAGCCACTGGTGTGTTTTAATGACATTCTGGACCTCTGATAGGATTTGATAAGTTTCAACTTTAAATCTGTGCCAGAGATTGACCACAAATATTTTATAAAGAGTGTCTGAATTTTAAATTATGCAAATCTATGAGTTTGACACCCTATATTCATTTGTTGCACAAGTCATTATGCACAATTGATCAAACTTTAAATGAAGTAAAAGGAATCAACCTCCTTGAATAATTCTATATGCATAAGATAGGCTACCCAAAATGATTAAATTAACAAGAAAAGTTACAACACACAGTACTGTATCATCAACATGTCTAATAAATTAGCAATAGAGATTCCCTATGCTGGTCAGCAGCTAAAACAATCGTAAGGTTTGATTTGTGTAATCAAAATACATAAATGTATTAAACTATACAATAAGTTATATGAAGTGTTATCCAGTTAACATACTGTAATTAGATGAGTGACATACATACTTTAGAGTCCTTAACACGTTTCTAGTCTTCTACTAAGTTTCCTCGACGTGGGCACCATTATTACCTCTCTCTCTCTCTCTCTCTCTCTCTCTCTCTCGCGCGCGCGCGCTCTCTCTCTCTCTCTCTCTTGTCTCTACAATGTCAAATGATCCTGTGTGAAAGCGCGTTCTTGAAGTTCCTGAGTTTATTCGCTCGAGTTGTATAACTTGCGCGAAGACGCGTTTAAAAGGAAAAGCGCGTGTTTCTGCGGCAATTGCGCCGCCCAATTCGCGTCATTTGCATCGCCCCGTGCGAGGACGTCTTTGCATTGACTTTGTATGTAATCTACTCGCGCAAATCGTTGAACTTGCGTTGGTGAGTATGCCCCATAATGAATGGAAACACATTATTCCCTTCACGTCAGTGCACACGCACCAGCGCAGCGAGTACACACGCACAAGCGCAGCGGGTAGACTGGCATGAGCAGAGCGAGACCTTCAGCCTATGTGCCGGAGCTTAGCATCGGACGGCCCCGGCCCAATTTAAACCCTGGTCACATATAGACCTGGCCCTGGGATATAGTCCTGCGCATTTGCTATTGCACACGCTCCAGCGCTCCGCTGTGCGCTTAGCTTTGCTTTTTCAAACCCACACCTTAAGCCTTTGTGGTTTCTAGCATATATCTTTGACTATATGACTTAACAAGTTGTGAAAGTTCTATGAAAGCAAAACTATTTGCACGTGTGCTTTAGGAAACCAATGCAGGAGTGTTTGCATAACTGCTTTAGACCAAACAGACATTTTTATATTGAGTAAAATTTGGCTCTTTTAATTAAGTTTTTTTTAACACGAGATAAAACTGTGTAGTGTTTTATAACAGGCAACCAAACTTATATAACGCGGTTAAATGTGTGACCCTGGACCACAAAACAGTCATAAGTCATACGGGTATATTTGTAGAAAAGCCTAAAATACATTGCATGGGTCAAAATAATAAATTGTTCTTTTATGCCAAAAACTTATTGGTATATTATGTAAACATCATGTTTCATGGAGATATTTTGTAATTTTTTGTACTCATATGTTTCTAAAGACTTCATTTACATTTTCTCAACGTTTAGATTTTTTCGTTGTAACTCGACCAAATATTGTCCTAGTATCCTTACAAACCATACATCAATAGAAAGAGTATTTATTTATATTTTGGAGGATGCATAAATCTCAATTTCAAAAAATAACCCGTACGAAACGTGTTTGTTTTTGTCATATTAATAAAAACTATAAGACCTATCAAATGCAGGATTGTGTGGTGAAAAATTTGATCCCAACGGTCATTGACGGTTGGCAAACATGTCATACTAGCATTCAAAGACTTCAGATTTTAGACTACGATTCCAGAAATCTATTAGGAATTTTAAAGTTTGTCTCTGACAGCCAAATCCTGGCCAAAATTACACAATGTGGACCTGGCTTTAAGTGGAATTTACACAAAACATGTTTAGATTGAACTAAATGTGTGTGATAAAATAACCATGATGTCAGTTGTTCATGCACTGTTTTATTTTGTCTTTGCTTTCTGTAGCCTTGCCAGACTTTATACCAGGTCTTGCATGATGCTGTCACCAGATTGATCGAGTACGGTGTGCTGATCGTGGCTGAGGTGAGCTGTGTGAACTTTTCTTTTAAGTCTCTCACAGTTTTGGGGTTTAAAGGTGTATTATAATAATAAAATGAGTAAATGAAATGTGTTATAAAGATGCGGTTTACATTTGCATTAGGCATGGGCGGTTACCGGTTTCAAGCTATACTGTACCGAGAGAGTCAAGGTTTCAAAACCACTAAAATTTTCTGTGATACCTTTTCCAAGTTATGAGCTGTGTTTACAGCTTTTTAAATGAAATTATGGAGTCGTGTTTTTGATTTGATGTTTACTTAAGCAATATCGCTCGAGTAGGAGTGCGATATAGCTCTATATCATCACGGCTGTGATTAGGCCAGAGGCACGAGGCCGCAGGCCGAGTGCCGGAGGCAATCACAGCCGTGATGATATAGAGCTATATCACACGACTCCGAGAGCGATATTGCTTTTATACAACAGTTCGACGGCACACGTTTGAAAAACGAAAACTAGAAAACAACAACGGAGTTATTTTAAAAGCCTCTTTGTTTGAGAACTACTTCTTCCGCCACGGATTTGAGGGCGGCCAGAATGACAGGTAAAACTTTCGGCTGCTTTGAAGCTCATAACAACTCAATGGACGGAAAAGCCGTTTCTTTATATTACTGTTTCTTGGTCACAAAGTGTAGTTTTAAGATTAGTTCAGTCGAGAATGTATCTGTATTATATTTAAATCTGCAGTCGATTAGTAAAGATAGCGCCTGTTTGAACGTTTGCTTAGTGAGATTCGGTACAAATGAGAACCAAAGCATGAGCGGACATCAGTGTTCACTCGCCCGCTGACCACCGCCCTCTCTGGGCTACATTTCTGACAGAGATACCCCGGCTCTCATGCTGGCCTTGTTTGTTTATGATCGTCAAAAATGAGATCAAATCAGCAGTATTTGGTGTCATGATCAAACTATTACTTGTTTTTTAATTCATATTTAGTGTCTTTTGTGTTGTTATTGTTTTGGCGCGAGGTAAAAGTTAATAAAACTATTTGTATAACGTTACTATTGCTTTCTCATTTATTCTTAACGTGATACGAGCACTCGATTATTATTATTAAACTTTGTTCTTGTCAGTACTATATAAAACTGTTTTTTATAAGTGTCAGAGAGATGTTTTTGCATGCTGCTTATAAATATACCAGTGGCGATATCTCATAACATGTTTTAATAGTCAGGTCACGATAAAGTAAATGATCAATGTCCACATTTAAAAGCTGCGGTGCTTACCTGCTGTTTCACGGTGTTTTCGCGTTCTGATAAGAAATATAGCTCCAGAAAAAAAACGAGTGTTTATATTCCTCTTTCCAAGTGTTAATAATCCACACGATGTGACAAGACATTTCTCCCATTAACTGTAACGTAACATCCAAGAGCGCTGATCTTTGACTAATAACTTCTGATTGGGGATTCACAGACTGATTTATGAGCTAGTAAACTAATGAGATACACGGAGAGTGATTCAAACAGCGCGTATGTGTTTTTCCATTCAGAGATGAGCCTGCTTAGGACCTCCATTCACTAGGTGGCGGAATAATACTAAAGGTGAAGCGGCTACAGTGCTGTTATCAGCACAATATCGTATGGCTCTTAGCCAATCAGATTCGAGAACCAGAAAGAACTGTTGTATAAATTTAATATATATTACAAAAATATATATTTTTTGAAAGAATATTATAATTTAAAGGCTTTATTTTTACATGGCACCGCCTAAATGTTATATGTTTATGCTTAAATATGCTTAAAAATTAAATGTATTTTGTCCAGTTGAAAAGTTTGTATACGCAGAGATTTAAAAAAAAAAATAAAAAAGATCAGTGCTTGATTATTACGCCAGAATGAGAGTATAGTTCATAGCCATATCTGCCTAGAAAATCGCAACTTTTTATTTTATGTCGGTCTTTGTACACGATGTAACTACAGAAGAGTCAAGTTTTAAATAGGAAAAAATTGAAACTCTCTGGTATTTTTATTTGCGCGATGCTAATGGTCTAGTCAGATTCAATGGATTGTGCTAAGCTATGCTAAAAATGATACCACCAGACCCAGAGATCGGCTGAATGGATTCCAAAACGGTAAAAATCAAATGTTTAACTCTAGGGGAGCTGGAAAATTTAAGAGTGTCCCTTTAAGGCCATCTATTTCGTATCTCATATCAGCCCACACATTTGCATAAGGTGCTTTTGATGGAAAATGTGCCCCCTGCACATAAACTTAGGTTTAAGTGTAACTTGTTTCACTTTCATTTCCAAAGGTAAGTTAGCTCTATTGTACTGTAGGTAGATTAAAAGAAAAACTTTATTTTAAAAACTTTATAATTGTGTTCTTATGTTTAGGAGGAGCAGGAGGAGTTAAGCCCATCTGAGGAGCCTTGGCCCAAGAAGTTTCCAGAGACTCTTACCTGGCGAAGCGATGAGGAAGATGAAGACAGTGACTTTGGAGATGAACAGAGAGACCGTTACCTGAAGGTCAACCATGAAACATTATGCTGCATGGGCCAATATATTTTTATAACTCAGTACTGCATATTACGCAATTCAGGCCCACCCCAAACTTGGAAAGAAAATAAAAATACTGATTTTACATTTCTTAAAAATAATAGATTAAAAAAAAAATATATATATATATATATATATTTTTTTTTTTTTTTTTTTTTGACAGGACAGCAGAGAATTGAAACAATAGAAGTAATATTGAAAGAGAACGGGATCTTGAAACTGGGTCATTTTTAACTTTGATTCAGTAAAACATTAGCTATTAATCATATTTTATTTAGCAGATTTTACCAAGGGTAAGATCATTCACCTAATAAAAAACACGTCATGGTTCATGTTTAACCCTGATAAGTCCCTTGGGGTCAATGTTACCCCCACGCCACTTTTATTTAGTTAAAAAACATGGTTCCCTTCATCTTAGTGGAATAAGATTTTGTGATTTTCCAGATTATCTGTCAAGATTCATTAAAAAAAAAATGGGCTTGATTCGGTCGTTCTTAAGAGGTGTAAAAAAATTCACCAAAAGAGGCCCTTTGGGGGTAAAAATTACTCCAAATAAAATGAATGGGAAATGCAAAAAATCATTTTTTCTTGTTATTCATCAAATAAAATCAATGTATCCAGAATAAATCTGAAAATGTTTACACAGAAAGGTGGGCGTGGTACTAGAGCACAAATGCATTATAGAAAAGAGATGCTCAATCGCACAAACACACAAAAAAACACACAAAGGTATGACTGCCACAGAGAGCATTTCTTATAGAATTTGGCAAAAAACAGCCACAGATGCAAAACAAAGATGTAAAATGCTCACACAGGTGTGTGTGTGCATGCCCACACACACACGCACAAACACACACACACACACACGCACACGCACACACACACACACACACACACACACACACAGACAAACACCCTTCCATTTAGTCAAATTTCTGTGGCATTTTGTAAAAACAGACATTTAAAAATGCATCAAAAACTACAAAAAATTATACTATTTGAAATATTTTTTCTTTTTAATGACCTCTCTAATGTTTATATAAACATAAATTCACAAAATGTTTCACTAAAGTAGTGATGTTGCACAGTTGGCCACATCCAGTAAAATGAATGGGTCTCTATGGGCAACTGCTGGTCAAAATGATGAATTTCTAAACTGTAACCATAAAACTGTTTTTTTCTAAACACCAAATTGTGGAATTCAACACATAACATTTAGATCAATATCTTAAAACAATTTAAATCAAAATTAGATAATAATTTATGTGACTTTTTCATAAAAATGTATATTTTACAGACAAGCTAATGGTATAGTTGAGGAATTGAGTGGTAAACAGGTACAAAAGTACTTCATACCTCCCAAACACAGCATTAATGTATAGATGGGAAGTAAACAAAAAATTTATATAATATTTGTATCATTAAAAATGTATATATTTTTTGTAATCACACTTTTAATTTCTGGGGTCATTTTTACCCCCAGGGAACTGTAACGTATACAGGAAAATAGGGGCTAATATGAGGGTTAAGGTTAATTTTTTACAATTGCAAACGCTTTAATCTTAAGCAGCTTGCATTAAAAAGGGTATAAAGTACTATTTTATCAGTATGTATGATTTCTAGGTAAATGCTGTATCACTGAGCACCAAGCTCCCTTTTAAAACGTTCAATTGTGAGATGATGATTTGCAGCCCACTACCACCTTTATGCAAAAATTCTTGTCTGTCATGACATTTCTCTAAAACCCCTTTGTGTTTTATATTTGCTTGAAGGTCAGCCCATCTGCTGAGCACCAGGAGTTTTTTGTTTTCCTGCAGAGGATTCTGACCCCGGTACTGGAGGCGTACAGCGGTGCAGCTATCTTCATACATGGCTTGAGTTCACCCATGTCTGAGAGAGAGTACACCCAGCAGCTTTTCAAATATCTATTAACACGCACAGAGAGAGGATTAGCAGCATATGGCGAGTCAACTACTTTCATTATGTGTACACATGACATTGTTTTTCCGTTGATGCAACGTGTTGGCATTTCAAGTGCAAGACAAAAACTTCCAAGTTCGTAAAATAAGACATAGTAAACAGTTGCAAAATCACTAAAGATTGCAACTAGAAACATTGCAAATAATCAAAGTCAGAATGCAAAAATGAAGAAAGTGAACCATGTCACTCGGGTTGTATTCAGCTGCAAGTACTGACACAGTGATTCACATTCAAGCTTGTGTCCCTTGTCTTTTTGCACGCTGTCGTTCATCCAATTTATCTTTCATGCACATATAAGGACTTCTTTTTTGACAGAGGTGGCATTTAGAGGCTTTTGCATCTGAGTTTCTCATATGAAACAGTCAATTACATTGATAGATGAGATGTATCATATTAAAGGATTAGTCTGTTTTCTTATAAAAAATCCAGATAATTTACTCACCAGCATGTCATCCAAAATGTTGTCTTTTTTTGTTCAGTCGAGAAGAAATTATGTTTTTTGAGGAAAACATTCCAGGATTTTTCTCATTTTAATGTACCCCAACACGTAACAGTTTTAATGCAGTTTAAAATTGTAGTTTCAAAGGACTCTAAACGATCTCAAACGAGGCATAAGGGTCTTATCTAGCCAAACAATTGTCATTTTTGGCAAGAAAAATAAAAAATATGCACTTTTAAACCACAACTTCTCTTTAAATGAGGAAGACGAGAAGTTGTGGTTTAAAAGTGATTTTTTTCTTGCCAAAAATGACAATTGTTTTGCTAGATAAGACCCTTATGCCTCGTTTGAGATCGTTTAGAGCCCCTCGAAACTGCAATCCCCAACTGCATTAAAATTGTTAAGTGTTGGGGTCCATTAAAGTCCATTAAAATGAGAAAAATCCTGGAATGTTTTCCTCAAAAAACACAATTTCTTCTCGACTGAACAAAGAAAGACATCAACATTTTGGATGAAATGGTGGTGAGTAAATTAACTAGATTTTTTTTTTAAAGAAAATAGACGAATCCTTTAAACCATACGTGCTTTTCCATACTACATGGACCATTAAAAATGACCAAAAGTTGTTGAACACTAGTCACACATTGATGTATTTAAATTAATTCAGTGGCTTAATGTGTGTACATGTACCAAAAGAAATTACCAAAAAAAGGGGGAAATAATAATATACATAAAGAATATGCAATAAATAGCATTGTTATTGTTGTCAATATTGTTATTAACAATATTAATGTTGTTTTTAATACCACACCTTTTTATTTTTTGTCTAGGCGAGAGCGCCACACACTACCTCGTAAAGAATACAGTGAAAACCTTTAAAGAGCTGGGGGTGAGAATACTGATCTTTATCTAATCACAAAAATACTTATCTTTTATATATATTTGCAGTGCACTCCTGATTGCCAGTTTGAATTGTCTGTTAATATTTAAAAGATTACTCCACTTTCATAAAACATCTCAATAATTAACTCGCTCCATGTCCTCCAAGATGTTTATGTCTTTCTTTTTTCAGTCAAAGTTTTTTTTTTTTTTTGAAAAAATTCCAGGATTTTATTCCATATAGTTGACTTTAGTGTCCCTCAATGGTTTACATTTTCAAAGCAGTTTAAAAAAATCTAAATGATCCCAACCAAGGCATTAGGGTCTTATCTAGCCAAACGATCGTCATTTTTACCAAGTCTTAACAAACCACAACTTCTCATCTTGTGTCTGGATTAACTTGTGTGAATAAAACTTGTGTTTGAATTAACCAGTTCTCGCTTTGAATATAGCCATAGATGCTGGAATGGCATAAAGAATGAATAAATTAAAAAAGAAAGAAACACTTAATAGAAATAAAAATGATTGTGACGTTAATATAAAAAAAATGTGAGCCAGCACCTCTTGAGTCTGTTGTAACTGCACAAAACACGACATATATAGACCATAGTCCAGCTCAGATACCAGTCACTTTTGGCTAAGACACTGAATTAATTGTGTAAATAAAACAATTCACTATATTTAACATGCACCATTTTTGGAATGCAATAATATCTGACACAACCACCACAACCTCAAATTTCATAAAGCATTTCAAGAACCACAAGGAAAGTTAAGGAAATCATTTAGTTATTTTTAATTTCACAATATTATCCATGATGTGTAAATCACTTCTTGCAATCTTCCAATTTAGGCTACAAATGAAATATTACTGTAAATATGTTATTCTAATGATTAAGGGTTGTCAGTAAATTAAATAATTACCATTATGTTTTGTGCATTTATTAATCATGTTTGAAAGCAGATAAACTTGGACCTAAAATAATTTTATTTCATTCAAATCCCCTTGTCCCATGTAGGGTCATGGGCAATTTTATGTACAAAATACAATTTTACAATACTATTTTAAATGGTAAAACAAATTCCTTACTTAATTTGTGTTGTTCACTCTTTTACAAATAAATCTCTTTTAAAAACATCATCAATATTTTTTCCAGGGATTTAGTTTTATGTGTATGAAGTATTTTTAATTAAAAAAATTAACAGATTAAAAAAACAATTGAAAAAAAAGAGTTTCGAACGGTTTATTTTTTGTGACGCTCTTCATAATCAAGCACATGGAAACCGACACAGCAGAATATGAATTATTTGTTGTGTGTGCATAAATTAATGTACCTTACGGTTTCAAATGCTGAATGACCATAATATACAAGTATTTTTAGGTGCATTTTTATGATGTTTGTAATGAACGCCAGGCTATTTTTTGCGATTTGTTATAATTTTATAGATGATTTTTCATCCGTCAGGGATGTTCGACTAAGGACTGCAGCAACATTTTTTATTATTTTTTATTAAGTGCTGCATTTATAATGTGATAAATTCTCACAGACATGTAATTATTTCTGAATTATTCTACACATAACTATTTAAAAACCAAAGATATGGTATGTTAATCTTTTCTTGGCAACAATAAAAACAGCAAAAAATAAATACCCTAAGCCAAATTAACCATTTTTTTATTATTTAATATTAAAATGAACCCCTTTATTTTATAACTGTCACTTGATGCTTCTCAGGACTTGACTAGACTTGCGGTGAACAAATTACTTGACTTGACTTGACTTGCTTTGCTTGCGGTGAACAAATGACTTGCTTGGGCTGTCACGTGTGACTTGTCCCCAGTCGCATAATTATGTTGAAAGGTCACACGTTACATAAGTAAAAACTTGTGGACCATTTTAAACAATAAATTGACACAAAGACATTTAATTAGTATCATTCCACATATGACAATGTTGAAACGGTCCTCTTTCTCCACACTTGTAAACATTGGAGCGGTCATTTTATATAGGCTACTTCATGCGTGACCTTTCGCCGTGTATATAATATCCGACACAATCACCACAACCTCAAATTTCATAAAGCATTTCAAGAACCACAAGGAAAGGAAATAATTTCATCATTTTTAATTTCACAATATTATCCATGATATGTAAATCACTTCTTGCAATCTTACAATTTAGGCTACAAATGAAATATTACTGTAAATATGTTATTCTTATGATTTAGGGTTGTCAGTAAATTAAATAATTACCATTATGTTTTGTGCATTTATTAATCATGTTTAAAAGCAGACAAACGTGGACCTAAAATAATTTTATTTCATTCAAATCTGCTTGTCCCATGTACGGTTATGGGCAATTTTATGTACAAAATACAATTATCTATTTTAGAATTATATAAGTGTGACTATTCATGAGGACGATTATGAAAGGGCTATCAAAATGTATTACCGCCCTGCCTATTTTAAATGGTGAAACAAATTCCTTACTTAATTTGTGTTGTTCACTCTTTTACAAATAAATCTCTTTTAAAAACATCATCAATATTTTTTCCAGGGATTTAGTTTTATGTGCACTAAGTATGTTTAATTAAAAAAATTAACAGATTAAAAAAACAATTGAAAAAAATGAGTTTCGAACGGTTTATTTTTTGTGACGCTCTTCATAAACAAGCACATGGAAACCGAAACAGCAGAATATTAATTATTTGTTGTGTGTTCATAAATTAAAGTACCTTACGGTTTCAAATGCTGAATGACCATAATATACGAGTATTTTTAGGTGCACGCTTGTCACATTTTTATGATGTTTGTAATGAACGCCAGGCTATTCTTTGCCATTTGTTATAATTTTATAGGTGCTTTTTCATCCGCCAGGGCCTAATGTTCGACTCAGGACTGCGAGCAAAATGTTTCTGCAAGTTCTGCATTTATAATGTGATAAATTGACAGACATGTCATTATTTCTAAATTATTCTACGGAAAGACATTAACTATTTAAAAACCAAAGATATGGTATGTTAATCTTTTCTTGGCAACAATAAATACAGCAAAAAAGAAATACCCTTAGCCAAATTAACTACTTTTTTATAATTTATTATTAAAAAATTTTTACTGTGACTTGATGCTTATTAGGACTTGACTTGCAGTGAACAAATGACTTGCTTGGGCTTGAACTTGAACATGTGTAACTTGTCCCCACCTCTGCATATTTATGTTTAAAGGTCACACATTACTTGTTAAATCTTGTGGAATAAACTGACACAAAGACATTTATTAGTATCATTCCACATATGACAATGTGTGAACGGTCCTCTTTCTCCACACTTGTAAACACTGGAGCAGTAGTTTTACAAACGTGTCCTTTCAACGTGATTGTAATACGTGAGGTAATGCTGGTGCATCACAAGTCTAGTGCAAAACGAGAAGTTGTGGTTAAAAAGAACTTATTTTAATTTTGTTTTGACCAATGACGATTATGCATTGGTTGAGATCGTTTAGAGCCTTTTGAAATTGTAAAATTGTATTAGGGTGATTCTCACGAAAACTTGGTTTTAAAAATGTCAAGCATGAAAATGTAAAAATTGCTTAAATTTACTTTTTTTCCCACCAGACATTGAAAAACAAAGTCTGGAGTAAACAGGAACATTAATTTAAAAACTTTTACTTATCATTTAACACTTTTTGTAACACAATTTAAAAAATTAGTCCTAAAAAATCTCATTACCGCAACAGTCAGAAAACATCAACATTGACATATTTTCAAAATGACATGACAAACCTGAAAAAACATAATTTGGAGATTCTGCACATGCATTTAAAATCAACGTATTATGCTTCTATTAATTCAATTAACATTTAATAAGCATCTGTTGCGGTAATGATAATCAAAATGTCGTGTAAGCATTCTGACAAGACAATATTTCAAATTAACTGTAAAAAAAACAATCTTACCTGGTAGCCATCTTGAAGTAACTGGTCCATGTGCTTGGTCACTCAAAATCAAACTTTATTAAAATTCTGTATGTGTGCTTAAACTGTTCTCAAAAAGTGTTGCGGAGGATGAGAACATCAGGCATGGACACATTATTTTCCTAATTTTTCTTCATTATTATTATACATGAATATTCAGTAAATATTTTTTCTGTCATCTAAAGTAGTCTAGCAAAACATCCATTTATTTTTTTTCCTAATATTTTTGTGTTAACTTGATTAAATTACAACATAACGCATGTTCAAACACAGCCGGACACATTGCGGTAATGAGAATTTCAGCAGAAAATGAGATAAAATTTCCAATTATAAATTCTTATGTTGAAATCACACATTGTGCAAGGTAGAACACAGTATTGTGTTAATTCTGATGCTTTTTAATGTTACTATATTACACATTTTAAAGCTAAAATCATTAGTGCCGTGGTGTTTCAATGGTTTCGTGAGAATCACCCATTAAGGTCTACTAAAGTCCATTACATAGAAAAAATCCTGTAATGTTTTCCTAAAAAAAAAAAAAAGAATCTTGACTGAACAAAGACGTAAACGTCTTGGAGGACATGGGGGTGAGTAAATTATCAGATTTTTTTGTGGAATGTGTGGCATATTCCTTTAATCTCTTGATTTGTGATTGACAGGTGCTTAAAGAAAGAAAAGAGGGTGGCGTGTGTCACGTGGAGCTGAGCAGTGCTTTCTTACCTCAGGCCAACAGGAACAAACTCCTGCAATACATTCTGGGTTTCAGCCTGCTGTGAGCCATGAGCTGGAAACCACAGCTCTCCGCCCCCTCTGCTACCCCAAACAAGGGCTTTTTACTGGCTTAGTCATATCTGTCAAAGGTGCTACTCTATGGAACGTTTAACCTGGAAGTGCCTTCACCAAACGCCTCATTAGACTCGAGTTAGTCTTCCCTTACTGTAAAAGCTTCTAGTTATGCACTACATAACTATAGACTTAACTAATGCAGCTCATTCACCGTACCCTTTTAAATGAAGCTTCAACACGCACAGTAAAGGATTACTGTTATAGTTGTGCCAGTGAAAGCCCTTGATTTCAGCTAGATCGCTTTGAAATAATTAAGTTTTTAACTTAGAAAAGTACATGAATGTTACTGTTTTGAAAACAGGTTGAGTTTAGTGTTAACTAATGCACCGAGGTGGTGACTAGTGTAGAAAATGTCAAAGGATTAATTCATCCAAAAATGAAACTTCTGTATTTACTGTCTTTTTTGTCATGTTGTTGCAAACCTGTATGACTGGTACGGTATGCAGGAGTTCAGGGTTTTTTCCAAATTTCCTGTTCTTCGTTTCAAAAGGTCAAGACAAAAATTAATGTTTGTTATTTTTTTGTTTGTTAGTTTGGCAGATTCATCGATTTGAATCTTTCCAGTGATTTGAATGATCCAGTTCATTTAAAAAACAAATGAATGTTTTGATCATGAATGAGACTGATACCAGTGCTCAGGTTTAACTCATTAACTCAATAAACAATCTTTAAGCTTACTAGATAGGAAAATTATAAGTGAACACATCTGTCTATTTCTCAAACAATCAAACCAATATGGATAGAAGTCATATAGGTTTGTAATGACATTAGGGTAAGTGGAATTTTGATTTATGGGTAAATAATTCCTATAAAATAATTAAATATTCAAGCAATTTGTGGCAGAGATTTGTACTGAGTCTCAGCTGTTGTTAAACCACATTAAAACAGTGTAAAAATAATGATTCATATACATTGTGCAACAAGATTTTGTTAATCAGTTTAAAAAAGGTTCACTGGTTTAGTCACTTCTCATGTATGATCGGTCGTCCTTGAGGGATTACTCTCAAATTGTGAATTATAAAGCAAATAATATATAACTGTAATTGGCTTAGCAGGCCTGCAGTATTGCGTCTGTGTTTCTGTTTGTGTGTGCGCGCGCGTGTGAGTGTGCAGTGGAAAATTACCAGGACTTGAAGCTTGAATGTTTCAACTTGGCCAATCTTTACATGATTGTTTACAGATTGTATCTGTGACATTTAAAGGATTGCTTTTATTCCCTCCTTTAGATTTACTGTTGTGTTTTTTTTTTCGGTGTTATGATCTTGTGCGATGAATTGTCTGTATATTTTTGAGGGTAAGTGCATGTGTGTAGGCTACAATGTCTGTAGTATTGTATTAAACCGTATTTATGCCACAAGCCTGTCTCAAAGCACACAACGAATGGTCAAAAAGGTATGCTGTGCCTTTTATAACCACACATTGTCTTTGTTGGTAGTCCAAAAGTTTGCCATTCATTTTAATGTATTTATGTATTTAACATTTATTTAGTATACTTTTAATGTTTTTTCTTTTTAATTTTGATGTATAAAAGGATGTCTTATTGATTTGAAACTATATGAGGGCGAGTACATGATGACAGATTTGTTTAACATCCACATTAATTTGTTAACTCCATTTAGCTTTTATTAATCATTTTGTGCCGTTTAATCATTTTCGTGTCATGCATTATCCAGTTAAAGACCCAGTGCATGTTTGTGAAAGTAACAAGTGTTGTGAATAAGGGAAACTTGTGAGTCAGCGTGTGGAAAATGTTATGATGCTTGCTAAAACTGTCTGCTTTATGCAATACATGATGTATTGCACAGTTGTGACTAATACAGACATATTAAAATGTACAGTTCCTGTGGTCATGAATACAATAAATATATTGAAATGGTGATTTCCAGTGGTGGAAAAGTCTGGAAACTACTAAAATCTAAGTGGTGGATGCTAGAATATAGAAGCATATGTAGCTAAAATAACCCCAAACTCATTAAATAGTATTGAACCAATTCTATAAATGTTTTTCAGTTATTTGAATATAGAATAAAGAGTTTTGTTGCAAAATGAGATCAATCCATTTTTTAAAATTTTCGTCAAAACATGTTTATTATTATGTTATCATGTTATTATTTAGTTTTATGGTGCTACTTAGCTGTATTTTTTAAGTTATGAAGGTTTAAATCAAAACAAACCAACTGCATTTGCAACGAAACTCTTCATATATTGAATAAGATCGGTAAGGCGAACTCGATGATTATTTTGGGGCACTTACATATAATTTTTATATACAACAAAGTTGTTTGTTGTGAAGTGATCTTCAAGATGGTGCCCCGCGAGCACCAGGTTGCCTGCCGAAGCACATTCTATTAATAGCCTAAATTTTAATATTTATTTATTACATTTTTTATATAAGCTTGGCTTCTTTTATGTATGTTAACATTATGAAACAATGATAAAACATCAACAATCAAAAATAAAATAAAATCAACAAGTAAAGTAGTAAACTAGACTAAAAGTGAAAAAAGTAGCCCTGCAGATTGTTTAACCCTTGTGGGTTGTTGAGGCCATTTTTGTGTTTTTATGTCTTTGGCCACAACTTTCTCTGTGTTTCAGCAAATGGAATGATTTTTAGTGACAAATCTTATATTGACACATTTTTTGAGAAAATGCTTTGAAATATTAAAAAAAAACAATATACAATATACAATATATATATATATATATATATATATATATATATATATATATAACAATATACCATGGGCAAATTTACTACCCTTTCGGGTTGTTTGTGTACCAAAAAAAAAAACACTAAATTAAATGGCTGGAAAAATTTATCAGATTAATATTTTTACCAATTTTTGTCATAAATCTGTTCATCACCCTCAGTACTAATCAAAACTATCAAATGCTTACAAAATTTCCATGATTTTAACTCTTTAATGGTGCCACATGGTGATCAGAAAAACAGCCAACAATTAAGAATGCATGATTATATAATGTTATGGCTTTGCAATCAAAAAATGTTGTTATACTGGAAGTCAATGGGGCAAAAACAGTAAATGAGGGAGAAAAAAAACCTGATCCTGCACAAAAACTAAAAATGCATCAAAGCCAATGTTTTTGCCAATCGTTGGCATGCCCAAGACTGTGAAAAAGGTTTTAAAAAATCCAGTCCACAATCACTTTTTATATTGAAAATATGTCAATTTTTCCAAATCAGTTACACCACTTATGAACTTGGCAATTAAAGATTTATAATCATGGAAATTTTGTAAACATTTGGTAGTTTTGATCAGTACTGAGATTGATTAACAGATTTATAAAAAAATATTAATCTGATACATTTTTACAGCCGTTTAATTTTGGCCTTTTTCGTACATGACACAGCCCATTGAATGCTTGAATTTGATTGGCTCTTGAACGTTCTGAGATGTGCAATTTTTTTCTGGGAAATGCACAGCGAACGTAGTTCCCGGGAGCTCTATTGACCGCATTACAGTTCCATATCACTTCGCATAGTTAACTGTAATAACGGACTAACAAAAACAACATGACAGACGATTTTCCGAGTCAATAACAGCGCTGTTTAGAGACGCACAGAGGTAGCCTCGTTCACACAATCTCTCTCTCTCTCTCTCTTTCTTACTCTCTCTGTGTCTCTGTCATTCTCGCTCTCTTTCTAATAATTTTATTAATAACTACATTAATGCTATCAATGCTCAAGCCTCCATTGCCAGCTTTAAAATTACTTTTTGGAAGAAGCAAAAGAGCCGTTGGATGAGATGTGGAATAACTCACAACAGCGATTTAAGTACAAAAACCAGACAAATCCCTTTAAATATATCATGTGATCGATGTCTTGAGGTGTGGTAACCGTAGTATAAGCGAAATAATTGACTCTGGGCCGTTAAATTATTGAAAAATAATGCACATTCGATCCGCTTCGCGTCGTGACCGGATCACCACCTCGGGTGTGCATTATTTTTCTAATAATTTAATGGCCCGTCATCAATTATTCCTCACATATGTGGCCACTGTTTTAACGGATAACATTAAATGTTTACACCTCAACACATCTGTGAAGCCTTGAAAGAAAATATTCAGTTTCTGGACCTACACATGCATAACGATTTGTTACCTAACCTTTAAGATATTTGTACCTTGATGTGATACATTTTAGTTTCATTTGTGCACTAAAGATGCTGTCATAGTTTGAAATGCAAACATGCAGCCTTTTTGGCTGACAGATGTTATGTAATATGATGACTTTTTTTTCAAATGCTGGATTTACCCCACCAAGTTTCAAATAGTGAAGAAGGAAACGAGTCATAGGTATATTGGGTACTTTTGATGATTTACTATGATGATTTGGCAGCTGGTTGCCAGAACCTTACTGTAGATTTAAATGTATGTTATTTACTAGCAACAATTTGTTCAAAGTTAAATGAACATTAAACATTAACAAGTCTTTGTCTTACAAAATAAAACTAATATAACAGCCTCATGCAAAGCATTCTGGAAAACAAAATCTGAAGAAAAAACATGAAAAGGTTGATGAGGATTTCTGATTCGCAGAATGCTTTGCAAGACGCTGTTATTTTATAGTTTATTCTGTAAATACAAATAAATTTTTACATGGCTTTCAACAGATGGACAGCCTTTTCCTGTAATCGACCATGTTTTAAGGGTTTACTGTTTCACCCAATGACTGAATCTTCTGATGATCTTTTCGAGCATGTTGTCATCTGCTTACGTGGGCCATTCTACAGAATTGGTGCAACTAATTCTGCACCTGAGCCTCTCCAAGGTCTTTATGAATTAACTTTCTACATTACAGTCATAGATACAGACAGGCACTTTTTCTTAAACCAACGAAACAAAACTTAACCAAGCTGTCACACCAACTAGGTAAACAAACCATTATAGGCTGGCTTAAGCTTTTTTTCTCTTGCGAGGAATGTCGACACATGCACATTTTTAAAGGGAGGACATTAAGGAGGAAAACGCCATGAGGAGAGATTGCAAATAACTTGACCTCATAGAAGAGGACCTCATAGAGAGCATGGCTATAATGAAGAATCAAGAAAGAAATCTGTGTGTCGTTCTGCCAAATAACACACAATTGAACATCACTGTTGGGGTAAGTGATGTGTTTTTAGACTTTAAATATGAGAGATATTGGCCTGTTTAATATTATGTTACATTTGTTTTTGTGTGAATGATTTTAGATCATGCAAAATGTTTTTGTGACTTCTATTCAGACGTTCAGAATTTGATTGTAGTTAACTGTCAGAAATAAAGGTACAAAAGTAGTCAAAGGGACAGGTCCTAATGTGTACCGTTTAGCTACAAATATGTACTAGGGGGTGTACCTATGGTGTACTTTTGAATGGGTACCACCGCAGTGGCAGCTTTTACTTTTAATTCTAAGAGTGTAGGTATGTCTACGCTATCTCACGAGAATTCGTACATATTTTACGAGTTGGCTAATTTGTATCATTCATACGACCACATTCGTAAGTTTTGGTACGATTTGCCTCTACCCCTGTGAGGTTGGGGTTACGTGTGGGGTTAGGGGTTTGGTTTCACTGCTGTTATTTCATGAGAATCGTATGATTTTGCACGATTAACTTTGTATGAATTGATACGAATTAGCCAACTCGTAAAATATTTACGATTTCTTGTGAGATCAGGCTGGGTATGCTTGTACATTACTTTTGTCAAGTGCACATTCTTGAAAATAAAGGTGCTACACAAGGCTCTTCACAAAAATGTCATACAGGGATTATTTTTGGGTCCCAAAAGTCCCATTCATCACTGTCACAAAAAAGTTAGGGGTGAGCGGGGCACAAACTAACGCAGGATTAATTGTAACACGGCTACTTTACAGGTTTATACAGGGCCATGCAATCTGTGCTTTTGGTCTTTTTCTCTTACTGTCAGAAGCTGATCTCCTGTGAATTTGTGAAAAGTTTTGATGTGTTTTAGTTAAGATATTGAGCAAAGAGTGTTTTGGACGCTTAAAAGAAAATTTCTTCATCTTATATTTTTTTATTTCTGAGTTGGGGCGTAGCAGAGATGTGTGTGTTGATTGTGAAAAAAAAAAGATTAATCTAACTTAAATATTTTTTGAATGATAGAGCTAAAATCAAAAAGTGTTAGGTTGTGCCCTGCTCTCCCCTACTAAGCTGTCACTGAGATGCACACTTTAAAAAGTAATTTGTATCCTAATATGTACCATTTAGTTACAGATATGTACCTTTATGACATACACACCAAGCTGAAGTCCCTCAGCTGTGTGCGTCTAATCTCACAACCACACATAGATTCTATCCCCTTATCCCCATTCAGACCACCAGCAACTTTCTAAATCTGGTTGTCATAAACAAATGAGTACCATCATAAATTAGTTTTTATTTAGTTATTTGTCATTGAAAACACGTTGTTAAAGAAACTATGACGAAAATTATTCATCAACAAAATTAACACTGTTTTAAGGTAGCAGTATGTACATCTGAGGTACTAATATGCACACTTTAGGTACCAAAGTGCACTTTTTGAAACAGTAGGCCTACTGCCCCAGTGATGGCATTCTTACTTTGCCTTTTAAGAGCAAGTCGAAGACACTCAAAAGAAACATTTTTAACCTTTTCATAGTCTAAAGAACCTATTTTCACTATAAATAATCTTTTGTACAAAAGAAAGGTGGGGATATAAAGGTTCTTTATGGCCAAAAAAGCCCAATTTGATTTTTCTAAGGCATCCTGTATACCAGTGGTTCTCAAACTGGGGTCCTGGGCCCCCAGGGGGGCCGCAAGATGGTCCCAGGGGGGGCCCAGTTTTATGACATTTTATAAAATACATTAATTTATCATGAATTCTGTGAAATTAAACATAAAAAAATAAGGCAGCACTACTTTGTATAATTTAATGTTTTGTTTAATTAAAATGTGAAGTTTTAGAACTGTTTTTTGTCATAAATTTTCTTTGGGGGGCCGCGAAGAAATGCACGTACACAAAGGGGGCCGCACGCTGAAAAAATTTGAGAACCACTGCTGTATACTACCACCTTTATTTTTAAGAGTGTAGCTGCTATAAAACCTTAAAAACTTGTCACTGCATGGCTGATGTTACTTTAAAATCATTTCTCCTCTGTCTTGTTTTGTTGTTTGGCATGTGTGTACTGCAGGTTAAGGGCAGAGGACAAGATGTGATCAACAAGCTGTCTGATCTACTTGACATCACAGAGCTTCACCTCTTTGGTCTGAGTCTGATAAAGGGTCTGTGGTTACTTTCTTAGTATACAAAACTACTGAGTAAGCCCTTTCTTTATAATGTGATGCTTACTGTAGAGAGATGCAATGGAAACTAAGTGCTGAGGTTGACAAAAAACAAGTTTGGAGTGATCACTTTATTTGTCTAAAGTCTTTAACAGGATGTGGCAGTAGGGAAGACAGGAGCACGACGCTACTTTTCGTTTTGACTCAATCATCAAAAAAAAAATATTTTAGTTAGATGAAACATATTTTCACACAAGCAACACATACACTCAAAAATGGACACTTAAAAGTACTTATTTTAAATCAATATTATGTAGCAATGGTCACATCGCGGGCATGTGCGTCGAAATTTCAGCCTGCATGGTACTGTTATGTGTCATGCAATATCCACTCCTCGCCGCATAGTTGTAGTATGTTTTTTACTAAATAGTTGTTTTTACTTTACTCCCATGAACATTTTGATATTAAACATTGTTTACATTGACATTGTATACTTGTGGCTTAGTTGTAACACTGTGTCACAACACACCCCACTGTGTAACTTTGTTTTCAATTCAAGCTATCATTGACATGTTTGTTGACATGTTTCAAAATATTGTTATGTTTTAGGTAACAAGACATTTTTTTTTATTTGGTCCAACTCAGAAATTGTAAATAGAAAACATATGATAAAGAAAGTTACTTTTAAGCCTACAAATACTTTGTTCAGTATTTTGACAAAAACACATCACAACTTTTCACAAATTCACAGAGAGAAAAACACCAAAATCACAGACCACTCTGCACTCCCCTAAAATACCTCAAGTTAGTTTGTGTTAGTACATGTTGGAGACCCTTACTAAACCATGGTGCATTGTTAACTTATGGTGCTAATTTTGTTTTGCTCAGACAATCAACTTCTGTTTTTGGATCTGGAACAAAAACTGTCCATGTACCTCCCAAAATCTTGGAGAAAGAATACATTAAAGGTAAATCCAATGAGACATAAAGCTAAAAACTCTCTGCCATTACGTTATCTTGTAAAATTAATATCTGTTTAAATGAGACTGATATAGTTTTCAGATTTTGTGGCGTGGTTTAGTTTGGTTGTGACACAAAACTGAAGTGAAACTAAAATACGAGTTAGTCAAAATGTGAGAAATATCACACGTGGAAATTTTTACCTTATTACCATAATGTCTCCGTTACCTTATGGGTAAATCGGATGATCAGTTATTTTTGGCTGTCTCTGACACAAACTGATTTTATTAATAGCCTAAAACTATGAGATTTGTCCATATACTTTTTTTTTTAATTCTGCATTCATTTATCTTCAGCATAAAGTGGTTATCCATCTGAGAGTGCAGTACTTTGTTGAAAATGCCAATCTAATTCTGTAAGTTCATATTATCTTGTTTTGTTTATGTGTTGATTTGGGTAATAAGTTTTGTTCTGTTGGCTGGTTTGGTTGTTTATGTTTTTAATATGTCACATGCTTTATATGTATACACAGAAATAAAAGTACAAAAGATTCCACTGGGGTGGCACCCTTTCGAAAACTACACCTTTGTACTTAAAGAGTGCATATTAGTACCTCAAAGGTACATACCGGTACTTCAAAGATACGTATTGGTACCTCAAACGTAATGGGTACCATCCCAGTGATGGCTTTTGTATATTTCTGATTTGTTTTACCTGTTACTATTATTTATTGACTACTCTCTTAAAAATAAAGGTGCTTCACGATGCCATAGAAGAACCATTATTGGCTAAATGGTTTCATAAGGGATACTGTACAGGCATACAGTTGTTATTGGGAAATAAGCCCCTTCGGTGTAATACAAGATCCTTCGCTTTGTGCCGGGGTCCTAATCACACTGTTGAGGCTTTTATTCTGGAATAACAACCGACTGCCATTAAGTCAATAATGGTTATATTTATGGCATTGTGAAGCACCTTTATATTTAAGAGTGAAGATTCACAAATTTATCCAAGATTTTTAATTCATCTACTGTATATGAATAAGAAGTGAAGACATCACTTATGGCTCAGGCTATGTACATACTGTATGTATCATTTGTTAACAGTGTTGTAATGCCATTCAAACTGCTTGTTTTATTCTCAAAGAAATGATGAGGCCTGCAAGCTGTATTACGCTGAGATAAAGTCCAGAGTTTTGGGTTCTATGTGTTATGATCATGAAGGATTGTACTTCCAATTGGCTGCATATGCCCTGCAGGCAGAACTGGGTGACTACAAACAGGGAAATATTGACCAGCCACAGGATTTTTTCCCTTTGTGGGTAATGATCTATTTTTATTCATTGGTATTTCCCATTCTATAAATATCTTTCATTGTGAAAACTTGTTTAGTCATGATTATCTGCATAACAAACAAAAAGTGAAACGATGTTGTGTTCATTGTGCAAGATAATACAGAGGCGTGGGAGAGACTTCATCCTCGAGCACACACCAGCCTTGCACAAGGAAATTACGGGAATGTCCTCTAGCAAAGCTGCTCGGCTTTTCATACAGAATGCTTTTATCCTGAACGACGTGCCCGTTACCATCTACACGCTGTTCAAAGTGCACTATATATTTAAAAACTTTTATCAATAATTTGCCTTTAAACTTTTCTTTTGGTGTATATTATGCTCACAGTTTTTTTTCTTTGTTTTTTTTGGCTACTCGTCGTTCCTGCTGTACCAGGGCAAGAGGAAACAAGGTGGTGTTGTCCTCAGTCTGGCATCAACAGGACTACAAATATCTGAGGTAGCTTCCATGACCCATCATCTTTAGGATGTCGACATGTACAGTAACACAATCATAAACTTAAGTCACATGTGTATAATGATGCATGAATGTTTTAAGATTTATGTTTATACTCTTTAGATGCTGAATGGAGAACAACAGTTTCTGTATGATTTGGCCTGGTCAAGCATTCACTCAATTACCTTCCAGGTAACTTCAACTTTTTTGTCAATTGTTAATAATTTCTATGAATAAAATCATGGGTGAAACAAGGGCATTTATAAAAACTATTTAGAAAATGTCACTGGATAGCATAAAGTGTAACCTGTGGCAAATTAAGGCCATTGCATTGTACGAGACAATACTGTGTATAGTGCACATTTTTGCAAGTTGGTTTTTAAGTAACATGATCTCACAGAACGTCTTGTTATAGTCATGCAAAATTTGATCAATTTATGCATGTACTTGGCACAAAATTCAGCTTTTTACGTGCATTGAGCACAAATCTCTTTTTCGCACAAATTTCTATAAATAGTTTCTCGTGTCCGTGGCATGACTTTCTTTATCGTGTAATTTTATGTATTGTTTTCTCATTTTTTTCCCTATTTTTAAATCATTGTCTCTTGGGGTTGGGGTTAGATTTGGGGTTTGGGTTAGGATGTACTTTTATGTACTGTTTCTACATGTTTTTCATCCGCTTTTAAAACTATTCTCGCCTGCAGTTGGGGTTAGAGTTGAGGTTTGGGTTAGGATGTCTACAAATGTAACAGAAAGTGATTCTAACCTCAAGCGACAATGGTAAGAAAATAGGGAAAAATAATGAGAAAACCATAAAATGAAACAAAAAAGAAAGTCGTGCAACGCACCCAAAAAAACTATTTATAGAAATTTGTGTGAGTGTCACAAAAAAGACTTTAGTGCTCAAGGCACAGAAAAAAGCCACAAATAAATTGATAAAATTTTGTGTGACTATAACACGACTTTCCGTGAGATCAGTCTGTTTTTAAGGGACAGAAGCTGGGAAAAAAGGGTCCTCATATGTGGCATTTAGGTACAAATCTGGCTAGGAACTATACTCTTCTTCTGGTGTAATAATCAAGGACTTTGCTGCCATAACATGGCTGCAGGAGGCGCAATGATATTACGCAGCAACCGAAAATATAGTCCCCTTGGTTACTTTCAATAGCAGGGGACTATTTTCGGCTGCTGCGTAATATCATTGCGATTTTCTAGGCAGATATGGCTAGGAACTATACTCTTCTTCTGGTGTAATAATCAAGGACTTTGCTGCCTTAACATGGCTGCAGGAGGCGCAATGATATTACGCAGCAACCGAAAATATAGTCCCCTTGGTTACTTTCAATAGCAGGGGACTATTTTCGGCTGCTGCGTAATATCATTGCGATTTTCTAGGCAGATATGGCTAGGAACTATATTCTTCTTCTGGTGTAATAATCAAGAACTTTGCTGCCTTAACATGGCTGCAGGAGGCGCAATGATATTACACAGCAACCGAAAATAAAGTCCCCTTGGTTACTTTCAATAGCAGGGGACTATTTTCGGCTGCTGCGTAATATCATTGCGCCTCCTGCAGCCATGTTAAGGCAGCAAAGTCCTTGATTATTACACCAGAAGAAGAATGTAGTTCCTAGCCATATCTGCCTAGAAAATCGCAACTTTTAATTTTCTCTCTGTCTTACATGATGTAACTACAGAAGAGTCAAGTTTTTTAAATATAAAAAATATTGAAACTCTTTGGCTATTTTTTAGCGCAATGCTAATTGCCTAATCAGATTCAATGAATTGTGCTAAGCTATGCTAAAAAGACCCGGAGATCGGCTGAATGGTTTCCAAAATGATAAAAATCAAATGTTTAACTCTAGGGGAACTGGAAAATGAGCACAGGGGACTGTCCCTTTAACACAGCAAATAATTGCATGACTTTCTTGCTCTTGGTTGCACCACAGGGCAGGAAGCTTGAAATTTGTGATGATGCCTTGCATGGAGGAAAGGTGGTGTTTTACAGTCTCTCTGTCCTCCACGCCAAACACCTGCTCCAACATATAAGCAACAATCACAGACTGCATCTTAACACAAAACGCATGGCTATTCAGTGCAAGGAAACAAACGGTTAGTCAAACAAGAAAACTGAAATGATGTGATGCAGAAGAAAGTTGCATGCTTGATGTGGTTTAACTTTCCTTTGCTTCAATGAAAGCATTTCTCTGAGCCTTTTTTAGTTTTTGTTCAGAAAAAATAAGTCACAGTTTTGGTTCAAAAAGTGTGTATTAACCAATGTTGATAAATGCATTCTTAGTATTCTTCATTGTTATTTCAACTACAGCATTAATGTTGATGTGTAAAGGAGATTTGTGGGAGTTGTCACATGTGGGGATTAACAAGGGTGATAATGGGGCGGTTTTCAGGACAGGGTTTAGATTAAGCCAGATCCAGGCCTTAGTTATATTAGGACGTTTATGTAGTTTTTACAAACAAACAAAAAACATTACAAGCGTGCATTTGAGACAAAACAATAAAAACTGATATTTTAATATATGCAAGAAGCTTCTTTCAGCACAAACAAGCAGGGGTTTTGTGGTTTCATATGCATAGATCAAACCCGTGCTTTAAAAAAAAACTCAAAAAGGTCATATAGCCATACTAAAATAGATAGAGTTTATGAAGCCTTTGCACTAAAAGCTTAAAAGCAGTCCCTTGGAAGTTTATTAAGAAGTCGAAATTAGTTATACATAATGAAAAAAGTTGTTATAAAGAGCTTAAATTATACAGTTTTAATAACAAAACATATATTAAATATTTTATGTAAAACTAAATGAATCTGGCCTTGGAGCAATATCTAGAAATTATTATTCATGACCCTTTCAAATAAGGTATTAATGGACCATTTCATTCTAAAGGCAAATCTTAGGGTTGTAAATGGATGTGTAAAACCATCTCTGGATAATTTTTGCACTTAATAAAGCCACATACTTTCTATGTGGATATCAGAAAACAATTTAACATATTATTTCAATGCATTCTTTGCCACCTTTAATAGTTTTTTTTTTGTGCTAAAAGCTAATATAGTCTACTTAAAGGTACAATTTGTAAGATATTTGCAGTAAAATATCCAAAAACCACTATGCCAGTGTTTTATATTTTGTCCATCTGATATACTAACAATATTTCTAACGTTTTCAACTATTTGTAAATTATGAGAAAATTGCCATTCTAAACAGTGACACGGGGCAGTGCAGTCGCCTGTCGATGATGTTAATATCCACGTTTCCCTTTGTTACCGCATTTACTGACGTAGAAACCTAATGACAACAGTGTTGTGGACAAATGCGGAAGTATGCGTTTGTGTATAGCGCCTGTCGGGCTAGGTTTATGGTTTATAGTAAGTTTGTTAATCTGAACATTTAATTCTGTGCTGTGTTAAAGGAATAGTCAATTTTCTTAAAAAAAATCCAGATAATTTACTCACCACCATGTCATCCAAAATGTTGATGTCTTTCTTTGTTCAGTCGAGAATTTTTTGAGGAAAACATTGCAGGATTTTTCTTCTTTTAATGGACTTTAATAGACACCAACAATTAATACTTAACTCAACACTTAACAGTTTTTTCAACTGAGTTTCAAAGGACTATAAACAATCCCAAACGAGGCATAAGGGTCTTATCTAGCAAAACGATTGTCATTTTTGACAATAAAAATAACAAATATACACTTTTAAAGCACAACTTCTCATCTAGATTCGGTCGTGATGCGCCAGCGTGACCCCACGCAATACGTCATGACGTCAAGAGGTCATAGAGGACGAACGCAAAACTCCGCCCTAGTGTTTACAAGTGTGGAGAAAGAGGACCGTTCCTACATTGTTGTATGTCAACTGATACTAATTCATGTCTTTGTGTCAGTTTATTGTTTAAAATGGTCCGCAAATGTGCGTTTTATATATGTAACACGTGACCTCCCTACGTCACTGCGCATTTGCGTTAGGTCGCGCTGGACCAGACCTAGACGAAAAGTTGGGGTTTAAAAGAGCATATTTTTTTATTTTTCTTGTCAAAAATGACAATCCTAGATAAGACCCTTATGCATCGTTTGGGATCGTTATAGTCCTTTGAAACTCCGTTGAAAAAAACTGTTAAGTGTTGAGTTAAGTGTTAAGTGTTGGTGTCCATTAAAGTCCATTAAAATGAGAAAAATCCTGAAATGCTTCCCCAAAAAACATAATTTCCTCTCGAATGAACAAAGAAAGACATCAACACCCTGGATGACATGGTGGTGAGTAAATTATCTGGATTTTTTCTTTTAAGAAAATTGAATATTCCTTTAACACACCATCGAATTAGACTAATATTGTAACATTTATGACTAAAAATTTCATTTGGAACATTACATGAAACCTTGAATTAAAACGATGTCATCAAACGCAACATTTCACTTGATTACTTTACCTCATCCGTTAACATGATTTCTCATTCCTGTCTGATTGATGGCCATCAGCGGTTGAGTTAAAGACAACAAATCCCATCATTCCACGCTGCTTTAGTGTGTCATTAATCTACGTCATTGTTATTGTTTTGATGATGCGCTCTCTAGTGGCAGATTCTACAAATTGTATCTTTAATGGCAGATTCCACTATTGGGGAACAATATTACAATCTACTACTGTTTACTTCCGGTGTCTCCTACAACCCTTATTGTAAATCATTACCTACTGTAACTTTTATAGCACTTGACATTGGATAAAATACACAGTATGATTTTTAATGTGAATTCTTTTTCTACGTAGAGACAGACACATACAGAGAGATGTATGTGACAGATGATATGAACATTGAGGAGAGTGATGATGAGCTTCCACCAATGAAATTTCTCTTAGCCAATGCAAAAAACATTTTAAAAGGTAAATCTCTATCTATCTACAGTATCTACATGCATTCATCCATCCATCCATCAATTAATTTTGTCTTCATATGAATATATGCAGACTCTGACATCACAATGAACTCTTATGGATTGGAAATGAGTGTCGATGAACCAGTGGAAATGTTGGTGGACGACCCTGAGGACGTCCTGCATTTATTCGAGCTGTTGGAGGGTGAATCTGTAGATGATCCGTGCACCGTATATAACTTCCATTGAAACAAGATGTGGTGTGCAGCCACAATCTGATCTTTGTAGATATCATCAAAACAAATTTTATCTTGTAACACTGTCAAATCAACCAAATGATTGCTGTTTACTTTAAACTATAGAGCACAGATGGAAATCAAGATTTGGTTAATGATTGTTTGTTCATATAGGAATGTCTGGCAAACAGCTATTGTGAAAGTGTGCATGTCACACCTCACTACCACACGGTAAATACAGTAGTGAGTACAGAAGTCTTAATATGAAAATGTACAATAACCTTCTGTAGGAGTGTGTGAACAACCACGCGAAGCACAAAAGAAATGTCACTGAAAATATCACAATGTTTTTATTTTGTAATATGTACCTGTGATTTTAAATGTGTCCTTTAACATGCATATAATGCTGAAGTATCATGGGTTCAACTGCATGACATTAAACAAAAGATATTTTCTCACTAGAAAACATATAGAGAAAGACTTACTGTAAAATAAAAAAGTTTTGTCATTTTAAAACAGGAACTGGTGTGCATGCATCATCTGCAAGGTATTCTGCAGATTTCAAACTTACTCAAAGTCACTGTGAAGGTCTCTATAATTACTTCCTGATGCTTGCATGGACACACATGCTCGTGTCTTTTCATTTCATTCATCATGCCTCACACAGTGATCACGTTTGGGGTGAGTGACTTTGCATATTGTGCTAATTTTGTAAAGCTTTGTTCTTTATCATCTATTTGTAGCACTTTGAGGTGCTTTTAAAGGCAAAATCAGATTCATAATAGTAGTGTATCGTGGTGAGATAAAATCTGTTATGAAAGAAATGACTGCTTACATCGTGTATGAAAAGTATTCTATGTAATGCATTTTATGATTTCTAATCACCTGATTGAAATCTAATATCAGAAAAATAATACAGAGTTCCAGTGTTGATGAAATGTTTATTTTATCTGTAGTTATCGAGTAACCAATTGCAGTTTAGTCATCCTTAATGGGCTTTTTCTCTTGTATACTGTTTTAGATCATGCAAAAGCTATAATTGTTCCTAAAATGCCTTTAAAACAACAGACAAGGTCTGATTGTGACAAAGCACATTGCTTTAATCTATGTGCAGCATGCAATGAAACATGACTCTTTATCTTTTCACCTTGCAGAGGTGGTTCAGTCTTATAGGAATGTAATTAAACCTCAGAAATATAAGGCTACTAAGCAATAGCACTACATTGTATCATTTAAAATTTGTTGTTTGATTCAAATTCTAAGTTTGAGATTGTTTTATGTCAGGCACGCTTACGAGAGTTACGAGAACAGGAAATGATGCGTCGTACTATAGCTATAAAAAAAATTCCACTCCTGCCCTGCTATAAAATGTCTCCTACTGAATGAATGATGCGCTGATCTTCTTCACACTTCGGTGACGACTTAGAGCAATAAAAACCATAATTGAGATCACTGTTTGAAGATACGTCAGGATTCTTGGTCTTAGTCATTTGAAGTGAGCTTTTACTGTGATAGAGTTTTAGTTCCGGGAGTGATGATTAAAATGGTGAGTCTCTGGGTGTTCATCTATTGTTTTGTTAGTTTGTACCTCGAAAGTACACACTAATACTGTATGACGTCAATGTTTTGGTTCATATAACATGCCCTAACATGTCCTTAATGATAGCAATGACAAGTACTGATGATACCAATGCTTTATTACTGCATAACTGCTTTTTAGCAAACAATGTGTAATGTGTAAGGATTGATATGTAGGTCTTGTTGTGTAGTAATTTCATAGATCATAGATAATTTATCAACTTAGCTTTCACTACGACATGTTTAGTTTCATATTAAGTATGTGAGGTTAAAATGGCTTAAATGTGATTTAAGCAGTTAGTATAATGCCAAATAGCTTTCAAAGAAATAACTCATTCATTGTTCACATCAAAAGAGACATCAAGCAGACTATTAAACTGTAAAGTAAGGTGTAAGTGTGATGAAAGCCACCACATCCCTTGCCAAAATGCAATTTTTTTCATAGACTTTTGGTTATAGCAAAAAAAATAAGCACTGTGTTTAACAAAAATTAGAGCTGGGCATAGATTAATCTAGATTAATCTCATACAAGATAAAAGTAATTTTTGCATAACATATGAGTTTGTGCTGTGTGTAATTATTATGTATATATAAATACACACACATTCATGTATGTATTTAAGAAACATTTACATGTGTATATATATTTATTTATATTTTTATATATTCTAAATTATATATAAGTAAAAAAACGATATTTAAATAAAACATTTCTTAAATGTATATATATGTATGTGTGTGTTTAAATATACATAATATTTACACACATCACAAACTCATATATTATGCAAAAAATTACTTTTATTGTGCATGAGATTAATTTATAACAAAAATATAAATAAGCTAACATGGTCAATGTGGGTGAGTTTCCCAGACATGAGTTAAGATTAATCCAGGACCAGGCCTTAGTTATATTAGGACATTTAATGGGATAGTTCACCCAAAAATAAAAATAATGTAATTATTGACTCACCCTTATGTCGTTCCAAACTCGTAAGACCTCTGTTCATCTTCTGAACACAGTTTAAGATGTTTTATATTTATATTTAGTCATTGAAAATCTATGTACGTTATACTTTCCATGTCCAGAAAGGTAATAAAAACATCATCAAAGTAGTCCATGTGACATCAGTGGGTCAGTTATAATGTGTTGAAGCATTGAAAATACATTTTGGTCCAAAAATAACAAAAATTACGACTTTATTCAGCATTGTCTTCTCTTCTGCGTCTGTAGTGAAGCGCATGCGCAAGACTAAAGTCACATGACTGCAGTGACGTGGATGACGAACAACGTGACTGACGTGTTATCTAGTGCGCCCCAGCTGTTTTTTTCTTGTGCGCCCGGGCGTCGTTTACAGTCTGAGGGAGATGCACGCTGTAAGTTTGAAAAAAAACAACTTTGCAACATGTCTGAGGATAACACGTCATCCACGTCACTGCAGTCACGTGACTTTATTCTCGCTCATGCGCTTCACAACAGCCGCGGAAGAGAAGACAATGCTGAATAAAGTCGTAATTTTTGTTATTTTTGGACCGAAATGTATTTTCGATGCTTCAACACATTCTAACTGACCCACTGATGTCACATGGACTACTTTGATGATGTTTATATTACCTTTCTGGACATGGACAGTATACCATACGTAGATTTTCAATGAAGGGTCAACAAGCTCTTGGACTAAATATAAAACATCTTAAACTGTGTTCCAAAGATGAACGGAGGTCTTACGCGTTTGTTACGACATGAGGGTCATTTTTGGGTGAACTATCCCTTTAAGTAGTGTTCACAAACAAATCTTACAAAAACAATACTGGTGAGCATCTTGAGATAAAACATTGGCATTAATATATATGTTAAGATATGTCAGCGCAAGATGTTTTTAAATTAAAGGCGGAGTCCACGATGTTTGAAAAACGCTTTGGAAAAGGAGACGGGCCGACTACCAAAACACACTTATAGCCAATCAGCAGTAAGGAGCGTGTCTACTAACCGACATCCTTGCCGGGTTGCGTATGTGTTGGGCGGGTCTATCAACAGAAGGTACAGATTCTATTGGCTTTCAAACATCGTGGACTCCGCCTTTAAGGCAGCTTGTGCCTTTTAGTACAGGAAACTGACCCTAAAACCTCAACTTTATGTATTACTCATTTGTTGTTTCATGTTACTTTAGAAATCACCTACTGTATGGGTATTTGTGCTTCCCAGTAAGCATTATGTAAGCTTTTGCATATGAAAAAACTGATACGCAAATATTCATTCATAGGGTCGGTTTCCCAGACAGGGGTTATCCTAGTCTCCGCCTAAAATGCATGTTTGAGCTGTCCTAATTTTAAAACCACTTGTATTGACACACCTTAACATACTGTATCAGTGCCATTGTTTTGTTGCACATCAGTACTTAAATGTCCTAATAAAACTAAGGCCTTGTCCTGGATTTATCTAAACCCTCTCCGGGCAACCACCCTTTAATTTTACTAAGACGACTCTTGTGGGATACATATGTATAATGTGATTCTGTGTTGTTTGTGTGTTTGCAGGTTATATTTTTTACCCTTCTTCAGGTTTGCAGTGCATCGCCAATCAGTGCAGTAAATGGTAAATATTGTAGTTTCCACTCTGATCTAATGAGGTTTCTTTTCATTTGAAATCATTCAAAATGAATGCATATCACACAATATGTCTCTTTTGGTTTTGCAGAGTGTCAGTTCAACGTGATAATAAGCCAGACAAAAGAAAATGTATCATGCTTCGAACTAATGAACGGCAATAAGGCAATTTGTGGATCTCATATAGCAACCACCTCAACAAAGTGCGAAACTTACAACAAATCTGGCATGTGGTGCATCAAGTGGCCATCAAACTTTGACCTGAGGTGCATAAATGATGAGAGTCTTGGGAATGTTAACGGTAGGATAAGCATCACAAACGTTTCAACATTTGAAATGAAATCCATTATAATTCTTACTGTATATCTGCATTACAGATATAAAGTGTGCCAATGACCAGAAATGTAAGTCAAAGATTAATCAATTAAAATGAATGTTTTTACATTACTTTATATTGTATACTTTATTGTAAAACAAGTACAATTATCTGAATATACGATTTTAAGACAATGGTTTTATGGTGTAAATGGTATTAAATTGTTTGTTGTAGCTATTCACTGTGAAGGCGAGGATAAAGGTAAATGAATTCAAGCTAAAGTACATCTTAAGAAATACACTATAAATATATTTTATATAAAACATGATTATATCCTAAAGTCACCAGATGCAATTTTTTTTCAGAACTAGACAATTCTGTGTCTGCATTGATGAGTAAGTGTGCAACACACACACGCACATGCACGCGCGCACACACACACACACACACACACACACACAACACTGTTATGTTGCAGGCTGATACTGCAATCATTTACATTTAAATTATTTTATCATTAATCTACACTCTGTACCTTATAATGACAGTGAAAACATTATTTTAGAAATGTCTGTACAGTATGTTTATTAAAAGAAAAAACGAAAATATCATATTTACATAAATATTCAGACGCTTTAATCTGTTCTAAGCACCTTTGGCAGCAATTACAGCCTCAAGTTTTGGTTATGATGCACTGTCATGCACTGTAAAAATACACTCACCTAAAGGATTATTAGGAACACCATACTAATACTGTGTTTGACCCCCTTTCGCCTTCAGAACTGCCTTAATTCTACGTGGCATTGATTCAACAAGGTGTTGAAAGCATTCTTTAGTAACGTTGGTCCATATTGATAGGATAGCATCTTGCAGTTGATGGAGATTTGTGGGATGCACATCCAGGGCACGAAGCTCCCGTTCCACCACATCCCAAAGATGCTCTATTGGGTTGAGATCTGGTGTCTTTGGGGGCCATTTTAGTGCAATGAACTCATTGTCATGTTCAAGAAACCAATTTGAAATGATTCGAGCTTTGTGACATGGTGCATTATTCTGCTGGAAGTAGCCATTAGATGATAGGTACATGGTGGTCATAAAGGGATGGACATGGTCAGAAACAATGCTCAGGTAGGCCGTGGCATTTAAACGATGCCCAATTGGCACTAAGGGGCCTAAAGTGTGCCAAGAAAACATCCCCCACACAATTACATATGCCAAATTCTGACTCTTCCATCTGAATGTCTCACCAGAAATCAAGACTCATCAGACCAGGGAACATTTTTCTAGTCTTCAACTGTCCAATTTTGGTGAGCTCGTGCAAATTGTAGCCTCTTTTTTCTATTTGTATTGGAGATAAGTGGTACCCGGTGGGGTCTTCTGCTGTTGTAGCCCATCTGCCTCAAGGTTGTGTGTGTTGTGGCTTCACAAATGCTTTGCTGCATACCTCGGTTGTAACGAGTGGTTATTTCAGTCAAAGTTGCTCTTCTATCAGCTTGAATCAGTCGGCCCATTCTCCTCTGACCTCTAGCATCAACAAGGCATTTTCGCCCACAGGACTGCCGCATACTGGATCTTTTTCCCTTTTCACACCATTCTTTGTAAAGCCTAGAAATTGTTGTGCGTGAAAATCACAGTAACTGAGCAGACTGTGAAATACTCAGACCGGCCTCTCTGGCACCAACAACAATGCTACGCTCAAAATTGCTTAAATCACCCTTCTTTCCCATTCTGACATTCAGTTTGGAGTTCAGGAGATTGCCTTGACCAGGACCACACCCCTAAATGCATTGAAGCAACTAACATGTGATTGGTTGAATAGATAATTGCATTAATGAGAAATTGAACAGGTGGTCCTAATAATCCTTTAGGTGAGTGTATGCAGCATTTTGGTCAAATTAACATATATATTTTTATTAAAAAATTAAGTTTCAACAATTTCAACTTGATTTTATAAGTAATGCCAACTTTTCACAAGCCAAAACTTAAAACAGTACATGTAGGTTGAATTGACTTGCAAAACCAAGTTGTTTTAGCTTCGTGATGCGTTTTTTACAGTGAGTGTTTTATTTTTGCAGGCAACCCTTGGATAGGAGCATTCGTTCCTGTCATGACCCTCCACTGGATGTCACCATAACACTAGAAATAGGCTAAGACTACAGTGTTTCCCACAGGATTTTGAGAGACTGTGGCGGTGTGTGTGGGAAGCAATACTGCTAACCTTCCGCTAAGTCATGAAGAACTCGATCAGCCGTCTTCTCTGTCAGTAACATTTGTGACTGCTGCCGTTTACTTTTCACTGTTATGCGAGAGAGGCGCGCTGCACCCATCATGAGAGGGAGAGGGGAGGGGGCACGTGCACGCGAGAGAGAGGGTGGTGCGCTAGTAAAATAAAAATGTAAATGGGAATCTTAAAAAGCATCTATTTGTGCCGGCCGCCACAGATAAATCAATGTATGGGAAACACTGTACTACTGTTTCATAATTTCTCTTTTTTTCTTTATTCTTTACACCATTCCAGCATCTATGGCTATATATTCAATTTGCCTAACTTGCATGTTTTTGGCCTGTGGGAGTAAACCCACGCTGACACAGGGTACTACCGTTTCTCCTAACATATTAAAATAACATTACTTAAAGGGGACATTTTTCAAGACATTATTAAGATGTAATATGAATGGTTTATGTCCTCAGTACGTGACGTTTTA
Source organism: Misgurnus anguillicaudatus (assembly GCF_027580225.2). NCBI lineage: Eukaryota > Metazoa > Chordata > Actinopteri > Cypriniformes > Cobitidae > Misgurnus > Misgurnus anguillicaudatus. The sequence continues at coordinate 25,700,667 of NC_073340.2, forward strand.
GCTCATAATAACACATAGACAGGGGTGCACATAACTTTTTTGGCCTGGTTCTTAAAGGAGCACTGTACACGTATGTTGCTACGTACCGACACTATTCATAGCACAGACATCCTACATGCTGTCACCATCATATTGTTAAAGACAAGTAAATGGTTAGTAATAAAACATAGTGAAATTATAAGCACATAGAACAAACATACAAATTAAATAAACTGTTTTCAGGAGTACAGAAACTGAATAAAGTAATCAGATAATACTACATTTAATGTGAAAATTCGATTCATTCTTATTAAAGTTGCAAAAGTTATTCAAACAACACTAGGAAATATTAGATTATTGGAGATTTTCTTTGTTTATGGTTTGATTAACATCAGCATAAAAACAGCATTAGGTTTATATTCTCTCAACTGCTTATATTTATTTAATGTGTGAAAGACTGTATTTATGGTGATACTCAGATTTCACAAACAGGAAATTGTTTTGTCTTAAAATTTGCAGGACAGATAATATAATAAATAAAATGTATAATATAATAAAATTGCACAGCATTTACGGGATTGGGAAACTCAGGGGTAGGTTTTCCGTTCATAAAATGCTACATGAAAGATAAAAACAAATCATTTAAAGTTGATTGTTAAGGGCGCTATGTTCGACTTTGTCGTAAACTGACGAAAAATAAAGTTGGGGAGCTGAAAGTCCCAACACAACAGCAGCTATGTACGTTAGCTAGCGTTAGCTAACATGTTAACTAATGTTGGCAAAATAACTCATTAAATTTAGCATAGAGAGTAGGTTAACATTCTGGCAATTATATTCATGGTAATTATAACTTTGGTCCAATTTGTGTTCTTGCCTCTAGTTAGTAGATGTAGACCACTGTAACTAGTTAGCTGTAAGCCTTACCTTTGTGCAGACGTATTTATGCTTCGTAAATGTTCAACACATTTAACTGAATGGGGCAGTCCACACTGTTTTATCCATTGTATGCACCGCTCACAAACGCTGCGGGCGTGAATGTTTGTCGGAGGTGCTTGCATAGTAACGGTTGCTGTGATGTGTGATTGGACAATGGCCGTTTTGGGGGAGGGGCCGGCGTAAGGTCAATTGTAACATCCTGGATTCTCCAATAAAAAGATATATTAAAAAAAAAAAAGAAATGACTGACATAGTGGTGTGAAAAGTGTTGACCCCCTTTCTGATTTGTTATGTTTTTGCATGTTTTTCACACTTTAATGTTTCAGATCATGAAACAAATTTAAATATTAATCAAAAATAACACAAGTAAACACAACGGGGTGGTTTCCCGGACAGGGATAGTCCTAGACTAAAATAAATGTAAGAGCTGTCCAAACTCAAAACAACTTACACTTTCATATCTTAAAATACATTGTTTTGCCTCAAAATGCACACAAGTAATGTTTTTAGTAAGGCATGTTTGTTAAAACTAGTCATATTTTCTAAGTAAACTAAGGCCTAGTCCAGGCTTAAGCTAATCCCTGTCCGTCAAACCGCCCCAACATGTAGTTTTTAAATGAAGGTTTTTATTATGAAGGGAAAGCTATTAGCTAAATAAAGCAAGACAAAATGGACTGCAGTATGTATTCGAGGGATTTATCCACGACATAATATGCAACCGATTAGAAAATAATTTAATCAAAATTGAAGCTACACCCTATAGGTCCCAGTGCAAGCAGCCGCCGCCACCTCATACGTTGACCATTCAAATGGGAAACACACAAAACGAGGAACAGTTTTGTTCATGCACAGCAGGGTAAGTGAAAAGAAAATAAATAATCTAATAATTATAAATCAAATATCTTATTCATAAATATTGTGGATTAAACACAAGACATTAGCCTGACCACTTTGCAATGATAACATTCTCCCATTATAGAACTACTTACGCGGATTGGGGTACTCAGGAGTAGGCCATCTCTTAACGAAATGCGAAATATTTTTAAAGTATGTCCGTCAGCCTCCATCTTGCCTTTAATCATCTTATTTATGTTTAAATATATGCATTATTTCCAAGCAATGATGTGCTGAGTTAGCTAACATTAGCCTGCTCTTACACTGAAGCAAAACGTATGTGTTTTCGATAATCCTGTCAATATTTAGTTGTGAATGAGGCCTTCCACACTGCTTGATCCACGTCCGGCATTTCTCCCCTTGGGTTATAAGTTTCAGGAAGGGAAAAAATCCACCACCCCATCCAAACTTTATACCGGGTATCAGATTAACACCATCCATACGCACAGCACTTTGCATGTTTCCCTGGCTCGAAAGCTTTCTCCTGCGCTTAGTCATGGTTTCAAACCACAATTGGCCTGTGGCGGTTTTCAGGCGTGGCTTAGCAAAGAGTCAATAGTCCCTTTCACACATACAGTCTTTACTGGTAATTTACTGGTAAATTGCAGTTAACATGTCATGTGTGAACAGAACCTTTCCAGTAAATCAGTGCTCCCAATTTACCAGTAAGACAGGTTGTAAGATTACCAGTAATTTACCGGTAAGCACTATGTGTGAACGAAAAATATAGGATTACCGGCATTTAGAACGGACGACGTCAGACCGCGCTGACAGATCGGGCCAATCAGAAAGTTTTTTATACAGGTGACGCGTTTACCTCGAACTGTTTACGGACGTTTCCACACACATGCTGCTTAAAAGTCGAGCACAACTGAAGTTAACATCCACATTTCTTCACCAAAGTTGTTTAAAACAGCTTACTGTCTAGTTGCCATATTGCTGACGTCCTTAGCACACCATCTGTGAAGCCTAATGTGCAAACGCAGGTTGACGTCGCCTCACGCAATTTGTTTGGTCACGAGCAACTTCGCGACCGTTTGCCACAGATGTGAAAACAACAAAATACGGACCGTGGATATTAAGTCATAACCCGCCGTTGTTTACAAATACGACACGGAGCTCGCTGGCCGCGCGCCACAGGTAACTTCCGCTTTCTCTCCGAGTTTACGGGTATTTTGATACTGATGTGTGAATGATGTCTTACTAGTAAAAAGACGGAAGGTCACTGCATGTGTGAACAGCACATTTTTGTATTTACTGGTAAATTCATTCTGGTAAATTCATGGTAATTTAACAGAATTACTGTGTGAAAGAGGCTATTAACTCACAAGTGTGGTCTAACGACTTCAGAATAATTTACTCTGAACACAAGTAGCGCACTGTTACTTTTAACCCTGGCAGCTGGGACGAAAGTAGTCTCGCGTAGCCAGACCTTCAAGACTGAAGGTCTGGTGTTTTTCGCTGCTTTTTCTGGACAAATCCCGCCCACGAGCTGTTTGACCGACATGTCAAACAACCAATCAAAGTTTGTTTCATCTAGCGTCACGTTTCGGACTCCCCACAACAACGAGCCGGCTGGCAACAAGTCAGTTATTGAAATAACCAGCCGCAACCGAAAAGTATCTAAATAAACAACATTACTCACCATAGGACAACGTTGTGCACTTCATCAACAGCCACACCAATGAGACGATCCCGTTAAACGTCTGTTTGAAGCATATCTCTCCACTTTTTAACACATACAAGCAATTCAGGAGAACCAAACTTTTTGACTCCCCTAACTGCCTCAAGCAAAACTCTTGGACGCCTTTTAGAGAGTCGATGCCGCAAATTTTGCATATTTTTAAAAATCCAATGTTTAGCTGATCATGATAACTGCTCATTATTATCCACGTGAACACTCTTCACTCAATGGAATGTCAGAGCTTTGTTTTCCAGGGACCGAAACTAATCGCGACACTCGCGTCTCCTGGAAATCCGGTTTTTTTCAACCAATCAAAGCCGACTTTAACATTTTCACAGGGTTTCCAGAAAAGTGTACGAAAAACATCAGACGTTCAGCCAACAGTTTGTGGGCGTGACGTCTGAGGCTGAGACTAGGACGAAAGTAACACACATGTGGGTCAAAAGTAACATAACAGAACAAGATAGATTTTTGTTTTACACTTGTTTTTAGTAAATATACATGACTAAAACCTTGTTGATATGTAACTGCAAACATATTTTGTCCTTTATCTTTGCAAAAAATTATGAAATTACATTTTCATCTTAAATGTCAGTTTTTCAAATATTTCAAAAGCAACCTGACAATACAAACTTGAATTGTTGAGAATAAAATTTTTTTTTTAACATTATGAACACTAAATTACAGTATGAAAGTTAAATTAAACCAAATTAGAATAATATACATTTTCAACATAATGTAACAGTATTAGCAGCGGGACAAAAGTGACAAGTGTTACTTTCGTCCCGACAGGAGCTCCTGACATTTACTTTTATTTTGAAAAACTCTGAGAAGGCAAACTTCAGGATGTGTTAGCATTAAATAACCTGTAGATTAATCAGTACAGTAACACATGAAACAAGAAACACAATGCGTTATAAGAATATAATTATCACTTATGAAATTTACTTATCATGGTCGAAAACTTTCTGGACCTAGACGTGCAAAACTTGAGGAAATCATGTGGAACAACAAAATTTACTGAATGCATCCAAGTTCTATGAGAGATTTATTACCTAACCTACCTTTAAGTTATTTATACATTGATCTAACACATTTTAGTTTTATTTTCGTGGTAAAGATGCTGTCATAGTTTGGCGTCATGATCCTGCAGTCGTGTCTTGTCTCCGCCCCTGCCCCCTTGTTTCCTTCTTAATTATCCATTATTGGTTAACTCCCCTCACCTGTCCTTCCCTTGTTATCTTGTTTAGTTTTCCATATTTAAGGCCCCTGTGTGTTTTGTTCTTGATCGTTTTGGGTGTTTGGTTTGTGTGACGGCAGCGTCCTACTGTACGCAGCCACAGCCGTCTGAGGTTAAATAAACCCCCTTTTTTGAGTTCATCTATTCCTGCACTTGGTCCTGTTCTTGCACGTTCATGACAATGGCATGCAAATGTAGTCAGGGTTCTGAAAATCCCCTTGTTATCCCCCGGTTATCCCCTAATCGTGAGATAAAATAGTTCTGTATTTAACACAATGACATTATTTGACTGGCACGTGTTACAGGTATGTAATATGACGACATGTCTTTCAAACGTTTGATTTACCACAACGTTGCTGGCTTTTACTCGGTACATATCATTTTTTAATATTGGGTATATTGGGTACTTTTGATGACTTACTACAAAATGATCCCCTAATCGTGAGATAAAATAGCTCTGTATTTAACACAATGACATTATTTGGCTGGCACGTGTTACAGGTATGTAATATGACGACATGTCTTTCAAACGTTTTATTTACCACAACATTGTTGGCTTTTACTCGTTACATATCATTTTTTAATATTGGGTAAATTGGGTACTTTTGATGATTTACTACAAAATGATTCGCACCATGACAAATGTATGATCAGTACTGTGCAGAACATTTCTAAGAAGCAACAAATGTTGCCCATTTTCATTGTAATCCACCCTGTTTCAAGGGTTTACTGTAGGTTTTACCCAATGACTGAAGCTTCTGATGATCGAGCATGATGTCATCTGCTTACGTGGACCATTCTACAGAATTGGTGCAACTAATTCTGTACCTGAGCCTCCCCAATGTCCTTGTGAATAAACTTACATTAAAGTTGTAGATACAGAGAGGCACTTTTCCTGAAACCAACAAAACAAAACTTGACCAAGGGGTCACACCAACTAGGTACAACAAACCATTATCTGCATGCAGATTTATAAGCCCCTCCCACGACCTGACGGTGGGTAAAATCTGTCACCGCAACAACCCTAATCTGGGGTTGACTTACTGTTTGGCATGTGTGTTTGAAGGTTAAGGGCAGAGTACAATATGTGGTCAACAAGCTGTCTGATCTTCTGTACTTGGCATCACAGAGCTTCACCTCATTGGTCTGAGTGTCTCTGTTTCTAGAAATACAAAGTTACGGAGTAAGGCCTTTCTTTTTAATGAGATTCTACGAGAGATGCTGAGAATAAAACTCGATAGTGAAGAAAAGAATGAAATAAAAAAGAATTTGTCTGAAGTCTTCAACCCGATGTGGTTGTTGTCACGGTGTGTTAACACCGAAAAAAGGAAAACCAAAAGAGAACCCAAACGCAGACTCAAATACAAGAATAAACTATGATTTATTTAATAAATAACTGAAACACCCACGAGGGGGTAAAAACAGAAAGTAAACCAAACACTGTGATGAAACACAAAACTGGAACAGATCTAAACACGAAGCATATACACATGAAGATTACAACAATGATCGCACACACACCAGAGGACGAGAGGGCATTATATAGACAGCACATCAATGGGGAACAGGTGAACATCATTAATCACGTAAGACACGAGTACATAAGGGAGTAGGGTAAAAGTGACAAGACACTGGGAACACGTGTTACACATACATGATGTGAAACAACACGTATTCCCACATAAACACAATGCTGCCATAGTCTTGCCCTCTAACATACCGCCTGGATACTAACCAGGGTCAGGCAAGACTATGACAGCCACAAAACACTGGGAACACGTGTCACACATACATGATGTGAAGCACACGTGTTCCCACGTACACACAATGCTGCCGTGATCTTGCCCTCTAACATAGACCTGAACCTATACTAAGGTCTGGCAAGATCACGACAGCAACAAGACACCCGGAACATGTGGAAGCCACACACACAATGTGATTCCACATGCCCCCACACAGAACATGATACTGCCACGGTCCTGTCAGATGCACTCAGACCTACATCTAGCACCGATGTCTGACAAGACCGTGACAGTTGTAGGGGAGACTGGGCCACAACACTTTTTGGTTTTGAAATAATTAAAAGAAAAAAAATTAAGATCGGATTAAACATATTTTAAAAGCAACAAAAATAGCTACACACCTCTGCTACAAATGAACAAAGTTTGTTTCTAGAAACTACTGTTCTTGTACAATTACACTCAAAGTGGCAGAAGTGCAAATGTTACAACACTCTAAGGATGTGTAAGTCCTTCCTTCAAAAATAGGTATCGAGTTCTGATTGTGTAGCTTGTTTAGTGTGTTGTGATTCGATAGCAGCTTAGCTTGCCGTTACTGTAGCTGGCGACTGACGTATTCCTGTGGGCGGAGTTTAGTCAAAAAACTGTTCTACTGATGTCATTAAAGCAGGAAGTAGAGGGCTGTAGTCCAAATTGGCCGTTCGCTGTAGGCGAATTCTGTTAAAGAAAATATATATCACCTTGCAGTGAACTTTGAACTTTATCATTTTACAGGTATTATTTATCCTCTAACCTTACACACTAACTAGGGTTAATAAATGGGATCAGAAAGAACATGACCTTGTATAAAAGAACAAAGGTATCAGAAAATATTAGCTTTAAAGCGACCCTCAACTTTTTTTGAAAATAGGCTCCTTTTCCAGCTCCCCTAAACATTTGATTTTTACGGTTTTGGAATCCATTCAGCTGATCTCTGGGTCCGGTGCTACCACTTTTAGCTGTTTTAGAACAGTAAGTTTTTAAAAGTGTTATAGTCAAGACCACCTAAACCGAGACCAAGTCATGACCAAGACCAAGACAGGGCGTGACCGAGACAAGACCAAGACTTTAAAGGGTCGAGACCAAGTCAAGACCAAGACCAAGACAGGCCGAGACCAAGTCAAGACCAAGACCAGTGCAAGTCATTGCATTAAAACACTTATGATAAAATGTGCAATATTCATATGATTAGGCACTTCTTATACAGTTTGTACGGTATAAAATGCATCACGCCTATGGAATGTCCCCACAAAACATGTAAACCAGAATGTGTGTGTGTGTGTGTGTGTGTGTGTGTGTGTGTGTGTGTGTGTGTGTGTGTGTGTGTGTGTGTGTGTGTGTGTGTGTGTGTGTATGCCATCAGAGAAGTTGATAAAATAATCAAAGGAATTGCAGATATGTGGGCAGATATGTGTAAGCAAATAAAAGTGAATAAATACTAAAGAGCTGAAATCAACTTAACCATTTATTCTGAACTGTCTATCCATGGCTTGCCATCCACTTAACACAATGCAGGTGTTTTTAGTAATAAAATTAGAAACAAAAATTAGAAAAATTGTCATGCGGTCGATTCCAAGACGAGACCAAGACCTTTAAAAAGTGGACCGGTCTCTAGAACTACAACACTAGTTTTTAAAGTACAAAAGTGGTCACTGAGATGGTACCCTTTAAAAAGATTCTAATACAGTATGTACAATTTAGATACAAATATAAAATACTTTTTGTAAGGGTAGCACCCCAGTGACAGCTTTTCTTCTATGAGTGTGGGTAATCTGTGCTGTGCATATTATATAAATGTGCATACTTTGCACAGAATGTGGCTAAATTCTGAAGAAATACGTTTTGTATCTTATCACAATAAATGATGTTATTATTTCCTTGCGCATTTCATACTGAGTCATGGGTTACACCGCGGGGCAGGAAGTTTGAGATTCATGTTGATGGAGGAAATGTGGTTTTCTTACTGTCCACCACGCCAAACAGCTCATCCAACACATAAGCAACAGTACAGACTGCATCTCAACACAAAACACATGGCTGCTCAAACAGTCAGTCAAGCAGGAAAACTGAAATCATTTATGCAATAGAAGAAAGTTGCATAGGTTTGAAGTGGTTTAACTTTCCTTTGCTTTAATGAAAGCATTTCTCTATGAGCCTTTTTTATTTATTTTTTTTCGAAAAAATTTGTTTTATATGTTGATAAATGCATTATTAGTATTATTCATTGTTATTTCTAGTACAGCATTAATGTTGATGTGTAGAGAAGATTTTGGGTACAGTAGTTGTCACATGTACTGTATTTGTGGGGATTAACAAGGGTGATAAATCTCTATAACTGATACACAGTTTCGTGTCGTGGTTTCAAATGCATAAATAAAAGCCGTTAAATTAGAATATTGTTTCTTCCAGATAGATATAATTATGTTAAAAGATATAAAAATATTTGTTTTAATTAATTAATAATAACATTACTTAATAATTGCTTTTTAGCTTAAAGCTAAAATAGGCTATATTGTACGTCCTGCATTTATTCAAGCTGTTGGAGGGTGTATCTTTGGATTATCCTTGGCTTGCACCCAATATAACTTACCATTAAACGGGATGTGGTATGCAGCCACAGGCACATCTAATCTTTTAACAGTGCAATTGCAAGATTTATTGAAGTTAGACCACGGATGGAAATCCAGATTTGGTTAATGATTGTTCATAGATAGGAATGTTTGGCAAACAGCTGTTGTTAAAGTGTGCATGCCGCACCTCTCTACCACACGGTAAAATGGATGCTGTTAATCTGTTTCTGTACAAGTCCTCATATGAACCCAACAAGCAATTTTGGCTAAAACAAGGCAAAATTTGGGCTGCCAGTGAAAGTCTAATAGACGTCTAACCATTGCACAAGAATAGACAATGCATATACTTTTAAAACATGCAAAAGAAATGAAGGAAAACACCTTAAACACTTGTTGACTTTGCTTACAGGATGGAATTTCGTACAGCATGTAACCAAATTCAAGGGAAGTGGGTTACTCATAGCCAGACTATATTTGGTCTATAGGTAGCTGTCATTTCACTGTCTCGGTTTTTGCTTTCAGGAAATACGTACAATAATCTTGTATAGAAATTGTGAACATCCCACTGCTGTGGTACTACAACCAGGAAGTGAATAAACCCGCGAAGAACATGAACAGACGTCACTGAAGATATTCTAAAAATGTTTTTCTTTTTTTATACTGTATGCACCTGCACATTGTGTCCTACAACATGTATAAGTAACACGAGTTTAACTGCAAGACATTATACAAAGGAGTGTTTTTTTTTTTACTAGAAAACATATACAAAACGACTTAAAATACAGTAGTATTGTAATTTTAAAACAGGAACTTTCATGCATGCATCAGCTGCAAGTATTTCTGGAAATTCCTAACCTTCTCAAAGTCTATGAATCTCTGCAAGGTCTCTTAGAATGTGTATGGGGCTGGTGGGTGTGGTAGACAAATCGCTCAAAAGAACATGCTTGTTCATTTCATTTCATTCATCATGGATCACACAGTCATAATTGTTGGGGTGAGTGACTTTGCATTATGTGCTAATTTCGTAGAGCTTTGTTCTTTATCATTTATATGTAGCACTTCGAGGTGTGTTTATGACATGTTATTTTAAATGCATAATCAGATTTAAGTGTATAAGTAGTGTATCGTGGTGAGATGAAAGTTTTTATTAAAAATATGACTGTAGGGCTTACATCATGTATGGAAAGTATGCTGTGTAATTTATGTTATGGTTTCTAATAGCACTATACTGATTTCAGTATACTGTACTGATAGGGGTGACGGTGTGACCAACGTTCCATTTCACAAAATGATTCATTTTATTTCACTGTAACGGTATTTTTCACAGAATATATGTTTTTCAATTTATATTGTTTTTGGAATATAAACATTTGCCGAAATTTACTATACCTTTGAACTAAATGCTCACCACAGTTTTAAAATAATGGGTAAGTTACAGTTAATGGGTGTCAATCACTAAGCATGCGTACGCACACATTTGTTTGTAAAATGTGCGTATGGAAGTTTTAACTTACAAATCATGATTCAACAAAAACTTTCATACTACAATTTATTTTATATGTAGGAAAAAATGTAAGAACAACTTATACCACACGCACGCAATAATCATAAACAAGGAAAAAAGTATATAAAATATATACCATGGATATTTATATTATAGGGTTCTTTTTTTAAGTTGTCCTAATGTTTTTGCAAACATTTAGAAGAAATTTTAGTATGAAAGTTTTTGTTGAATCATGATTTGTAAATTAAAACGTCTGTACTACGCACATTTTACGAACAAATTTGTGCGTATGCATGCTTAGTGAATGAGACACAGTGTTAGGGTGAAAATGCCCAGAAGATAACAACAGATTAAGTCTTGATATACAAAATCTTGTTTTTAGATCCGTTATTAATTTTTATAGACGATTGAAGATATAGTATGCATTGTAGTATCATGTAAACATCACTTAATATTTTGAGTTTTGAACATATACTTAACAAATCGTAGTTAATTTAACTTTTAAGTGTATAAAATTAATTAAACTAAAACATTCAAGTGAAATGAATTTAAAATTGTCAGTACATGTAGAGAGGAATACCCCAAATCCTTTATTTAGATCATTTATGCTTTTTCGCAGAATAAAAACTGATAAGAACTACTTAAATATTTGTTAATAAAATGTCATAGAGGTTTAAGCTCTTATACTGTATTATTAATGTTGTTTTGTTGTAAATTATAATTTTCCGAAGTCACCGTTTACTTACATGAACCCTGTTCAGCGCATTTTATTGTAGTTCTATCCACAGTACTGACAATGCATGTCAAAAATTAGTTTGTATCTATTAATAGAATGATATTAATTCACTGATGTTTATTGAAATGATCATAAACCTAAAACCCTGAAACCAAAATATTTCCTTTGGAACCAAATGAAATAACAGGATTTGAGAGCAATAAGTTTCATTTTAAGATTTATTTGTTAGACAGTTTACAGTGTAAATTAAGCACATGTTTGTTCACAGGAGTTTTCATTAACAGTACATATCTAGAAATCAGTCTCAGAATATTATACTTTAGAATATAACTTAATATACATAAATGTATTTATATATTTTCAGCATATGCTTAGATCACAGTCTTTGAAAGCAAAACTTTTGAAAATAACGATCTTAAATGTTAGCACTCCAATCCACCGGCCTGTTTAAAGGAACACTCCACTTATTTTTTATTTTCCAGCTCCCCTAGAGATAAACATTTGAGTTTTACCGTTTTGGATCCATTTAGCCGATATCTAGGTTTGGCGGTACCACTTTTAGGATAGCTTAGCACAATTCATTGAATCTGATTAGAACAGTGGCAGGCGCAATTATATTACGCAGCGCCCAAAATAGTCCCCTTGGCAACTTTCAAAAGCTGGGAACTATTTTCAGGCACTGCGTAATATCATTGCGCCTGCGGCACCCATGTTACGGCAGCAAAGTCCTTGATTATTACGCTGGAATGAGAGTATAGTTCTTAGCCATATTGAGCTAGAAAATCGCAACATTTAATTTTCCGTCAGTCTTAGTACACAATGTAACTACAGAAGAGTCAAGTTTTAAATAGGAAAAATATTAAAACTCTTTGGTCATTTTGAGCGAGATGCTAATGGTCTAATCAGATTCAATGGATTATGCTAAGCTTTGCTAAAAGTGGTACAGCCAGACCCGGAGATGAGCTGAATGGATTCCAAAACAGTAAAACTCAAATGTTTAACTCTAGAGAAGCTGGAAATGAGCCTATTTTCAAAAAAAGTGTCCCTTTAAACATCATGCACTGCATGGCTAATCAAAATTAAATATGTCAAACAGTGTTAACAGCGATTGATTGTCATTTCACAATATCAGAGCAACCAGTTTCAAATACAATGAATTTCAGTAAAACAGCTAAAAAATAGCTCTAGCCTGCCTTAAGTGTCACGTTGTGCAGCAGTTAACAGTCAGCCTAGCCAACTTAGCGAACTAGCCACACCTAAAAAGTTAATTCGTAAATGTTGTAATATAACCAGAAAGAAAATGGCTTACTTCTAAGTGTTTCCTAGATTTGAAGGAGAATTGTTGTAAAAAGAAATAGTACAGTCTCAAGGCAGGCAGAGAAGGCACTTAAAAATGAATGAGTCACTCTTCCTTTCAACGACTTTATGTAAATGAGGTCATCGATGTTGTGGCAAGTCATTGGTTTCCTCCGTAGTTTAGGAATGCAGTTTCACTCCCCAAATGATACGCTGGCTGGCTTCACTGACGCTTACATGATTCGAGTTTTCACTCTTAAGTATAAAATGTAGTAAAACGTTAAAGTCACCCCAAATAAAAATAATTCAATAAAGTACATATACGCAAAAAAACTTACTTCGTTACTGTCCACCACTCGCGAAAAGTGCTTTCTTCAATTGCCGTCGAATCTCTCCACATAAAAGACCAGTGCTGCATGACCACAAAGAGAGCGAGTGAGTAAGAGACCCACTGTGGTTTCACTGCTGCTTATGAAATTACTTCTTCATTTCTTGACAGGATTATGTTTCTCGGTTACTCTCAGTCTAACAAATGGGGGTGCAGAGTTAGCCACGCCCACTTATTTACATTTTTGTGTAATTAAACAGAAATTAAAGAAAACAAGGCTGTTAAGCAACAGCACTACATTGTATCATTTAATATGTGATGTTTATTTCAATTTAAAAGTTTTAGATTGTAATATGTGATAAATTTTTTTTGGGGGGGACCAAAAAATGGGATGCACCCTACACCAAGGGTGCACACGCTAAAAAGTTTGTGAATCAATGCCTTTTACAGGAAACAACCTGTGTGGTGCTGCATGGTGACTCAAGCTGCAGCCACACCAGACTTTTCAGACTTTTCAACCAGTCTATGATTCGCATGAGAATGTAAAATCAGTATAAAAATTTGAGAGAAAATTTGTAAATTTTAATTTGAAAACTTGCAAAATAAATGTGTACATGTACACTTATATTCATACTCACAATTTTAAGTTGAATGTTAAGATTTACACTTGTGGACAGTAATCACAAACTTATGCTTTGATTTTGAAGTTGCAGACAAATAGTCACAAATGTGTAAACTTGCACTCACAAAAAAAAGAGATTTGCTCCACAAACACAAATAGGCACAAAATCTATCACTGCACTTTCAAGTCTTTGCTTTTTGTAATAACTTTTGTTTAATGTATTCAAGGCACAGCACAAGCAGGCAGAACAGGTGGAATCTATTTACACAAATGAGTACTTCATTAAAGGTAGGGTATCTAATTTTGAAAAATGCTAACGGTAGCCGACTAGCAATGAAATAACGACCCCACCCTCCATTCAAATCGCCATCCAAAGTCACGCCTCTTTCAAAACACATGAACACGCAAAGATCAGACTTCCATCTCATTCACCAGTGAGAAAACTTTGCAGTACAATGTGAATAACATTACCAACCTAATTGGTTTACATCAGAATTAGTTAAAGCACACTTTCGGTTTTATAGACGTAGTAACTATATCGTTACGCTAATCTGTAAAGGAACACAAATTTCATAAGCAACACAATGTTTCATTAAGGAGAATATCTGAATCCATCTCAATACAAACATATAGCATACCTACCTTACCAAAATAAACAGTGCAACGACCCTTTCAGACCCTTTGCCTCATGGTAAAGCAGTAAAGTTACCGATATTAATTTGGGTTTTTGCTCTTTGGGGTTACACCCCGAATTTTCAGTTAAAATGACGGTGGTGCTGAACTCAAGCTAATCAGGCGTTAGATCACCCGCAGGAGCATCAGCTCTGCTTATTTGTGACCTTGAACTCATTTGCGCTATATATATTTTTGTACATAAGTTTTTTGAATATATGACTTGTAATAAAAAGTAACAAACACGAAATGACACAAGTTAGCCTATCAAATATATAATAATAATATGAAAAAGTAAAAAAATATAAGAGGTAAAAATAGTGGTAAAAGTTTGGCCCACATCATAGTCACGTTTTTAAAATAGGCCTTTGAAGAAAAAGAGTAGTTGAAATCCCCTGGTCTGGTGTGCTTACAGTATGTCACATTATAGCTATGAGAAGATTTCTGCTTTGTTTTTGTTGTATGCTCTGCCATATGTGGAAAATGTCTCTTACTGAATGAGTGATGAGATTTATTTTCCTGTTTGCGACACTTTTTCACACTACGGTGACAATTAAGACCCATAGGATACATTATGGAGATCACTATCTGATGCAAATCATCTGGGTGTTGGCCAGTATGTAGGTAGCAGGATTCTTGGCTTAATCATTTAAAGTTAGATTTTATTGTGATAGAGCTTCTGTTCATTGTATCGCACAGTGATGATAAAAATGGTGAGTTTATCTATTGTTTTGCTATTTGTTTGTACTTAAACAGTAAATTGATACTGTTTAAAGTAAGACAGTGTTTCAGTTTATTTAAGACATGCCTTGACATGTCCTTGATGATAGCAATAACAGCTACCGATGATTCCAATGTTTTGTTAACTGACTAGCATCACTGCTACTTAGCAAAAAACATGTGCTGCTATGTAAAGATTGATATCTATATGTAAATTCTAACACTGTTTGACATTGTTTATACCGCGTGTCTTGTTGTGTAACAGCAGATAATTTATCTTCGAAACTTGGCTTTCACTTCGGCATTATGTTTCGCTTCATACTACGTATGTGGGGGTCAAAATGGATGCAAATGTTTATTGTGTTACCATAATAAATCTTAATTGTGATTTAAGCAGTTAGTGTGTAATGCTAAATTGCTTTCAAAGAAATAAATCATTCATTGTTTACATCAAAAGAAAGACCATGCAGACGATTAAACTGTCAACTGTATGAGTGGAGGTGTAATAAAAACCACATGGCACTTTTGAAAAGATGTCTAGAAGAATGTGCAGAGAATTAATTTCCATTCTGTGAATCACATCTTCATAGAGTGCACGCAGATGTATTTTTCTAGGGCAACCCGGAAGTTATCTGGACACCGGTCCCTTGCCAAAAGTCATTTTTTCATAGACTTTTGAATTATTGCAAAAAAACTCCAAACGTTTATGTATCAAGATAATTTGCACAAATGAATGAATTTACTAGAAATAAAAAGCTAACTACAAGGTCACTCGACTTCATCACCTTTTATATAAATAAGCAAACATGGTCACTGTCAAAACTTAAGCAGTGTTCAAAACTTCTAGGGGCAGTTTCCTGGACATGTGTTAGAATAATCCAGGACCAGGCCTTAGTTAGGACATTTAAGTACAAACGTACCTTACAGAAACCAATACTTGTGTGATCCTGAGACAAAACAATGGCACCTGATATCTGTTAAGATGCGTTAGTGCAAAATGTTTTTAAATTAAGACAGCTCAAATATGCGTTTTAGTCTGGGACTAGGATACGCCCTGTCCGGGAAACCGCCCTAAACTTGAACCTCTGTTGAGTATTACTCATCTGTGTCTCAAGTTACTTTTAAAATTACCTACTGGTATTTGTGCATCCCAGTAAGCATTATGTAAGCTTTTGCATATAAAAAATTAATAGGCAATAATTATTATTTTATAGGGGCGGTTTCCCGGACAGGGGTTATTGTAGTCTCAGACTAAAATGCATGTTTGAGCTGTCCTAATTTTAATACATCTTTTCATAACACCTCTTAACATACTTCATGTCAGTGCCATTGTTTTGTCTTGTGATTTTATTTTATTTTTATTTTATTTGTTCTGCACGGATATCACATAGCTACAGTACAAGGAGGGGAACGAAACCCAATTGGGTTTATACAGAGTTCCACTCCACTTACGCACACCAGTATTGTTTTTTTTTATTAAATGTCCTACTATAACTAAGGCCTAGTTCTGGATTAATCTAAACCCTGTCCGGGAAACCGCCCTTTAATCTTAATATGACGACTCTTGTGGGATACATATGTATAGTGTGATTCTGTGTTGTTTGTGTGTTTGCAGGTTATAATATTTCACCTTCTTCAGTTTTGCAGTGCATTGCCAATCAGTGCAGTAAATGGTAAATATTGTTGTTTCCCTTGCATTTACATTTTTTTTTACAAAGTTGTGCATGGTAAGGCTTGCATCACTCTTCATTAATTGTCATACAGTGTATATGGTATTTAAACAATGAAGAGCCATCAAGTTCAACATCAAGTTGAACACTAAAAATCTAAGTGTGCTATGTATTATAAATAGTTAGCTACACATTTAACTGAAATTGTTAATCAAGACTACTTTAGATAGGCGCGGTTACCCGGACAGGCATTGGCAGGCCAACTTGCATTGGCATATCTTAACATATATCAGTGCCATTGTTTTGTCCCAAGTTGCACACCAGTATTGTTTTTATGTAAGGCATGTTTGTAAAAACTACTTAAATGTCCTAATTTAACTAAGACTCTGTCCTGGATTACTCTAAACCTTGTCTGCCTATAGTGTTTAGTGTTTCATATACAACTAAATGGTCACAAACTATTTACTGTTTCTAAATGCATTACAATACATTTTTAATTATTAACATTTTGAAAAATAAATGAATGATCTAATGAGTTTCCTTTTAATTTGATATGAATGCATATCGCACATTACTGTATGTTTTTTTTTTTTAGAGTGTCAGTTCAAAGTGATAATAAGCCGGACAATAGAAAATATCTCATGTTTTGAACCAATGAATGGCAATAAGCCAATTTGTGGGTCTCATATACCAACCACCTCAACAAAGTGCGAAACTTACAACAAATCTGGCATGTGGTGCATCAAGTGGCCATCAAACTTTGACCTGATGTGTACAAATGATGAGAGTCTTGATAATTTTGACGGTAGGATAAGCATCACAAACCGTTTCAACATTTGAAATGAAATCCATTATAGTTCATCTGAAAATCTAATTCTGCATTACAGATATAAATTGTGCCAATGACCAGAAATGTAAGTCAAAGATTAATCAATTAAAATGAATGTTTTTACATTACTTTATATACTTTATTGTAAAACAAGTACAAATATCTAAATATACGATTTTAAGCCATTAATAGTTTTATAGTGTAAATGGTATTAAATTGTTTGTTTTAGCTATTCGCTGTGAAGGAGAGAATAAAGGTAAATGAATTCAAGCTAAAGTACATCTTATGAAATACACAATAAAAATATTTGATATAAAACATGATTATACCCTAAAGTCACCAGATGCAATTTTTTTTGTTGTTGCAGAAATAGACAATTCTGTGTCTGCAGTGATGAGTAAGTGTGCAACACACACACACACACACACAACACTGCTATGTTGCAGGCTGATACTGCAATCATTTACATTGAAATTATTTTCTCATTAATCTACACTTACACTTATACCTTATAATGACAGTGAAAACATAATTTTAGAAATGTCTGTATGTTTATTAAAAGAAAAAACGAAAATATCACATTTACATAAGTATTCAGACACTTTAATCTGAACTTAGTTATAGCACCTTTGGCATCAATTACAGCCTCAAGTTTTGGTTATGACGCAACAAACTTTGCACATTTTCTGTCATTCTTCTTTGCAAATCCTCTCAAGTTTGCTCAGGTTGGATGGAGACTGTCGGTGGACAGCCATTTTCAGGTTTCTCCATGAGATGTTTGATAGAGTATTAAGTCAGGGCTCTGGCTGGGCCACTCTAGGACATTCACAGAGTCATCTCTAAACCACTCCTGTGTTGTCTTGGCTATGTGCTTAAGATCATTGTCATGTTAGAAGGTGAACATTCAGCCCAGTCTGAGGTCATATCTCTGTATTTTGCTCCATTTAGCATTCCCTCAAACATAACCAGTCTCTTGTGACAGTATTGTGCAGGTGATGATGAGCGATGCCTGGTTTCTCCCAGACATAACATTTAGAATTGAGGCCAAATTCAATCTTGGTTTCATCAGACAAGAGAATCTTGTTTCTCATAGTCTGAGAGTCCTTAAAGGGCTTGAGAAATGGGAGACACCTGAGCTAAATTTCAATTGTTGTTACAAAGGGTTTGAATAGTGAATGTAATATTTAAGTATTTATTTTTTTTAATTTACTATCATTTCAGTTTTTAACAGAATTAAGTGTGTGTATGTCTTATTTTTGCAGGCATTCCTTGGATGGCAGCCTTCCTTCCTGCCATAACCCTCATGATCCACTAGATAGCACTATAACATTACAAATAGGCTAATACTAGCGTTTTGCTTAAAGGGATAATTAACCTAAAAATCATCATTTTCTGACTCTCATGTTGTTACAAACATGGCGTAGCCAGGGTTTGAAATTTAGTAAGGTCCAGAGTTGTTAAGAATTTAATGCTATCCCACTAAAATACACTAAGTACACTTAGTAAATGTACTATTTTGTGCACTAGTTTTGTAGTTAATATACCAAAAATTTGTCTTTAGTATTAAAGATAAACTTGAAAAAAATTGAATGACATCAATATAAGAGTTTTTGAGTAACCTCCGCCCACAGGAATATGTCATTCCCCAACTAGCTAAAACGGCTCTGGCTAAGCTGCTGGTCAAACCACAACACACTAAACCAGCTAAACAATCAGTATTCTTTCTACCCATGTTATTTTCTACAAATTTGTAATGCTGAAATCGTTTCTTACATACATAATCACAATGATTATTGCATGTCTTACCGAATGTAGTATTATGTCAGCAATAACCTCCCCACATTGAATGATGTGCCATTTGAGTACAGTTTAGGTGCTGGTCACACCGTGTTGCCAGATATTAGTACGAAAACAAATGAAATTTCAGATTTTGTCTATTAGAAATAAATCAGAGACATCGCTAACACTAACCATGCATTCTTACTTTATACATTTCACAATGGGATCTGGCAACACCGCAAATTCTGCACCCGCAGCCGCCAGCGTCTCACAGGTGCTTAAGTCAATCTCCATTATTTTACTCTAAAATTTTTCTAATTAGTCATTCAGATTTCAAATTTCATTTTATTATATGAAAAATGTACAGACATCCGGACCTCGGTGGCCTCATAGCTGGCTAGGGCCATAGTTACAAACCTGTATAAATTTCTTTGCTCTGATGAACACAAATAAATATTTTGAGGATTTTTTTTACCAAGCCGATCATAAGCCCCATTCACTTCCATGAAAAAATACCATGGAGGTGAATGGGGCTCATAGACGGTTTGTAGGGCTGTGCAAAAAAAAAAAATCGGCTGCGATTCTCATGCGTGTTTCATCAATATAAGCCGGTTCCGTGATTGAAGTAAATTGCCATCAGCTGCTTTCAGATGGAGCAGCATTTAGTACACAGAGCCGTAGTTCACCAAGAAGCTAGGCAAAATCGCAGGTTTGTAACATCCTGAGAGCAAGTAAAATATGACAGAATTTTCATTTTTGGTGAACTATCCCTTTAACATATTAAAATAACATTTCTTAAAACTCGACCTTGAGCTAATACTGATCTTAAGTACTATCTCTCAAAGTGGATATCGAAGTAATACTTCAAGGAAGTACAATTATAAAATAATAATAAGTCCTTGAAGAACAATAGGGTCCTCGGTGCTCCGGCCCTAACCAGGGTAACCACATAATCCATGGTTTTGCTATAACCATAGTTTAACCTAGCCTGGCTAACACCAGACCAGATAGAGAATGAGACATGGTCTGGGAACCCTTTGCTCATTTTCTCATATTTGAGGCGTGGTTTACGAATGCCCAGAGCCGTTTATTGGGCGCTACGAATGTCTATCAAATGCGCCTGTACGTAGCTCATAGCCAATCATTTCAATTATACCAGATGACGTATGTAGAACGACATAAATTCTAATGTAAACGACTTTTATCTGGTATGTGTGCACACAGCTAAAAGCTATGCAACTAAACCGGTAGCTGTATATTGATATTGAAAAGCAACACAACTTAGTGGCACTGTGACAACCACAGTAGGGAGACTACAGGCATAATGACAATATGATATTAATAAATACCACTTACTATTTATAAGTTAAACGGACTTCGTCAACGACGATGCCTAGCAGGTTGGTCCTATAAAACTCTGTGGTTATCATGTTTTGCCATATCCAAACATCCTTCTTGGATATGAAATTGTTTAACGGCAAAAGTTGCTCTTTTTTTAAATAAACTTGCGTTCAAAACTACTTCGAACACTATCTAAGGCTGCATTGAAAAGTAACTTTGCGTCTGCTGCCGTGTTGGATAAACAAAACTACATGGTGTGTCCCATAGACGTCGTCATCGTCTTGCTGCCCCCTCCCCGTTCTGTGATTGGTTCCCTATTTCAGGGGGAAAATTGGTCCATAGTTTCCATGCCATACTTGCAGCGTGAATAAATTTGCGCGCCAGGCAGCATGGGAAAACCAGGCTAAGTTTAACCATCATTTTGTAATAATGTGGTTAAACAAATGTTAATCAATCTGTCAAAAAAGCATGGTTGCTACACATCTACTATAATAAAACCACAATTAACTATCATAAATGAGAGCTAAGTGTCAGTAGTACTGTATGGGTGATTCTCACGAAAACTTGGTTTTAAAAATGTCAAGCATGAAAATGTAAAAATTGCTTAAATTTACTTTTTTCCTACCAGACATTGAAAAACAAAGTCTGGAGTAAATGGGAACATTAATTTAAAAACTTTTACTTATCATTTAACACTTTTTGTAACATAATTTAAAGAATTAGTCCTAAAAAATCTCATTACCGCAACAGTCAGCAAACATCAACACTGACATATTTTCAAAATGACATGACAAACCTGAAAGAACATAATTTGGAGATTCTGCACATGCATTTAAAATCACAGTATTATGCTTCTATTAATTAAATGAACATTTAATAAGCATCTGTTGCGGTAATGATAATCAAAATGTCGTGTAAGCATTCTGACAAGACAATATTTCAAATTAACTGTAAAAAAATGATCTTACCTGGTAGCCATCTTGAAGTAACTGGTCCATGTGCTTGGTCACTCAAAATCAAACTTTATTAAAATTCTGTATGTGTGCTTAAACTGTTCTCAAAAAGTGTTGCGGAGGATGAGAACATCAGGCATGGACACATCATTTTCCAAATTTTTCTTCATTATTATTATACATGAATATTCAGTAAACATTTTTTCTGTCATCTAAAGTAGTCTAGCAAAACATCCATTTATTTTTTTTTTATTAATATTTTTGTGTTAATTTGATTAAATTACAACATAACACATGTTCAAACACAGCCGAACACATTGCGGTAATGAGATTTCAGCAGAAAATGAGATAAAATTTTCAATTATAAATTCTTATGTTGAAATCACACATTGTGCAAGGTAGAACACAGTATTGTGTTAATTCTGATGCTTTTTAATGTTACTATATTACACATTTTAAAGCTAAAATCATTAGTGCCGTGGTGTTTCAATGGTTTCGTGAGAATCACCCGTATAGTAATTTCGGCATATTTCTGCTATTCCACAAGAACATAATTTACAGCCTTTTATAACTTACATCACCACAGACAACACAATAGGTGACATGCAAACACAATGCTTTAGCAACATTTAGGGTCATCTGTGATGATGATTTAGACACACTGCCCTCTTAAATAAACATTTTATTAATGGCAAATATAAGAACAAAGACACGTTAATGGACAAAGCAGCAACAGCCATCATAACTGATGAGAAGGTCACCGTGAGTCTGACTGACAGTAACTTCTGGTGCTTAAAGCAGTAAAGGTAATGGGGGAGGGACTCACAGTACTCTTTCTAAACTTTTGGTCCCCGTGGTCTTGTTTTCCCAGAATGCCAAGTAACCTCTTGAGCCCAGAGTGTGTTTACTCTGAGTTAATGAATGAGCTAGTATTGGATTGAGTAAATATGTTGCTGAACCTAGATAGGTAGAGCATTACATTCATTAGCAATGCAAAGGCTATAGGTTCGATTCCCAGAAAGCACACATAGGCTACTGATAAAATGAATACGTTGAATGCACTGTAAGTCGCTTTGAAAAACAGCATCTTCGTATAAATGAGCAAATAGTAATGAATCTCCGCTTTTGTTCAAGTCAGTGGTTCACACACCAACACGTGTCAATTACGGAAAGCTTCACTAGCACAGGCAGGAAAACATTCGAGAGGGGTGGAGATTTAGGGACAAACTGCTCTTAAAGTGTCATATGCGGGGTCAATACACCAACTCTCACTTCTTCAACGGTGCCAAGTGAGTAAACACAACACAGACAAATGGCAGGGGTGTAAAAGAAAGGAAAGGGGCCGTCCTTATTGGCAGGAGGGAGAGAACGTCCAGAGGGAGGAGGCAATCAGAAGAGCAGGATCGAGCAAACAGAGAAGTGGCGCTCTGTTTGTAGAGCAGTACGGGACCATGCTGTCAGGCTGCTCTTTGATCTGGACCGGAGCGCTCCTGCTGGGGCTTAAGGCTTTGCTGACAGGGGCGACTGACTTCCAGCACCATGGATATGAGGAGATGGTGAGAGCTCTTTTTGCGGTCCAAAGCGAGTGCCCCTACATCACCCGCATCTACAGCATCGGACGCAGCATAGAGGGTCGACACCTTTACGTACTGGAGTTCAGTGATAACCCGGGCATCCATGAAGCATGTGAGTCTTTCATACACTAAATATATAGATTTGCTGTAACTTTTGTTAACCAGGCATTACATTCCTCACCCACGTAGCTGTACTGTATGCTTTTTAAAAATGTTTCAAACGAAGCCGTAAAGCTGCCAGAATGGATTGGTGAGGTAATGTGGACGTGAAATAGCTGGTGTTGCTGTTAAATAGGGTACATCTCTTTTCTGAGAAAACTACTGGCGGTAGAAGTGTTGAAATTGAGCTTTGGCAGGTAATTCGCGGGTTCGTCTGGCCGGGCAATATCGACTGTCGACTTGATTTATCACGCTGCTCCTCACACTCACATACAGTAAATTGGATTTACTGTAGGCACGGAGGGTTATGGGGTTTTTTTTTGGGGGGGGGGCGACTGGAAAACGTGCGGGCATGAAGAACATCACTCTTATTATTGATCTTTCACATGAACATATTCCCGTATGAAAGTGAAATCACAAGTTTGACATTTTAATAGCTCAACGTGAGAAATTTGGCTCGCAAGATGTTGCTCCTGAGAAAAACAACACAGTAATCATTGTTTTTGACCATAAAGAACATTCTGTGAAAATATAACCTTGATATTTTTATTATATATTGACTAAGTACTGTAAGGACATGACAAACATTGAAAATAACATGACTTTGTCAGACTTTGATGCTCCTAATCTCAAAATTAGACTTTTGACTCTTATTCATTTTACAGCTCTATACTCGTACATAGAGTATATGTGAAACCAGTAATAAAGGGGATTTTTTTATTGAAATGTATACATCATCTAAAAGCTGAATTAATAATGGAAATCTAAGGATAATATTAAGAAAATCATCTTTTAAGTCATTAGCACTGCATCCACTCACAAAAATAAAGTTTTGATATGGTTTTATTGTGGTAAAAGTGTAGTAACCATGTTTTTTATTGGTGTATTGATTACTTTTTTTACTACACTAACCATGGTTTAACTAGGGTTTTTGAAAACCATGGTTGTCAAAACCATGGTTATTTTGTAGTTACCATGATTTTACTACAGTAACCATGTTTTTTCGGTTTTAACTGTAGTAAAACCATGGTTTATTTTCATAAGGGTACCGTAGGACATTTACAAAATATCTTTATGGAACATGATCTTATAATGATTTTTGGCATAAAGGAAAATCTACAATCTTGGCTTTTTCTACAAATATACCCGTGCTTCTTATGACTTATGTGGTCCAGGGTCACATATACTCATCAAATTTAAATTCTTTTAAGTAGAAACATCTGAGACAAAGTTAATACTATACAGTAAAAGTTAACTGAGAACGGCATTATGTCTCTTGATCTCTAAAGCAATTTTCTTGTAGACCTCTCCAATGCAAAACACATTTAGTTCTCGGTTACTGGAAATAATTAAGATCTGCCAACAAAGTAGTTAAAGTGAGAAATATATGCATAGCTTACAAAAGCAAATTAATCTTTGTCATCGGATGTAAAGATCTGCTTCTCTTGGCAATATGTTTCCAGAGTTTGAGTCTCAGAGAGAATTACAGGATGTATACATGTTCGACATTGAGTACAAAAACAGGAACCGGTACAGAGTAGCAGACACGGGCTTTCTGACCTGACCCTTTGGATTGTGCAAGAGCGTTTCATGTGTTTATTCTAAGGTCGCTTGGTCAATCCGAGCGCCCATTCACCGCCATTAATTCAATTATTTTATGATTAATGGGAAGGCTGCAATACGTGTCTGCTGCACACAGTGGCTAATGAGATTTACGATCTTGTCATCACTCACTTCTGCATGTAAAATAAAAGACATCTGCTGGTACTATTAAGATAATAGGAAATAATTGGCTGATACGCAGGCTATGAGATGGGAAATCTGATTAAAAAAATCTGCAGAATAGGTTATTACAGTTTTTATATTGCATTTTAGCATTGTCGTATTCAACCACTTCCCCACACTTGCTGTCATAATTTTTTGTCTTGTGTATTTCCGAAACTATACTTTGTCTATTTCTACACTAAAGCACATATGGTAAAGAATAAATATGTAGATCTGTGCTTTTAAGTATCAATATAACAAGACTGATAAAGAAAGTGGACTGTTAGAACAATTGTCAAAATATGTACCGTACTTTCCAGACTATAAGCCGCATCATTCAAAAATGCGTCATTAAGACGAAATAACATATATAAGTCATTGTGGACTATACGTCATATTTATTAAAAAAATTATTTCACAAATCCAAGCCGAAAAACAGACTTTAACTTGGAAAGGCAAGTTATTCAAGTAAACAATAGCAGACAGAACAGCAGGCTGAATAGATGTCTGTACGTTAAAGTAATATTATCAGTTATTTAAACGATAAACCATAGCATACAGAACTTACCTGGAAGGCTGAATAGGCTAAGTTAACAGAACAAGCCAACTAGCGTGAAGTTCGCATACTCGTCATCCCACATCACTGAATCCATTGAATTACATAAATACAGGAGCAGCATATAGCGGACTCTTGCGGCTGTAGATGGTAATGTTGTCTCTTGCCTCATAAATTTCAAAATTAATTCATACTGACTTATAAGGCGCACCTGACTATAAGACGCAGCACCAGCCAAGTTATGAAAAACTGCGGCTTATAGACCGAAAAATACGGTACCCCAGCCCTCACTAGCGCAGTACCCTTTAACCAGATATGTATACATTTGGTACTAATATGTAACTTTTATGTACTATATAACAGTGGCGACTCGTGACTGCTCATCCGAAGGGCGCCAATTCAAAATAAGTGTTCAGAGTGTTATGTGTGTTGCTTGCATTTTCAAAATATGTGTTCTGCGCTTTGATCTGTGCATCACGTAGTTTTTCAAAACCGTTTATGATAAAAGAAATGCTCATGTTCACAAAATACACGCAAGACACTAACTTAACAGTAAACTCTGATTACGCATGGGATTATGCGAGTACCTGGCAAACGCGAGCGTTTCTTTTATCATAAACCCTTTAGACGCATCTGCAGCAGACACTTATTTTGAAAAAAGGAACCACACACATGACAGGCTACATACATGTTGTGACGAACTTCGCATTGAGCGCCCTCGAAAAAAGAAGTTACCGGGTTGCCTCAGCTATATACCCTCTTTAGGTGTAAAAATGCTGTACTTTAAGGGTTCTGCCCCAGTGACAGCTTTTGACAATTTTTTTCTGACAGTGTATCATAATCACGTCTGTTATATTCCAAGTCTTCCAAAGCCATTTGTGACTTTGCGACAAGCAGACAGAAATTAAGCCATCATTTCCTTCAATTTAATACATTACTCTACCAAAGTGTAGTTTTATGTTATTTAAACTTTGATGTGTAAATAAAAATTAGTTTTTTCAAACCTGACAGTAGAGGAGAATAAATATCAGCGTTTTCATTTTGGGGTGTACTGTCTTTTTAAATATAAAAAATATAAATCATTGCCGTAAACCTTAATAGCCAGAATCATTGTATATGCGGTTGCTTTCGCGTTGCATGCATCTGCATGAGGAAAGACTACATTTCTTGGTTGCATGTGATTCACGGATGTGACCCTATGACCCTCTGACTTCCTGACTGGCAGTCACCTGACTTGTGTTTTTCAGTGGAACCAGAGTTCAAGTACGTAGGGAACATGCATGGAAATGAGGTGCTTGGCAGGGAGCTGCTCATCTACCTATCCCAATTCCTGTGCGAGGAATACCGATCAGGAAACGAGCGAATCACGCGTCTCATCCATGATACACGGATCCACATCCTTCCTTCGATGAACCCAGATGGATACGAGGTGGCAGCCAGGCAGGTATAGATGCCTTATTAGCTTATTTAAAGGAAAACACCACCGTTTTTCAATATTTTACTATGTACCTCAACTTAGACAAATTAATACATACATATCTTTTTTTAATGCGTGCACTTTTAATCTTTATACAGCGCCTTGTAAACGTGTTAGCATTTAGCCTAGCACCATTCATTACTATGGCTCCAAACAGGGATGAATTTAGAAGCCACCAAACACTTCCATGTTTTTCCTATTCAAAGACTGTTACATGAGTAGGTCCATAAGTAAGTATGGTGGCACAAAATAAAACTTTTGTTTGGAGCCATACGAATGGGGCTAGGCTAAATTCTAACACTTTCAAGAAGCGCTGTACAAAGATTAAAAGTGCACGCGTTAATAAAAGATAGGTATGTATTCATCTAAGTTGAGGTAAGAACATTGTAAAATATTGAAAAACTGTGGTGTTTTCCTTTAAGTATACTACTATAAAATACCAGTTGTTCTCCAAACAAAACATCTGTTGTGACACTAACAGCCATGCATACAGTACGTTCCTAAAAATAAAAGTTGTGCACAATGATATAGAACAGGGTTGCCCAAAGTCGGTCCTGGAGGGCCGGTGTCCTCCAGAGTTTAGCTCCAGCTTGCCTCAGCATACCTGCCTGGAAGTTCCTAATACGTTTAACAAGACCTTATTTGGCTGCTTTAGGTGTGTTTAATTAGGGTTGGAGCTAAATTCTGCAGGACCACGGCCCTCCAGGACGAAGCTTGGGCACCCCTGGCATAGAAGAACTGTTCCATAAAGTACCTTTAGCTTAATGATTCTATGGGGAACCAAAATGGTTATTCTAGGCATCAATGTGAATAACCTTTGTAGCACCTTTATTTATAAGAACATTAGTACTGCATTTTGTGTGGCAACTGTTGAGTGGGAAGTCTCTCGTGGTTCCCATGTATGTTACGGGAAAATCGTGTCACAAAGGGCATTGGTGGCTTTCTTTGGAGACTAATTACACATCTCAAAATAAAACAGCACACATGCTGTAAAAAAACTATTTGTTGGTTCAAGTAAAAATTTGAGTTAATTTAATATAGATACGGAACCAACTTTATTTTTACAGTTCATAAACACAGATAAAAAAGAATAACTTTTTCTTGAATGCTGGTCCCCAACATGAGACGCTGGTGTCTCCACCAAGTTTCTAAATCAGCTTAACCATCAAGACTTCCATGGTAAACCAACACCATCAGACTAGTCCAGTAATTCTTAAAGTGTGGTCCGCGGACCACTAGTGGTCCGCCAAACCCCCCCAGTGGTCCGCCAAAAGATGACCTAAACTAGGTGTTTATACAATCATCAGTTATTTAAGTAGATTTTTCATATGAAGCTGCAACTCATTTCACATTTACGTTTTCAAATGAAATAAAATTCATATAATAATTTCTGAACATAGCATTGCATTTGTGTTTAAAAAATTAGTTTTTGACTTGAAACAGTTGCATATTAAACTTAAATTTAGCTTATCCTTCCGATTTTGTTGTTTTTTGGGGGGCGTGTTAGAGTGGGATCCTGTTAGGTGGTCCTCAGAAAAAAATTGGAAGATAAAGTGGTCCTTGGGCTGAAAAAGTTTGAGAAACACTGGACTAGTCAACCAGCATTATTTACTAGTAATCCACTAATTATCCAGCACCAACCCAAGATGTAACCTCATGGGAATTATGAGAATTTGTCTGACTTGCATGTTTTTAAAGGGTAGAGGCTCCTCTCCTTCTTTTAGACTAATTGCATGTGTGACAGTCCATTAGTAACTCACGGTGGCCGAAACTGACCATACAGGCTCTTCAATTGACCACTGTGGTCCCATACAAACCACGCACAGAGGGAACCAACTAGGCTTCAGACAGGATTTATTTTAAATTTTCCGCAGCATTTTCCTCAGACATGATATTGAATACTATGTCAACGGTGATATCCCAACCCTAAGGTTACTCAAAGGACACAATGTGATATACTGTATTCTTGTCTCTTATACGATTCCCAGGGGCCAGAGTTCAATGGCTACTTAGTGGGCCGTGGAAATGCAAAGGACATAGACCTGAACCGCAATTTCCCCGACCTGAATGCTCTGATGTACTACTATGAGAAGCACAACGGTCAAAACCACCACCTGCCGCTGCCAGACAACTGGGATGCACAGGTAGACATCAATCATTGTTGACCTACAGTGATGAGGTGTGAGGAAGATCAAAGCTTTTTGTCAAGGAGCATGTAGTGGTGTTTAACCTACATGTAAAGGACTGAAATTAAAACATGTTTGCATGTATGTGACTCTGTCTTTGAAATCCAGTCTGAAGTTTGCAGTATCAAAATTTGATTTCAAAAAATAATTTTACATTAATTTCAATCTTTGAGATGACCTTACTCAGTCAATACTGAAGATATCATGTATGATGATTTTATGTAAAAAAGCAAATGACAAAAAATGACTTTCACAGGCAGGGTCACATATTTAAGAGCACATGCTAAGCATACAGTACATCCATAATAGTGTTGTGTGTTTAGTATGTGACACTTACATTACGGGTACAATCAAGGTATACATTTTAGCCGTATCGAAACCCGAACCAGGCTTGGGTTAAATCTGTGTTAAATGGAACTACAGTAGGAAAAAATTCAGGTAGCCTGTATATGTTTTCATTGGTTGATTGGTGATTGTTTCAATGCATCCCTTATTGCCGGCTTACATAAATCGCTGTTTCTGTCTCCAGTAAAATACAGGATAGCGCCAGTTTCTGTCTTGCGAATAAATGGGTTTTTGTTTTAACAGTTGGAAAGAACACTTATGCTCTCCATTAGTCTGTCTGTAACTCACACAGCTCTCGCTCGACTGCTCTGCTCTACATCAACTGCCAACAGGTCCACCTCTCCTAAAAAAAGCCTGTGTAAATAGACTGTACTGTAGTTAATCTTCATTATGAAGTCTAGATGTTTTGGTAAGACTTTCACAACTTGCAAAGTTAAATAAAGTTTGGTTTGACTTAAAGGAATAGTTTACCAAAAAAAAACAATGTTTCTTTCTTCTAATAAAAAATATCTTCAGAACAAAGAAATGTATACAAGTTTGGAACAGTAAATGATGACAGAATTTTTATTTTTAGTGAACGATCACTTTACAGGCGTGGTGCATGATTTTTGGAAAACACTTTGGAAAAGGGAGTCGGGCTGAGTACCAAAACACACTTGTAGCCAATCATCAGTAAGAGGCGTGTCCACTACCCGACATCGTTGCCTGGGTTGCGTATGTATGGGGCGGGTTCATCAAAAAAGGTCCAGATTACATTGGGGTAGGGGCGTGTTTGTTTAGGTGATTTCAAATAACAACATTGGCTTTCAGAGATCATGCACCCCGCCTTTAAGTAGATAAAGTCATCTTCAGGGCTGGTATAAGAGATCAATGGCAATTTTCATCAAGGACCCAAGGGAACCAAAGCCTGAGACAAGTAGTATAAGTGCTTTTATTTTCCACTTTTGTAATTAAATGCAATTTTTCCATTACAAATGGTTTAACAGTTTAAGTTCAAAATTCACATTTTCGATTTTGTAAATCCCCTTACGAGTCAGGGATGTTCCGATTCCGTGTTTTTTACGGTTTGCAGATTTTTGAAAGCACCTCTTATGTGCTTCAATAGAATAAATCAGACTATTTCTAGAAAGGAGTTAAAGGGGCCATGGCATGAAAATCTGAATTTTTTCATGTTTTAGTGCTATAATTGGGTTCCGAGTGCTTATATCAACCTAGAAAATGTGAAAACGATCAACCCAGTAACTTAGTTTTGGTGAACTGCAAGCACGTGAAAAAATAGGTCATTGAAACTTGTCTCTCCTTATGATGTCATAAGGAGATCTTATTATAATAATACCACCCCTTAATCCAACCATGCCACAGCCATGTAGTGCAGAGAGAAAGAGAGAGAAAATAATTCACAGCACAATTGAGTTTCAAAAGCAACAAACCACCAATCATTGTGATCAGTGTTTGAATTTCATCAGCTCATTTGCATTTTAAAGGACACACCCAAAACGCCACATTTTTCCACACAGCTACAAAGTTGCAATTTTAACATGCTATAATAAATTATCTGTTGAGTATTTTGAGCTAAAACTTCACATGTGTACTCTGGGGACACCAAACATTTATTTGACATCTTAAAAAAATTATTGAAATTATTGCGACATGTCCCCTTTAACATGGTAAATGTCACAAATGGCTTACATTTGAGCGTCTTTGAAAACACCATTACTCTTAATCATAAATATTTTATCTCGGTTTTACATCATGAACTTTTCTTTGTTTTACACTTTCCACAATCCCAAAACTTGGGGACATTTCAAGGATTTGATGAAAGAAATCCAATCTTTTCAATGAGATCTCATACATTTGGACCTACATTTCATTGAGGTAACAATACGAATCACTAAATCGAGAACGACTCCGTATTTCACAATTTCTTAACCGAAAACCGTACTTTCCTCTGACTTAAATGAGAATTCCAGCTTTGGAAAAGTAAGTGTGTCCGCTGGCAGCCAGGCGTCCCTCAGGATCACAACAGAAGAACTGCAGTCGGAGGAATATGACACATTCCCTTGATTTCTCTTTGAGTCAAGAGCTGCCAGTCACACATCAAACACGGCTCCCGATTCTCTGACCCCACTGCGGGCTTCAAACTACACAGAACCGAGCAGGGGAAAAAACATCTGTGTGAGCTCACAGCGTGAAACCCGAGTCTACGGCACGATGACAGCTGTGGCCAAAGGGACACATAGATGTTTATATAAACAGATCCATGCATAATAAATACTAAGGCTCGTCAAAACAGAACTTGGATGAGATCAGTATCCCGGCAGCGATCTCGAAGGTCTTGCCAGGCCAATCTCACTTGAAGCAAGAGCTCCAGACAGTGGCTCATTATGCCTTCACCTCTCATGGGATGCATTACCACATGTCAGATCTCCCAGATAACAGAGATGAAAAAATATTCCATAAAGGCAGTACAGAAATCCAGTTTGAGCTGGAAGCTGTGTTTCAAAAGATGGTAGCTGGTGGTCTAAGATGGTTATTAGCTGATGACTATGCACCAGTGCACCATGATGATCAAGATGATCTATAACCAGTTTAAACCTGCTAGAAACCAGCAGTATATATTCCAAAACAAAGGTTCCAGCTTAAACTGGATTTTCCAATATGAGCTGGAAAGTCATAGCAGAAAAAATAAGCGCTAAAATGTTTGATAAAATGGGACTTAATGTTTCTTTTTGTCCTGTCCTGCTGGTTGTTACAGGTTGAGCCGGAGACTTTAGCTGTGATCAAATGGATGGATAATTATAACTTTGTTCTGTCAGCTAACCTCCACGGTGGAGCTGTTGTCGCCAACTACCCATTCGATAAGTCCAGAGAGGCCAGGATAAGAGGCAAGACAACATATTCAGCCACCCCCGATGACAAAATATTCAGAAAGGTATGTTTTTGAAGTTAAAGGTGACATAGAATGAGTATTTATCCTTGTTCTGTGATGTGACATGTAGACAAAAATTATTTGTTTGGGTCTGTAATGCCTTAGAAGCTTCCTAAAAACCTCTCTCAGATAGCTCTATTAGGGTGGGGGATTTTAAACAAGTGGTTTTGCACCTATTTGGCTCTCCCTACTGGCTTAACTTGCAATATCATTACTGATTGGCTGACTTTGCTGCCACTCAAAAATGTAGCCAATTATTTTAAAGTGGAGGGGCAGTTAGATGCCTGTGATGTCATAAACATCAGTTTTTCAGATTGGGACGTTTTCTGGCTCACATTTCTAAAAGAGAAATTTCTATGAGACTGAGATGTTAAGCATGTCTAGCACTTTTTGTATGTTCGTGAATGCGGGTAGACTACCATTGTTCAACAAAGACAAGGTAAAAATGGTTTTTCATTCTCTGTCCCCTTTAAGTGTTTAGGGGTTTTCTTATGTTTACTTAATCCTATTACAGTTTAAATAATTGCAGGGAATTGTTTCTAAACACATAATAAATGTTAGAAATGTATTGCTGAAATACGTTGCAAAGACTGTAAACTATGTAGTACTAAACTGTGGAGTTACACCATTTCTGTGTTCCGGAATTTTTGGGCAGGGCTAAAACGGTGGCTCGATGATGCACTGGAGCCACCGACCATGGCCCCACAATACAATAGCGAGCATTTATTCAGGTTGTACCGATATTTGAAAGTTGAGAAAGACGGCAGCTTTTGATATTACGCAGCAGCCGAAAATAGTCCCCTTAGTAACTTTCAATAGCAGGGGACTATTTTCGGCTGCTGCGTAATATCCCTACGCCTGCTTCAGCCATGTTACAGCTGCAAAGTCCTTGATTATTACGCCAGAACGAGAGTATAGTCCTAGTCATATCTGCCTAGAAAATTGCAACTTTTAATTTTCTGTCAGTCTTAGTACACGATGTAACTACAGAAGAGTCAGGTTTTAAATAGGAAAAATATCAAAACTCTTTGGTTATTTTTTGCGCAATGCTAATGGTCTAATCAGATTCTATGTATTGTGCTAAGCTATGCTAAAAGTTGTAGTGCCAGAACCGGAGATCAGCTGAATGGACTCCAAAACAGTAAAAATCTTAATGTTTAACTCTAGGGGAGCTGGAAAATTGTTACATTTTTTAAAAAGTGTTATGTCCCTTTAAGATGGGAAAATCTGTTTGTCCGACCAATGGAAGTCAGGGGGAGTGTTTTACATTCCAAATTCATTTACATTCATGCATTTGGCACAAACTTTTAACAATATGACTTAGGGGCGGTTTATCAGACAGGAATTAGACTAGTCCTAGACTAAAATAAATTTAAGAGCTGCCTAAACTGAAAACAACTTACAGTGACATATCTTAAAATACATCAGTGCTCTTTGTTTTGCCTCAAAATGCACACAAGTAATCTTTTAAGTAAGTCATGTTTGTTAAAACTTGTTATATTTCCTAATTAAACTAAGGTCTAGTCCTGGCTCAATCTAATCCCTGTTCAGGAAACCACCCCTTAGTGTTTTTTAGATTATACATTTTACCAATATTTGTGTTCCTGGGATCGAACCCACAACCTTTGTGCTGCTAATGTTTTACTGTAGATATAACACACTTCACCTTTAATAAAGAGTGACAAATGTTTACAATTTTGTATGTTTGTGTGTGTGTCTGTGCAGTTGGCAAAGACCTACTCCTATGCCCACAGCTGGATGCATAAGGGCTGGAACTGTGGCGATTACTTTGAGGAAGGGATTACAAATGGAGCCAGCTGGTACTCTTTGTCAAAGGGTGGGTATATTTTACATACCACGGTTCTCGTTGAATTACTTCAATAAGCCTTGTGGGTTTGTCTTATCCAAAAGCCTTTTAATTTAGCTGAAATGTGGGACCTAAAACCCCTTTCATCTTTAAGTAGAGAAGAAACTGTTCTTGCTTCCTGTGCTTTTTATTACAGTAGTTTCTGTGCCAGCGCTATGCTGTAGGTTCTGTATTTTTATGTATGTTTAACAAGTGTAACTGCTCTGTGTACCTGAAGGTATGCAGGACTTCAACTACCTCCGCACGAACTGTTTTGAGATCACCCTGGAGCTCAGCTGTGATAAGTTTCCCCCGGCGACGGCCCTTGCCAACGAGTGGCTTGCCAACAGGGAAGCTCTGGTGTCTTACATGGAGCAGGTGAGGCTTAGCTGGCACAGTCTGGTGAAACAATTAGAAGTTCAAACTTCCAGTCTTGGACCATACAGGACCTGTAGAAAAGAAAAGAGCTTTATAATTTAAACTAAGAGATGTAAAGAGGAGTCCAGTTTTTTGGTAGACACAGGTAAGGACAAATTGGTTTCCTATGGCATCAGTTGGTAATGAGCCTCTCCCCAGGTACTTCAAATGTGAAATTGATATGAACCTTCAATGGTCTTGTTGTAAGTTTAAGTAACACAACCTGCTTTGCTAATGCAGTTTAAGTAATGAATGGGATCGTTTTACTACTGACTCCATGCCTGACTGTAACTAAAAGCTTTCTTAAAACAGATCCCTTTATTTATTTACATACCGTGTCTTCCAGGTGCATCATGGGATCAAAGGCATGGTCTATGATGAAAACAACAACCCGATCAGTAATGCAGAAATCTCTGTGGCAGGTATAAACCACGACATAACCGCTGGTAAGTTCAGTTTTTACAATAAAAGCTCACCTGACAGTGCATACAGGCATTGCCGTTTCATTTCACATGGTGTGTTGTGTCCAATGCCATCTCAGGGGCGGATGGAGACTACTTCCGTCTGCTATTGCCCGGGACTTACACAGTCACCGCGTCTGCCCCAGGGTACCAGCCTTTTACCAGCACGGTGACAGTGGGACCAGCTGAAGCTGTACAGGTAGATATCAATAACATCATTTATCATTATGACAATATGCAAAAAAAAAGTAAGTTGTATCAGTCACTGCAGATTTTTTTATGACTATACAATAACCGTGTGGATGTCTAACAATTTTTACATTCAATCTTTTTTTTAGTTACATTTCTATTTGAAAGTTCAATTGAAACCGGCAGACTTGAATACAAAACCTCATCACCACAAGAAAGGCCATTCAACAGCTAAAGTTCTTCCCACCAACCTTGGACCAAGATAAAGAGTAAAACACTTTTGTCAACGAAGACAAAACTTTTTCTCTGTTATTTTTTTAAGTGAAGATAAGAAAAAAATGAAAGGGAAACAAGGACTCTGACTCTTTAGTTTCTCATCTGTTTAGATGTGCAAGTGTTTTTACTGAGAAATACATTTTGCTCTCATGTTCTTGCTGAGATTACATTTACATGTATGTCTCATAGTGTTGGATTGAAAGAACAAGAAAACACAGGTCAACTTAAAATTTCTCTTTTTATGAGAAATAAGTCAGGAAAATACCTTTAAATGTTATTGGATAATGGATACTATTGTAAACTATGTCTGATTATGATATGAGGTCAGAATAAGAATAACTATCTCATATGTGGATAAAATCAATAATCATTTATCATACAAAAATAAATAAACTAAGATTGGTCTTTAATAAATGTTTGTCTAATTATTGTTAAAAGTTTGAAATAAAAATAATAAATTCCTTACAGATTCTTAAAGGTGCAGTGTGTAAATTTTAGAAGGATCTCTTGACAGAAATGCAAAATAATATACAAAACTATATTATCAGGGGTGTAAAAAGACCTTTTTATAATGAACTGTTATGTTTTTATTACCTTAGAATGAGACGTTTTTATCTACATACACAGAGGGTCCCCTTCAGTGGTGTCAAAAGTATTCATATTCATTACTCAAGTAAAAGTATAGATACTAGAGTTTAAAAAGACTTTTGTAGAAGTTGAAGTATCAACTCAAGCTTTTTACTCAAGTAAAAGTGAAAAAGTACTGGTTTCAAAACTACTTAAAGTATAAAAGTAAAAGTAATGTAAGGAAAAAAATATCATTACGGAAAAAAGCCTAGGCCGCACCACAGGGGCCTATTGTGCACTACCCTATCTCCTCTAACAAATGTTTCTTAAGGCCATAATAACTATACTGCCCTCCAATGGCTAAGTGCAGTATCTACGCAAACACTGAAACTGAGAAAAATGGCTTTAAAGTTTTTCACACCAGCCAGTCAAACATGTTACTGCAATTTTGGCACACAGGTTTTTTCTGAAATGGGACAAAATTGAACTAAATTGAACAACAGATCTCACAACGCCCATTTCAACCCCTAACTCAATTTTGACCAAATGCGTAGTTACTGCGCAATTGGCTTTGTAGGGCAGTATAGTGTCATATTAAAATGTTAATGTTAAAAAAATGTGGGATGCACTAGGGCCAGGGGTATGCAATGTCAGTCCTGGAGTGCCGATGTCCTGCAAATTTTGGCTCCAACCCTTACAAAACCTTGGCTACCTGTAGTTTCAGGTGACTTTTTCAGGGGCTTTTGATTAGACCTGGAGCTAAACTCTGCAGGACATCGGAGCTCCATGTTGCCTACCCCTGCACTAGGCTATCTGTTTCAACTGCACACGGTATATGCCCATTAAAAATGAACGCATTTTAGTACAATGCAAACAAGTACATTAAAGCAGTGGTTCTCAAACTGGGGGCCGCGAGATGGTGCCAGGGGCCCCAGTTTTATAATATTTCATGAAATACATTACTTTATTATAAATTCTGTGTGATTAAACCTCAGAACAATAAGGATACTAAACAAAAGCAATACATTTGTATAATTTAACATGTTTTGTTTAATTCAAAATTTATGTTTTAGAATGATTTATGTCATAAATTTTTTTGGGGGGGCTGTGAAGGAATCCACTGTACACAAGGGAGGCCGCAAAAAAAATGGTTTCATAACCACTGCATTAAAGAACCTTATATGTGTACTACTGAGCATTATATATAAATATTCAAATATTATAATGGTGCAAAAAGTCAAAATTCAGAGCAGGGCCGCTGCTGGCCAAACTTTTACAGTGGTGCCCTCTCTAGTTAAAAAACAACAAACTATAGTATGTGTGAGCATAGAAATATGCTATTGTTATCATTTATAATTGTATTTTGACAGCAACACAATCTACAATTACACACATATGCAATTATATATTAAAGCCTATATTTCTGCATCTGTACCAGTGTAGCTAATGGACTTTAATGTTTTAATGTGACAAAGCTGATCTTACATGTCAGTGTAAATCCAAGTAATTTTGAAAACTGTCTTTCTTGTAAGTAAATTAAAAGTCAGGTTTAAGGAAACAGCTGATGTCTATTAACAAAAGCAAAAGTTGGTATGTATGGTTATGTGTTTGATTGATTTAACACTCAAGCATTTAGCTAAGTAGGTTTTGTTAATGCAAATAAAATTTAGGGCAGTTATTACAAAACAACAGATGTCTTTAGCATAGATATCTTTGCCATGCTTCAAAACGCAACGCAGCACAATGTCATTTAAGTTGAACAACTGAATTTACATGATTTAAATTGGTACATTGTTATACTATTTAAATCACACAGATGCGTTGGTGTCAGCAGCCAGCTATATATTTACACAGGCTTGTGAATGTGATCTGACCTGAAATTGATCCGCGAGTTTTATTTCGTCCTTTTCCATTTGAAGGCAGAATGCCGCGTTATGTTACTGTACAAACGGATGGCGGATGATATCAAAGCATCGCGAGAGCAAACTGCTCCAACTGCTTCGCATGCTTTCTAATCGCTCTCGCGGTTCTTTTAAGTTTATCTTTGCAGCGCTATCGAACAAACTTCTGATCATCTGCAGTCAGCTGGGGGGGCGGGGATTGCGTACGGCGGGGATTGCGTACAAACCAATAGGGTGTCGGAATGGTGTATGTTTATACTTCTCATCCAACCACATTCGCATTCATCCGGATGATGCAATTTATCAAGATAGGTTTTGGGTTTTTTTAACGATGACAAGCCGGAATGTAAAAAAAGAAAACAAGCCGAAATTAAAAGAAGTAACAAGGCGATTTTTAAAATGTAAGGAGTAGAAAGTACAGATAATTGCGTGAAAATGTAAGGAGTAGAAGTAAAAAGTCGTCTGAAAAATAATTACTCAAGTAAAGTATAGATACCCAAAATATCTACTTAAGTATTGTAACGAAGTATTTGTACTTCGTTACTTGACACCTCTGGTCCCCTTAAGTGGAAGTTGCCATTTTGTGCCGCCATCTTTCTACAGAAGCCCTTAACGGACAAACTTTTTTTTACTAAGTTGTCTCCGTCAATTACATGTTTTTTCCATTGGTGGGTACCATAGCTTCTCTATCCATTTTAAAACAAGGGGTGAGCAGTGGTCTGAGCCGTTGGTTGCAATTCGCAACCTCACCACTGGATGCCGTTAAAATTTACACACTGCACCTTTAAGTATAGCATCCTTCACTTCCCTGAATTTGGAATTGCTGTTTTGGAAATGTTTGTTTTACCTGGCAGTTCGTACTGTTTATCAAAGTTTTGCAGCATTTCTTTAAACGTTTTTTCCACTGTATTGAATGGCTATGGCTTTACAATGCTTGTTATTTATACAAGCGCTGCAGCTCCCCCTTGTGTTTTTTAAAGAGATGTGCAATCATTGCAGTGATCTGAAATCATCACGATGAGGTCAAACAATCGCAGTGAGATGATTATTTAATCATTGTGACAGCCCTAATATCAGTATGTCTTAATTTTACATTTATCACATTTGAATTCTTTCATTGCATAGATAGGTCAATAAGTGACTAGTAAGTTAATTCTATTGTGCCATTTGTACAAGTGCATATTAAAATGATCAGTGCATGGCCCAATTTTTATTTAAAGTGGCAATCCTGAAGCAGTCTAAGTGATATTTGCATAAATGACAAATGCAGTGTGTGCATGTATAGATAGACAGCCATCTGCTGGCTAAAAGGAGTTCATTTTGGGGGCCAATATAACAAAACTACTTTAGAGATTTATATAGAAATAATGCATTACATGCCATTTTTTTCTATTTTAATCAATATATTCCATGCATGTCTCAAAAAATATCACAGTATTGCTTAATTCTCCAAAAAAATTGTAAGCTATGCGACTTATAGAATAGATGGTAGTCAGTGCTTATGAACCTATGAACACTAGAGGTCAGTGCTGTAATACTGCTAAACCTCTGCTATTACATTACTGACAAATGTCAGATACTGACCGAAAACACTTCAAACAGCAAAACAGTATAAATTTTTTTTTTTTTGCCTGGCTCCTACTAAAACCCTTTCAGGTGGGACAAACTGGAATACTTTTGTGAAATTCTGTAAAACATACAATTACATGATTTTTACTTTTCTAGTAGACTAAAATGTAATGTCAATTGTTTAATTATATGATTAACCAAGTACTATAAACTTTTGCTAGGTTCAAGGACTAATCGAAAAGAAAACAGTGCTAAAATGTTCATCCCGCTTATCTGTGGTCACACACAAATCGAGAAACAATGTGTCCTGAATAACAGGAAAAAGGAAAATGTACTTCAGGAATTTTGCAAACCAAAGTTAGAAGACTTCACAGGAGGGAAATAAGACCAGTGCATCATTTCCCTTAGCCAAGAATAGAGAAATGCCTTCAATTACACTATGAGACTTCATTGAGACTTTACTGTATTTAACAGGAAAATGATAGTCAGATCACGTCCAGTCATACTATTAACCATCAATGCCATTTACAATCCATTAATAAATTCATCCCACCAGTCGGACAATTAAGCTGTATTATTTCATTGTTTTTAAATGTTTCAATGCACTTATGACAATGAGTTCATGAGCAGACAAACAAGAATGAATGGGAACAAAGACTATAAAGCTCACATGGTCTTTCTCAATGACAACAGAAGCTTTTCATGTTTCCGGGATATGACAGATCTGGCATTTTCTCATTGATGCAGTGGGCATGTTGTGTCAGAGTGGATTACAACACAGAGCTCAATGCAACAATGTGACCCATACAGCAATCCACCCATGGATTTTCGGACACCCACTTTAGCTTTTTACCTCAAGTATAAAAGGGGATCAAAGTCAGATGATCCATGTCAGGTGATTGGAATTGGAGATAGTTGGAACATGCAAAGCATGATGCACAGAGGTCAAGATCTCAGATAGTCCCATACTAGCCTTTAGAGATCTGACCATGCAATTGGCCTGTGGTGGGCGAATAAAAGAATCAGTTAAATACCTATTATAGTAACATACAAATCATATATTATTTCTGTCCTGGCTTGGTTGTAATACACGCAATGTTGAATAAACACATATAGGGAAACTGATTAAAAGCTATTGAGCTGTTTTTGCTTGTGTGCTGGAGGAATTTATGCTGTCATCAAAACCTAATAAATATGGGCCTCTGCAGTCAGCTTCCTTTCATTGTTTCTGTATTGTAAGGAAGTTGGGGTTAATGCAGACATAGCAAAAATAATCTTGCGTTTAAAAATGCAAATTAAAACGTAATGTTCCCTTGTCGCAATAATATTGACACTGACTATGCAGCTCTGTCCCTTCTATTTACTATCAACAGGTTTAAATGCAGTGGTTCAGTGTAAATATTTTCAATGGTTGAGATAATGTGCATAAATCAGAGTCAGAGAGCTGTAATCTCCATGTCTGAAGATTGGACAAAATAATCTGTAGAAGCTCTGACAATGTTAAAAACAGATAGGACTATAACATAGTTAAACAGATAAGACCCTGGCCTGGGTTAGGATCGTTAGGATGTTTCTTTAGTCCCTGCTCTCCAAGTTCCGTTTTTTTAAATCTTATTAAATTTATTTCGCGCTTTTTATGGTTCAAGATAAAAAAAAAGTACCTAAACGCTTTAACGATGTCTCCTTACCTTATCCACAACGGTAAGCTTAAAATAATGGTTTATTATTATTATTATTATTATTAAGCTGTCCAGTACGATTTCGCGGGAAATGTCAGTGACGTTATTTTACTTTAACCCAAGTTATTTGGCTTGTTCGACTTCATACGGCGCCGCAAGAACCGACAGACAGATGACGTCAAAGTACCGCGAGAGCGATTCGCGAAATCATACGGAGGAGTTTGATTTTAAATCGCTCTCGCGGAACTTTGACATCACCGGCTGTCTGTTCTCCTGCGGGGCTGCATGAAGTCAAACAAGCCCATTTGCTTTAATACACATGTGAAGTAGGTAACGATAAGTCCTTTTTTTATTTATGTAAACTATTGTCTTCTCTGATATGTTTGTATCCGTATGTCTTGTTTTCTTTGTTAATCGTTTAAAAAGTACGTAAAGTAACCTGCAACTTTGTTTTAAACAGATGCGTTAGAGACCCAAAAGTTACGGACTCCAGTCTAAAAGAAAAAATATGCAACATTAAAGCAAAACTCAAATAATTTTAAAATAAACAACCAATATATGTAGAATATATGATGTTTTTTTCTCTGACCAGTGCACATATTATTTAGAAAATATAACAGATCGTTTGAATGAATATAATCACGCTGTTTCAGTTCTCAGATATTTCCTTCAGGCATTCTTTGAAGGCAGCCCTATGCTCGGAAAGGTCCCTGTCAGCAGAGGGTGGTATGTTGATGTTGATGTCAGCATGGGGACGAGCTTGGTGGGACTTGCGTTTGGATGACAGCTGATCCGGCCGTGGCGTAGATGATCAGCCAGATCGGATCATCTGCAACGTGTGAGTCGAGTACTGACAGGCAGGAAAAACGCCTAATCTGATTTGTTTTATGACTATTATTAAAGCGATTTTTATGGCAGAAAGGAAACAGGCACCCGTTACATCGTGAAAGTTTTTCTGCTGTTTTTGGTCGCGCCTTTTCAACAAGGCTGTGTAACCACATTTGAGAGCACAGAGGTGAGTGAAATCTTGTTTTATTTACGTTGATTCAAACATTGTACCTAAAAAAATCCAGTTTATTTGTAATAATGTTTCTTACCTGTATGTGTAGTATGCTTTAGTGTTTACTGCAGTAGTACACTGTAGTATATAATAGTGTTTGGTACACTTTGTTTTAGTATACAATTGTATTGTGTAGTATCTAAGAATTGATCACTTGTAGTAAGTTTAACACTATAGTATTCTTTAAAATTTACTATGGTAAGGCTCAAAAACACTAAAGGTATCTAGGACTTTTACTACAGTTTACTATAGTAAACACTAAAGCATACTACAGAATTTTTCATGTGTGGTTTGTTACTGTTGCCTTTTTTTTGCATAAAAACTGGTCATGTGGAAATTTGGAGGTGTATCAGTTGACAAACATGCAAATCTGTTTACTAGTAGATTTAACAAAAAAATACAATGACTTTACTACAGTAACCATAATTTGAACTATGATATTTGCAGTGGAACCATAGCAACCATACATTAATCATTGTTATAATATAGCAAATGTAGCTTAACCTTGGTATTTATGGTAAAACTATGGTTATACAAATGTTACTCAATGGTCTGCTGTACATTCAGGCGAATAAATTTAATGGACAGCATAAATCATTTATTTTGTTTATACATACATCTCAAGCAGTTGGCTAAGAATGAATAGTATAGGTTTTATTTGCCCTTCAGTGTGTTAAAACAGCATATAGTTTGGATACTAGTCACCTGTCCGATGGCAACTGTCATCAGTTGTTTCGTCACTTTTGCTCTGACAGCCTTCCAGACTTTGAGACACTATTCATACTTTCCATACTATTCTTACACATGGTATAAACTTATATAGGTGTGTTGGCATTTGTAACAGTGCTGTATTTACACAGCACAAAGATTAACAAAGATAATTCAATATAGTCAAAACAGTGTGTTGTTATTTTTGTAAACCATGTATACTTTGATGTTTATGTTTTCGATAAACCTCAAATAAATAGTTGTTCACTATTGGTAATGTATTGGGTTCTGGTGGTGGGATGTTATATGCCAGATGGGAACCAAAAGACACCATTAAATCCTATAGGAATAAGGCTCAAAACAGACTATATAAAGGAATTTTGTAATGGTTTTAAGCAGCTGATGATTCATAATGGTATATGTAAATAAACCATTAGAATATCTATTCATTTTAACATAAAGGTACGGTATGTTTGTAGAAAACTAGTAGCATGTGACTTGATTCCTAGTTACACACAGTTTAAATTATTGATTTAGTTGTAGTATTCCTTGTTATTGGAGCCTTTTGTTAATGTAAGATGACAGCCGTAGTACTGAGGCCCATACAGGACGCCGATCTGATCTACTCATAAGACAAA
Source organism: Misgurnus anguillicaudatus (assembly GCF_027580225.2). Taxonomy (NCBI): domain Eukaryota; kingdom Metazoa; phylum Chordata; class Actinopteri; order Cypriniformes; family Cobitidae; genus Misgurnus; species Misgurnus anguillicaudatus. The sequence goes on from NC_073340.2 coordinate 25,744,499, forward strand.
TACAGGTATACAGTTCAGCGTTACAGATACAAAATTATATTTTCACATGGGGCGTCAGTGTTAAAGCTTGACAGAAGGCATTTCTGAAGCATGGCAAACAGCCAATCACAGTGGCCGCAACACGTGCTACTCTATTCTCTGGTCTTGCATAAACGTAATTAGCTGGCTCTGGACTAGGTTATTTGCATTGAATTTGCAAGGTGATCTGATTGGCTGAGGCCAGCGTTGGCGCTTGAAAAATTGAGAAATGTTCAACTTCTGCCGCGAGCAACATCAGTGACGTGATGCCGACGGATCCACAATTCAGTTCAGCATCGCATGATGTCGTCACCTATTCAAACTAAATGTGAAGCTTTAACATTGACAACCCGTTTGAATGTACCATTTACTGTAGGTTTTTGAGTAGATGATGCAGGTACCAATAAATGGTGAGTGGGGTGGCTGATGTCCAATTATACTGACATATATCTAATAGGAGTTTTCGAGCCGTTTTTGAAAGCAGTTGTGGGTTGCAATGTTGGCAAAGGTGGCAAAGCTGTGAATGACACAAAAAAACTGTTTAGTCCAATTAATGACTAGCAAAAAGAATGGTTGGAATGTACCAAAAGGTATTTTGGCATAGAAATTAAACTTATATTTAATTTATACAATGACATGGAAATTAAAAACTGCTAAAAGAGAATCCATGTGTATTTTCCCCCTATAGTTTAATTAAAATAATTGGTGGGTTTGACAAAATGTTCAAAACCTGCAGGGACTCGCCATCATAATGCTGGAAACAATCAGATCCTAGAAAAAAAAGAACGTCTGGAACATTCCTAACATGCTTTATCAGCCAGAACTAAAGTTTATGCTGAATGACTCAACAGTGAATTTACAATGCCTCTCTCATCCTTTGTACCGTCATTGATATCAGATGTAGCCCTGGTTTGTTTTTACGTCATATGTGCCAGCGCCATACAAACTCAGTTGACGGCATTAATCTCTCAGCAACTGATGGGTGCCATTTGTCTCGAACACCAGCTGTGTTCTTGGGACCTTATGCTGGTGTTGTCACAAGACTCTCTCTCTCTTGAGCCCAGATGAGGTTGAGACTTGTCAGATACAAAACAAAGGCCACGTCCAGGGTTTTCTGTTGAATACGTGCTTGTTGTAATCCCAAGAAGGCCAATGGATCTGAGATGGACGTGGCATTTGGACAGGCTTGATCCCTTAAAAAGATCTCTTGGATGTTGCTCTTTGGTTTTTCTGAAAACATTGAGTTGTAGCTTGCTGTAGATGATCACCTGTTCTTAAGAGCATGAACCTCTAGACCAGTGGCATTCGCTGGTGTATCCATACTATAGATCTAAATGACATCTCACGTACTCCGTGTGCAGTGCAGTACTTCAGCATGTGCTAGCATTTGACATCAAAATACCATGACATAGGTTAAAATGGTGCCATCCATTAATAGGATTAACAACTTGTTTCATATCCTTCTTTCAGATCCTTCTTTGCAAATAAAAAATGCTCTAAATTTGCTCTATCAACATTGAAACTAAAACTATTTTAGGTTATTCTTCACAGCCTCCTAGACTCAAAGCATAATTAAAGCAATAGTTTGGCGAAAAAGGAAAATTACCCTATGATTTACTCGCCCTCAAGCCTTTCGATATACATATGTCCATCATCTTTCAGACGAACAATTTGAGTAATTTTAGAAAATGTCCTTGCTCTTTTAAGCTTCATAACGGTAGAAAATAAGGTTCACGACTTTTAAGGCCAAAATAGTGCATCCATCCTTCACAAAAGTAATCCACACGGCTCCATGGGGCCTTCTATTGGTAATCGATGTGATTTTGTAAAAAAAATATATCCATATTTAAAACTTTGTAAACACTAATAATTAGCTTCCGGTAGTGGCCAACATGCATTATGCATACTGACTCTCATGAGAACCATGCGTTGTGAGTTGTTTTAGCTACAGATAGAGAGAACTCAATATCCTCTTGTCTTATATGGATATCCTCTGCTATTTTCTTTAAAATCCTTGGTTAAGACTTTTTTTTATTCGTGACTGGCGTTGTTTTGGTCTGTCCTCCTTTGTGTCTCTTAGGGCTGGTTATCGATTCAGATGTTCCGGATCGATTCGATTTCGATTCATAAGCTATCGGATTGATTCAATTTCTATTCTCAGTTCGATTCCAATTCTCGGACCGATTTTTATACCCGATTCAACTCAATGAATATAGATTTAATACAAATACTTTATCTATAAAATAAAACATAAGTTTACAAGTACGTTATTAATAAAAAGAAATTTAGAGCCACTAACCTGTATATTACACTTTTTTATTTTAGGTACACTTGGGTACATTAAAACAGAACTCATCTCTAATTTTCAAATCCATACAATTATGTTAAATACAATACAATTTTGATGCAAGATGAAAAATGTATGCTGGAAAAAGTCAAAACAGTTGCATACCTTGATCAAACAGGATCAGGTTATTTCATTAAAAAAATCGATTTGTGGCCTTAATCGAAAAATCGATTTTTTTTTTTGCCCAGCCTTAGTGTCTCTGTGTTCGTCACTTTGCCACTTTGTCACTATGCATCATACGCTACGTCCCAAGTCGCTACCAAGAGCTAGTTATTATTGTTGATAAAGTTTTGAATATGGAGATTTTTCCTACAAAATCGCATTGGTTAACATCAGAAAGCGTCTTTTGTTGCTAAGTAACCTAAGCATTGCTTCACGCTGTGACGAGCACCCACCGGTGGAGAAAGAATTTGGTGCCTACGAACATGCCTACATTTGTTAAAAACTCTATATCTGATAAAAGTTTAAATTTTTTATATTTCAAAATATATGTATGCATTATGTAAAATACCTATATGCATCAATGTGCACAAACGTGCATGCACATACACATCATATCACGCTGTGTTTTCAGTTTGTGTTGTTTTCACTACCAAAGGATGAAGATATGAAGAATCAGTGGTTAAAATTACTTTTTCAAGGAGAAAAGATACCCATATAGTTCAGTACCCACTTTATTTGGAACAACATACGTCTCCTAACCACAACCTGTAAGTTACATACTTGCTTAAATGAGTATAAAATGTTGGATTAATGATAAATAATGTGTATTGATGTCGGTGTTTAGACTCTTAATATACTGTCAGAGAGTCACGTTAGCAAGTGGCTAACGCATGTGCACTAACTTAGTGTTTACATTTTTGCAACAGTCCGGTTAGCTTACATACTTGCTTAAATGAGTGTAAAATGTTAGTTTCTGTCGTCGTTTTTATTGCTTGGATTAATGATGAATGATGTGTATTGATGTCGATAATGTCTTCTCAGTAAATCATGTTAGCACTAGGTCAATACATGTTGTACTATTGTTAGTCTGTGCCACTGATCTGTGCGGAGACTGTGTCAGTTGACCAATCAGAGCAGAGTAGGCTACTGAAAGGTGGGGTTTAGGCAGACTGAGTCGTTGAACGGCTTCACACGAATCGTTTGGGGATCTGGGGGAATTGGGGTAATTTAAAATTTATATTTTGAGAAAATTACAGTGTTTTTTGACCTTGCATGCATTTAAACCTGTTGTCTGTGATAGGACACAAAAAAATTGCATCTTACTGGCTCTTTAATGTTTAATAGTTTTGTCTTGATTCTCTAGTATATTCTGTAGGAAAAAACCCAAAATCCTACTTTGCATTGAAGCTGCTTTAAGACTTAGCATTGGGCTGTAGTCCAGTAACCTCATTAGATTCCCTGTTGGAAGTTGTTTTCTGCATAGGCTGTAAATAAGGAACAGCCTCTCAAGGTTGTGTTTTTGGATGGGGTGGAGGGGTGCATGGGAGAATTTGACATTTCTAAAAGTCCTCTCACACAGACCCGCAAGCCGCTTGGTTTCCACGACAACCTTTTCCGTTTAGTTTGTGCTCCTCTTTTTCCTCTGTCTCAGGGAAGTTCTCCACCCCATGCATGGTCTCTTGTGCACTGTGGATTTCCCTATACAACTTCACTCTGGCCTGCCAAAGATACACCTCTCCCACTCTTGTTCTTGTGAGTCTAGAAACATGGCACGCAGAGAAAGATGGAATGTGGAAGTTTGGGTGTTTTCTGAGAAATGCTGTAAGAGCCATTCAGAAATGTTTAAATAAAAGACAGCTCTCTTGAAGCAAAGCTGAATCATTCAGAAGCAGAATGGTTTTCAGAATAGAAAACTTAAAGTCTCCCTGCAGTGAAAATCAAGTTTTTATTGTCTCTGTGGTGTTTTTAATATGCTTTACAACAACCCATGGACAAATTCATCATTTAACATTACTGCTGAGTATTTTCTCCATAAAATTTGAGTTTTCCAAATGCAGTCTCAAAACCGTGGTTTGAAATCGCCCCAATTTTCTATGTTACAAAGCATCATGTAGTCTGACTCTGAGTCATAGATATTATGTATGGATGACGCATAGATTCTGTGCTAAAAATCGTAACACTCTTATAGCTCTGCTTCTGTGCCATGAGCATGCGCTGCTCACACATGCAGTATGAATGCTCTAACGTGTTAACATAAAAATAAAATTGTGCAATTGTGAAATTGGCCTAAGCTATATGTCTAGTACTGCCGCATGTGGCATCTATGCACTTATTAGGGATGGGCATTTATCTCATTTTTTCATTTCGATTAATCCAACGGTCTGAAGAACGAGTACTCGATTAACTGGGGGCGGGGCAATCCTGTCAAAGCACAAGCTTCATAACATTGAGGCAGCTTAAAATCTTTTGCTATTATTTTAGTGATTAGCTGTGTGGTGTTGTGTTGTCCTCTCACCTGTTCTCAGTCAAGATGTAATGTTAATGCTCGTATGGCTCTCTGGTATCTCTTGACATTTGATGTTTAAATATGAGATGATAATTCATTGAAGTTTTAACAGCGCTGTTAGCAACTGACTGACTGTATTTCCGAAAACCACGGCATCCTTTTAAACCATATGCCTCAGTGATGTGAGGTGTGGCCGGCTTCATAGGATCGGCGAGATAGACGGGTTGCCGCGCATTGCGCGGATCGGCTGGTTGACGCATAGCGGGTCCGCAGAATTGTTTGTTTGTTTTTGAATCATGCATGGCAATGTTACTGATGTCATACGCCGGTCTGCGTTGCTCAACACGACGTCAAACACACATCTCCAGACCCAGTCTTTACTACCACAGGCGCTTGTAACGCTAACCACACACGTCACTAATCCGCCTCATTCGCGCGTCTAGTTTGCGCGATTGACGTGAATTGAGCGTTGCAACTGAAACTCGAGCAATCAAGTACTCGTGCCCATCCCTAGCACTTATATATCTATTGTGTGAGCTAGTGCGACTGAGTGGAGGCAGGCACTTATTTACACATTTATTGTTCCGCTCATACTAAACAATACAGCAAGTTGCATATAGGTGTATTAAAGTATATGTCAGACTGTATCAGATTGTTTCCCAGACCTAAAATTTTTCCCTTTTTTTAGACATTTTTAAGTGTTTTGGGTTTTCTGGAGCTCAACTGGTCTAGCAACCCCTAGGTTCAATTCCCACACAATGCACATACTCTTATGGGGCATACACACCAAACACAAGTTCAACGATTTGTTTGAGTAGATTACATACAAAGTCAATGCAAAGACGCGATTAGACGCGTCCTCGCGTGGGGCTATGCTAATGACACGATATGGGTGGTGTGTTTGCCGCGAAAATGTGCTATTCGCCTCAAACGCGTCTTTCAAAGTTAAACGCATGACACGAAGTTAAATCCCGCGAGTAATCTAGAGCGAGTAACGCGGGCCCCGCGTTTGGTGTGTACGTAGCATTATGCCATGTTCACATCAGCCGCAGTAGAGACATCAAGCGCGTGTAATTTCAATGTTAAGTCAATGTTAAGATGTGTTTATGCGCGCTGGTGGTCTTGCGGTTCGAATGAGGCGTTTAGCGTGGCACGGTACACACGAATCCGCCTCATTCGCGTGTCTAGTTTGCACGATTGACGTGAATTGAGCGTTGCAACGGGAAACGCGCGAGTTGAAAAATCTGAACTTTGCTAGAAAAATCGTGCTGCGTTAACCAATCAGGAGCTTGCTCTTGTAGTGACGTGATTACAGGAAGCGAGCGGAGTTGCAGAAGCCCCTCACATGACCCGAATTTCCGTGTGAATGTCTCGAATGACTAGAGTTTCACACGTGGCATTCACACATGAATAAAGTGAGTAAATAAAAAAATGTTCAAGCGTCCAACTACGTGCGAATATCGCGTTTTTGCCGCCTCTACCGCGTTTGGTGTGAATCCAGTGAAGTCCAGCCTAATGCACTGTGGGTCACTTTGTATAAAAGTATCAAATGCCTGAAATGTACATCTAAACTAAAAATGTAGCATTCTATCTACTAACATGCATTTATACTTTTTTTAGGCATATATGTATATTTTGCTTATTATAGTTTCCCACAATCATGTGCTTGTGAAAAAAATAAAGTGTTACACACTCCATTTTGTATTACAAATAGTAGTATCAGGACACACAATATTTAGCACATCTAGATTAATTCAAACTTCCCTGTTTTCAAGCTGTTTTTAAATAAATGTTTAAAAGGGTGGGGGCAGTCTCACGTGCCATGCTGGTACAGTAAATATCCAACATTTGTAAAAAAAAAAAAAACATCAAAAACATGCCACAACATGGAAGCTTCCAGCCTCATTGTGTACTGCAAAAACCCCTCTCCACACCTCCCAACATTTCCCCCTATTGTTGGCATGAAATCGGACCTGTTCAATAAATAAAAGCAGACGGTCAGCAGATCAGGTTCCAGAAGGGGAACACTAGTGGAATAGGAAATAGATGAGAGAGGAGTTTGAGGTCGAGTTTTGGAAGGGTGCTGTTTTCGATCCAAATAGAGATTGTGAACGTGTAGCCAGAGAAACGTTGTCTTAACATCTCCATCCAGATCCGGATCAGACTCACTTATGAGAGTGGAATAATGTGGAAAATGAGAGGATGAAGAGGAGATATCAAAGGCCATGTTACAGTTTAACACAGGCCGCAAAGGATGATGGATAATGTTTATTCATCTCAGGCGAAGCAAAGCCAGATGTGTGCGAGTCTTACACCGTGCCTTTACCAGATGTGACGTTACATTATTCCAGTACAGTCTATGCTGACGCGATAGGTGGGATTTTCTGCTTGTCACCTTTTGATATTACTGTGTTTGTAGTTTCCTGCTGTTGTCTAGTCACTATTGTATTGCTGATGCTACTGTACAAAACACATACAGGGTCAATATCCTGTAAAAACACCCACACATGCATATACATCAGTGATATTAAGTCACTTCAGTCCTCACTGCTGAATTGTTCATCTACTAGACAGTTGCATCTTTGTTTTCAAGCCAGCTGTTTGAGTGTATATGTGTGACCCCTTTGAAAGACTTCAGCGTGAGTGTTAGGTTTGTGTTTACAAAGCTGTCTGTTGTAATGTCACCACTATCAACCCAGTGCCAAGTGTCTCGCTCACACACAAATGCACCCTAACCCACAAAGACTGAGAGCCTTTCTCTCTGTTTCATTGGTTTCCTTTGCTCATTCATCTATATTTATAGGCTTAAAAGTATTGATTATTATTATGTGTCGAATGCAGTTGTAATTTATAGCATAGATCGAATTTGGTAAATGAATAACATGTGTAAAAAGGCAAAAAATATAATACACAACACAACAGATGCTATAGAATATACTATTCATTAGTGAAAAAACAGATCAAAGTCAATCCGTGATCCTTACAGACCAGGCCCAGCAGTTTGACATTGGCACACATGCAAATAATTTTGCAAATATACAGTACTGTGCAGTCTTAGGCCACAACCACTAGACTTGTTGTTTTAGAAGTTTTAATGTCCATCCATATTTATTTTTTTATCTGTTTTCTTAAGATACAAACAGAAAATACAAGAAATATGTACAAAAAAAAGTAATTTTCAGGACTAGGCATCGTCGGTGTTTAGTGTGACCTCTCTTGGCAAAAGATCCTATGAAATTAGGATTTAATTTTATTTAGGTTTAAGAGACCCTGCAGTTTCCTGCTATTGCTCAAGTGGAAGGGGAGTTTACCCTAAAAACTTGACACTTCAGTTTACATTTTTATACAAATCTAATTCTGGCATGGTGGCCTAAGACTTTTGCACAGTACTGTATATATTGAAAGTTTGTCATTTGCGAGTGATTTCAATGTTAAGTTAATGTAAAGACGCGTTTACGCATGTCTGGAGCTCTCCCGGCGCGAATGAGGCGTTTAGCGAGTTGAAATCTGAACTTTGGCGGGAAATCATGCCGCAGAGCTTGCTCTAGTAGTGATGTGATTACAGCAAGCGAGCGGAGTCGGAGAAGCCCCTCTAATGATGCGTAATTTCCACGTTGACTAGAATTTCACGTGCGGCTTTCACGCGCGAATGAAGCGAGTAGACTCATGCTACACACCAAATGCGGGGCATCGCGTTACTCGCTCTAGATTACTCGCGGGATTTAACTTCGTGTCGAGTTGAATATTTTCAACTTGGACGAAGACGCTTTTCAGGCGAATAGCGCGTGTTTTTTCGCAGCAAACGCGCCGCCCATATCGTGTCATTCGCATCGCCCCACACGAGGACGCGTCTGATTGGGTCTTTGCATTGACTTTGTATGTAATCTACTGGCGCAAATTGTTGAACTTGTGTCTGGTTTGAACCCACAGTCAAAATCTTCAAGCGTCCAACTACGTACGAATAGCGCGTTTTTGCCGCCTCTACTGCATTTGGTTGGAATCCAGCATTACAAAGTCCAGCCCATATGTTTCTAAGTCTTACAAATGTTAACATTCAAGCAATTTACGTTGTTTTCAGCAATATTAAAATAGTCTCTGGTATCCCCACCACCACATATCTTTCATTGTACGATGGCCATTTGGGCTGCAATGAAAAACGCACTGTTTTTGTGTGTCTCTTTAAATTTAAAGAAAGCTTCTGTTCCCCTCCCTGTATGCAGAGTAGGGGGTAGAGCACTTAAACATGTGCTTTGGACTACATCAAAACATGTGTCTCTGGTAGAAGGTTAAACTACTCGCTTATAAGGTGGAGTCTGTGAGCGGTTATGGTTGGGGCGTAATCAATGTGACATCATACTGCTAGGGGATCCCCAACAGCCTGTATTGTGTGACTCTTTCAGTTTAAAGGAGATTACACAAAGAAGAATAGATGGGTTTGTATAATAACAGGATGTTTCTGCACATACATTGGCGACTCATTTTCTGATAGTAACATTAGAATTTTTTAGATTAGGGGGGCTTAAACCACTATTATCATTGTAACCATTGTTGTAGATTTTAACTGTTCAAAGTTTTAATATGGAATAGCCTGGACTTCTTATCTCATGTTGGTCCATGTGAAGATCTGAGACTAGAAGATGTAATGATTGGATCAGGTGAAATACAGGATCAAGGATTAGAAAGAGAAATAAATATGTTTTTTTTTAAAGAATGCATTTTAAGAGTTCAGCTTGTAGTCATATAAACAAACAATTATTGAACAAACAGCTCTTGGCCCTACTGGTGCTATTGTGCAATTCACAAATGTTGGATGTGGAGAAAAAGTTGCTGCAATCCAGAACTTTCTGGTAAAAATCACTAAAAATCATTTATTGAGCAAATCCACACAAAATCAGTGTTATATAAAAAAATCAAGAGGTCACTGATAGAATGGTGAGTGGACAGCATCTGAATTCACGTCATCTACAGTACAAGGAATGACTGTGTAAAAGGTTGATATGTTAAACATATTCTTGACCAATCACTACTACATTATGGAGGACCACAAGAGTCATGCAAAATGTAATAAAGAACTTCAATATTTAATAACTACCTGGACAATAAAAATAGCAATTAATAGACTTGTTTAAAAATTCATTAATATATCTATAAATAAATAGACAAAGTTACAAAAAAAATCATTATGTAACATTTTATTAGGCAATAAAAAGTGAGATTATAAAAATAATGTAGAAATGAAATATTAATCCATTAATAAATAGTTTAAAGTAATATAACAATTTACAAAAACAACATAAAACACTCAATAAGTTCATCATTTTAAATTGCATTTATAAATTCTTAATTAAATAATGGAATTTCAAAATGTATTTCAAAAAGTGATTTAAAAAGAGAAATAAATAACTGGATTTATAAATTGAACTACAAAGACGGGTTTAAATTAGGCATTTAAAAGGGCATTTCCGTTTAACATTTCTGTTTTCATTTTCCCGATGGTTCTCCTTATTCTTTTCGCTATTTGATTTGCTTTTCATTTTAGTCTCTCTATTTAGCTTTTCCGTGACTCTTTGGGTCCTTGCAAATGGTCAAATGAGAAAGGCAAATTAGCTATGGCCAGGTGGATGTAACAAGCTCGCTGATTGGCTCTGATTGTACGTCATGCACAGATTTATAGATCTCGGATGAGGACCCAAAGAGTCAAAAGCTAAATAGAGATTCTCATTATTTCAAAATTGGTCCATGGTTTCCATGCTAGACTTGCAGCGTGAATAAATTTCCGCGCAAGGCAGCATGGGGAAACCCAGGCTAATCAGAGATGGCAGTAGTAAGGTAAATGCTACGGATTGCAGCTTTGATTTTATACAGTTGTTTCTCTTACAACCAGTGAAAGCCTGTTTTTTTTAGTTTTGGCCTATATAATGGTACATTTCTGTGCTTGCAGAAACCCCTGTTTCCTGTCTTGCCTGGTTAACTTGTATTCTTCAGTCGAGTGTATTTGATGAATGTACAGTATTTGGTGAAAGCATTCTATTAAAGAAATAGTTCACTCAAAAATGAAAACTCTTATGTTGTTACAAACCTGTTTAAATTTCTTTGTTTTGGTGAACACGAAGGAAGATATTTTTAGAAGTGTTTGTAACCAAACCGATCATGAGAAAAAAATATAATACTGTGAGTGATCAGTTTGAACAGTTTTTGGACACTCCTCCAAATCATTGAATTCAGTGTTCCAATTACTTCCATGGCCTCAGGTGTATAAAAGTCATCTAAGATGCAAACATTTGTGAAACAATGGGTCGTTCTCAGGGGCTCAGTGAATGCAAGCGTGGTACAGTGATAGGTTGCCACCTGTGCAGTAAGTCCATTCATGAAATGTCCTCACTACTGAATATTCCACGGTCAACTGTTAGTAATATTATAACAAACTGGAAGCAATTGGGAACAAAAGCAACTCAGCCACGAAGTGGTAGGCCACTTAAAATCACAGAGCGGGATCAGCGTATACTAAGGCGCACAGTGCGCAGAAGTCGGTAACTTTTTGCAAAGACAATAACTACAGACCTCCAAACTTTGTGTGGCCTTCAGATTAGCTCAAGAACAGTGCATAGAAAGCTTCAGGGAATGGGTTTCCATGGGCAAGCAGCTGCATTTAAGCCTTACTTTACCAAGGACTATGCAAAGGATGCATTGGTGTGAAGCACGCACCTACTGCACTCTAGAACAGTGGAGACGTGTTCTCTGGAGCGACAAATTTCACTTCTCTGTCTGGCAATTCGATTGCCGAGTCTGGGTTTGGTGGTTGCCAGGAGAACTTTACTTGCCTGACTGGACAATTTTATGCTCCCATCTTTGACTGTGCACCAGTGCACAAAGCAAGGTCTATAAAGACATGGATGAGCGAGTTTGGTGTGGATGAACTTGACTGGCCTGCACAGAGTCCTGACTTCAATCCAGTAGAACATCTTTGGGATGAATTGGAGCGGAGACTACGAGCGATGCCTTCTCGTCCAACATCAGAGTCTGACCTTACAAATGTACTTTTAGGAGAATGGGCAAAAATTCCCATAAACACACTCCTAAACATTGTAGAAAGTCTTCCAAGAAGAGTTGAAGCTGTTATATCTGCAAAGGATGGGAAAACTCCATATTAAACCCAATGGATTAAGAATGGGATATCATTCAGGATCATGTGCATATAAAGGCAGATGTCCCAAAACTATTGGCAATACAGTGTATCTTTCTTGATGTTCATCAAAACTTGATACAGGTTTGTAACAACAGGACAGTGAGTAAATGATGAGAGAATTTTCATTTTTGGGTGAACTATTCATTTAATATCATTATCTCGTGTTTGACGGAGGTGCCATCTAGGCTTTTGCATCTGAGGTCCTGTGTGATAGTAAGGTACAGTATGAAGGAATGTGTTTTCCAGTCTTACCTCCTGTCCACTGAAAAACATCCAAAGACATTTGCAACACTACAGATAGACATATTTGGATAGAAAATATTCTAAAAAAAAAAAAAGGGTGGTGATTTTCAGACACAGAGCTCTGCTTCAGCCTGTTTTGCTGTTTTCAGCATGGAGAAAACTGCATTCCTTGAATAGGTGATGTGTGTTTAAAAAATACCTCTATGAGGTGTTTGGAAGTGCATTGTTGGGCAGATTGTTGGGCAAACCCTTACTGGTTTGCCACATCTATTAGTTTAAGCTTATACCACCACATACACATTTGCTCATCAGTACATATCTCTTTCTTCTATGTCAGAAGAACTGACTAAAGGGCTGTTCACATTGTACCGATAAATATAACATTAACTTCAACGATAACTATATTAGTGTCCACATTATAACGATAACTTTATGCTAATTCCCTCACGCGCAGGGCACTCGCGCAAATACTTGCCTTTAAAGCGACACTAGTTTTTGCTCTTTAATCCCCCTACAGGTTTGAAGCGGAATTGTCCATTAGCACTGTCGTAAATAATTTAGCCTACTGCAGCAAAGCTGGCTCTGATTGGATTGTAGGTCTGCCGCAAAGCAAGTTTTTGTAGTTTTCACTCGTACTATAGGACCGCAACCCGACGGTTGGAAACTTCGTTAGTGCGTTTTTGGCCGATAGAGGGCTGCAAAGCGAATGTGAAAGTGCTGTTCACCCTGTTTCGAGTAGATGAACCACTGAAACTTTTTTGGAAACGTTATTTTAAGGTAAAAAAAACTCTTTAGTGTTGCTTTAATGACATTAACTTTAATTGAATATTTTTTGTAATAAAAACTGTTGCAATTGTTTACATGTCACTGAATATCTAAATATACTGTTCTTGTTGCATTTACACAGCGGGTAACCAGCAGATGTCCTCAACACGCTGCGTTTCAGTCTAAACAGTGAATCTAGTTTGTGTAATATAAGTTGATATCTTACTTTTTGGCGTAGTGTGGTAAGAAAAAAGCATTACGTAGTGAATTTCACAGCAACTGCATCAGCGCTGGATACCTGAGGTAATTTTATGTTAATTTTAAGACCTCCGCATTGAGCTTTTCTACTGTCATTTCAAGTGCGTGTGAAGACTGTCAATGGTTTATCGTTCATCAGGTGGGGAAAAATCGCAAAAAGTGATCTCAACGATATCCTTCGTTGTATCTTTATCGTTATAGTTATGGTGTGAACTCCGCTTTTGTCTTTTATATAAAACGATTTTCAACACTAAATTAGTTATAGTTTTTAACAGTGTAGCATGGCTTTAATTGTCTGGCTTTCAAAAAATGGTAAGTGCAAAATAAAATAAGAAAATGTGTGTCATTATAAAACAGAAGGCATGCTAAGTGATCAGACATAAAGATAATCTTTGGAATTGTTGGACATGGAAATACAAACAAACAACATAAGTTTTTTTTTTGGGGGGGGGGGGGTTATGAGAAGTGAATTTAAACATAAGTGCTGCACAGTAATGTATAATACTGTATATCAAACAGGACATATAACAAGAACAGATGGCTCAATTGATAGAGCATTATTTTAGCAGTGCAAAGGTTGTGAGTTTGGTTCCCAGGAAACAGCCATACTGATATAAAATATATAGATTGAATGCAGCATAAGTCACTTTGGATAAAACGTCTGCCAAATGTAAACATAAAATCAAACTACTGTATGTCCTTTTTTAATCCAGTTTATAGTAGTCGATTCAGGTTGTAGACAGTACAGACATACAAGCTCTCTGTCTGACATCATGACTCAGGCTGAACTGAGTAGTCAGCTGGAAATATTCATAACTTCTTGAAACTCCCAGCACTGTGGTAAATATTTTTTTAAACCTAAAGTGAAGAGACATGTTGCTGCTACTCTCTCTCTCTCCCTCACACACCCACCCACAGAGAGTTATGTCTGTGGCTCTATCCTCATGTGTCTGAACATACTCACATTGGTATTTCCCTCATTCAAAGCCACTTATTTAACATTGGGTTTAGTCAGCTTTTTGACATGCTGTTTAAAGAGTGTGACAATGAAAAGAATTGAATGCTGTCAACAAGTCTCCCATTTTCAGATGGATTACCACGTGTTGATCAGGGAGCACAACATCTTGGCCATTCCCATATGTTAAAATCTGTTGTTGATGGTGCAGGAGTTTCTAATAATCTGATTCATATTTTACTATTCTGTGATTATTGAGTTGTTTTCAAACATGCCAGTGGAAATGTACAATAAGAACTTACACAGTGTTGTCTCACTATTGACCTGAAAGAATGCAGGAGCAAAAAGGTGCCCATGTTGCTGCCTGAGCAAAAATGTTTTAATAAATTGCAGACTTTTTGCATATTTCTGTGAGTTGATATGTCTTGTACTATGTACCGTAGTGTTGTCATGATACCAAAATTTTAGTAGTTGAAACCATTCAAATTTCATAGTTATTTGTACCAATTTCCAGTGGCAGCTGGTGACTTCTTTTTGAGGGCGAAGCTCGTTACAACATGTATTTAGCCCGTCATGTGTGTTGCTTGTCATGTCAAAATATGTGTTCGTTGCGTCATGTGAACTATGATTATCATGCATCTTGTCAAAATACGGCCCTGCTGCACATGCGACTAAAGGGTTTATGATAAAAGAGACGCTCATGTTTGCCAGAAACTCTCTTAAATTCATGCGTAATCAGAGTTTAGTGTTAAGTTAGTGTCTGTCAAATATTTTTTAAACGTGAGCTGTAATTGACCCTTTCGACCTGTGTGCAGCAGGCACTTATTTTGACAAGACACATGATGGACATGGTTCACATGACGCAACAAACGCATATCAGGGTTTTCCTGCAGAAAATTTGTTAGTTAAGGTGGTAGGGTTGGGCGGGGCCATGGGAGTGGCAATCAAAGGGGCGGGGTGTAGCGTCATGGTAAAAATTTAAATATTTTGATTAGGGCTGCACGATATATCGAAAATGTATCGCCATCGCGATAACTGTGTAAGCGATATGCATATCGCAGGGAGCTGCGATAACTTGCATTTATTTTACGTGTCTATCATTTGTGTGTTGCATGCGTAGATCGTCCAAATTACACCGATCAGAAGGTGGTTCCTACACACTTACTTTACTTGGGCGGCTCTCTCAAGTATATTAACAACTGCCCACGTATATTTAGCATCAAATTTGGTCTTTTTTTGTCCGTGATAATGACATTATGTGTGCGAGCACGTCGTGTCTTTTCTGATGAGTTCGCTGTGCGTTCGCGTGCTTTCTGTTTCTCGATGAATTAGGTGCGACGCAAAGCTCAGTGTCACATTGTATCCTTCCATGTTCCTGAACTTGATCATAGTTGTATCCATTAGATGTCTTCACGGAAGGACACAAGTCTATATTTTGAAAGGTCAGTCGGGTCCGACTCGGTCCCATTTTAATTACTTCAGGACGGTACCGGGTCTGTTTAAACCCAAGTCGATCAGAGACGGCCGTGAAGAGTCAGCGCTAACGCACTATAGCGCATGTGCAGTCTCAAGCGTGCCTCCGGTTTCTATGGTGATGAAAACTTACTCTTGTTTATATAAAGTGACGGCCACGCGGTGCACTTTCTTTCTCCCATGTTTATAGTATTATTATCAATGAACCGTCTTTTTATATCTAAATGTTTGCTACAAAGATGGTAGCAAATAACCAATGTTAATGCCAAGCCCATATTGTACTGAACGAGCAGCTCAAACTGTCAAACATCACGTCATGCTGAATCTACATACTTTACATAGAGTATACTTTTGAATCTAAAATAATGACGGATTAAGCTCTTTTAATCTGCAACAGAGGAATAGAAAGAGAGGCACTTTTACTGCTTCTACACAAACCTATCAACTTTATAATCCATAGACCACCTGCATTGTCTATCATTATACATTTTATTGTATAAAGTTAGTCTTTCTACACCTCTCACAATGTTAATAAATCCCTTTAAAGGGGGTCATATTCACAAGTTCATTCAGCTTTGTTCATGTCAAAGAGAAAGGAAAGAGAGTTTGGAGTGGTTGGATTTATGAAATTAATATAAATATTCAATAAATCAAAGTACTGCGTTATGGTCACACATTACTAGTTTTTTGTCACATGTAATAGTTTAATTACATCTTAAGAATATGCATTACCTCTTTATTTCATTGCATATCTAAATGCCTAAATAAAAGCAAATAAAAAATTAATTTCTCTTAGTAAGACATATCGCAAGGCATATCGCCATCGCACCCACCAACAGAACTATCGCATATCGCATATTTTCTCATTATCGTGCAGCCCTAATTTTGATTAAAAACACTCAAATAAAACTTAATTTTGAAGAAACTATGACGGAAAATGAACACATACTAGATTATTAATGAATTAAATGTTTTTAACAGATACCTCTAACGGGAATAGCTGCGTGATGAAGTGAAACGAAAGGGTTAATAAACACAAATTGAAGCAGATGTTGTAGAACGTCTGTCGAACGATGATAGATAGCGTGAAGATTGTAAAAACTGATTATTTTCCACTATTAATTACATTATCTTAAAGGAGTGTAACTACTGTAGCATGTAAATAATGCACATAAATAAAGTGAGCAAGAGCGCTCAACAATTATATCGAATCAACAGGCACGTGCAAACTAGCTAGCAGGTTGCTCAAACAACAAAATCACCAGCTAACTTACTTTAAATTAGCAAGAACTGTAGACTAATAATATAACAGGCTTAAATAAACCCAAAACATAAGTCCACTTACAGTTCTCACGAACACCGGTTTAATCAACTGGCTGTCCTCCAGACATTGACGGACCACGTCTTTCTCTCATTTCGACCGTGTGGCGCGCGTGCCCACTCGCGGTGTGAAGCGCTTCGGCGCTATTCTCCGAGATGCACTTGATGGCCTTTGGTGCAGCGAAATTATATATATTTTTTGGACGACCTAGTTAAGGCAGTAGGGTTTGCCATCTTAGGCGGGCCGCCCGAACTGCAAAGTGCTGCAGGAAACCCTGCATATTTTGACATGACAAGCAACAGACCTGAAACTTCGAACACATATTTTTAAATTTGCGTCCCTTGGAAGATAAGTCACCGGTCGCTATCAAAGCAAAACACAAATGCTAATTGAACAACACACTCAAGCTGTGTAAAAGTCCCAAATTAGTCATGTTCTCCCATTTATTTTACTGACTTGATACTGAAGAACTGATACTTTTGACAAGTGCCATGTCACATGTATATTGATAGTCAGCTTTTTAGGCTTCTGTGTGGGGATAAGAGTGTTTTTTTAGGATTTGTGTTCTTACTGAGGAATGAGGTAAATTGTGACCTGCATTAGGTATAGTGGTGAGTGACGCCTCTATTCTGTTTCTTAACCCACACCTCATGCAAACATTGTGAAATTTTCTCATCATATTACGAATGACAAACTGGACACTCAGACACAATCTTACACCTGGTGACCGTTCCTATAGCAACTACACGGGTCCTGTCGTGACCCATGTCATCTCCTGATAGGGTCACCTGTTACCCCTCACCCGACACCCGAGATGTCCCTAGAGAGAGAGACACACAGTAGACAGAGAGCCCTTTGAGGTTGTGAAACATGTGCGTTTTAGCTCTTATTTCCTCTTACTATCATTCTTTGTCTAGCACGCTTTCACAGTGCTATTTAATCCTCCATTCTAGATTTGGCTTCATTAGCGGGTGAGATCAATCTCTTTAACTAAAGAGGACTGACTAAAGTTGATTTTAAAGTATTTGCGAGGACGTTATTCGTGATTTTATATTTTTTAAATGTTCATGCAAACAGCTTTATGACTCATTGTCTGTAACTTTAGACTGCAGTGTCCCTCTTAAGGCCTCCACCCTATTATTACTCTCATGTAATTGACTAAATGTGTTTCAGTTTTATATAAACACATTTTGGCTTGTTGAAGAGGTGAAATCAATTCCCATTTTTCCCCTCAAGTTTATATGATACAGTCACAACGAGTTTCACAAAGCTAAGTAGATGCAACAAACAGATTCTGGTGTATTCCCAAGTTGCTCATAGTGGAGATTTCTGTTTGTTGTAAGTTTAAAAAAAACAGCTGGTCTGAAGTTAATATTTGAGCTCATCACTTCAGAATGTGAAATTACTCTGAATAAAAATATTGACGACGCCAAACACAAAGAATAAATCATCTTTAATAAAGGATCAGTTCACCCAAAATGGAAATTAGACCATATTTTACTCGCTCTTAAGCCATCCTAAATATAACAGTCTGAATAAATAATATCCTGGCTCTTTTCATCTTTATAATGCCATTGGATAGTGCCCCATTTTTAAAGCTAATCTAATCTATACAGTTGTGTCTTCATCTCAGAATATCCGCATGAAACGGGACACTATCCAATTTCATTATAAAGAGGAATAGAGCCAGGGTATTATTTAAAGGGACATTTCACAAGACTTTTTTAAGATGTCAAATAAATCTTTGGTGTTCCCAGAGTACATATGTGAAGTTTAGCTTAAAATATCATTTAGATAAATTATTATAGCATGTTAAAATTGCCACTTTGTAGGTGTGAGCAAAAATGTGCCGTTTTGGGTGTGTCATTTAACATGCAAATTAGCTGATCTCTGTACTAAATGGCAGTGGCGTGGTTGGATAGTGCAAATTTAGGGGCGGTATTATCCCCTTCTGACATCACCAGGGGAGCCAAATTTCAATGACCTATTTTTTCACATGATTGTGGAGAATAGTTTACCAAAACTAAGTTACTGGGTTGATCTTATTCACATTTTCTAGGTTGATAAAAGCACTGGAGACCCAAGTATAGCAATTAAACATGGAAAAAGTCAAATTTTCATGGTATTTAATATAAATCTGACTGTGTTTGAAAGAAGCAAGTCATATAAACCTAGGATGGCTTGAGTTTGAGTAAAATATGGGCTTCCAAATTTTTCATTTTGAGGTGAACTATTCCTTTAATATTACTTTATATAGTGGGGCTGCTTAATATATTAAGAAATTTGAGTATATTTATTTAACATGTAACTAAGAGATTTGAATTAAAACAGATAGTATGTATGTACATCATGTCTGTTAATTTCTTTGTTATATGAAGATCATGTTTAATTCTCCGTTCTGTTGCTTGTGACAGTCAGGTGATGAGTGAACATGGAGGCTGGATCGGTGGTGCGTGCCGTGTTCGAGTTCCTGCCCAGCGTGTCAGAAGAACTTCCTCTGTTTACTGGTGATGTCATCGAAGTTCTTAGCGTTGTCGATGAATTCTGGCTGCTTGGTGTCAAAGATGGAGTCACGGGTAAAATCTTGCTCAAACTCACACACCTGTAATGTTCTTACTTTTATTTTACACTATTAATATCTTTTCTGCTGTTTTTCAGGCCAGTTTCCCAGCACTTTTGTGGAAGCTGTTACGATTCCCAGCACTAAGACAGGAGAGAATCTGTATGTGTGCATCAATGATTTTCATTCTGCAGAGCCTGGAAACTTACCCTTAAAGAGAGGTAGATACACCTCATGCTTAGTTATATAACATATTATATATGCATCATTGTCAATCGCTTTGTATTACAAAGCAAAAATCTTAAACGTTATTGCTGTTCAACCAGGTCATTGTCTTTTGAGAGCAACCACACCTCCCTCTCGGTTATAAATTATGCCATTTGTCTGGCACAAATAGTGTTGCATTATTATTACACATTCAAATAGCCTTTAGCAGTATATTTTTGAGCATGCTTGTGCTGTTACTAGCTTTGCATAATTGTTTAGTCAATCTGGGGCTAAAACAACACCAACACTGCATGCAAATAAACTGCACTATTGGCAAATCATCAGTCAGCGTTTTCTGCCCACACTGTTTTTTTTTTTAGCTTTAAGATTTATAGAGGGTCTATCTTGGCTATGGCAGAATCTAAAGTTAGTGAAAGATCAAAACTGGACTACATTTAATGTCATTCTAACATTTATATAAAATACTGTACGTTTATCAGTTCTAAAGGAAATCCTAGCGAGCAATAGCCGTCATTTCATTGTCTAGGTTAACTATAGACCCGAAATAGTCTGGCTGTGAGTAACCCACTTATAGCCATAATAACAATAACTTGCGAGATGTATGATCATGTAACAAAGATCATCATTGATTACAAAGCGTTTATTTATATTACTTAATTTATTTTTGGGCTATGATTAGATGAACATTAAATGCATAGTTCACCCCAAAATGAAAATCTGTCATCATTTACTCGTCCTTATGCTGTTTTAAACCTGTACGAGTTACTTTGTTGAACACGAAGATTTTAATAAATGATGGTAAGCACATAGTTGACGTTAACTTCCATAGTATTTGTTTTCCTACTATGGAAGTCAATACTTCAACTGTGTAGTTTAGTTACCATCATTTATTAAAATATCTTCATTTGTGTTCATCAGAATAAGGAAACTCAATCTCAATGTGTGGTTGAAAATACCATTTATAAGCACTGATCCCAGTTCACCACTAGATGTCACTGGTTTTGTTTTTATAATGAAGAGTAAAAACAATAGGTTTTTCAGAAATGTTGAACTATGTATTAATGTTTTTCTTTTGCCTCTTTTAGCTATGTATTGTTCTGACTTTTGTATTGTTGACTTGAAGAGCAATCTTTGTGTTTGGTGTTTTACACTGATTGTTTATGTTTTATATATGTTTAGATGGATGTATCAGTCAGAACTGTGCAGAAGTCTTGTGTGGAAAACATACACTTTCTTAGTTTTTTGTAAAAAGCTTAAGCTGCTGAATTTGTTTTCCGCTATCATGTTCAGCAAGGATCATAATTTATGAGTTTAACACAATAGGAGGCGGAGCATTCAGTGTGGAATGTGACCCCTGTGATCCCAATGAACATTTTGGCTACTATTGTTGTGTGTCTTATGTTTGCAGACCGAAACTGACCACGGTAATGACTTCAGTAGTGCAATGCAAACTAACTTGAGGTCAGAGGTCAGGGGAGAGCTTCACACAGCTCAAATGCTATTTGCAAGAACAACATAAAGAAAAAATTGTGTTTGTCTATTGCCCTGTGTGTGAACAAATATATTATCACAATTAAACACCTGCTAGATATATTTCTGTTTGCATTTAAAGGGACACTCCACTTTTTTTGAAAATATGCTTATTTTCCAGCTCCCCTAGAGTTAAACATTTGATTTTTACCGTTTTTGAATTCATTCAGCTGATCTCCGGGTCTGGCGCTACCACTTTTAGCATAGCTTAGCACAATCCATTGAATCTGATTAGACCAGGGATTCCCAAAGTGTGGTACGCGAGCTGCCACCAGGGGGTGCGCGAGAGGAAAAATGTAATGGCGGTCTGTTTCTAAAAGTGGGATTTTTCCATACAATAAATAATTAAAAAATGAACAGTAAACATTTCCTTTGTAATCGCTTTTAAATAAAAAACTATAATTTTTTAGTTTTTGATAGAAACGTAGAAGACAGCTGCTGTCTTTTTCTACGCACTGCTCTTCTGTTATGCACTGCAGCCGATATGTGTGCCAACTCGTTTCATTCATTCCATATATATTATAAATATGCTCAACTGGCTGAAATCAGGGAAACTTAACTGTCAAGTGTGGGACGTCTTATGATAAAGTTGTTAGTCACGAAGGAGAAGAGGGACCAAGAGAGAGAGACTTTTTTATGGCAAAAATATAAATAATGAAATGTGACGTGATATGGGCACGTCTAATGCACAGGATACGCGAGCAATGTGTTTTTATGCATGGTAAAGAGACCGCCAATGAATTATATAAAAAAATACATAAATACTTACAAAGACACTGTAGAGAACTTATTAAAAGCTTTCATTTAATTTTGTTTCAAACTTGAGCTATTATAATGAATCTGCAAACTATTATACACCTACTATTATACACTCATCTACGCTGAGCGAAGCTGCGTCTGGTCGTAGTTTCAGATGGTGCAACAGGCGTAAATATTTTTCACAATGTCGGACGTAGCTAAGCCCGCGTAGGACCCAACTTCTTAATGTCTGGCTGGTGCAACCGGCCCCTGGTTATTTGGGCATGATTAAAAAGTCTTTATGGCGAGAAAACAAAGCTTTTTTGCAGGGTTTTTTTTAAGTGGGGATTGGGGGTGCGCCAACCCGGTTGGGACATAGAAGGGGGTGCGCAGAAAAAAAGTTTGGGAACCCCTGGATTACACCATTAGCATCGCGCCTAAAAATAACCAAAGAGTTTCTATATTTTTCCTATTTAAAACTTGACTCTTCTGTAGTTACGTCGTGTACCAAGACCGACGGAAAATTAAATTTTCTAGGCAGATATGGCTAGGAACTATACTCTCACTCTGGCGTAATATTCAAGGACTTTGCTGCCGTAACATGGCTGCAGGAGGTGCAATGATATTACGTAGTGCCCAAAATAGTCCCCTGCTATTGAAAGATACTAAGGGGACTATTTTCGGCTGCTGCGTAATATTATTGCGCCTCATGTAGCCATGTTACATCAGCAAAGTCCTTGATTATTACGCCAGAATGAGAGTATAGTTCCTAGCCATATCTGCCTAGAAAATCACACATTTAATTTTCCGTCGGCCTTAGTACATGATGTAACCACAGAAGAGTCAAGTGTTAAATAAAAAAAAGTTATTTTTTTAGGCGCGATGCTAATGGTCTAATCAGATTTAATGGATTATGCTAAACTATGCTAAAAGTAGTAGCGTCAGACCCAGAGATCAGCTGAATGGATTCCAAAATGGTACAAATCAAATGTTTAACTCAGAAGTGGAGTGTCCCTTTAAGGTATTTAGCACATGTCTGTAATTATAACCGCTTACAAAACATGATTTACTGTAAATACAGCTCAGTTCTACAGTAAGACAAACAAAACTTACACATAATACAATCCCACCTAAATCCACAATCTAATCCATCTTAAACCCAATATAAATAATGTAAATATTTGGATTGGCACCTCTTTACTCTGCAAACAATTGTCTGAATGGTAAGCAGAACTGTAGCTCGTGCAATTGTGTTAATATGTTTGTTCATACTCCGATCTGAAGACAAAGTCTGTTATGCTGTTAGTGAATAGCATAAGAGTTATGTAAAGATCGACTAGTCATTCAGAAAACTCTTTGGCCAGCTAGACCATTAGTAAAATACTGTTTGTAGTTTTGCATATTTATACAGTAAAAATCTTTAGCTTTCATGGCATATGCTGGGAGGCCCTCCAGAATTTATTTGCAATAGTTATTGAAACAACTTTGTCTGTGCGATTAATTGCTAGTGTTCTTGTAAAGATTCATTTGTGAGGTCTTGAATTTTCTGACACCTATTAAGTGATCATCCTGCTTTCTTTGCCGTAGGTGATGTAGTTGCTGCTGAAGATGCGGTGGAAGCGGTATGGATGAGAGGACGAAATGCATGGGGCTCACGTGGACTGTTCCCCACGTCGTGTGTTAAAGAGCTGGCGCTCTCTGGTCAATCCAGGCAGCTTTCGGAGCGCAGTGCGGCTGCCCAGGCCTCCGAGCTCCCCCCGCATGCCCTCGGTCAAGCTCGTGCTCTCATGAGTCTCCACGCGCAGCTAGACGAGGAACTGGACTTTCGTGAGGGTGATGTCATCACCATCATAGGCCTGCCTGAGTCTGGCTGGTTTCAGGGTGAGCTTGACGGAAGGACAGGGATTTTCCCTGAGGGCTTTGTGGAGCTGTTCGGGCCCCTGCGCTCGCCACAGGAGGAGCCCGAACCTCAGATCCTCGAACAGTATTCGGCTTACAGCACGGAGGAAGAGGTGAGGGACGAGGAGGAGAGAGATGAGGAAAGTCCAGTGGAGACACAACAGCAGGTTGAAGAGGAAGAGGAGGAGGTAGAAGAGGGAGCAGTCTATGGTGTAGCGCTTTATGAATTTCGGGCAATTGAGCCCGGCGAGCTGGACTTTGATGTTGGGGATAGGATACGTATCTTGGCCACACAGGAAGATGGTTGGTTGGAGGGGCAAATACATGGCAGGAGAGGAGTTTTCCCTCATCGATTTGTCAAGATGGAGGGGCAGCTGCCGGTTGCACCACAACCGGAGACTTTAGTTAGGGAAATTTGTGAGCCTGAGAGGCATGAGGAGGAAGTGTGTTACACTCCAGATTATATCTCGACTCCACAGGATTACATAATACCAGAATATGGGCAGGATTGGGCTACTCAAGAAGACCACACAGTGTGGGACCTGGATTACTTTGAGCGCAGGGAGGAAGAAAGAAAAGAGGAAGATGTTCAATACTCGCTCTCCAATATAAATTCTCAAGAGTCAAAAACAATGCAAAATCAATCACAAATTCTAAGGAAAGAGAGACCCCCACCTCCTAACACACAACCCCACAAAGCGAGTAGCTCGGCCCAAACCAGGACCAGCAAAGGCAGTCACACTCGCCCCCAGTTGCCTCCTAGACCCAGTCTGCAAGCCCTCAGCAACAGACAGTACAGCACCAGTTCCCACACCGGCTTACGAGAAACTCCACGAGCACCACCCACTAAAACCTCACCCAATTCCACCTGGACAAGAAACAAAGGCCACTATGCCTCTCATGACAGCAGGCTTCCCTTCAGCAGTAAAATTTCGACTCGATCTGGTGCGAAGAATAGGCAGAAGGTGACCCGGCACGCAAGCGTCAGTGATGCAGACCTTATATCTAATGGTCGCAGGGACTGTGATGCATGGTTGCAGGGATCGAGCTCCAATGGATTACCTACATCTCAGACGACTGGGGCTGTGAATCTGTCAGCAGGTGATCTTGAAACCAAGCTCTCCCAGCAGCTGATCGAGTTCGAAAACAGTTTACCGGGTCGAGGGAACGGAGCGACAGAACAGAGCCGATGGGAGGAGCTCAGCGCCGGATGGGGCAACAAAGTGTCCCGCCACTACTCCATTATGGACTACAGCAGTGAGAATGACATCATTCGTGGCTCCTCCCATTCCCCAGTCGACCACCTGTTCCTCCACACTCCCTCCCCAGCTGGCTCCGCCCCCTCCTCTCTGGAGAGGAGAAAATCCCTACGCCCACCTCCTCCTCGACCACGGGTCCTAAGGCCACCAGCTCCTGCAAATTCACAGTGTCCACTTACCATTGCTCCTCAGCCTTACAAACCGGCACGGCCGGCACCACGCCCACCTCCTCCATGCCCCCGCCCACCTCATCCCGCATCCAACCCCTTCTACCATATGCCAGAAGAGGATGAGGTAGTTGAGGAGGTGGAGGATGCAGAGGATGCTCTGGAGAAAGAGATGGAGAGAGAAAAGGAGCAGTACAGGTTGCTTCTGAGGCTGGAGGAGGTGGAGAGAGACATTGATATTTACTCTCACACAGCTCAGGAGCTTCAGGTCATGCTGGAAGAGGAGCAGGATGAGACCTCGAGACAACAAGCACTAGAAAATCTGGAGTTCTGCACGTATACCATAGAAACACTGACTCTGGAACAGCAGCAACTACAAGGTAAGAGTCCAATTTCGCTATTCAGTCTCAGTTTAGCATATTTTGATTTAATGTAGGCATTAATCAAAATGTGACCCTGGACCACAAAACCAGTCATAAGGGTACATTTTTGGAGTTTTAATGAAAGTTTAAATTTATACATCATCTTAAAGTTAAATAAATAAGCTTTCCATTGATGTATGGTTTGGTAGGATTAGATGATATTTGACTGAAAATATTTGAAAATTTGAGGGTGCAAAAAATCGTAATATTGAGAAAATCACCTGTAAAGTTGTCCAAAGGAAATCACTCACAAAAATGAAAAGCGGGGTGCATGATTTTTGGAAAACAGTTTGGAAAAAGAGACTCGGGCCGAGTACCGAAACACACTTGTAGCTAATCAGCAGTAAGGGGTGTGTCTACTAACCGACATCGTTGGCTGGGTTGCGTAAGTCTGGGCGGGTCTATCAAAAGAAGGTCCAGATTCTATTGGGGTAGGGGTGTGTTTGTTTAGGTGATTGTCAATGTCAACATTGGCTTTCAGAGATCATGCACCCCGCCTTTAAAGCGTAACTAAACCCCTGGTCAGAGCCTGACTCCACCCACTGGCAATATTTGAAAAATGCAAGAAAAGTGGGCAGATCCCAACTGAGATAGAGGAGACGAACTAAGTGTGGTGAGATCGTAACAAGGGCGTGGTGTGCTTGAACCTGCTTGCGTCACGAGGCATTTTTTGGACCGAACATCCAATAGGAAATTTCAACCGCAGTAGCCACCGTTCAACCTGAAGAGGGCAGCACTCAGAAAAACATCAAAAAACTTACTAAAATCAATGAACAGCACTAATAAAGCCCCATTCTTAGAGATCATA
This sequence comes from Misgurnus anguillicaudatus, assembly GCF_027580225.2. Lineage (NCBI taxonomy): Eukaryota > Metazoa > Chordata > Actinopteri > Cypriniformes > Cobitidae > Misgurnus > Misgurnus anguillicaudatus. Next base: position 25,771,125 of record NC_073340.2, read on the forward strand.
AAAAAAGTTGGTTTAGGGTTTAGTTACTCTTTAAGTTTTAATATAATTATGGTAGAAATGTACAAAATATATTCATGGAACATGACCTTTACATAATATCCTAATGATTTTATTTTTATATCAAAATAAAAATCGATCATTTTGAACTATACAATGCATTGTTGGCTATTGCGATGTAAAACTTTTTCTTTATACAACCAGTATGTATTATTTAATTAGCGTGTCCTGTAAGTTTTTATTTACATTTTTTACAGTATAATAAATCAATTATAACACAATAAAACTAAATATCCATTATGAACAATAATCATATTAAAATGATAATTACTTGTTTTTTTGTTATGTAATGGTTTTATTATAATTCTCTTGTATTTATGCAATGTTCACAAACACAAATGAAAGCTTTCACATCACTGGCAAAAATGCTCAAACTGGCTCCTTGACCAAATATACTGTATATAAAAGGTAAAACAAGCAAGGAAGACACACCACAGCTTCAAAAACTAGAAATTAGTCTGCTCTCTGTGCTCAAAACCTTACCTATTTGCAACCATAAATTGTTCCAGTTTTTTTTATTTAATTAGGGATGCACTGATGTATCAACCTATATTCATATCGGCAGATAAAAGCATTTCCCCACTATCAAACAATTTATTTTTTAACAGCCGATTATTAGGGCAGATTATATCCTGGCTTGAAGCAAAACTATCGATATCAGTAAATACACTGAAAAAAATTATTCATTCAATTTACTCAGTTTTTTAAGGTAAGTGGTTGCAATCAATTTATTAAAGCTACATTTAAGCAAAAGTTTTTTATTTTATTTTCCTATTTTTTGTTTGTTTGTTTAAATGTAGCTTAAAGGACAAGTTCGGTATTTTACACTAAAAGCCCTGTTTTCAGATTGTTTATGATGAAATAGAACAGGTTTTGACTGAAATTTGGACATATGATGCTGGCCCGAGAATTTTCGGGTGTTTGTTTCATCACCCCTCACCTCTACAATGGGTGTATTGGTGCACTGGAACAATCCTTCCTAAAATCCATTAATCTTTCATTAACAAAGACGTGAAACTCACCGAGTGGTCAGGGGTGTTCACTGATATGCTCTCACAAAAATCACTGCAAAAGAAGCTTTCCAACAGGTTTTATCGTAGTTTTTGTCCAACTCCATGGACTTGTATTAGTTGTGCTGTGAGGTACGGTATTAATCCGCGCTGGGAACGTTGTTTGTATTCTTGCAATTGGCAAAGGTGGATTATCGCCACCCACTGGGCTGGAGTGTCTATTATTCAAGCTCTCAACGGAAGAATATACGGGTGTGAGGCGTTTGGAAAAATAGGTCTACAAGTTTACAACGAATGCTAAAACACCTGTTGGAAAGCATCTTTTGCAGCGATTTTTGTGTGAGCATATCAGTGAACACCCCTGACCACTCGGTGAGTTTCACGTCTTTGTAAACGAAAGTTTAATGCATTTTAGGAAGGATTGTTCCAGTGCACCTATGCAACCATTGTAGAGGTGGGAGGAGATACAACAAACATCCGAAAATTCTCGGGCCAGCATCATATGTCCAAATTTCAGTCAAAACCCGTTCTATTTCATCATAAACAATCTGAAAACAGGGCTTTAAATACCAAACTTGTTCTTTAAATAAATTAATTGAAACCACTTACCTTAAAAGAATTTAATAAATTGAATGAATCTGTTTTTTTTTCAGTATCATTCTAAGTAATCTGTATTGGTGCACATCGGTGCGTCCCTACCTTTAATATGTTACATTATTTTTGAAATTAATGTTGCCATAAGCCAAGTTAATAAGTCTATTACTGTATTTGCTGGTCACATGATCTGATAGAACTAACCGTTCCAGCTCATATCTTTTCTAGAAAACTACCAATGAGTGTGTTCAGCCATGCAAAGATTTCATTTCAATACCTGGATACCTGGATTTGCATAACACCGTTCTTGCGTGTGGCAGTGATTTTTAAAGCGTAAAAAATACCCACATCCATAACAGTCAGCTGTTTCAGGTCCAATGTATAATGCAGGTGTTCATGCTGAATGCTTTTGATATGTTGTTGAAACCATAAGAATACAGTAGTGGGTGTGTTTGTACACACAGCTTTTATGTTGAATTTCTCTATACAATGTGAGTCAACGTGACTTTTTTTCCTGTGAAATCTATCAATAGCAACATGTATAAGCCATTCTGCCGACAGCTTCTCAAAGGTGATGTACGTTATAAGTAATTCCTATCCAGGAATGCTGACTCAGTTAGTCTCTCAACACTGTTGTGTTATATTCAAAGGTCTCTCATAGACGCTTTCTGATTGACCTTCACACCTTGCCAAGGTATAGATAATGTGTGGATGAATGCTGTGTTAACACAGTATTGGCTGTTGAATATTGAATTTTCCATTTAAAAACGGTGGCAGAAACATAGATATTATTTTTATATATGTCAGTGAAGTAGATATGTAATTATGATTTTAAAACCTTTGGAAAAGCATTACCATTGTTTTACTATATTATATGTGTGGAATGCTGGACCTTTCCCATGTACATATGAAATACATTCTGAACCTATAGTGAGAGGAGGGCCTCTCTTCTCCATACCTCTCTCTGTATCTCTTTACCCTCGTAAATCCTGTCTCAGTCTTGCTTTAGTCCTATGGGAATGTGTTGGGAAATAATATTTTGTGGAGATTATGGGCACAAGTGGATTTAAAGCTCATCTCTGGAGCTCTCTGCTCCAGCCAGTGGTGCGTCTCACAGCTCTTTTCAGCCATGTTCTTAGAACCAGGACAACTCAACTAACAGGTGAGACATAAAGGATATTGAAAATGTGAGATAGATTGGGAGTATAGAAAGACCTCAGATGCAAAACGCTATTTCTGAATGGCCTGATGGTGGGATTAAGCAGATTTGAAGCGAAAGTATTTGAAGAGTTTGGTTCCAAAACGCAATAAATCCATTTTGACAAATTTCGGTAAAAACGTGTTTTCTATACAAAGAAAGTGACAAGATGAAAACCACTATTTTCTGTTACAAACTTTCACATAGCATCTTTAGGTTATAAAAACATAAAAAATTCAAATCCATAACTTGATTTTCAGAGATTTATTATAAAAACGAATTCTTTTTTCCACAAAATGCAATAAATCTATGACAGTTTTTTATTTCAAAATGCTATAAATCTATTAAATCAACGTATAAATGTGTATTCATCTTTACCATTTTAAATTTATTTAGTTGACTAGTGGTATACAATGATTAAAAAATAAACATTAATGGCATTAACCAAAACCCTTACTTTGTTATATTAAGAACACATTGCTGCGGTTATAGTTGACGTCGTCTCTTTACATTTTTGACAGCGATCAGCTGTAAAATGTTTTGGTCCCGCTCGATTTTCGTTGACTTTGAGTATAATAATGTAAAGTTTTTCATAAGATCCTCTGGGGTCAATGTTTTAGCATGAGAAGCTTGATGCTGTCGGGAGAAGCACCCGAGTGCCTCTCGCGGAAATTATTAGATGTTGATGGCTTACGTTTCTTTCCCGTCACAGAAAACCATCACATGTTTATCAATGCAATTAAAGTATTATTTTGTTTTGTTTGTTGATCACGAAGTACAAAGTAGTAGGGCTGTCACTTTTGTGAAAAAATCATTTTCGATTTTTAATATATAAGTGTTCATTGAATCGATTGTAAAATCGATTTTCCATATCTAAAAAGACGTTTCCATTTTCAATGCCAAATAACGGACAAACGTAAAGAGAGCGCTGGAAACGCACAAGTCAGCAATATTTCTTATTTTTTGTCATTAAGCTTCGTGCAGAATAACAAACAGCAACAGTAGTGCAACATTCTCGAAAAAAATATGCAGAGTGGACTGATGCCATAACATAAATAAAAAACATTACTGCAGGCTTCAAACCGGCTGCATTTATGATTTAGGCAATTCAAAAATTATTTTAAATAATGATTCAATCCATTTCAAACAATTGTTCAAAAACAAAACTTTAAATAGACTTACTTGAAGTTGAGAACAGGCTGTGTGTTTTTTTATTAAATGTAACAGACACTTAGGCGGCACTAGGCAGGCATAATGAAATGCGCAAAAAGGCTAGGGCCATTACAAATTATTGGTCAGGAAAACAAGTTGATCATGAACATTTTCGGGGTCCAGAGCGTTTTTTATTCATGTCCATCTGTTGAGAAGACGCGCTCCGACCGCACTGATGTCCCAGGGAAACTCGGGTACTTCGTTGCCAGCTGCGCAAGGTGGGGATATGTCGTACTGTCAATCTTCCACCACAAAAGCGGTTCGCTGTCAGCTGGCAATGGTGGCTCATGTAAGGTCTGTTTCGTTGCTCTCTCGTGTTGCGCAGGTTCATTGACGTTGTCCTCCATTTTCTTTGAAAAACACTAGATGCAGGGATTGAAAGCGTGAAACTATAGGTGCGTAAAATTGCTGGTATTTTCTGTCTAGCTTTCGCAACGCCTACTGCACTTTCGGAATTCTTCATTTTATTTTTCTGCTTGTTTGTGAGTTTCATTACGTCTATATTTTTAATTGTTTAATTCTTTAAAAATTAATAGTGTACATATTTGGTAAAATCGATTACCTATTTTCGTTTTCGAAACTTTTTTTCGTTGGTCCGATCGATTGTGCAATCGATTTTCGAACGAAAAGTGACAGCCCTACAAAGTAGATGAGGAAAACTAGGACTCCGTGTACTCAGCGCGCCGCCATTGTTTGTTTACATTGCATGACTAGAGGGCTGTAATTTCAGGAATGGATTTATTGCGTTCTGTAAAAAAGGAGGAGTGGCGTTTATCGCATTTTGGGAAAAAAGGGAGAAAAGATGACAGAATAACACGGCGGATATTGGATTTTGCGTAAAATTAAGAATTTACTTTTAACTACTGACCTGATATAATACTGATTTTGGCAGTAACTCATTTTTTTCAAAAATGGCGTTTATCGCGTTTTGGAACCAAACTCTTAATTTGATGAACGTATAATGCTGGCTGAGAGCATTCGGTTAGTAGTAGTACCATTATCTTATTTTTGACCGATGTTGCATTTAGTGGCTTTTGCATCTGAGCTCCTCATATGCTTTCTGGCGTAGTTTAGGTATACACTACCGGTCAAAAGTTTTGAACGCTCACTTGTTCTTTATTTATATTTTTCCACATTAGAATAATAATTAACTCATGCAAACTGTGGCATAACACAAATGTAACTTGGGAATTGTGTTGTGATTAAAAGCATCCAAAATAAATCAAAACATTTTTATTTTCTATCATCTGAAGTGCAGTCACCCTTTTTGCCTAGAAATTGCAAAACCGTACTCGTGTCATTTTATCAAGAAGCTTCTTGAAGTTCCACCTTTCTATCTTTCGGGGAGGAACAATGAATTTTTAAAGGAAAACACCACAGTTTTTCAATATTTTAGTATGTTCTTACCTCAGCTTAGGTGAATTAATACATACCTATCTTTTTTTAATGTGTGCACTTAATCTTTGTACAGCGCATTGTGAATGTGTTAGCATTTAGCCTAGCCCCATTCATTCCATAGGATCCAAACATGGAAGAATTTGCAAGCCACACAAACACTTCCATGTTTTCCCTATTTAAAGACTGTTACATGAGTAGTTACACGAGTAAGTATGGTGGTACAAAATAAAACGTGGCAATAAAAAAAAGAACTATATTGTATGGTGGAAGAGCACTTTTGCAGCACTTCGACCTCAGCGCCGATAACATCATCACTTCTGACTACTCCCTCCTCGCTCAAAATTCTGTTAATATTGCTGCGCCCGAGGTCGAAGTGTTGCAAACTAAGTGCTCTTCCTCCATACAATATAGTTATTTTTTTATTTTTACATTTGTTTTTTTTTTTTGTATTGCAACGTTTTATTTTATTTTGATAAATAATTACGGTTGTTTACACGGATACTACGATTAATTGCACAGCCCTTGTGTGTTGGTATATCCATGGTATAATGCTTCGCTTCATGTGTTTATGTTCAGGGCATGTGACATGCATATCACAAACATTGTTTGCACATGGCTGGGTACACATGTTGTTGTAAGTGTAGCATACTTTCTACTTTCAGAATAAGGGACAAGAAGGAATTTCCTTATGCTTGTATCTTTTCAGAGCCGGACAGTAACGGAGTACATTTACTTGAGTACAGTACTTAAGTACAATTTTGAGGGATCTGTACTTTACTCGAGTATTAATTTTGGGGAGTACTCATGACTTTACTCAAGTACATTTGAGAGGCAAATATTGTACTCTTTACTCCACTACATTTCTATCCATAACCGTGAGTACCCGTTACTTCTTCAAAAAAAAGGAAAAAAGAAAAATCTCAGAAACCCTCGATTTGTTGTTTCCCTTTTCTCAAACGTGATTGGATTGTGCAGGCGCCACTGATTGGGACAGCCTATCAGCTATCACCTTCAGCTTTCCGCCAAAGTCCCAAAAGTCAGATTTAGATGAGAGAAGAAACCATGGACGAAACAATGGATGAAGACACAGCAGGTCCATCGTGGGAATGTGACAACCCGTGGCTCCACCTCGCCAGACTATTTTAATTTTCTAAACAAGTTAATGATAGTTTTTGCTTTAAGTGTTTGCTGTGTTTACCAAAACAAAACTTCATCACCGCTTACAAAAATTCATCCCCTTGAGGGCGGCAGGGATCACTGGTGATCACGGATTATTGTTGTTCAAAATTCATTACTCTTCAAAACATCACACTCGTATTGATCTGGACAAACTCAGCATCACAAGACAGGTTTAAGACTCCAGCATCAACATTTGACCACTGTTTGTGATTAAACTGGTTTGCAGTGACATTCATTTCTTAATTTATGCCAGGAGTGCAAAATAATTAATCTGTAACGTTTGTTATTTTGAATAGAAATCATCAATCTTAAAACATTAATTCTCATCTTCTCCGGTTTATTTGTATTCAAATACATAAAATATACAGAATTCGCCAGGGCTATTAGTACAATGGTGCGCATATTTGGAGAAATAATGATTTATTATGACATGTTAGTAAAATATTTAGTCTTACAGAATAAGATTTCTATTCATTTCCACTGAATTATGCGATCTGAAGAGCTCAAAGAGCGAACGGACAATCATCTCACGTGATTCAATGTGCACTGTTGGCAGTAGTAATGCAAAATTTAAAAATGTACTCTTGTACTCTTGATACTCAAGTACTTTTAAAAACAAGTACTTTTTACTTTTACTTGAGTAGACATCTGACTGCAGTACTTTTACTTGTACTTGAGTAAAATTTAGCAAGGGGTAACTGTACTCTTACTCAAGTAATGAAGCTGTGTACTCTGTCCGCCTCTGTATCTTTTATGTATTTAATAAAAGGCCATTAAGCAAAGAAGTTTCATCATTGGTTCATTAGAAGTGATTATCGGGCACAGTGATCTGTGTCGGTTTTGGAGTGCTGCCCAAGTTATCCTAAACACCAGCAGTCTGTTTTCTGTGATTTAATACAGTGACTTTGAGCTACAGTAGATAAAAGCTTTTGTATACTATATAAGTAAAGTTAGAATATGATAATAAATTGTTGGATGATCCTATCTAGGTTAATTAGTCGTGGTTATAGTAGCAGCATTTCCTGATGTGTTTGACTTTATCCATTTAAGGGAGGTGAGTGTGTGTTTCCACGTTTATCATAACTGGGTGTGTTTTCCATCGGGGAGGGTAGAAACAATGGTTATTTATTGTTATAGTGCAGGGAGTCGGGCAGAAGCATATCAGCTATGAAGCCGTTTTGCAGCACAGCGGTTTTGTAAAGAAGGGCGGGGACAAGTTTCTTATGTCATTTTTGTAAGAATGCAAAAAAATAATACAGTGTTCGTATTTGAGACAGTATCTGATGGAAAGAAAGAAAGAAAGAAAAAGAGAAAGGAAAGCCAAAGAAACAAAGTTTTATCAGATCCACAAGTTGTCATATTTCCCATGTATCTCCCCATGATCTGGTAACAAATCCTCCCACAGATGTGGAATCTGATTGCAAAAAAGTTGTTATTTTGGTTCAGACCCATTTATATTTGTATCTGTCCCATTCTTGCTTTCCACTGTCCAATCAACAACCATCAGTCTAATTGCGAACTGTTTGGGTGCTCATAAAAAGCATCAAGAGCTCATTTGTGTACTGGATCTAATCTCCAGCTCCCAGCCTTTCTGTGTCCGTCTCATGCACGAAAGCCTATTGAGGTTAAAAGAAGGCTTTTTAAAGAGCTGCGTGATCCCATCGCCTGCTGGAAAGGTTGTGGGAGTTTGAATGTAGGGCTGTTTTAATAACAGAGATGAGAGTAGTGGCATTCAAGATTCGTATTCTCACCTCGGTCACAGGAATGCATCTAGATGTTTCATGAATGTAATTACTTTTTGGAGTCCTGTTGTGCTGTTTGATGGGTTGGTCTAATCAAAATGTATGAAACACTTTGAGGGACATTGATTGGCTTATTTCAATGTCTTAATCTAAATGTGTTTCAGTGTTCTAAATTAGATTTTTTAAGAACCGAACAGTGCTTTAATCTTCCCAAGGACCTAATTTGAAATATCCTAAAACATTCAACAGATTCTATGTGGCCAATTTTGGATTAAAAAGTATGAAAGCCACCAGGTGTGTACAATGTTTGAAACCATATTCAATTTTTAGTTTCAAAGGTTTGTACTTGTGTAAACAAAGTAAAGTAACTCCTGCGCCTTCCATTACAAAACAGGAATGTCGCCTCTAATGTCCCTGAAGTGAAAAAAGAGTTTCGGTCTACTCTGTGTAAAGTAAAGTGAGATCTTAAACACTGATTTTCAAAATACCAGTTCATAATGAAAGCGAGTCTGGTGCACGAAATCTCACATTCTCAAATTTAGCATGTGCTATATCTTGCATTTTAATCCTATAAGTACTTGTAGCAAAATACCTTTCAAGTTTTTATTTCCCATGTTTATCACATTTTCACAGCAAATTCCCAGTGCTGCATTTAGTAGGAAATCATAGTCCCGTGTACTCTTTTTTCTTTTATTGTCGAGGGGAGTGATATACTATACTAAAGCTCCTGAATAGCAGTTTTTTCTTGTCATGAAAAGATGTGAAACCAGTGGCAGTCATTAACAATGGTTCATTGTGAAGTATGCAGGCACTCAACAGTGCAAAGTGCTCTGCGCAGTAATCGGCCTGCTTCCAAATTTCCCAGGTCATCTTGTTGAAACATGAAAGAAGCAAATTATTAGATCATGGGAACATTTCTACTTTGGATATCAACCGAGCATGCCTATATATGTTTACAAGCTGTTAAACATGTTTTGAAATGCGTATGAGGAGCAAGTTCGAGCAGATGAATACTTAATCCTGTTTTTGAAAGAAAATATAATCTGTCAGTCATGCAAATTCGCCTGCTATATATGCATTTTTTAAAATGAAGAATACTGCAGATACTGTAGTAGACAGTTTCAAATGTCAGTATTAGTTGCTAAACAACTTCAAAGAGTTAGACAATACATGTTCTCAAGACGCAGATACAATGCCAAGTTTAAGAATGCCCCAAAAGAGGTGGTGAAATGAAAATGGGTAATGCTTCCTCTATTGAGGGGGGTCAGTGAGGTCCAGCCTGTGTTTTCTTGCAAACAGAGGCTCTAGCCAATCACAGGCTCCCTGTAATACATTCATGTGACCGCCTTCAATAATTAACCCTAAACACCTCCCCTTGCACCTCCTCTCTGTGTTCTTCCCTCCCCCACCTACTTCCCTCTCTTCCTCCTATTGGCTAGGTAGGCGGGGAGAGAGAGAGAGGGAGTGAGCGTGAGAGAGAGATTGAGTTTCTCAGCTCTGAACTAGACAGTCCTGTTTAGTCAGCTGTCCGTGAAGGATAGTTTAATGAAACACATTTTGACACATTTTAAGTGAAACACAGTTTCAGTATGTCTGACATGTGGACTCCTTTACATCTGGACTTGGAATGTGAAATTTGGGGAAGCTAACACTGCTTGCCCTGTTTGTGGGATTCTCACAGCTATTATGAAGGGACAGATTGCGCTAGGACACCCTATGCAGTTTGCTCCGGTGGCCTGGGATGTCAGCAAGGCTCCTCCCAAGAGAGGCAAGAGTGTGGAAGAATTGGTGAGTGAAAGTTGGGACAAGGAAAGATGCATGCAAATGCTGCATTTTCAACAGCACCAGCAGGCCATGTGCCAGCAGGATTTCAGACCCGCACCTGGACATTGGGATCAACAGGCCTACCTCGCACAAGCCAATGGCGTTCGTCAACACAGCTGGGAATATGAGGACTGGGACAGGGTTACTTATCGAGAATGCCCTCCCCAACAAATCTTCTATCAATCTCCAGAGGCGGTGTATCAGGAGCCCAGGAAACCTCAGGAATGGGCGGGTAATCACTGTTTTTACGAACATAAAGAGGATTTGGATTATTCCGACCGTCGAGATGACAGAGACTATGTTGAGAGCCCAAGGACTAAAGACCGTCCTGACCCCGTGAACCGGTACCACTCTTGGGAATCCGATGAATATCGTGAAGGCAGGGAGCCTTACAGTCGTAGAGATCGATATGAACAGTGTATTGACCGTGATGATCTGGACTACTACGATAAGCGATATGACTACAGAGATGGAGATCGCAGGGGTAGGAATTACCGTGACCACAAAGAACTGGATAAGTATGACCGTTACGATCGTAGAGACAGTAAGCATCAAGAACCATATGAATCTAGAACAAAGGACAGGTACAGATATAGAGAAACAGATCAGTATGACTCAAAAGATGATGACCGTTATGATCGTAGAGAGAAAGACCAGCGTGATCTGAGAAAAGATGACCGCTATGAGCGTAGTTACAATGAGGATGACCGTCGGAGACGTGACAGATATCAGTACAGAGAAAGAGACTTGCGTGACAGAAGAGACTGTGAGCGATATGCACAAAGGAAAGATGATTATGAATACAGGGAAAAGGAAAAGATCCGTACAAAACCTGAGTACTGTGACCGTAGAGAAAGAACAGATGCAGAACTTGCACAAAGAGACAACTCTAAATACAAGTCAGTTGACAGCCTAGATACCAAGGATGGGTATGATCCTAAGAAACGTAATCACTATGATCGATATGATTACAGAGAAAATATTCAATCTGAGCAGAGGAATCGCTATGAGTTTAAGGATAGAGACTCCCTTGACCGTAGGCCAAAAGATCACTATCAGTACAGAAACAGGGATCAACAGGATTACAAAGAGTACGATGATAGAAACTATAAAAAAGACGAACGGTATGACAGTGGTGTTAAAGACTGTGATTACAAGGGATGTGAAGATGATCAATATGACCAAAAACTCAGGGAGCGATACAGGGATCTAAGGTCTGTTTCGGAAGAACACAATCAAGGGGGTTACAACAGTGACCATAGCAGTGGAAGATACAACAAGGAATGTGAAAAGGATGTTTATCGCAAGCAGGCACTACGGGAGATACGATCTTATGAGGACCCCAAGGACCAAGATCGTCCAGATTCAGGAAAACTAGATGTGGAAAGTCTAGGCCGGATACGAAAGCCTATTTATGTGGGTTCACTTGACAGGAACAGCTTCTATAGGAAGACGGCACCCAGCTCATTAAGGAAGTCAGAATTTGCCACCAACAGGAAAAAGAAACAAGGTAAAACCATCAACACATCCAGTACCATAACAACAAAATTGTGACATCGAAGCAGGGGTGCATCCTACTTGTGGGTATTTATGAGATAGCAAACCAACAATATGTAGCTTACAGATTTTGGCCGTGTATCTAGCTAGCTTTTGCCCTTCGGGTGACATCCAGGTGAAATCAATTCAGGGAAGGTGCTGAATGCGCTGTCACCATCTTAATGCATAGGTATGCATGTCTGAGAGACTTCCGATTGTAGCTGTCAGTGTAGAGTTTCACATGTGTTTTTTTCTTAGTGGTGAACTTGAAAGCTTACAGGGTGGGGGGGGAACTGGTCGAGCTGGTTTAGTAACTTTTCTCAGTTTTTGTTTTCTGTCTTCTCACCCCTTGCTCTCTGTTTCTGTGTGTTCTCTCTTTTTGTCTTACTGTTATTGATGTCACAGTGCGTCAAACACTGAAGAATATACACAATGATGCAAAGAGAAATCCACCAATATGTTTAAAGTAAAACATATAAGGTTTCCAAATGCCGTCAGCAAGACGCTTGATTTGTTTTGAGGTTTTAGGCGATAAACAGTAGATATGTTTAAAATGTATAGAATATTAAAGGGACACTCCACTTTTTTTGAAAATATGCTCATTTTCCACCTCCCCTAGAGTGAAACATTTGATTTTTACTGTTTTGGAATCCATTCAGCCGATCTCCTGGTCTGGCGCTACCACTTTTAGCATAGCTTAGCACAATCCATTGAGTCTGATTAGACCATTAGCATCGTGCAAAAAAAACAAAGAGTTTCTATATTTTTCCTATTTAAAACTTGATTCTTCTGTAGTTACATCGTGTACTAAGGCCGACGGAAAATTAAAAGTTGCAATTTTCTAGGCAGATATGGTTAAAAACTATACTCTCATTCTGACGTAAAAATCAAGAACTTCGCTGATGTAACATGCCTGCAGCAGGCGTAGTTATATTACGCAGTGCCTGAAAATAGTCCCCTGCTATTGAAAGTAACCAAGGGGACTATTTTCAGGCAGTCAAGTTTTAAATGGGAAAAATATTGAAACTCTGTGGTAGGGATGCTCACATTGACCGTTTAACCATTAACCGAAGGTAAGAATTTATGACCGATTAACATTATCAGTTAAAATAAAAAAAATTTGTTAATACATGGGTGCGTGTCGTCATGAGCCGACAGACATTTCGCCCATTTTTCCATATTTTTAATTTGTGAATGTCCTTTAAATGACACAAATTACTGCTGCCCTGACGGTCTGATAAAGTAATCATTTGTATGAGAAATCATTTGTATGCGTGTTTGGAAGCTGAACGGAGACGCACACGTGTCCGCGCAAGATGACGCGGTCCGTCTCGCACACATCCGGACAGACGTTCGCTGATGGCCTCTGACCCTGTCCATAAACATCTCTCTTTTGCACAAACGGAGAAAGACGACGCAAAAGCAAAACTTTCTGAAAAGCATCCTGCTTTAGAAATGACCACTGTGGTATATGAAACGGAGACAATCTGCCCTTTTTGGATATTAATCCTCTGGACTGATCGCGTGCTTTTTGATAAGGTAATATTGCGTGAATATCTGATAATGTATGAATCCTGGTTCTGTTGTTGATCTGTCGCTGCTGTTTGCACGTTCAAATTAAATCTTTTGTTTCTACTAGTTCACATACAACCGTCAACTGTATTTTTACTAAATGACAATTTCATATTAAAATCTTATAAGTTAACGGTTAATGTTCGGTTTAGAAGCTACGGTTGTCGGTCGGGAAAATTAACTGATATGAGCATCCCTACTCTGTGGTTATTTTTAAGCGTGATGTTAATGGTCTAATCCGATTCAATGAATTATGCTAAGCTATGCTAAAAGTGCTAGCGCCAGACCCAGAGATCGGCTGAATGGATTCCAAATCTGCAAAAATCAAAAGTTTAACTCTAGAGGAGCTGGAAAATAAGCATATTTTCAAAAAAGTGGCGTGTCCCTTTTAAAAAAATAAGTTTAGACTGTTAGACACTAGACAGTTTCTAGTTAGTCTCTTTGTTTGTGTAAAGAACTTCACCTGTTGTTATTTGTACACCTGGTCTGATGCCATGATGTTTATACATTTTAAGTCTAGTTCAGTTGTCGAAATATTTTAGATTCAACCTTATTTTAATGTCTTTTTAAGCAGCGTTTACACCTTTAAGTTTCACAGGTTCCTTCTCAGTTACAGTAGTTTCTATTGTGTAATTCGATTTTCAGCATGAAATGTGTCAGTGTTTGTTTTTGGTGTCAGTTTTTGGGTGATGGGTGCTTGGAGTGACCACCTCTAAGGGAGATTTCGCCTTGATACAGAACAGGTGGCCAGGTCAGCCCAGGGTAATCCTGTATGGCCCGATGCTCCAGTCAGACACAAAAAGGGGTGGAGGTCGACAAGACTCCAGAGGAAATCTTTGGGACTAGGATGTGCTTGGTACTAGAACCCTCCCCCATCCATGTAGCCCAAAAAGAGTCTTAGTGTTTAGATAGGGGTACCGTGAAAATGAGACTGACTCATAGTCTGAGGTTATCTGTTTAAAGCTTGACAGAACTGCACTCCCTTTCCTTTTTTTAGCTTGTTTTTTTATTGTCTTTAAGTGATGATGTGCAAATGTTCCTCTCAAATAGCAATTCCTAGAGAGCTGTATTCATATTATCAGCTGTTCTGCTTTAAAGCTCCATGTTCCTAGTCAGTTAAAACCATTTCGTAACTTTGTGCGATGAAAAGACAAAAGTTTAAATTCATGAAAATCATGTTCTCCATTTTTCGTATTCAAACTGCAATGTCTGAACAGAACTGATATTTCAGATATCTGAGATGAGTGCACATATGAGTGTTTATGTTAAATACAGGAAGAAAAGAAAGTTTCTGGTAGGATACTTTGTAAGTAATAAAACTCACCCCCAGAATATTGTATGTTACCAAGATTTACTTGGAAACGTAACTTTTCTTGGAAAGTTATGGTTGATTTGTTGCTTTTGTTCCACCAACATGCATACCTGAACTTACACTGCTGACTGTGTTGATGTGCCTTCATCTGTTGGGTCGCCTGTTGCTGGACTTTATAATCTCTTTGCAGCTGCCTGAAAAGGGATTAACTGAAAACCTCCATCCAACCCTCACACAACATTTGTGCAACTTTAAGTCAAGGGCCAGCATGCCAGACAAAAGCCTCAAGTCACAGGCTGACGAGGGAATTAGCCTTTTAATGTAGGTCAGGATATCTTATGCTCTGTGAAAAACAAATCCTGCAGGCTACATTTTGGTTTTCCGCCATACGCCAATGATTTTGCACTTGACCTGCTACATTTTTGAACCTGAAAAAGTATATACATTCCTCCGAGTATTGAAGTTAGGGAAATTTTAGTGGTGGTACTTTAAAAAGTATGTTGTGATTGGGAACGTTTGTAAGTTTATGGTCCTGCTTGTTTATCAGCATCACATCTGTGATGTTCCACACGTGACGGTCTGTTACTTTGGGTTTAAGGATCTATGATAGTAGTAAAGCTCTTCTTTGTGTAGCTGTAGAGGCTGGGGTCTCGATAGTGCCGTACATCACATGCTTAGGCATCTTGCTTTGTCTTTGTTGGCCCCCCAATAAAAGACTCGGGGTGTTAAAATGCATGTAATTATAGCAAATCTCTCTAATGCTAATCACAGCCTGTTGAGAGGATTATATACAATATGGTCAAAAGACTTAAACTACACCAATCATGGGCTGTCATTGGCCTTATCTTGTCAAGTTCTGCAGAGGACTGGTGTGGGGAAAAAGTTATTTTTTTAGTTGTGTATTGCTTTTCGCATCATTCTGATGTGTCTAATTGTCCATTTTGAACGATTTAGGACAATTTTAAAGTTTTGTCTTTGGGCCCTTTAGAGAGCAAGCCATAGGTGGCTTATTTTCAAGAAACAGTGTTAAGGAGTTTAGGGATGCACCAAAATTTCGGTCGCTGAAAATTTCGGCCGAAAATGGCATTATCGGTTTCGGGCTGAAATAAAAAAATCCAGCCGAAAATGTAAACCGAAAATGAATGTCAACCGCGGCCCTCCCATCTGTGCGGTAGCGCTTGGGTTTCACTCACGGTGATCAGTCGTCTCCCACCCCTCCCCTTCGTGCTCAATAGTGCTGCAACCACGCGTCGACGTCATCGATTACGTCGACTACGCGACGCGTCACGCTGTTTACATTAATCTCGCGTAATGGCGGCTTCTGCTCCTGGCAGTGTTATCCATACATTTTTTTGTTTGTGTGCGCCACAAAATCAACAATGGTTGCACCATTTACATTTTTATTTTCATTTAAAATGGCTTCATTTATTGTTGTGAGCGCTCGGCGGTGCCTCTGTTGTGCACGCGCGCTCTCTCTCTTTCTCTGCGTGAAGCCACTAGACAGCGCCTCTCATACATGACACTGAGTGAAAGAATTAAAAGTTGGATGTGTTTTCCATGCGGATTCCTCTGTGTACTTGCATTTTCACGTAAACGTCAGATGTTACTGACAGAGAAGAAGGCTGATGATTCCGAGTATATCATGAACGGTTAGCAGTGTTTTCCCACACACACTGATTCTCTATGTGCTTGTGCGCGAGCTCTCTCTCTCCTATGCCCACGCATGCCTTCTGTAGTAACTCTGTGTAATGGCAATTTTGTAATTTGCGCCGAATTGTCTGCGATGTCTCGTTTATAAATCAAGATTTTAGTAACTTAGTAGTTAAAGTAACAGCTGATTGGATTAAACACAAGGTTATTGGGTCATGTTTAGTCACTATTTTAATAGTCTTTGGGGTGGTTTCCTGGACAGAGATTAGCTTAAGCCAGAACTAGACCTTAGTTTAATTAGTAAATATAATTAGTTTAAACAAACATGCCTTACTAAAAACATTACTTGTGTGCATTTTCAGGACAAACTAAAGGCACTGATGTATTTAAAGATATGTCAGTGCAAGATGTTTTCAGTTTGGACAGCTCTTATATTTATTTTAGTCTAGGACTAGTCTAATCCCTGTCTGGGAAAACGCCACTATATGTCTGACAACAGAACAGATAATATGTGAAAATAGCATTCAGTTGTGTTAAAATGCTAATTTCAGACCTTATTAATGTACAACTTTGTTCTTTTTTATAAATGTTTGCAATTTCTTTATTGTTTATTAGACTTTTCCCACCTTTTTACTGATCCGAAAAATAATCTGATCTGTGCCTCAAAAACTGTAATGTGATCCGAACTGTGAGTTTTTTTTATTCGTCACACACCCCTAGTAAAGTTAGTACACAGTGATAGCCATAAATGCAATTGTACTAATAATTGGCATAATAATTTATTTCGGTGTTTCGGTTTCGGTTTTTCGGCCTTGGTTTCCTTTTTTCGGCTTTCGGTTTCGGCCAAGAATTTTCATTTCGGTGCATCCCTAAAGGAGTTAGTAGTAGGTGTTAAGATGGTCAACTGGGGAGATCATTATGGGTGGCAAGAATACATAGGTTGACCAGACATACAAGTTAACCAGGACAGTCCAGCTTTCACAAGGGTTCATTTGTGTTTTTAGGACATTGCAGAGAAGGGTAGCTTGTAAGGAATAATTGACGACGGGCCGCTGAATTATAAGAAAATAATGCACACCCAAGGTGGTTATGCGGTACGGTGCGAAGCGCGTGTGTATTATTTTCAAATAATTCAATAGACTGGAGTCAATTATTCCGCTTATACCACGGTCACCACAAACATTGCTCTGGTGCCTATTTTTAAGGCATTTGACAAGTCAGGTGTGCGGTTATCGAAAAATAATCAACACCCATGGAACATTTCTCAGCCAATCAGAATACAGCATTTAACAGGCCTGTGGTATAAATCTTAATATTGTTGCTTTTGCTCTAGAATAGTTACATTTTTGCCCCAATTAAAAAACTTAATACATTTGACTATGCCTGCGAAAACCAAGCTAAATAATTTTTTGAGATTTTACTGTTTTCTGAATGAAGTCATTCTACATAAAGTAAAGTGCATTCTGTGAAAAATAACCTTCATATTTGAGTAAGGTAATGTAAAAGAATGAAACTAAAGTAAAATCAATGCGCAAAATCAAACTTTGCTGCCGCGGCTGATCTCATTTTAGAGACAGAGTCACAAATTAACATATATGTATACAATATTGGCGATATTCTGAAATGTTATATCTTCAGCACAATTCTCTCAATAATATCCTATGTTCAATATTTTGCTGAGCCCTGTTGCACAGTAGGTATAAGTAGAGATGTAACGCTTTAATGGTTAACCATGATAAAAATGTCCAACGGTAGTATTGCGTGTTATTTTTTATATTTACTGTTTAACCGTCCCAGTGTCATGGCTTGAAAACCCTTGTCCAGCATCAACCAATTTAAGAAATAACGTGAGACAAACACATTCATTTATTTCTGCTCCCATGTCAGGGCTCAAAATTAACTTTTTTTTTTGGTAGCACTGGTGCTCCCAACTTTAAAGAGTTAGGAGCACCAGCAAAAATTTAGGCGCATCCATCAAAAAATTTAAAAGCACCACAACTACAATGTAAATGTTAATAGATTTATTTTATTAAAAATAAAACACCACCACCGGGCTTTACACGTCCTATGGCCAGCATTTAAAAGTTGGTCTTCTATTTTATTTTATTTTATTTTTTGCTGCATAAATTCCTAAATTAATACCCAAATGCTGTTGAAATAGTATTGCAGCAATAATAATTTAACAATTACAGGTAACATGATTAAGATTACATAGAAAATCTAGCAAACACGTAAAACACTGATTAATTGTGACATTACAAAAGTGACCCTTATATAGAAGGCTAATATATATTGGTATTGATAACTGCATTACCAGGATGCTTTTACTACTAAATAGGCAATGTTTTAAAAAATACAACAAAAACATACCATCAGCATTGTCGTATTCCACAGCAACATGGACCACAAGGATGTTTGTCGAATGTCCATTCACCAGCGCATGCGCACATACACCATCAAACACATCAATAATAAACACATTTGTCATGACACTTCTTGTATTTTTGGCACTTTCGCCATGTTTAAGCAAGGTACGTCTGGCACTTAAAATGTTTTGATTCCGCCATTAACGCTGTTTTACAGGATTTACAGTAAACACAGTAAGTAACATTTTCATAGCGGAGACACTCGAAATCTTTAAGCCACTCTCTCTGAAAGGTTTAACGTCAACTTGTATTTTCCGGTGGTGAAGTTACATTTGAATCCGGATCGTCGTCAAAAAATACAGTATAACCTTGGCTGTAATCGGCTCACTCTCGTCATGCTCGTGACGCGTTCGTCTTTTCACATTTCCGCGCTTCACGGCAACAAGGAATGACTTACGCTCATATTAGCCAATCTGCGGTCTCCATTAAACGCAAGAACTTAATGGTGAAATTTGATTGGTTATGTATCGTTGGAGAGAACACTGAACCTGGGACAGCGCCAGCACACAGGATCACAATCAACTCGCGTCACAACAAAATGGGCAGTCGCACAAATGCTCCCAAATATATTTTAAGGTCGCACAGATTAAATTTCGGTCGCATATGCGACCAAAATGGTCGCAATTTCGAGCCCTGCATGTGTTTGTGATGACCATGCTTCCCTGACTGAATTTAAATCCCAAAAAGTTCACATTTATGGAAATCTTTTCTATTTATTTTTTATTTAATGATGTGACTTGATGTGTTTAAAGCTCCTTTCTTTTTTCGTTTCTTCCGTGATTGCTGTGAGCACAGGTGCCGTACTGCTAACTGCTGGGTCATAAAGTACACCTCATTTCTCAGAACATACGCAGAAATATGACTTGCTGATTTGTCCTGTGGTTATATGAAAATCTGATTTACTCACTTGTTTTATCTGAACTACATGAACATTTGTCTCACAACCCCAAATATGGCATGATAAATCTTAATGTTATTTATTTGATATTTATGCGAACAAAAGTGCACTTACATGTAAAATCTATTTTAAATTTAGTTTGCATCGTTTCATCTCTAGGTATAAGTTTGCTTTGAAGCCATTTCAAGACCTGGGTATCAGTTTTTCTGCTAAATCAGTCGAGTCTAAATCTCTTTAAGAGTTCCTCTTGACATTCCTTCTACTTTGCCAGTAATTACCACAGAACAAACACTTCAGTGAATGTAATGAATTGGAAACTAAACAAAATTTTGTCCGTTTTTGACATATACTTTACATTTCTGAGTAAGGCTTCTATTGAATGGATTCTTAGTTTAAAGTAGTACACAGAAATGCTTGCTCATGTTTATTACGGGTGTGTCACATCACATCCCACACGAATCGGACGTCTGACTGAGGGTTAGAGGTGTGGAATGTAAACCTGCAACCTTTTGAACAACAATACAAATATTAAGAAATAGTATCCATGACGTAGATTCATGCACCGAAACAATTGTGTGTATAACATAGAAACGTTTGTAAAGAAGTTGCAACAACCCCCGTTTCTGGTCTTATGTAAAAAATATATTTTCTCTGCCTTCATGTATGATCTCAACAGGAAGTCATTTAATATATGTATGATTTAACTACTGTAATTTCCCATAAATCTGTCATTAGGACTTTGGTTTACTGAAGTGTTTCAATGTAGTTTAACTTTATACACAAAGTTTGTCAGACTCACGCATTCACTCTCATACTATTTGTGAGTCGCTCCCACACTTTGAGATGTCAGTTGTGAGAGGTATCTATGGTAACTGGACGTTTTTGTGTGAACTTTGTGCTAAACATACAGCCCTGGTAGTGTGTGTGACCTTATACGAGACACAGACACAAACAGCTCATTGAGTTTTAGTCAGACCATAAAACACCCAGTTTCACATGAAGAACAATGTTATCGTTTCATTATCGTTATTCTTTTGGAACAAAGTTTCACTTTCTTTGTAGCACATTAAAAATTAACCTTCCAGATTTTAATTTGTTTATGTAGTAGGAAAGAAAAATTGAGATTTTGATTGTTTCTCCTAGACAGCAATGAGTTTAAATAAAGAGTATATGGATGGAGATTTTTACTTTTGAAATGGTAACATCATCACATTTTTCTCCACTGGAGGTTCAGAAATACTTTTTTTATATTAAAGGGGGGGGGGGTAATGTTATTTCATGCATTCTGACTTATGAACACAGTTAAAGAGTTGTAATCCTCATGCTTAACAAATGCCAAAAAGTGTTATAAAAGCAATTGAGTGTGTGATGGAGTATTTTTGAGCCAATGTCACGCCTCCTTTTCCTACAAGTTTCAGGAAGTTTTTTTCGAACATGGGTACCCGTTACGTATCAGTAACCCCATATTCCTTTTAAAGGCACTTCCCCCGGAAAAGCACGCCCACGCGTCAATCAGAGTGAGAAGAAGGACGCTTATTAACATTGTTCCTTCATGTAGAAGTCACAGGCATCACTGCACGCAAAGCTTTATTTTACTGTATATTAGGGATGCTCCGATCGATCGGCCAATAATGCCTGCTATGCTTCTCAATGAATTACGGCGAAATGCTGCCACATCCAAAAGCCAGGGGGCGCTCTCATGCAAAAACTCAAAATGCGCTGTAGACGAAGAACTATACACACGCAGCTATGATGACACGCAGCTCCAGGAAATGTCTTAAGGATATATTTATATTGCTGTTTTTCAAACCTTTTCAGGTATTTTCATGATAATAAAGAATATGTTTAATAATTATGTTTCACGAGTGTTGCTTTTTCAAATGCATGTTATAAACGACTCAAACTAACAGTGATTTTAGATCAATTAGGACTTACTGATCAAAGCCGTAGTACATGAAATAGCTGTGAATAAGATCGGCCGTCCGATTCAAAATAGTGATCGGCCACGTATTTTTAGTGGAGATCGGCATTGATCGGAGCATCCCTACTGTATATCAAGAATCAACAATGACACTAAAGAAGTGTTTTTAGATGTAAGGAGAAAAGGCCTTGTTCAGCTTTCTAAGTAAGCAAGCCTTATGGAAACAATGAATAGAGTTTGTTTATATGCGGGTAGCAGAGGAGTTTTGCATGTTTCGTTGAAATGGGGCGGTCCCAATCCGGTCATGAGTCGCAGGCGGAAAAACTGCATCAAATGTCTGTTTTGTTGACAATCGGCACGTAAGTGCATATAATGTAAACAACATGAACATGTAGTGAATCTTAAGTTATCCAGAGATTGTGTGTGTGTGTGTGTGTGTGTGTGTGTGTGTTGCTTGCTTGTGACTCGCCTTCGGCATCTCGTGCTTTTTCGGAAACAATCGCTAAGCTGATCTGCCTTTTTTAAATCTGATAAAACTAAAGACTGTTCTGAAATATGAAGGATGAAATGCTACTTTATAGGTATTCACAGTGTTGGGGAAAGTTACTTTTAAAAGTAATGCATTACAATATTAAGTTACTCCCCAAAAAAGTAACAAATTGCGTTACTTAGTTACTTTTCATGGAAAGTAATGCTTACGTTACTCTTAAGTTACTTTTGCCCTTACTTTTTCTTACTTGGCTGAGGCTTGATCTCTTTCAGGCCTTGCAGGTGTTTTTTATAATCGCAAAAGGTCAAGCTCTGGCCTGCCATCTCCGTTGAGTTACAAAAAAGTAACTCAAATATTAAAGGGATACTTCACCGATTTAGCATTCAGCTTTGTATCTGTAGAAACCCGGCAGTATTACTGAATGACCATGTTTCCCTCCATCATTTCCCCCTGAGAGGAGAGATATCTGCATTTTGGTTCTGCAAAAAAGTCCTCCGATGATGCAAAAATCGTCATATTACATCATCGGAGGACTTTTTTGCAGAACCAAAATGCAGATATCTCTCCTCTCAGGGGGAAATTAGGGAGGGAAACATGGTCATTCAGTAATACTGCCGGGTTTCTACAGATACAAAGCTGAATGCTAAATCGGTGAAGTATCCCTTTAATGTGTACATTTATAAAGTAATGCGTTACTTTACTCGTTACTTCAGAAAAGTTATATTGTTACGTAATGCGCGTTACTTGTAATGCGTTAACCCCAACACTGGGTATTCAAGATTAACATGAGATGAACAGAAACAGCGTGTGTTATGGGAGCTTTAAATTTATAATTTAATCTTTGCTCTCACAGCATCTGCAATCAAATTTTAATTTTAATTTTTATTCAAATATTTCTCATCAAATTGTTACAGGGCCACATATATATGTAACTGTGACTTACAGTGCATTAAGTTATACTGTGCATTTTATCAGTATGTGTGTAGTTTCCCTGGATATCGAAACAATTTAACCTTTGCACTTTTACCACAATGCCCTACTAAGTGAGCTACAGGAACACATTCATTTTATGGCTTCATGCTATTACTGCATGTCAACAATTCAGTCTCATTTCTGTTAAGTTTTATTCCTCCTAAGGAATTTCAAAAGAAACGTCTTCTGAAATTCACAGTAGCTCAAAGTACATAAAATGGATGCCCACCTGCTCCCCTGATATACCTGAACAAAGACTCCTACTTTCAACAGAAAGACTGAGAGCGCTGAAAGGAAAGGGGATCTTGGCATTGAGAGAACTTGAATATCTCGATGGAATTCAGCCTGAATGAGGTGCGGCATGGACCAGAGTTCCTGGTCACTCCAAAAACATGGAGCAGACCTTTCAGGAAAGACTGACTATTAAAGCAACAGCGTTGTGCATGAGGGCATTTAACAACACTGAGATTCCCGCTCCAGGCTTTAGTGTGCGGTGGCTACGTTCACTCAGTTGTGTGTAATAGCGTGGTTTCCCATCTATTCAGATGGTAATGGAGGACTAGAATAGAGTTTGTGTCCTAAAGAGAAAGCCGTCCTTGTTGATAAAGTGGGTCAGGGTGATTCTCCTTCGCTTTAGATGAATGCTTCAGTGACCTCTGTTAGTGTGTTTGCCTGTGGCAGCGAAGACGAGAAGTTTGGGGGGTATCAGGTGGGTGAAGTTTTGAGGCCCTGTTCTTTCAACTTTTTTCTGCCGACACAGAGGCGCCTAAAGAAGTATTATCAAGTCTGTTGCATTGGAAAATAGGTAGAAGAGTTGATATGTTAGGATGATGTTTACATTGCTCTTTGTTGTTTGGTTTTGTGTGTAAGCATCAAATAAAGGTGCAGAAGTTGTCACTGGGAGGGTGCCCTTTCAAAAAGGTACACCTTTGTACCCAAAAGTGCATATTAGTACTTCAAAGGTACATATTGGTGGTTCAAAAATACATATTTGTACCTAAATGGTACATATTAAGACCTTTTTAAAGGGCACTGCCCCAGTGACAGCTATTGTACCTTTATTTTTGACAGTGTGTTTTTATGTTATCATATTACTTTGAAGCAGTGGCTACAATGAGAGCTTTTCGGATTAAGAAAAATACTTGATGCAAAATATACAGTGGGGTTCAGGTGGAGACCAGATATGAAAATGGTAAGCATAACAATTTAAGTAAATCACTGAATTGGAAAATTAACACAAATGTAAATGTTTCTCAGTATTTATCCTTTGAAGACAACATGCGTTCAGTGCCAAACAGACACCACAGGTTTGTGCAAAATCTGATGATCCATGTAAACCCAACATGATTTGAGAATTTTACCAAAATGGCGTTCGCCGCGTTCAAAATCACCTACTCCCATACTATATAGTAGCCGAAAATCAGTAGGTGAGGCCAAGTATGTCCAAACTCATACTATTCGGATGTCGATGACCTACTTCTTCCAACAAGATTCTGAAGTGTGCATTCGATGGATTAGTAATTAGTTATTTCTAGATGTAAATTTTAATGCGTTTTTGTAATATTTGTCCTGACGTGCTGAAAACTGCTCTGTTTTCTAAATAATCTTTGACAAATGATGTAAAAATGTATTTAAAAAAATCATATTACACTAAACTAGGTGATTATATTTTATTCCACTTTTTTATGAATATATTTATATTTTCATTTTTAAAAATACTAGTTACACCAATTTACACAGACCAGTTACACCACATTGACAGTTTTGCAATTATCCCCCAAATATTTTTTCAAAATGAAATAAAACCAGAAATTTTAGACTTGGTCCTCAAAAAAGAGAATGTATGCAAGTAATCTGCAAATTTATTTTGAAATTTTTACCCTTTTACATTTAATTGTACAATACAGACACAAAATAATTAACGTCACGTCATTGACCCATCTATTAAGCATTCTGCAAAAATTAATTCCCTTTGTGAAGCTCCCATCAAATCAGAGAATGTGCCATTTATTGTTGTGTGTATCCTTGTCAAGCTGCGATGACCTATTGATATTTGTTTTGTAAAGTATACAGTATTTTAATAGGGTCAGAAATTTAAACAAGACCTCTTTTCTATCTACCCCTGTGTCTGCACTTTGTAAAAAAATAATTTAAGCCGCATGGACAATGCTGGCTGGAGAGTGACGCTGGAAGCCGACCAAACAAAATGTCACAATGAATTACGTCCACAGAGATAGAAGCTATTGTGTATGTGTGTGTGCCGGCTCAAGATTACTGTCTCTGCCATTGACCAGGCCATGGCACATACTCTGATCTCTTTGAGCGCTGGCACACATGGTCTTGAAGTAAAGCCAAAGCTCTTAACACACAACAACACAATGAACCTTGTCACTAACACGTTTCTTCCTATCTCGGTGTCTGCCTTCCTGCTTGCGTATTGCACGTTTACGCCCGTTTTCACCTTTGCACTTTTAACCTTTGCACATCCTAAATTACCACACGCCCGCAGATGGCAAAACAACCTGAAACTGCTTCGGTTTTGTTTTGTTTCATAGAAACCATGAACAAGACCATTAAAATCAGTACGCATAACTAGTTGACATTCATATTGGACTTTCACAATTACAGTTTCATTATGACAACGAGAGAGAAATTATAAATCTGATATTTACAGATTGGATTGTTTATAACAAAGTTAATCTGTTGCCTGCTTGTGTTTATATTTGTGGGGAAGAATCACCATTTTGTACTGTACGTCCCATTGAAGCTTCATAGAGGGCCCGAAAGGCCGAGACCATCTGAATGAACAATTGTGGGAGAATCTGTTTTTGTAACATATTTTTAATGAATAGACTAGGCCTGTTAACTAAATGTGGGTCAGAACAGGTTGCGTTGTAGGGTTAATATGTGTATGTAATATGTAAAGTAGAACAATTAGCACATGGATGGTTGAAGCTGTATAGACCAAACATTGTTTTATCCCATACAGTAGCTAGAACGGACCACACATTATGCATAAGCCCATTCACATGATGCCAAGACTTGAAACATAACTTAAATCAGAGGAAACTAAGCACTGTATACACACCTACATTCACTTTATTTCCAAGTATTCTTTAAAGCTAATGTAAACTTCTTGTAAGTGCTGATTTATGTTGTCTTTAATTTAAAAATTTTAGTTTCGTTGTTTAAAATAATACTTAATATCCACCAGATATTAACGTCAGATTTGCATCAACATTACAAAGCCATTCGAATTTGATTTTCCAATCTCTTATCAGCATTTTAACGAATCAGCAACACTGAAGATTTATTATAGCGTGATGTCAACGTGAGTCACCACATGGCTTACAAGCCTAAAGCTAAATCTCCTTATCTCTCCTTTTAAAAAAACAAAAAATCCCCCACACACACCAATCATTAATACTATATATATATATATATATATATATATATATATATATATATATATATATATATATATATATATATATATATATATATATATATATATATATATATATATATATATATATATATACAGTTTTTTGCATCATTGTTTAATTTAATACTTGTGTATAGTTCTGTATAGTTTTTTTTGTGAATAGACTCACAGGTCCACTTCTCAAATGCCTCCCCCATCTCCTGAGAGTGTCCACGTCCCATTGGGTGCTTTGACAGTCCTTTGTGCTTCCATACACATCACCATTTCAGGGTGCATTGTGGGGAGGCACCGACGCGTGAGAGCGATCTTCCTCCCACACTCTCCTATCCTAAAACCATTTGAGGGCCTATCAAAGTCTATCAAAGAGCAAACTCAATGCCAAGCTATGACATCCTCTGGCTAGCTGTTGGCAACACGTAGTGCCTAATATCTTCCTTTCCTAATAAACAGTTTTTTTAAGTTGTATAATAATCTATACAGACCGCTGAAAGTCTTTGTTTTTTAGTAATTGGGTTGTATTGCACAAAATACTAATTGACTGCCAGTCCAGCTAGTTTTCAAAAGCCACTGCTTGGTCTCACAGTCATTATTTTACATGACCGGATGCAATTTTGCTAGTTACAGGGTTCCCACGGGTCCTTGAAATCCTTAAAAAATTTTGAATCTGAGGGGGAAGGTTGAAGGTCATGGGAAGTTTTCGAAAATATTCATACATAGATACAGGTCATTGTAAGTGTTTAAATCTATTTTATGCAAGAGGTTTTCTGAAAAACAAATCCATGAATTCCCTGTGTGGTGTAGGATAATGTCATAAAAATTCTAGACTTTTTTAGCACACGTGCTAAACGCTTTAAATGCTTATATCTTCTGTATGCGAATGTTGATTCATACCAAAATGCTTTTTTGCGTAGTTGTGTTTCACACATGAAAATGTCTCGGGTTACGTATGTAACTGTTGTTCCCTGAGAAGGGAACGAGACGCTATGTCTCCCTTGCCATACTTGCTGCGTCCCTGTAAAGCCGTCTTTGGCAATATTTCAGATAGCGATATACTTGTCTTTGTCGTTAAGCCTCACCATTGATTGAATTTGATATACACATTTAGACGCACTTACCCCTGGAGGCGTCCCCGGGGTGGCGCCGCGGTGGCGCAGCGCGGGTTCCCTCGAGGGAGAGCTGTAACAATGTATCTTAAAAGGTAACCTTGCTCTCGCTTGAGGTGTGTCCCCGCATTTGGTCCGTGAATTTGAGGGTATTGGACCTGGAAAGTCCTTGAATTTTAAGTTTACTAAGGTGTGGGAACCCTGTAGTTAACCAAGTTGCTCTTTTTCTTGCATCAGAGATGACCCTACTCGCCTCTCAGCCCAAGTCTCTTGAACCATCCCCAGCATCAGCGGCCACCACTGAAGATCCTGAACAGAGGATGCTGGAGAAGAGATTAAAAGTCATCGATGAGCTTCTGCAGACAGAACACGACTTCATTAAGGATCTTCAGATGTGTGTGAAGGAGATCATTCAGCCTCTGCAGGAGAAACAGGTCAGTATTAGGTGTTCACATCTAGTAATGGAAGTATGTAAACCGTCATTTTAAATATATGCATACTTTGTGTAGGTCCAGAGTATTGACTTTGATGGTCTCTTTGGAAACATCAACTCCGTAATCGACCTCTCCCGTCGACTTTACAAGAGTCTCCAAGATACAGACTCCATAGGTTTGAGCAAAAACGTAACATTTTTTGCTTTTAAATCTTATCATGTTGCTGTTTTATAAGCTCATATTTATATGCTCATCCAGGTAACGTGTTCTTGGACTACAAAAATGAATTGGAAGAGGTTTACAAGGTCTATTGCCAAAATCACGATGATGCCATCTCTTTACTGGAGGCCTATGAGAAGGATGAGAACATCCAGAAACACGTGCTCGAGTGTCTGGAAAAGCTCAGGTAAAGACAGTCATGGTGTCTCATAGATCTTAAAAACATTGCATGGTGTGGTTTTTATTACCAATGCATGATCTCCCATCCGGTTAAGCTATAAATGCTAGTCTTAATGCAATGAGTCATGGTTTTTAATAATAAGAGTGTGAAATTTTAACAGACTAATTGTGTTGTACGTAACATTACACATGAACAATCAATGGTATTTGAAATCATCTGTAACATAGCTTGGAGAGTTGGTTTCTGGTTCATAGTAAACAAGATGTGCAGTCTTCTAGTATGTGTCAACAGTAAGATGTGTCAGTGTAGAAACTAGCGCATTTTAATTCAGGTTTATGAATGGACTCATCTGGATATAGGTTGACTAAAGGCATCTGTGGAATTCCCAAACAGGAAACATCTTCATCCGTCTCATTGTCTGCTTTTTTAAAGTTTTTTCATGATTTAATACTTTAACCTGGTTAGTACGGTACATGCCAAGTAAAGTACAGAGGAAAACCCAGTTGATAATAGATTTAATAAAAACAGAAGGTTTGTCTCTTTCTGTTTCTATCCTTTGATCTATATAATAGTGGTTCAGTAATGCATGGCGAGAGAGGAATGTGCCTCACCTAGTTTCACCACTCGGTTGGTTTCATTGTTTTTGTGAGCGCTGCTGGTCAGCGTTTCATCCCAGTTCAGTTAAAAGGAATGGCGCAGCGAAAACAGGAATTGCTGTCATTTACTTACCTTCATGTCTTTCGAATCCTGTGTGATGTTCCCTTTTTGGAACATAAAAGGGAGGATACCGGACAGGGTTTATGTTAATCCAGCACTTGGCCTTAGTTATATTAGGTCATTTAAGTAGTTTTTACAATATATACAGTACTGTGTAAAACTCTTAGGTCACCATCACCAGCTTTGTTGTTTTAGCAAAGTTTTAATGTCCATCCATATTTATTTTTCACTCTTTTTTTAAGATACAAAGAGAAAATACAGGAAATATGTACACACACAAAAAAATATAGGCATCAGTCAGTATTTAGTGTGACCTCTCTTGGCACGAAACACATCTTCAGCTTTTTTGAGGAGACGGAAGTCATTCGATTAGAATTAGACATTAGGATTTAATTTCATTTAGGTTTAAGAGATCCTGCAGTTATCTGCTATTGCTCAAGTGAAATGGGAGTTTAGCCTAAATACTTGACACTTCAGCTTATACTTTTATACAGTTTTTAATACTACATACACATTTGCTGTATTTTCTGGTTGTATTCTATTAAAAAGACTGAGAAATAGTAATATATGATCACTATACAAATCTAATGGTAGCATAGGGGCCTAACTGTGGGTTTACACCAGACGCGAGTTCAACGATTTGGCGAGTAAATTACATACAAAGTTAAGGCAAAGACTCGATCAGACGCGTTCTCGCATGGGGCGATGCGAATGACGCGATATGGGCGGCGTGTTTGCCGAGAAAACACACACCAGGGTTCCCGCGGGGTCTTAAAAGGTCTTAAAAAGTCTAAAATTCAGAAAGTTAAATTTAAGGCCATAAAAAGTCTTAAAAACGGCCAGATTTTCATCCTAGGTCTTAAATTTAAATAAACCAAGTCTTAAAACTCTTACCTCCGTTTATTCCCGAAAACGTTGCAAAAAATAAAATAGTAATTTAAAATGCTGTAGAACTAATCAGTGACGGAGGAAGAAAGTGTTTGATGGACGGGTCTCTAAAAAGAAAAGCTCTGCATTTCGCGCGTCACTGAATCGCACTTTAATCCAGTTTTTAATCATTCTTTTTTAAAGAGGATACAAAAAATGTAGGCTATTATAATCCTCGCAATTCATGCCATAAGCAATATTTCAGGTGTTGTGATCTGACTGCATACTGTAGGTTTGGCGAGAAACAAACCTTAAATGCAGTGTTGTATAAGCAAAAATGCATATAACGTATGGGTGGAGAAGGTGTAAAACATGTTAACAAGACACATATCAGCAGCTGACCATACTGATCTTCCAATATAAGTGGATTTTATTTGTCAAAAAAAAAAATGATATAGTACAAATATGTGTTTTGAGAATTTCTGAGATGATTGTGTCGCGTTGGTCTTAAATTTCACTTATAATGGTCTTAAATTTGACTAGGTGAAACCTGCAGCAACCCTGACACACTATTCACCTCAAACGCGTCTTCACTCAAGTTGAAAATATTCAACTCGAAGTTAAATCCCGCGAGTAATCTAGAGCAAATAACGCGATGCCCCACGTTTGGTGTGTACGTAGCATTAGACTTTTGCAACTTACAAAAACATTACTGGTGCGCATCTTGAGAAAAAACAATGGCAGTGAAATATGTTAAGAGGCATGCCTTTTAGTTACGTTTTCTTATAATAAAGGTGACCGTGACTAAATTCAAGTGAATAACAACTTAATGCACCTTTTGAGAAATGTCCTTTGTGTTTCGCTAAAAAGAAAATAATATGGGTTTTGAAAGACATGAGAATTTTCCAGTTAAACTTAAACACAATTTGCCTAAAGCAACAATGGCATTTATCATTAATCCACTTAACTACTACTTTATCCTAATGCATTTCCTGTTAGCATAGTGTGTTCTGTATTTGCTGTAGCACTTTGCATAACATTAGATCAAACAGAGAACAGAAGGAAATATTCACCAGATTTTCATTCCCAGAAATGTTTTTTAACTTGGAAAGCTTATTGTGGTGGGGGGTCGGAACTTGGGGCTGTTTGTATCAAATATCAGGGCATTTGCAAAATGAGCGTTTACTTTGCCAAGATTACAGCTAAGCTTTATCCAAAATGGCTCCGGTCGGAAAACTGCTGTTGATACTTTGGCAAGATGGTACTGTAAAAAAGCCACGTGTAAATTAGAGAAATAAATCCTTGGAGATCCAATAATGAAAACTTTCAGATTTGCTCTCAGAGACGCACTCGAGCACAAAGTCGTTTCATTTCGGCTCTCTGTTGGAGATCAGAGAGGGGCCAATGGAGGCCCCAGCACGGGCTTACTGCACTCTTGAAGCTGGTCACCCGCAGCGTGCGTCGCCATGGCAACGGGCAGCATATTAATCGGGAATAGTTTTGCATTTGTTACCTTGTCTTTTTGGACGATCAAGTCACATTCAGTAATGAACAATGACGAGAAAATACCTTTATTTTAGAAATTAGGTTGTGTATTAAACATGAACATTAATAGCTTCCGTCTAATGAAAGATAAAGGTGGTTTAACCCAACACTGTGTTTTTCTTTTGTTTCTCTTTCTCTTCTTCACCCTGACAGAGGGATATACCGTGAGTGGTAAGTTTAAAGCGACTGCATGTGAAGTGCCTGACAGCATGCTCAACATTTATTAACCAGCATAACCCTTTTCTCCTTGTGTTTGTGACCAGGGGCCTTGCTGTGTGTGTGTGTGTGTGTGCGCTGTGTGTTTTGTTGCCATTTCCTTGCCGGGAGTCATATTCTGATAAATATGCACAAATTGAATGCAATTTGTGCTTTGGATTGACTTTGGTCTATTGCAAAGTCAAGTCGGAATATGATCCCTGTGGGAAAATGTCTGTTGTTTATTTTGGTTCATATTTCTTTATTTTTTGTCTGGCAGCTGACCTAACGCTTTCTGGTGGCATGTTAAACAGTTATTAACACAATCTCTAAGCTGATGATGTGGGAATTGAAGCTGTAAAACAATATGATAATATATGACAATAACAGTGATGCTGTTTGTAAAAGTGCAAAAATTAATGTAACTCCTACAGTGAAGGAGGACTTTATATAAAATCCTGGGTTATATTCAACACTGCATTGGATAAAAAAGGGACAATCTCTGCTGCTGGGTTAAATTAACCCAGAAAATTTTTATATTTCACCGAACAATTGCTTAAAACCACCCAGCATAGGTTAGATCAGCCTGTTTTCGTCCCTTTTTGGTCCGACACTGGATTGAAAATAACCCAACATTTTTGTGTATGTGTTGATTTATTAAAACAGGCTTCTTACTTTGTAACATTGAAGATTTCATTATATTCAAGCCAAGTAATTGGCAGTCCCTCCAGAAAAATGTGATTATGTGAATGCATGATTTAACGCATAATCAGCCAAAGTCCGCATATTTATGTGCGGGATTAATTTTTTTTCAAATATGCTGCCCTTTCGCAGCATAAATTGCAGATTTCCATGCGCAAAATAATCCCCGCTATTTTTGTAGCAAAAATCACATATATCTTAGCAGAGAGTTGAAAAATGTTGTATTTACCTCATACAAGCGCAGCTATGTCCACTGTTGCCATGGGAACGTTATGAAATGACGTGATTATATGACATTAACATAATTGAAAAGCTGCAAAAGCTGAAACAGTTTTTGCAACTTCCCGCAATTTTTGCAAGTTCCCTCAATTTCATCGCATAAAATTGCATAAAAAGTCCTGCATATTCCATCGCATTTTTTAAGAAAACGTGCCGCAAGATCAAGGATTTTTGCCCGCAACAGTTACAAAAAAACTTTTTTCTGTAAGGACTGAATTGGGTTCAGATTCATTTGTTTTGAAATATTTTGTTATATATTCATATAATGCTATAAAAAAGTTTTTTAATAAAAAATATATAGGCATCCTTAAAATAAGATCTGTTTACTTTAGGAAGAAAATATTCAATATAAAACTTGATTTCAAAGCTTTAATTGTTTGTTTAACATTTACATTTGTGACCCTGGACCACAAATCACTATGCATTAAGAAGTATGCATCACTGAAAGCTGAATAAATAAGCTTACCATTGATGTATGGTTAGGATAGGACAGTATTTATATCTTTACATAATGTCCTAATGATTTTTTGCAAAATCAATCATTTCATATATTATTTATATGTATTGTTGTTGGCTATTGCCATAATTGTACAGTATTGTGCATAAGTCTTACGCCACCACCACCAGACTTGTTGTTTTAAAAGTTTTGGTGTCCATTTATATTTGTTTTTCAATCTATTTTATTAAGATACAAACAGAAAATACAGGAAATATGTACAAAGAAATAAAAGTTTCAGGACTAAATGTCTTTTTTAGGCATCATCTGTGTTAATTGTGACCTCTCTTGGCACTAAACACATCTTGAGCGTTTTTGAGCAGAATGAAGGACAAAGACTTATTTCTTTAAAATTAGGATTTCATTTTATTCAGGTTTAAGAGATTCTGCAGTTTCCTGCTATTGCTCAAGTGGAAGGAGAATTTACCCTAAACACTTGACACTTCAGTTTACATTTTTATACTGTTTTTAATATTACATACACATTTCCTGTATTTTCTGGATGTATTCTATTAAGGGGACTGAAAAACGATTATATATGATCACTATAACATTGCAAAAACAACAAATCTAATGCTGGCATGGTGGCCTAAGACTTTTGCACAGTACTGTACGTGTGCAAACTATGAGGTTTTATGGTCCAGGGTTACATTTAGGCATTTAGTAAATGCTCTTATCAAAAGCAACTTGAGCAAAACAGTAAAGCAAACAGTATAAATCATCAACAAATTGCTTTTACTTGTTTTAAATGTAATATCTTATGCAAATTTGCTTCATAAAGTACATTTATGTTGTTTTAAGGATGTTTAGAATACGAACTTACCATATAAGAATATGTGCATATACCTCTTCAAGGAGTGGTCCATTTTCTTAAAAGAAAAATCCAGATTATTTTCTCACCACCATGTCATCCCAAATGTTGATGTCTTTCTTTGTTTAGTCGAGAAGAAATTATGTTTTTTTTTAGGAAAACATTGCAGGATTTTTCTAATTTTAATGGACTTTAATAGACACCAACATTTAATACTTAACTCAACACTTTTTTTCAACGGAGTTTCAAAGGACTAAACGATCCCAAACGAGGCATAAGGGTCTTATCTAGCAAAACGATTGTCATTTTTGACAATAAAAATAACAAATATAAATTTTTAAACCACAATTTCTCGTCAAGAGGTCACAGAGGACGAACGCGAAACTTCGCCCCAGTGTTTACAAATGTGTTGAAAGAGGACCGTTCCTACGTTGTTATATGTGGAATGATACTAATTACTGTCTTTGTGTCAGTTTATTGTTTAAAATGGTCTGCAAATGTGCGTTTAATATATGTAACACGTGACCTCCCTACGTCACTACGCGTTTACGTAAGGTCGCGCTGGACCGGATCTAGAGGAGAAGTTGTGGTTTAGGGGTGTGTATTTGTTATTTTTATTGTCAAGGATGACAGTCGTTTTGCTGGGTGGGACCCTTGTTCCTCGTTTGGGATCGTTTGGAGTCCTTTGAAACTCCATTGAAAAAAACTGTAAAGTGTTGAGTTAAGTATTAATTGTTGGTGTCTATTAAAGTCCATTAAAATGAGAAAAAAATCCTGCAATGTTTTCCTCAAAAAACATAATTTTTTCTCGACTGAACAAAGAAAGACATGGTGGTGAGTGAATGGTCTGGATTTTTCTTTTAGGAAAATGGACTATTACTTTAAGTATTCGTTCAGAAATTGTGTGCTGTTCTCATGTTAAAATATCTTAGTGCCCTACTGCGTTTGCTGCAACCATGTTTTAAAAAGGTGACAGTGAGCCAATGGATAATGGATGGATGAAAACAATTTTGTATTCTGTGACCCAGTCACGCTGTCAGAGGAGGATGAAGAATGCAGCATTGATAAGCATCGAAATATCTCTGCTCCTTTTGTTGTGTCACAGGGGAAAGACCAACTACATTAATCTGGGATCCTTTTTGATAAAGCCGGTTCAGAGAGTAATGCGATACCCGCTGCTGCTGATGGAACTGCTCAACACCACACCAGAATCACACCACGACCGCAAGCAACTCACAGAGGCTGTGATGTCCATCAAAGAAATCAATGTTAACATCAATGAATACAAGAGGAGAAAAGATCTTGGTATGTGGCTTACATGTTGAATATCGTCACAGTTAAGCAATAATGAAGCACTTAGAGTAATCAAAGGATTAGTCCATTTTCTTAAAAAAAAACAGATAATTTACTCACCACCATGTCATCCAAAATGTTGATGTCTTTCTTTGTTCAGTCGAGAAGAATTTTTTTTTTTTTTTTTTGAGGAATACATTCCAGGATTTTTCTCATTTTAATGAACTTTAATGGACCCCAACACTTAACAGTTTTAATGCAGTTTAAATTGCAGTTTCAAAGGACTCTAAACGATCCCAAACGAGGCATAAGGGTCTTATCTAGCGAAACAATTGTCATTTTTGGCAAAAAAATATGCACTTTTAAACCACAACTTCTCATCTTCCTTCGGTCGTGTGACGCGCCAGCGCGACCTCACAAAATTGCGTAATGATGTGGAAAGGTCACGTGTTACATATATGAAACGCACATTTGAGGACCATTTTAATCAGTAAACTGACACAAAGACATTAATTAGTATCATTCCACATACAACAACGTCAGAACGGTTCTCTTTCTCCACACTTGTAAACACTGGGGCGTAGTTTTGCATACATGAGGTTGCGCTGGCGCGCCACACAACCGGAGGCAGATGAGAAGTTGTGGTTTAAAAGTGCATATTTTTTATTGTCAAAAATTACAATCGTTTCGCTAGATAAGACCCTTATGCCTCGTTTGAGATCGTTTAGAGTCTTTTTAAACTGCATTAAAACTGTTAAGTGTTGGGGTCCATTAAAGTCCATTAAAATGAGAAAAATCCTGGAATGTTTTCCTCAAAAACATAATTTCTTTTCGACTGAACAAAGAAAGACATCAACATTTAGGATGACATGGTGGTGAGTAAATTATCTGGATTTTTTTTTTTTTAAGAAAATGGACTAATCCTTTAATAGTTCACCCTGATAGAAAAATGCTCTCAAATTTTACTCCGATGTACTTCCTTTCTTCGGTTGAATGCAAATGTATAATTTTACATTAAAATACTGTCATGTTATGTAAGGATGCTTGTATGGGGGTCAACATAGCTCCAAAAAGCACATATTGAAAGTAATTCAAATGACTCCAGCGGGTTAATAAATGTCTTCTGAAGTGAAACAATACAGTAGGTTTGTGAAAGTAAATGATTAATATATTAAACTTATTTAGCCATCAAAACACTGCATATCCATGGAAACATAGGTCAGCTATATATTATTATCTGCCTGTTGTGTCTCCATGAATATTTTATAACTCAACAGCGCCATCTTTTGCTTATAGTGGTGAAGTATCGCAAGGGTGATGAAGATCGACTCATCGACAAGATCTCAAAGCTGAGTATGCACTCCATCATCAAGAAGTCCAACCGAGTAAGCAGCCATCTGAAACACCTGACTGGATTTTCACCTCAGGTAGGCTGTTATCATCACATCAACATTATCAAATCTGTTCACAAGCTCTGTTTACCAAACTATCCTTCACTCTTCTTCAGATCAAAGATGAAGCTTTCGATGAAGCAGAGAAAAGATTCAGACTCCAGGAGCGACTGATCAAATCTTTCATCAGGGATATCTCCCTCTATCTGCAGCATATAAGGGTACTGAAACCATTCTTAAATATACATGAATGTACATTATTATTACCCAAATTATGCATTTTATCTACTTAAAGTGCAATGCTCTACATAAACTCACAACACTAAGGTCACGTGTGTGATAACTGGAATCCGCTATAAATCACTTTGCATAAAAGTGTCTGCCAAATGCATTACATTGCAGAACATTTTCACTATTTAGCAGATCAAGACCATTAAATAGTTTTTAATGTTAAACAGGAGTCTGCGTCAGTGAAGGTGCTGGCCGCCATCAGTTTCTGTGACGTCTATACAGAACGACAACAGCAGATGGATCCTGAACGCTTCCAGAAAGCTCATCGATGTATCAGCGACAAACAGTTTACGGAGTTTGTGAGTATTGAAACTCAAAACCACTTCACATTGATGCTACAGAGTGAAATGGTGCGGCCATTAGCTGCCATAGAAAACATCACTATTACTATTGCTCATGCATAGTTTCTCATAAGTATTGAACTTTAGTATGTACTGTAATAAAGACAAAAAAAATCTGATAATGTACTCACCCCAATGTCATCCAAAGATGTTCATGTCTTTTTTTTTGAGAAAAACATTTCAGGATTTTCAATGCGGTTTAAAATTGCATTTTTAATGCAGCTTTAATGGGTCCTTAAAGGGAGACTCCACTTTTTTAATATTATTATTTTCCAGCTCCCCTAGAGTTAAATATTTACTTTTTTACCGTTTTGGAATCCATTCAGCCGATCTCCAGGTCTGGCGGTACCACTTTTAGCATAGCTTAGCATCGTGATCAAAAATAACCAAAGAGTTTCGATATTCTTCCTATATAAAACTTGACTCTTCTGTAGTTACATTGTTTACTAAGGCAGACGAAAAATTTAAAGTTGCAATTTCCTAGGCAGATATGGTTAGGGAAGCTGGAAAATTAGTATATTTTCAAAAAAAAGTGGAGAGTCCCTTTAGTCCAGGCAAAATAGCGTTTTACGACAGACTAATTGTAAAAGAATTTTTTTCAGCCTGGATCATTTCTATGAGGTGTCCAGAACAACATACTAAAAGTCCTAAGAAATCCTAGTTGAGGAAATATGTTAATTTTTCATCAATCCGAAATGTGTGCCAATCAGAGGTGTCAAGTAACGAAGTACAAATACTTCGTTACATTACTTAAGTAGATATTTTGGGTATCTATACTTTACTTGAGTAATTATTTTTCAGACGACTTTTTACTTCTACTCCTTACATTTTCACGCAATTATCTGTACTTTCTACTCCTTACATTTTAAAAATCGCCTCGTTACTTCTATTAATTTCAACTTGTTTTCTTTTTTACATTCCGGCTTGTCATCGTTAAAAAAACCTATCTTGATAAATTGCATCATCCAGATGAAAGCGATTGTGGTTGGATGAGAAGTATAAACATAGACCATTCCGACTCCCTATTGGTTTGTACGCAATCCCCGCCCCCCCAGCTGACTGCAGATGATCAAAAGTTTGTTCGATAGCACTGCACAGAGAAACATAAAAGAACCGCGAGAGCGATTAGAAAGCATGCAGAGTGTCTCCCCTCGCGATGCTTTGATATCATCCGCCATCTGTTTGTACAGTAACAGAACGCGGCATTCTGTCTTCAAATGGAAAAGTACGAAATTAAACTCGCGCATCACTTTCAGGTCAGTTTACATTCATAGCTGGCTGCTGACACCAACTCATCTGTGTGATTTAAATAGTGTAACAATACCAATTTATATCATGTAACTTCAGTTGTTCAACTTAAATGACATTGTGCTGCGTTGCGTTTTGAAGCATGGCAAAGATATCTATGCTAAAGACATTGTTGTTTTGTATATTCTAATAACTGCCGTAAATTTTATTTGCATTAACAAAACCTACTTAGGTGAATGCTTGAGTGTTAAATCAATGAAACACATAACCATACATACCAACTTTTGCTTTTGTTAATAGACATCAGCTGTTTCCTTCAACCTGACTTTTAATTTACTTACAATAAAGACATTTAGTAATTCTCCAAAATTGCTTGAATTTATACTGACTAAAGTAAAGTATCCAAAAGTCCATTAGCTACACAAGTACAGATGCAGAAATATAGGCTATAATTGCATATTTGTAGTTTGTGTTGCTGTCAAAATACAATTATAAATGATAACAATAGCATATTTGTATTCTCACACATACTATAGTTGTGTGTGATTTTGTTGTGTTTTAACTAAAGAGGGCACCGCTGTAAAAGTTTGGCCACCAGCGGCAATGCTCTGAAGATTGACTTTTTGCACCATTACAATATTTATAGGCAACTAGTCATTATATCTTCCTCTCTATGGAACACATGTTAATGCTCAGTAGTACACATATATGGATCTTTAATGCAGTTGTTATCAAACATTTTTTGCGGCCTCCCTTGTGTACAGTGGATTGACATAAATATTCTAAAACTTAAAATTTGAATTAAACAAAACATTTTAAATTATACAATTTATTGCTTTTGTTTAGTAGCCTTATTTTTCTGAGGTTTAATTACACAGAATTTATAATAAAGTAATGTATTTCATAAAATATTATAAAACTGGGGCCCCTGGCACCATCTGGCGACATCCAGTTTGAGAACCACTTCTTTAATGTATTTGTTTGCATTGTATTGAAATGCGTTCATTTTTAATGGGCATATACCGTATGTGGTTGAAACAGATAGCCTAGTGCAGGATTAGGCAACATGGAGTGCCGATGTCCTGCAGTGTTTAGCTCCAGGTCTAATCAAGCAGACCTGAACAAACTAATAAAGGTCTATAAAGTCACCTGAAACTACAGGTGACCAAGGTTTTATAAGGGTTGGAGCTAATCTGCAGGACATCGACACTCCAGGACTGACGTTGCCTACCCCTGGCCCTAGTGCATCCCACATTTTTTAACATTAACATTTTAATAACACTATAGTTATTATGGCCTTTAGAAACATTTTTTAGAGGAGATAGGGTAGTGCCCAAAAGGCCCCTGTGGTGCGGCCTAGGCTTTTTTCTCTAATGACATTTTTTTCTTTACATTACTTTTACTTTTATACTTTAAGTAGTTTTGAAACCAGTACTTTTTCACTTTTACTTGAGTAAAAAGCTTGAGTTGATACTTCAACTTCTACAAAAGTCTTTTAAAACCCTAGTATCTATACTTCTACTTGAGTAATGAATATGAATACTTTTGACACCACTGGTGCCAATAAGGCCAGACTACAATACACCCCAATGGGGCTATTTTTTTCCTTTACTCCTATCAAAATGAAACTTTACACAATGAAAGTACCCATGAAAAGTAATTTTTTTTGTATTACAAGTTGTTTTGAAAATTAAATTTAATATGCAAATGAGCTATACACTAATCGAATATGCCCAAAATACACCCAAAAGTAACTTTTTGGTATTACAAGTTTCTTTTAAAATGAATTTGAATATTCACATGAGCTTTACACTTATTTAATATGTCCTAATTTGCATAGACAGAAACACCATTCATATGTATGATAAATATATCGGCCCAATGTTCATCCAATCATCCTGCTGCTTTTAGACAGGCCTCTACCTAACCTACATTTTTTTCAATTCAATTTTATTTATATAGCGCTTTTCACAATTTGGTACCTTTTAGACCTATGCGTATGTGTTTAGTCATAGCAGTGATTAACAATCCCTACTGAAAAATTTAGCTAAGACCAGCATACGCTGGTAGCTGTTTTTTGCTGATTTAAGGTGGCAGTAGCTGGTTTAAGCTGGTCCTCCCAGCCTGGCAAAAAGTAACCTGGTGTTGGCTCGTTACGCTGCTTGGCTGATCAGTCATTATTGGCATTAATCTCCCATCCAAAACATGGCACCCCCAAGGTTTTGGGTCCATAGGTTCACTTCCCCCTTTCCACTTCATCATTTGGTAAAAGACCCGGAGACTATGGAACTTTGCAGCTGCTGAGGTTGGAGGGAGAGATTGAGCTTCCACTGGAGATGAGTTCTGAGTTACTTTAAAGAATTGCCTGTATCTTAGCATGTCCAGTGATTCATCCTTTTGCCCCCATACAGTGATACTAGAGCTTTTTCACCTGCAATGATGATGCCTTTTCCCACATTTTCCTGTGACTGGCTAAACACCTTAGTTTGTTTGAGAAAGCCTGTGTCATTCTTTACTTTTTTCAGTGCCATCCCTTTCCTATGCAAAATAGATGAGATGTAGAATTAAAGCCTCAAAATGATTAGGGTTGGATTGTTTGAAGAGCTCGATGTGTCATCTTGAATGGAAAAAGTTTGAAATCATTTAGTTGCTTTTAAATAAATATCTATAATACGGTAGTGTTTTCGTTCCCTGATTAAAATGTAAGTATGGAAAACAATTACAATTACACATTCTTAATAAAAATGTCATTTCAATTCTGAAACATAAGAGGATTTTATATAAATTGTTTCAGCACTGACCCATAATAGTGCCCCAACAAAATAAATGGCCAATTGCACTGCATTGTAATGAATGTATTTTGCAATGCAATTTTTTTACCCATATCAATGCTGCAAGGAAACCTCAGGTACATTTATGCTGTTATACTAGTGTGACCTTAAGGAAAAAAAGGAATCACACTGTAAAAAAATTCCGTAGAAATTGCAGCTGGGTTGCCGGTAAATTAGCGTAGATTTAAATTTCTGTTTTTTTACTGTCAACATTTTATTCAAAGTTAAATGAACATTAAACATTTACAAGTCTTTGTCTATAAAGAGTAAAACTAAAAAAACAGCATCAAGCAAAACATTCTGGGAAACAAAATCTGAATAAAAAACAGAAAAAGGTTGATGATGATTTCTGTTTCCCAGAATGCTTTGCATGAAGCTGTTATTGTATAGTTTTATTCTGTAAAGATGAAGGCTTGTTCATATTTCAAATGTATTTAACTTTGAACAAACTCTTGCCAGCAAACAACACAAATTTAAATCTACGGTAAATTACCGGCAACCCAGCTGCAATAACATTGTAAT
This sequence comes from Misgurnus anguillicaudatus, assembly GCF_027580225.2. Taxonomy (NCBI): domain Eukaryota; kingdom Metazoa; phylum Chordata; class Actinopteri; order Cypriniformes; family Cobitidae; genus Misgurnus; species Misgurnus anguillicaudatus. Next base: position 25,813,027 of record NC_073340.2, read on the forward strand.
TTCTACGGATTTTTTTTACAGTGCAGTCTTTCTTGTGTTTTGTTAATGATTTACTGTGTTGATCTATTTTCTAACTTAACATGCATTTAAATTGTACAGATTTTGCTAGTCCTGCAATCAGTGTTGGGTAAGTTACTCAAAAAAAGTAATTAATTACTAGTTACTAATTACATCTTCAATCATGTAATTAGATTACTTTACAAATTACTCTCTTCAAAAAGTATTTAATTACTTATTACTAATTACTTTCTAAATCCTATTAGTACATGATACAAGGATAGGCTTGAAATGGCTCGAAGAAATAATAAATGAAAGTATATCAATTATTCTGGTCCCACTTTAGGGTCAAATTTTCTCTATTAACTAACTATTAACTACTTTTGCCTCAATATACTCCAACTACTGCTTATTAATGCTAAAGTAGTTGTTAATTTTAAGTATTGGTAGAAATGGGGAGGGTTAAGGATGTAGAATAAGGTTTTGCAGAATCAGGCATTAATATGTGCTATTAAATAATAAACAGCCAACATCTCATTAATATGAATCAACCAGTTAATAGTGAGAATTGTAAACTAAAACCATGTTAAATCCACTATTGTATTTTAGTATACATAATTGTTTTACAGTCCATACACAGTATTAAGTTACATCAGAAGTAACTGTAATTAGATTACAATAAAAATAAGAGTAATCCCTCACTTTACTTTTTCAAGGGAAAAGTAATTAAATTACAGTAACTTATTACTTAGTAACTAGTTACACCCAACACTGCCTGCAATTCAGGTTGCTTTAGTGAGGCAATTTTATCAGATGAATATAACCCAGAGGGGAAGAACCAAGTAAAGAACAAACCAGGAAATGATATGGGGGTGCCCGAACCAAAAGCCACAAAGAAGGGGTTGAGGATCCAGGCTGGATAAAAAACATAAAAAAATTAAAAAACAAAAACACACAAAAAACACAACCCTCCCCTTCTGTTCAGGCTTGTGTTCCTCCGTGAACCTGAAGATAATACCGGCGGGGGTTATACAGCTGGCAGGAACTACCAAGCCAGGCAGTTTTCAGGTTAGAGGCCAGTTTGAAAGCAGCAGGTTGATTGGATGAACATTGGGCCGATATATTTATCATACATATGAATTATGTTTCTGTCTATGCAAATTGGGACATATTGAATGGGTGTGGAGCTCATGTGGATATTCAGGTTCATTTCAGAAGAGGCTTGTAGTGCCGAGGAGTTGCTTTTGGGTGTGTTTTGGGCATGTTCGATTGGTGTATGGCTCATTTGCATGTTGAATTTGGTTTTCAAAGCAACTTGTAATACAAAAAAAATTACTTTTCATGGGTACTTCAACTGTGTAAAGTTTCATTTTGATAGGAGTAAAGGAAAAAAATAGCCCCATTGGGGTGTATTGTAGTCTGGCCTTATTGGCACACATTTCGGATTGATGAGAAATTAACATATTTCCTCAACTAGGATTTCTAAGGACTTTTAGTATGTTGTTCTGGACACCTCATAGAAATGATCTAGGCTGAAAAAAATTCTTTTACAATTACTTCTATTTTTTGCTCCAAAATGGGTTAGTTTGCCTGGACTACTTTAACGATCTCAACTGAGGCATTGAGGGTCTTATCTAGCGAAACAATCGTCATTTTCGCAAAAATTAAATGAACAATACGTACTTTTCAGCCAAAACTTCTTGGCTTGCACTAGCCTTGTGATGCGAAACTTCTGCCCCAGTGTTTAAAAGTGTGGAGAAAGAGGACCGTTCTGATGTTGTTGTATGTGGAATGATACTAATTAATGTCGTTGTGTCAATTTATAGTTTAAAACAGTCTGCAAGTGTGCGTTTCACAAATGCGCACGTCACACACCTAGTGCAAGACGAGAGGTTGTGGTTAAAAGTACATATTTAATATAAGCTGCATTAGAACTGCAATTTTAAAACCGCATTGAAACTGTAAACTGTTGAGGTCCATTAAAGTCCACTATATGGAGAAAAATCCTGGAATGTTTTCCAAAAAAAATTTCTTTCTTCTTGACTGAACAAAGAAAGACATAAACATCTTGGATGACAGGATGAGTACATATCCAGATTTTTTTCTATTAAAGTGGAGTAATCCTTTAACAAGTTTATAGAGTGCCGAAGGGATCATGTATTTTTGTAGGCCAACCCGAAAGTTAGCGCGACACTGGTTCCCTCAAAAAAAATCCCATAAATTTTTCCTATAGACTAATAAGCTCTCCGTTTAACAAAAGTTTAAGACACGCACACGTTGTGTCCAACATGATAATCTTCACAGATGAACACAACTTTTATGAATTTTGAAGTCTAAATGCGTTTACTAGAAATAAAAAGCAAACCTTAGGCTACAAGGGAACTACTCCATGTTCATTCGACCTCAAAGTCATCACCACCAAGCTTCTGACAACTCTTTTTAAAAATTTATTAAAAACATATTCACTGTTAAGGAAATACTCTGTGGATGAATCTTTGTTGGGAATTGTGCCCATGTTGCGTTGTTTTTGAGATCTTCATGAGTGATGTTTAAAGTGGGAGATAGCGTCTGTAGTCCCATGTAGCATTTTGTTAGCAACCACCCTTTTAAGACACGTAAAACTTTAAAAGTCACAAGTGAGGGTATTACTGCTTGAAAATGTACCAAAATCCCATAAAAAAAAAAAAACATTTACTTTGGGACGATGAAACCGGAAATGCTAAAATGCTAACTCACTTCCGGGTTTTGCCTTACAAAAATACAGCATCCATGCGGTACTCTATTTAATAATCAATTTCTCATTTATCCATAAAAACAAACAGATCAATGCACAGGGTTCCCACGGGTCCTTGAAATCCTCATCCCAAAAATGTGCACCATTAAGCACCATTGAAAGTGCTTAAAGGAATAGTCTACTCATTTTCAATATTAAAACATGTTATTACCTTAACTAAGAATTGTTGATACATCCCTCTATCATCTGTGTGCGTGCACGTAAGCGCTGGAGCGCGCTGCGACGCTTCGATAGCATCCAGCCCAGCCCCATTCATTCAATGTCACCACCTAGAGACAAAGCCAGAAGTGACCAAACACACCAACGTTTTTCCTATTTAAGACGAGCAGTCATACGAGCAAGTTTGGTGGCACAAAACAAAACATAGCGCTCCTCCAAGCGGATTCAAAAGAGGAACTGTATTCTATGGCGCAATAGCACTTTTGGGAGCACTTCAAATCGCCTGAAAAGTCCGCTCCACTTCTCACTCTCATAATGGGAGAGGGAGGGTGTTACTGCGCCGAGTCGAGGTGCTCCCAAAAGTGCTATTACGCCATAAGATGTAGCTCCTCTTTTGAATCCGCTTAGAGGGGCGCTACGTTTTATTTTGTACCACCAAACTTGCTCGTATAACTACTCGTCTTAAATAGGAAAAACGTTGATGTGTTTGGTCACTTCTAACTTTATCTCTAAATGGTACAATTGAATGAATGGGGCTAAGCTAAATGCTATCGAAGCGTCGCAGCGCGCTCCAGCGCTTACGTGCACGCACACAGATGATAGAGGGATGTATCAACAATTCTTAGTTAAGGTAATAACATATTTTAATATTGAAAATGAGTAGACTATTCCTTTAAATCTATTTTATGAAAGAAGTTTTCTGGAAAAAAATAATATTATTCCCTGTGTAGTGTAGAATCATCATAAAAATTCTAGTTCGCATCCTAAACTTTTCGCTTTAAATGCTTATATCTTCTGTATGCGAATGTTGATTCATACCAAAATGCTTTTTTGCATAGTTGTGTTTGACAAATGAAAACGTTTTACGTTACGTATGTAACTTGTTCCCTGAGAAGGGAATGAGATGCTGCATCTCCCTTGCCATACTTCCTGCGTCCCTGTAACGCCGTCTTTGGCAATATTTCAGGAAGCGATATATTTCCTGGCTCTCGCGTCACCCTGTCTTTGTTGTTAAGCCTCACCATTGGTTGAAGTTGATATACACATTTACACACACTTAGCCCTGGAGGTGTCCCCAAATGTCATCGCAGTGAAGCACCGTGACTTCCCTCGAAAGGGAACTGTAACAATTTATCTTAAAAGGTACTTAAAATGTCTCACTTAAAATGTGTTCCCACATTTAGTCCTTGAATTTGAGGGTATTGCACCTGGAAAGTCCTTGAAAGGTCCTTGAATATGACGTTAACTAAGGCGTGGGAACCCTGAATGCAGTATGTTCCCATAATGTTGAATCTCATTGGTACTGTAGTGTACACTAGTGGTAGTAGTGGGGTCACATGACACACAAGAACCAATTAAATTCAATGTTATCTACACACCGTCATAATTGAACTTAAAACACTGATGTTTATGTTGTAACGAGGCTGTAAAATATATATTTTCGTATTCTGGTAAGCTATTCGTTTAAATCGTTGTTCAACTTCACGTGTGTCTTTCTCTGAGCAGAAAGAGAGGACAGAAGCTCTGGTCATCGCTCCTCTCACCCAGTTGCTCAACATGTTCGCTGGGCCGCACAAACTGATACTGAAGCGCAAAGACAAGCTTCTAGACTACGACAACTGTAAGGAGCGCGCGGAGAGGTTAAAAGACAAACGTGTCCAGGAGGAACTCCAGGCCGCCAGGAACAACTACGAAGCCCTAAACGCCCAGCTGCTCGATGAGCTGCCGAAATTTCACCGCACGGCCGAAGAGCTGTTCATCAGCTGCGTGAGAGGCTTCGCACATGCCCAGAAAGACTTCATCTCGCTCACAGTGCGAGAGCTCACGCCACTTTTGCAGGTCAGGAAATCATCTGAATCAAGTTGTTTTTGTCCTCATGTTTCTTTTATGCATCAGTTTTATTTATCTCTGTTTTCTTGGTAGCTGTCTGGATTGGCTGGTACAGAAGGGAATCTGGTATCCTTGTTTCAGGAGGAACACACACGTGTGATGGATTTACTCCAGAGCTTCAGTTTCTTCCCTGACAACCTTCCCACTACTGTGCGCAAGACGATTGAGAAGAAGACTGTGGAAAAGCAGAGCTCCAAGAAACTTCAAGGCCCTGTAAGTTTCCATAATGCAGCCTTATGCAAAACAAGACAGTATTTCGTCTTTACTCACTCTCTTGTTTTTCTTTTTTATGCCTGGCTGTGTAGCCAAACTACGTGTTGCAGACCGACAAGCAACGAGCTGGGCTTCTGGCAAGATACGGACCAGAAAAACTCTTCCAGGCTGACAGGAACTTTAATGCAGCACAAGACCTGGATGTGTCTTTACTGGAGGGAGATATAGTGGGGGTCATCAAACAGCAAGATCCCATGGGCAGTCAGAACCGCTGGCTGATAGACAATGGAGGTTTGTGATGCATTTGCTATATGTGGTGCCTTTCCATAAAGCTGACTTTCCACTGTACATGACGGCCAATAAACCAAAATTCATTCATTTCCTATGGAGAGTTGCAAAGGGGCTGTGTTTGGTGCCGACCATCTGCGGATCCGTAATTTCTGGATCTGAATTGGGCTTTCACTGCAAAAATGGACTTTCCTACTAAGCATTTTTGTCTTGTTTTCAGTACAATTATCTAAAAATTCTTAAAACAAGCTCTACTTTTTTTATGAGCAAATGACCTATGAAAATAAGTCTAGTTTTTAGACCAAAAATATAAACTTTAAGTAAATTTGTGCTTACACTGCAGAAAATTATTTTCAAGAAAAAAGCAAAAAAACAAACATTTTTCTTAAACACTAAATTCAAGAAAAATTTGCTTACCCCATTGGCAGATTTTTTGCTTGTTTTATGCACAAAATCACTTAAATTTGATATTTTTGGTCTAAAAACTAGACTTATTTTCTTGGGTCGTTTTGCTCATTAAGAAAAGGCATCTTAATTTAAGAATTTTAAGATATTTTTACTGAAAACAAGACAAAAATACTAAGAAAACTTTTTCTTGAAAATATTTTTTTGCAGTGTAAGGGGTGGTTAAAATTTCGCGTCTAAAACCGCACGGAAAACGTAATCAATGGTTGCGTGCCGCGGCCATGTCGCTTCCGTTATGAGCATGCATATCACGCACCTACATTTGAAATAATGTACTTGAGCATGCAAAAGATGCGATATGTGAATCGTCTCTTAAACAAGCAAAAAAATCTGCCAGTGGAATAACAAAAATTTTCTTGAAATAGGTTTATTTTTTTCATAAACACTTTTAACTTTTTTCTTATTCCATTGCAAAACTCTTTTGCTTGTTTTAAGCACAAATTCACTTAAATTGTATATTGTTTATCTAAAAACTCGACTGATTTTCCTGCTTATCAAGAAAATACATCTTAATTTAAGAATTTTTAGATAATTTTACTACAAACAAGACAAAAATACTAAGAAAATAAGTCATTTTTGCAGTGTAGTATTTTGTCTTGTTTTAAGAATTTTTTGATATTTGTACTGAAAACAAGCTGTACTTTTTATGAGCAAAATGACCTACGAAAGTAAGGCTAGTTTTTAGGGAAAAAAAGAGTATAAAATTTGAGTGAATTTGTGCTTAAAACAAGCAAGAAAATTTGCCGATGTGGTAAAGAAATTTTTCGTGAATTTTTTTAATTAAGTGTTCAAAAAAATGACTTTTTTATTTTATTTATTTATTTATTTGAGCAGAAGCCATTCTGCTCAAAAGGAGTGGGCCGAAGCAAAAAGCTTATAAACGCCCTCCCCAATTTATATTATAGTAATACAAAAATCATAATACAACACAACACAAAACCACAATACAACATCAAACAAAACAAATCAAACAATATGCAATAAAACAAAAATGTATATACTTTCTTACTTATTTTTCTTGTTTTCTGTAGAAATATCTAAAAATTCTCAAATCAAGATAAAATTTTGCTTAAAACAAGCAAAAACATCTGCCAATGGGGTCAGAATTTTTTCTTGAATTAAGTTTTTAAGAAAAAAGTAAACTTATTGTAAGATTTTTTTTCTAACCCCATTGGCAGATTTTTTTGCTCGTTTTAAGCACAAATTCACTTAAATCGTATATTTTGTCTTAAAACTAGACTTATTTTCTTAGGTCATTTTGCTCATCAAGAAAATGCATCTTGATTTAAAAAAAAATTGATATTTGTACTGAAAACAAGTAAGGGATTGTGCACACCAAAACTTTTACGCCCGCGGCCGGCGCATGTTTTCAATTGTTTTCAATGGAAGCTCAGCGTTTTTCAAATAAGCCAGCAGCTAGCAGTCTTCTTTCTCCCAGCGGTTTTTCCGTGCTGAGCGCCGAGAGTTGAAAAATGTTCAAATTTGAATGAAAAGCTCCGCTCGTCAATGTCAGTTCTCATGCGGTAGTCCAATCACAGTGGAGGAGGGGCGGGACAAGTATCACAGCAACCAACCGTCTCACAGCTGACGTATCAGAGCTACCAAAGCCCTTAGCTGAAGAAAGCTGGAACTCAGCTGAAAAACAGCTGGCATTCGGCATTGTCTAGGCATTTTCAGACGCGTTTAAAAGTTTTGGTGTGCACAACCCCTAAGAAAGTCATTTTTTTCAGTGTACGAAAAATGTTTTAAGATTTTTGTTCTTGCCTGTTTCGCAGATATTTTTGCTTGTCTTAACCACAAATTCACTTAAGTTTTATTTATTTATTTATTTATTTATTTATTTGGCCAAAAACTTGACTTTTTTTAGATCACTTTGCTAATCAAGAAAATGCATCTTGATTTAAGATTTTTTTTTAATATTTTTACTAAAAACAAGACAAAAATACTTTTTGCAGGGTAGGATGTGTAAAAAATTGTGCAAGTTGTGCAACTAAACCAAATGCGATACGCAGACCGGAAGTATTTTAGTGTATTCCAATCAAAACACTGTGCAAGGTAAAATTATTAATAATTTTTTGTTTAACTTTATCAGTAACACTTGAATAAAAAAAAAGGATTAATTACTGATAGGTAAAAATCATTAATTTAATATTTATACATTATTATTATTTTAGTCTCCATATAATCTCTCCAAAAAAGCATAGCTTTTTATTGTTTCATTCATTTGCATTAATTAATTTATTTCACTATGGTTAAAGGTATTGCGGAGGATTTTCTTTTTCCGGGTGGATCATCAAGACTATTGGTTCTCCTAGTTGTCAATCAGGAGTGTTGCGCAATTTCATTTTTTTTTAAACCTGGAGAAGGCGGTTCTTTTCTAAAATTCGAGAAAATCCTCCGCTATACTTTTTAATATTAGAATGAAGTCTCTGATTAAACTGAAATTTTATTACAACTCCCACTAGGGGGCGAACTCTAACAGTCCCATCCGAATGTCATATACAGTGGAAAGGTGGCTTAAGTATTATGTTTGTTCTTTATTTAATTTTAGCCAATAACTGTTTTTTTGTGTGTTATGCACATAATTTGTTTGGTTACAATCCATTTTTTTAAAAAGCAAACACCGTTTTAGAAAGTGGGTGTTGTAAATGCATTTGTTTTTTTTCCCCCGTTTCTGCAGCTACAAAGGGCTTTGTGTACAGTTCGTTCCTAAAGCCCTACAACCCGCGCACGAGCCAGTCAGATGTTTCCATTGAGAGCCAGTCATCAAATGAATCGGGCTATGGTGGCTCCTCCCCTAGGTTCTCACGGCAGAACAGCGACAGCACTCTCGTCTTCAACCAAGAAACGGCGACTGTCAGCTTCTCGACGGCCACGCCTCCCCTCCAAACACACACTCGCCATGACACGACCCCTAGGAAAAACAGAGAGGCCTCCACCAATCAGAGAGATTCCCTCGACCCCACCTACAGAAACTCCCCAAACGGCAAAGAACCGTCTGAGACAGCCTTACGAAATAACAGGGACTATGAACCTTCATACAGAAGTCCCACCAATCACAGAGACTCTTTAGACTCGGGTCAGATCACGCCGACCAATCACAGAAACCCCTCGGACTTCTCGGAGACGGACTCCTCCAATAGGAACTCTAGATACGAGTCGTCTTCGAGGTACAGCAATGGTTCAAACGGTTCGCTGCAGAGACGAAATGGAGATTATTCGGTACAGCAGAAGAGTCCACAGTACCCTCCTGATGAATTTATAGATCCAGAACCAGAACTGGATGGCCACCAGGTATGTTTTATATATATATAGTACACATTGTAAGCTTATATAAATTAAATAAATACTTGGTTTAGCTTCACAAGGGTCATGGGTTCAAGCATAGGGAACATGCATACTAATATAATATTTTTTTTATAATTCTCTGTATTCATTTTTTCCTTTAGATATATTATGCGATCTACTCATTCAGTGCCCGGTGTTCGAATGAACTCAGCGTTTCAGCCAATCAGAGGGTCCGAATCCTTGAGTTCCAGGACATGAATGGAAACCAGGAGTGGTGGCTGGGCGAGGCCGGGGGGCGAAGAGGTTACATCCCATCCAATTACATACGCAAATCGGAGTACACATGATCTTCAGCCACACCAGACGACAACTCAGTGAGGAGAAAAACACTACAATAGGACATGTTTGTGCCTTAACTATTACGGAAATGCACTGATGTGGTGAACTGGTTATTGCTGCCAATACTGGATGAAAACATCACCATAAAAACAGCATTTAATGCTCCAGTCTCTGTATTTTGTAGAAGTGAATGTAACTCCTGTGTGCCTCCTTGTGGTTGAAGAAGGAATAGCACACGACTGTGCATTGTAAAACGTTTGGTTTGGGCGTACCCAGGCTCTAGCAGAGTACTTTGGTTATAGTGTTTGCGCTTAAATGCTCGTAGAGAGTTTAAATCTCTTGAATGTTTAAGAGTGGACTTGTTTAGGACGTGTGTACGACCTGGAGAGAGACTGATGTTGATCCAGTACTGGCATGGTGGTGATGCCCGTAAGCATGCGAGAGTGAATGAATGAATTACAATTGCGTTGAGTGTGTTTGAATTTAGCCTCCATTACGGCTCTCAGATCATAGCGATATTATCACTGGTGACTGTTTCATATTCCTGAAAATGTACATAAATGAAATGCAGCAGACACTTTTTTTTAAGGTACAGTGTTTTTTTACCTTTTTACTTTTGATAGCATTGAGTTTGCACTTGTGAATGATTTTGCAAATTAATCTTGTTGTTCTGAGCTGTTAAGGGCACCATTGAGCTCATTTTTTGATGTGATCCCTAAAATATGATCCCACCCGTCATATTTATCTGATGCTGTATATACTGAGAATGTACTTCTGCACTCCAGTGTCAACTGATCTGTTTCTCTTCTTTTGAATAAAAATACATCAGTTGAAAACAATAGTTGTTTAAGTGTTTTATCTAGATAGATTGATTGTTTTGCTTTTGAATTCTTATGCATTTTAAAAGTCTGAGATTGAAGTGTTTGTAGTGTTAGTGTATGTTTCTTATCACATAATGAATATTAATAAAACCGTTAAAAGCCTACACTTTAAGAAATGTACTGTCACTGAGACGGTGCACTTTAAAAGGGTCCTAATACCATTTACACTGCAAAAAAATTATTTTCAAGAAAAAAAATTCTTGGACTTTTTGTCTTGTTTTCGGTAAAAATATCTAGAAATTCAAAAATTGGGATGCTTTTTCTTGATGAGCTAAACGACCCAAGAAAATAACTGTCATTTTTAGACCAAAAATATCAAATTTAAGTGATTTTGTGTATAAAACAAGCAAAAAAAAAAATCTGCCAGTAGGTAAGCAAAAAAATCTTGAACATTTTTCTTAAACACTAAATTCAAGAAAAAGTTCCTCACCCCATTGGCAGATGCACAAAATCACTTAAATTTGATATTTTTGGTCTAAACACTAGACTTATTTTTTTGGGTCATTTTGCTCATCAAGAAAAACCATCTTAATTTAAGAATTTTTTAATATTTTTACTGAAAACAAGACAAAAATACTAAGATTTTTTTTTCTTGAAATTCATTTTTTTTTTTGCAGTGTAGGTATAGATATGTACCTGCAAGTTACCAATAAAAGTACTAATATGCACTATTTGGGAACTACCCCAGTAGCAGCTTCTGTACCTTCTGACAGTATACATTAGACCAGGGTTTGCCTAATTGCAGGGAAATTTTAAAAGAAAAACTTTCTTTTAAAATAAATAAATCTAAATAAAGAACTTACTTACAAAAACATAGAGACTCTTTAGACTCGGGTCAGATCACGCTGACCAATTACAGAAACCCCTCGGACTTCTCGGAGACGGACTCCTCCAATAGGAACTCTAGATACGAGTCTGCTTCGAGGTACAGCAACTCGCAAGTAGGCAAGTAGCCTACTGGGAGACGATAATGCAAATTTATTAAAGGGTTTGAGTTAAGGTGAAAAATGTCCTTATAAAACTGAACTCCACCTGTTTGTTTTAGTCAACAAACAACATAATCCTTTACTGCTTATGCACTGCTTATGTCAGAAATAAAGGCACAAAAGCTGTCACTTTAAAAAGGTCCTGATATGGACCATATAAGGTACCAAAATTGTACCTCTGAGGTACAGTGAGGAAAATAAGTATTTAAAGGGATAGTTCGGCCAAAAATGATATTAAACCTACGATTTACTCACCCCCAAGCTGTCCAAGTTGCATATGTCCATCGTTTTTCAGACAAACACATTTTCGGATATTTTAGAAAATGTTTTAGATCTTTCAGTTGATTCAATGTGAGTTACGGGGTCCACGTTTATCCAGGATGATAAATAAAGGTCTTCTGAGGGTAATCCGTGCGGTGTTGTTGTAGAAATATCCATATTTTAAACTTTATTAACGTAAATAACTACCTTCCGGTAGCGCCGCCATCTTAGTCGCGTCTGCATTCAAGATCAGAGCTTTACTCAGCTTACGGAGGTTACTCTGCTGTTGCTCTGTGCCCCCGCCCTCCGAATTTGTCATACATCACTAAGAAAAGTGCGTACACTACGCTAATACTCTCTCCTGAATACAGAGGAGTCTAAGATGGCGGCGCTACCGGAAGGTAGTTATTTACGTTAATAAAGTTTTAAATATGGATATTTCTACAACAACACCGCACGGATTACCCTCAGAAGACCTTTATTTATCATCCTGGAGCTGTTTGGATTTATTTTGTGAAGGATGGACGCACTTTTTTTTGGACTTGAAGGTCGTGGACCCCGCAACATCACATTCAATCAACAGAAAGATCCAAAACATTCTCCAAAATATCCGAAAATGTGTTCGTCCGAAAAACGATGGACACATGCAACCCGGACAGCCTGTGGGCGAGCAAATCGTGGGTTCAATATCATTCTTGGCCGAACTATCCCTTTAAACACCCTGCTATTTTGCAAGTTCTCCCACTTAGAAATCATGGAGGGGTCTGAAATTGTCATCGTTGGTGCATGTCCACTGTGAGAGACATAATCTAAATCGCAATATATGATTTTTTTCAACTATTTATTTGTATGATACAGCTGAAAATAAGTATTTGAACATCTGTCTATCAGCTAGAATTCTGACCCTCAAAGACCTGTTAGTCTGCCTTTAAAATGTCCACCTCCACTCCATTTATTATCCTAAATTTGATGCACCTGTTTGAGGTCATTAGCTGCATAAAGCAATCATTGGAGCAATCATTAGAAAATGGAAGACGACGCAAATTTGCGTCTGACGTCAGTGCAAAACAACATAACAGGTTTAGTCCCAACTGATGGCCTAAATAGTGCCTCATTACCAATGTGTCATGCAAGAAACATCTCATGATGGGTAAACCCTAACCCACAGACACAGAAACTGTCAATAGGCTTTATGCCCAGCTGCACTACTTCCTGAACTTCAGCCAGCTCCTTGTTTCCTGTCTGCCATTATTGGACAAACTGATTAATCCAGGTGTGCCTGACCTCAGTAGTCACAACAACAATAATCAAACACACCTGGATTAATCAGTTTGTCCAATAATGGCAGACAGGAAACAAGGAGCTGCTGAAGTTCAGGAAGTAGTGCAGCTGGGCATAAAGCCTATTGGTTTTGTGTTGAAGAATGAAAGGGTCAAAAATCACACCTGAGCAATGCATGCAACTAGTTTCTCCATAAAGGAGGCGTCTTGAATCTTTCGTTACCAACAAAGGCTTTTGTAAATAGCATTAAATACATTTCACTAAGCGAATCAATACTTTTTCCCTGTGTCATTTTTCATGATTACGCATAATTTATGGACATCTATGGCTTGATTTCTTTGAATGTGTTGTTGTTATCAACATCCGGTGGTGAAAATTTCATGTCAATAGCACCTTTAGAAATATGTTAACTGAGAAAAATGGTGACGTGTTCAATACTTATTTCACCCGCTGTACATAATTGATGCATTAGTTATAAAAGTCTGCATGTGTGACCCTGCCTGTGAAATCCAGGCTCATAATGTAATTTTGAAGTTAGGAGCATCAAAGTTTGATTTTAACCTTTGACCTTACTAAGTCAATATTAAATCTATGTTATATTTTCATTATGTAGGAGTTTTTTTTTATAAGAAAAAGTGACTATAGCTGGGTTTTCAAACACATTGTCAGCGAGACAGTAGAAGATCTAGAATGTGTACAGAGTTTAAAGGGAAAGGTGGGGTTGGACCCCACAATTACTGCAGGTAAAAATTAATGTAAAACTTCGTAAATCTCAAAATGATATCACTGGTGGTCTTGAGTTTTGTCTTTATTACTTAAAAAAATCCGTATGGAGAACGAGAACCCTGGTGTCTTTCAAGCAGAAAGGCAAGCTCCGTTGGGATTACTGTAATGTCAATCCCTGCCTTAAAGAAGGTATTGATTTTCCTTCTATCTAAACACAAATCCATGAACACATCTTTTATTTGCTTGACCATCCATTATAACTGTAAACATTCAGAAGAAACAAACAAAAAAATCAAGTTTTAAAGAAATTCAAAGCAGAGGATCCTCTACTTACACATGTGTACGTGTCCTAAACAATGTATTTGCTCATTACACAATAATCGATTTTGGTCATAGGTTGTACAGAACAAACAAACAGTTTCTCTATATTTCCAGAATGCATTGCACGTTAATCTAGGAAGATTACAGGACGCTGAGGTATAATACAACAACCTAACAGCTTAAACCGGCTCTGAGAACACACCCCGTATCCATCCTGCTTTTGCCTATGTCACGATAGACATGAGCTTGTGACAAGGATGATGAAAAAGATGATGAAAGGTCTCTGTCCACTGTCCTTCAGACGTACCTCAACACCACCTCAACACTCAATGAGACCGACCTGCTCCATAGCAAACACCAATCAGCAGCAGGCAGCCAATGGTCGGACCACACACTAACTGCTCTCAAACTGCCCCAAACTCCTCTTTGCAAACAGAAATCACCAGCTTGGAGGAAAGAATTCCACATTTAGATAAAATGTGTACTATTTTAAAACAAACAAATACTTACTGTACCTAGTACGATAGCTCTAAACCATATACACATGGATATGCATATTTTTTTAACCATGCAGGTCTGAAATCAGCTTAATCTGTTAAGATTTGAAGTGTGTAACTTTGGTTTGAGAAGTGGGGGACACATAATGGGGAAAACATTTTCGACATTGGCTACACTGTAAAAAAAAAACGGGCACAATAAATTACAAAAAAATTCCAAAATACACAAAAAGACAGTTTTTTCTATAATTTTACAAGAACATTTTTAAAAAATCTGTAAAAAATCCGTAAAATTCTGGCAGCTGGGGTGCGGGAAAAATACCATAAAATAACGGGCGCAATAAACTACAGAAATGTTCCGTAAAACAAAAATACATTTTTTTCTGTAATTTTACACGAACATTATAAAAAAATCTGTAAAAAATCCGTAAACTTCTGGCAGCTGGGGTGCGGGAAAAATACCATAAAATAACGGCCGCAATAAACTACAGAAATGTTCCGTAAAACAAAAATACAGTTATTTCTGTAATTTTACAAGAACATTGTAAAAAAAATCTGTAAAAAATCCGTAAACTTCTGGCAGCTGGGGTGATTACACAGAAATAAACTACAGAAATGTTCCGTAAAACAAAAATACAATTTTTTCTGTAATTTTACAAGAACATTATAAAAAAATCTGTAAAAAATCCGTAAACTTCTGGCAGCTGCGGTGCGGGAAAAATACCATAAAATAACGGCCGCAGTAAACTACAGAAATGTTCCGTAAAACAAATAAATTTTTTTCTGTAATTTTACAAGAACATTGTGAAAAAAATCTGTAAAAAATCCGTAAACTTCTGGCAGCTGGGGTGCGGGAAAAATACAATAAAATAACAGCCGCAATAAACTACAGAACTGTTCCATAAAACAAAAATACAGTTTTTTCTGTAATTTTACAAGAACATTGTAAAAAAAATCTGTAAAAAATCCGTAAACTTCTGGCAAGTGGGGTTGCGGGAAAAATACCATAAAATAACAGCCGCAATAAACTACAGAAATGTTCCGTAAAACAAAAATACAGTTTTTTCTGTAATTTTACAAGAACATTGTAAAAAAATCTGTAAAAAATCCGTAAACTTCTGGCAGCTGGGGTGCGGGAAAAATACCATAAAATAACGGCCGCAATAAACTACAGAAATGTTCCGTAAAACAAAAATACAGTTATTTCTGTAATTTTACATTTACATACATTTAGGGACTGGTAATAAAATTAACAGGAAATACCAAAACGAATAGTATGCTATGTATAATTGAAAAAAAATCTTATGTCTTTATTGTTTAAAATACCAACCACTAAGACTTGAGAGAATAATTTTATGAAGTCAAAAATGTTAACCATTAATGTGACGTAAATAATATGAAACCACACCATGACGATGTATTAACAAAATATAAGCACATTTTAGCTTTTCTAAGAAGAGCATTAAATTTGATAATATTCAAAATATGAAAACTAAGTTATAATCCTATACTAGCATCCAGAAAATGTGTGGTTAAACTCATTTTCATGGTACATAGAAGGTTTTAATCTACATTACATATTGTCTTACTCAGCAACAGTGTATGGTAACGTTAGCTCAGTCAACGTTAGGATAACATCAACAGATGTAGACAAATTCTGTCTGACAGAAAATATGATTGTGCTGACCTGAGAGCTAATTTACTGAATGAACCAACTCACATCTTAATTATTTCTTTTCATCCACAATGACATTAAAGTCTATTGATGCTGCTGCTTGTGGCATTTATTTGTTGATTGTTTAATAGCGTCCGAGTTAATATCACTATAAAGTGTCTTATTGCTGTCTTTATTCGAATCACTTAGTCATTATGAATATAATCCAAAATATAGACATTCTGAGGTTTTATTATAAATGGTCAAACATTTACACAAAAGTACAATGATAAGTCTCTTGAAATATGTTTTTCTTTGATTGGATGCAGTCGATTTTGGCATGTTCCAGACACTGCTCAGCTAACTTTAGTGAGTGTAAAAAGTGTATAAATGACAAGTTATTTAATAAAAAAAAGTCATTTTTATAATTTATTTTCAATTTTCATAATAGTATTAAGCATTTTGCACGTGTCCCTGGAATTGCTGTCCACTCTGTTATTTTGGGGTAAACGTCCATTTAAGAAACCAACTGATGTACTCAGTGACATCCCGTCCCTCATTTGATCTTTCTTTAGAAGAGGTTAAAACATATAATGCACACACAGTAAGTATCTACACTTATTTTTCCTTATTTTTATCATATTTTGTTAGCAGTTGCGTGTTGTCAAGCTTAAAATGTCCACCCTGTCACTGTAAAATATGAATGAACATAAACTTAGCAGAAAATCAAAATATGTATTTTAAACAGAGCACAGTCAGCTTCAACGGTGAACGGCTTAGCTAACTGCAGCTATGTGTTCATTAAATGCTATAATTTTAGCTAAAAATGTCCATTCTGTCATGAAAATTTACATTTAATTTGCATGACAGGGTGGACATATTTTATAGGTTTGTTTGTATAGTGATCTGCTTGCAGTTCATATATAAAAAGTGCTGGAGCTTGACCAATACGCATTTCTAACAGCCTAAGGTCTCTTTAATACAAATGAAGTTAAATCTTAAAATCTCAGATTTTGTGGGGAAAATGTGCAGTCTCAAAGGCACTTTATATGATATTGACCCATCTATGCATTGACTTTGTATGTAATCTAATCGTGAAAATCGTTGAATTTGCATTTGGTGTGTATACGTCCCATTAGTGTGTGCACGCATCAACACTTTTTGTCCTGCTCGGCCCAACTCTTCTGTGGCGATGACAATGGCCATTTTTTAATCCGATGGCTGCCTTCAGGGGGTCACATTTGTAGTCTGCATTCATCATCAGACTGTCTTATTTCAGAATATTAACAATTATAAAGTTGATTATTATTTTTAGTTTATCGTAAATTGTTGTAATATGCCTATGGCTTAGGAATGTAAAGTTCAGTGTACTTAAATAAACCAGGCTTGATGACATACTGAGAAACTAAACAAACGACTTTGAAAGTGGGCGGTGGGAAACACGGTCGTGATTTTGAAAAGTCCCTAGTTGACATTTCACCCTTGTATATATGAATGTATGTATGGATTGTTACATGCATTTTTGAGGTTCTAAAACTTGCACTCTTTAGGTACAAAGTTGTACTTTTTAAAAGGGTACCAGCCTATTGACAATTTTTGTATCTTTATTTCTGAGAGTGTATATTGTAGCTCTTAGTTTGAAAATCAATGTTGTTGGGTAATGATTGCTAAACAGCTAACACAGAAATGTAAGGTCCAGGGGTCATCTAGGCTCAGGTCAATATAATCACTATTGCCTATAGACGACGGGACACTTTTGTGGTGGTCGGTGTGCATCTATTACTCCTAAAATCATGTTTTTAATCATTTTGCTTTTGATGGGTGTGTCTGGCATTACTTCGCCAGTGCAATCAGCTCCGGTATGTCACCTTATGTTAATGCTTTGACTTAGTTAAACTTAATAATAATACAATTACATGATTAACTGCTACTGCATTTGACTGAAATGTGTCATTGTTTCAGGGTTTGTTAGATGAGTTGTTTACTTTAGTTGAAGGTGAGCAATACATTGTTTGCAATTGATTTATTTGTTTGTAAGTTTGCTACAGCCTTATGCCATGCTCATTTCTCTCTCCTCCTGACAGACGTATATGACTATGCATTCAGTGAGACAGAGGAATCATCCTCACCTGATATTGTTGATGAGACCATTGACTGGATTTTTGACTTTTTTGATGAACAAGGCAAGTACATGCAGACGATAATGCAAATGTATTAAAGGGTTTCAGTTTGGTGAAAAATGTCTTCATAAAAAAGAACTCCACCTGTTTGTTTTAGTCAATAAACAACATAATCCTTTGTAGCTTATGCAGAAATAAAGGTACAAACAATGTCATTGGGGCAGTACCCTTTAAAAGGGTCCTAATATGGACCATTTAGGTACAGATATGGCACCAAAACTGTACCTTTGAGGTACCTAAATGCACTTTTTAGGTACAAAGTTGTACTTTTATAAGGTTAACGTCCTAGTGACAGCTTTTGTAGTTTTAATTCTTAGAGTGTGTGTTTAAACAAAGATCATTATCAGTATGTTTTTGTGATACTTTGTGAGCCCTAAATATTAAATAAATACCTTCAGTGATTTCATACAGTTTATGTTCAAAATGTTTTTTGGAAATTGATGCACTACAAGGTAATTTTCCTGTTTCTGTAGATGCATGTGACCCAAATCCCTGTGAGAATAATGGTGTATGTGAAGCCACCGAAAGTGGGGGCTTTACTTGCACGTGTCCAGAGCCTTATATTGGCAAAAAATGTCAGGATGGTGAGATCACGCTTATGGTACAGAAGCACGATTTTAAGAAACATTGTGTGTATTATTATTTAGCATGTGTTTGTGTTTTTAATAGAGAGGAATGTGTGTAAGAAGGTAAAGTGTTATAACGGTTTATGTGTCAGAACCCAACAAAAGCCATTCTACGAATGCAAGTGCCGGCCACCTTACAAGGCCCCTAATTGCAAGAAAGGTGAGGGTATCTCTTTCTCAATTTTTTCAAGACAAACAAATGTTTGTCAAAAATAACTGTTTCTATCAGCCAAGAGCAAAGGTACATTTAAAAAAAAATATTCAAAACATTTGTCAAAACATCTCAATGAGAATTTTTACTAATTTCCTTAAAATGGTCATTGTTATCCAAGAACAAAGTTGGAGATGATAAGTTGCGTCACCGTAAACTTTGGGATGTGTAACTTTGCAGTAGAGGTCTTCACGGGTCCACTTAGATCCGAAAACCCGAGGTCCGGGTTTCACATGTGCCTCGGACACGGGTCGGGTACAGTAATAGCGGCATCGGGTCTCGGGTAATTTAAAATGAAAGTGTTTTTGCCCCGAACAGACCCGAGAAGACCCGAACTCTCTCGCGTGTGTGCATATTTTACATTTAAAGCCCTGTTTTCAGATTGTTTATGATGAAATAGAACGGTTTTGACTGAAATTTGGACATATGATGCTGACCCAAGACTTTTCAGGTGTTTGTGCATTAACCCCCACAAAGACGTGAAACTCACCGAGTGGTCGGGGGTGTTCACTGGTGTGCTCACACAAGAATCGCTGCAAAAGATGCTTTCCAACAGCTGTTTTAGCATTCGTTGTAAACTTGTGGACCTATTTTTTTCAAACGCCTCACACCCATATATTCTTCCGTTAAAGGCTTGAATAATAGACACTCCAGACCAGTTGGTGGCGATAATCCACCTTTGCCAATTGCAAGAATACAAACAACGTTCCCGGCGCGAAGTAATACCGTACCTCACAGCACATCTAATACAAGTCAATGTAGTTGAACAAAAACTACGATAAAACATGTTGGAAAGCATCTTTTGCAGCGATTTTTGTGTGAGCATATTAGTGAACACCCCTGACCACTCGGTGAGTTACACGTCTTTGTAAACGAAAATTTAATGCATTTTAGTAAGGATTGTCCAAGGGCACCTATACAGCCATTGTAGAGGTGGGAGTTGATACAACAAACACCCGAAAATTCTCGGGCCAGCATCATATGTCCAAATTTCAGTCTATTTCTTCATAAACAATCTGAAAACAGGGCTTTAAGTGTAAAATACCGAACTTGTCCTTTAAGTTAAAATATAATTTGAAAAAACTCACACTTTTAAATGTTACCAATTTAAATAATAAAAAAATGGACAAAAAAGTGACAAAATTTAAGTTTGAAGTTGAAGTAACTTTCACTTTTATAGTGTATCCCAGTGCTAATCTATGACGCAATACATACTTTATCCTTTAAAGGTTCTTGAATTAAAGAAACCATGCAAGCCGGTCGGCGGCTCTTTAGGATTGTAGTTCTATCTCTCTAAATACTTTTGTTTGCAATGTTAGCTTCTGCTTGCAACCCGAGTCCGTGCCTGAATGGAGGAACGTGTGTTAGAGGACGTACAAGATCCGACTTTGCATGTGAATGTCCTGGAAACTACACTGGGAGATTCTGCCAAAATGGTAATGGGCCACATTGCTAAATTGATTTCCCATATATACATAATTAATGCATAATAGTCTACAGGGCGGTTTCCCGGACAGGGTTTACATTAATCAAAGACTAGGCCTTAATTATATTAGGACATTTAAGTAGTTTTTACAAACCTTACAAAAAAATCAATACTGGTGTGCATCTTGAAACAAAGCAATAGCACTAATATATGTTAAGTTATGGCAGTACAAGTTGTTTTAAAATAAGGCAGCTCAAACATGCATTTTAGTCTGGGACTATAAGCCCTTTCCGGGAAACGTCCCTACATGTGTGACCCTATGTCTGTTAGGAGCACTAAGAGTAAGTTTGATTTCAATCTTTGACATGATCTTACTCAGTCAATATAAAAAGATATGAAGGTTATATTTTCACAGAATGTTCCTTACATCATTTTTATAAGAAAAAAGTGATAGCTGGGTTTTCAAACACAGGATCATGTCATTGTGTATTCAGATCCAAATGATTGCTATGAGGGAAATGGCCAATCATACAGGGGGTTTGCCAGCAACACAGTAGATGATCTAGAATGTTTACCCTGGAACTACCATAAGATTCCCATAACAGCGCTTGAAGATAAAGATGGCATTGGACCCCACAACTACTGCAGGTAAAAATAATGGAAATCTCCATAAATCTCAAAATGATATCACTGGTGGTCTTGAGTTTTGTCTTTGTCACTTAAGAAATCCGGATGGAGAACGAGAACCCTGGTGTTTTGTCAAACAGAAAGGCAAGCTCCGTTGGGACTACTGTAATGTCAATCCCTGCCTTAAAGAAGGTATTGATTTTCCTTCTATCTTCTCTTATATAAACACAAATCCATGAACACATCTTTTAATTGCTTGACCATCCATAATAACTGTACAACTAAACTGAATTTTAGTTCCAGAAAAACCTACAGTGCCCCCCGCAAAGCTGGAATTTTCTGGCTGTGGAAAGAAAAGCCAGTCCAATATGATTTCCCCAAGGATATTTGGTGGGAGAAAGTCCCTACCCAATGCTCATCCCTGGCAGGCTTCACTTCAGTTTCGACCCAAAGGTTCTAATGACACCTTCAGACATGGTTGTGGAGGAACCCTCATTGACTCCTGCTGGATCGTTACTGCAGCTCACTGCATGTAAGTATGGCTGCAAAATGGACCAGAGGTTTTGCAAATAGACTTAATGTTTGTTTTACTCTAAACCTCAAAATACACCCCCCACAAACGTATACACTAAAACATGACTGTCAACATTTGCACATCAATGGGTGATCAGAAAACCTTGCCCTTCAGTCACAGTTGTGTAATAGAGAAAGCACAATAGTTCTTTGGGTTTCTTCAAGTTTGGGACAAAACTGTAAGTAAATCTGGGTAAGTGAATGCTGGGTTTTTTAAGCCCATGGTTGAGCCAAATAAAGACATTTTAAGGATAAATTTCAACCAACGGATGGGTGACACTTTAAAAGGAATAGTTTACCCCAAAATAAAAATTAAACAATATTTTGGCCATCCAAGGTTATGTTATTTTAAAGAGCACATATTTTAAGATTCACTTTTTAAACATCTTTTGGTGTGTAAGTATGTATTAGTACATGTTAACGATATGCAAAAGGTACAAACCCCAAAGTAAAAAGAATTTAAAAGAATTTAAAAGAACCGCCCCTCCACATTTTTTTAAAAATGCACACGCGCCACACTCTAGGAGGCTGTTTACACTTGGCATTAACATGCGTTTTCGTCGATCGGATCACAAGTGGACGACGTTAATGCCAGGTGTAAACGGTGTTCAAAACGTTTTGAGCTCGTCCACTTTCGACCACTTTCAACCACATCCAGAGGTAGTCGAAACCACTTTCGATCGATTGCTTTGGAGTTGCGGAACGCACATGTGGTTGAATGCGTTCGAACAGCCACACGCGACCGCCTTCTCTCCGCCCATTTATCTAATCTGAGGTATCAAACACAAGTTTTATGTCTTTTTTGACTTGTGGCGTGAACATACAGTGAACAGTGCTATTTTTAGCCTTTCATTGATAAAACTAAAGCGGCTGATATCCGTAGTTTCGTTTTGAAAGCGTGTGAAAGTTGCGCGATCCTATTTCATCAATTGCGCTGAAAATTCAGCGAAAGCTCTTACATATAAACGTAAAAAACACTGTGCAGCATGTTTACTTGCTAAACAAGCAGTGGACTCCGACATAATATTAGTTTGCGTCCATATAAACTCAACATTACTCCCGCTCGCGTTTGAATGACAGCAGAGAGACTCGTCCACCGTCTCACAGACCACCCCCTCACAATATTCAGCACAGAAGCAGTCGAAAGTGGACAAAAGAGACAGATTTAAATACCAGGTGTAAACGTAATGTGTCTCTCTCGTCCACTTGTGATCCGATCGATGAAAACACATCATACCAAGTGTAAACGCTCTGTTTACAAGTTGCTGTCGGCATGTTTACCGTGTTTGTGCGGTTCGTGACTTGTGCCAGGGCTAGCATCGCTAATCATAGCTTACATCAACTTTTACTAGCAGTGATTTTAAATGGATTTCTCCAAATAGCATGACAAAATGTACCTTTCCAGTAAAAACTTCGCGTGGGAAGCCCCACCTGTCCTTTTAGCTCACGCCAGCGTGTGAAATAGTCTCCCATAAACACTCTGGTCTTGTTTCTTTCTTCATAGTCCTTTCTCTTCTTGTCATACAATTCGTAGACACTTTTTCTCTTGCGACCCTCAGACATTTTGAAAAAAACACAGTGAGAATGCGAACTTCAATGAATGGTTGAAACCGTAGCACAACACACATTGACGTGAAAGTGCGCATGTGCAGAAAGCGAACCTAGGGACGAGCACGTACAAAGGTTATACGTCAACATATCATCAGAATGATTGACATCTGGGATGACCAATGATATAGGTGATCCACCCGGAAAATGAAAATCTTCCACTATACCTTTAACTCCTGTTAGCATTGCATTGTGCGCGGATCTTTCAAACATGGTAAGGAGCGTCACGTTTCCAGCTTACGTCAGAGGTATTCAGGCCAATCACAACGTACAGATTAGTATTATACCAAATATACAAAGTAACATTGTTTTGTTACCAATGAAATAGGTGCTCTTTAACTCAACACAGTTAGAATTTTTTTTGTGATTAACATTTTTATTGATTTTCAGGCACTTTTCACAATACAACATAACGCATCTGTACCAAATCAACATTTTCACAACCCTACCCCCTCCCACACAAGGGATCCCCACTAGAGCTTGAGGTTACAATTTGGCTATACAATTCACTACAATAAGAATTACTTCCAGCACATAATAGTGAAAAAGGGACAACAATAATACCCTACAAAATAATAATAATAATAATTACTGCCCCCTTTCCAAATAAGATAAATATCTAGACCATTTCTTAAAAAAAAATTATCCATCTGTCTGTAAGACATTTTTTCCAGAGCAGCCACAGTTAGAATTATTGAATAATATCCTGGCTCTTATCAGCTTTATAATAGCATTGGATAGTGCCCCATTTTTTAAAGGGGACATACCATGAAAATCTGACTTTTAATGTGCTATAACTGGGTCCCCAGTGCTTTTATCAACCTAGAAAATGTTTAAAAAAACAGTAACTTAGTTTTGGTAAACCATTCTCTACAAGCATGTGAAAAAATAGGTAATTAAAATTTGACTCCCCTGATGATGTCAGAAGAGGATAATACCACCGCTTAATCTGCACTATCCAACCACGCCACTGCCATTTAGTGCAGAGATCCGCTCATTTGCATGTTAAAGGACACACCCAAAATGGCACATTTTTGCACATACCTACGAAGTGTTAATGTTAACATGCTTTAAAAATTATCTATGTGATATTTTGACCTAAAACATATGTACTCTGGGGACACCAAAGATTTATTTGACATCTTAAAAAAGTATTGTGAAATGTACCCTTTAAAGCTCCAAAAAGCACATCCATCCATCAAAAACTAATCCAAACAATTATTAAATGTCTTGTGAAGCAATAGGGTTTTAAAAGGAAAATATTTATATTTCAACTCACTTGTGAATGCATGTACGGCTAGACACCATTGATCAAAGTTTATAAAGTTTGAAATATAAATGTTTTTCTTACCAACCCATTGCTTCACTTTGGAAAACATATAATAACCGTATGAATTAGTTTTTGATGGATGGATACACTTTTAAGATATTTAAAAATGGGGGACTATCCAATGTCATTATGAAGCTGAAAATAGCCAGGATATCTAGGATGGCTTAAGGGTAAGTAAAATATGGGCTAATTTTAATTTTGGGTGAACTATTTCTTGGAGTATACACCGATGGTAAATGATGAAGTGATAAATCAATATGCAAGAATGTTTCCATTACTGATGGCAGTGATGAGACTGAAGAGATGCGGGTGGAGCTGGGTGGTACTAACCTTGAGAAAGCTGACCGTGCAAAGCAGTTTCTGGAAGTGGAGAAAGACTTTGTTCATGAGAATTATACACTGACAAATGAATACCTGTTAAATGATATAGGTCAGTGATTCACTCTTATCCATCTGCATATAATCTATGTATAACTCTGTCTGGGAGTATATTCATATTTAACTTTATGGCTTTTAAGCCATGTCAAGAGGGAGTCCCAAATGGACAACATGATGAATTAGTCCATTCTTGTCAATGATAGCATTGCATCATGTAAAATTATTAGTTTTTAATATAGTTTTATTCCATCTTATTTATCCAAGCTTTGCTGAAACTAAAGGGTGTAAATGGACTGTGTGCTCAAGAGACCGAATCTGTTAGAGCAGCGTGTCTTACCAGGGATTCATTCCCAGATCAAACACAGTGCACCATATCAGGCTATGGAGTCACAGAGAAAGATGAAGCTTCTGTGTTGTCTGTGTTCAATGCGTCTATAAACACCCAATGTGAATACAGCTCATCTCATTTGTCTCTGTCGTAGATGAAGACTCGGTCTCTCCTCAGCTGCTGGATGCCAAAGTTCTCCTGATCCCTCAGAGGCGATGTATGTCCCAGCTAGCTTATGGGAACAGAATGGATGATACCATGATGTGTGCTGGGTATATGCAGGGAAAAATTGACTCTTGTCAGGTGTGTAGTAACAACATAAACAAGCGGCTTTCGTGGTCAACACGTAACTTCCGGTAAACTCAGCTAAGAATAAATAACAACAAAGTGCTTTTAAAGTAGTTTTATATCATAAGCTAAATAAACAAAGCGTAGATTACCTAGGAAACCAAAACATTTGTTATTTTCGACGAGGTATTTGTTCAAGAGTTCAGTTTAGCAACTAGTCATTAAAAAAAATGAAACCTGAAGTAAAGTTCCGACCAGACGCGTAATCGCGTCACCGCACTTGTGTCCTATTAAACCGTCCAGATGGTATGCACGTGACGTCACCTTTGGTGAAAATGACTGCGGTTACGCCCACTGAGTGGCAAAAGACAGATCGGCAGCATTTAAGTAGTGTGAAATCTGCGAAAACACGGGGAAAACGCGTCTAAATGGGAAAAAAGCTGTTGTGCGATATACTGTACTAACAGATTAACAAGAATTCGAAGTTATCGTTTTACAGACTGCCAAAAAAACACCGAAAGGAGAAGTAAATTGATCGTTCATTCCAACATCCACAGACCACAGGTGGGTTGACAAGATGCTAGGGTCACTATCAAGCAGTTTTTACTTTCTCCTTAAACATATTTTTTCAAGTATTTGTATTTTATCCTTGTTTCGTTACATTCCAAAGCATATTATCAAAATTTTTACTCTATTACATTTCATAAATAATAAGTTTTTGTTTTAAACTTAATATTTAAGTACATTCATGTATTTTTCCTTAAGCAAAATACACAATTTTACTGTAATTAGGTATTAAATAAATTTTAATATGCAATATTAAAGAATACACAGTATGATAATATGCTTTAGAATCAGTGTTGGGTAAGTTACTCAAAAAAAGTAATTAATTACTAGTTACTAATTACATCTTTAATAAAGTAATTAGATTACTTTACAAATTACTCTCTCCAAAAAGTATTTAATTACTTATTACTAATTACTTTCTAAATCCTATTTAGTACATGATACAAGGATAGGCTTGAAATGGCTCGAAGAAACAATATATAAAAGTACATCAATTATTCTGGTCCCACTTTAGGGTCCAATTCTCTCTATTCACTAACTATTAACTACTTTTGCCTCAATATACTCCAACTACTGCTTACTAATACTAAAGAAGTTGTTAATTTTAAGTATTGGCAGAAATGGGGAGGGTTAAGGATGTAGAATAAGGTTTTGCAGAATCAGGCATTTATATGTGCTATTAAGTATTAATAAACAGCCAACATCTCATTAATATTAATGCTAATAATAATCAACCAGTTAATAGTGAGAATTGTAAACTAAACCATGTTAAATCCACTTTTGTATTATAGTATACATAATTGTTTTACAGGCCATACACAGTATTTAGTTACATCAGAAGTAACTGTAATTAGATTACAAGAAAAATAAGAGTAATCCCTTACTTTACTTTTTCAAGGGAAAAGTAATTAAATTACAGTAACTAATTACTTAGTAACTAGTTACACCCAACACTGTTTAGAATGTAGTGAAGTAAAATTTTTCCCAATACAAACACCCTAATAAAGCACCGATGCTTGGAAAATGTTACTAATGTTACTAGGTATTGTCAACCTCTGCTATTAAGTCCCACTAAATTCAATTTAAGCTTATAGTAGTCAGTTTTACTGGCGTTTTCGAAGCAGCAGCTATGAAAACCAGCCATTTTGTTGAATCATTTGCCACTCAACAGGGCGAGTTCCGGCGTGGTCACGTGGAAAAGTGACGTCAATGCATACCCAAAGAAAATGAACATTACAATTTTTGTGATGTTTTCCCTACCAGGGTCCGAAAATCTCAAAATTTTGTGACAATTATAAAAGCATTGTATGCAAAGCTTAAAATGAACATGCTTTTCAGTAATGAATATTTCAGACCTTACACACTGTAGTAACTCATTTTTAACATCTTCATAGGGTGATTCTGGTGGTCCACTGGTTTGTCAGAAGGATGAAAAACATTATTTACATGGTATAGTGAGTTGGGGTGACAGCTGTGGAAAGAAGAACAAGCCGGGGATCTACGTTCGTGTGAACCAGTTTATTGACTGGCTTAATATTAAGATACGTTCATCTTAGGTTTGTGCTACACGAAATACAAGTTTAATGTTTGGGATAATAACTGAAGAATATTTACATAAATCATTTATAGATATATTCATGGCCTGTAATTTAAAGTTATTTAAATGCATCTGCCAATAAACAGCTTAACAAAATTCTCAAACCATTATGATTTATTACTAGGAATAAGAGTGTTTACATAAAAAACAAGACTTATGCAAAAACGGTTTCATGCTCAAAAAAGACCTTTATTGGCATTCACACAGAAATTCACAGACAATGAAAAATGCAATCAAAATATATATCTCTAATCTCGATTAACCTCCGATGTGTAATGCGCTCATATTACGTTTGCAACAGGATCTTTCTGCAAAAAAAAAAAAAAACTAAAATGCTGTAGCCAAATCTTAAAGTCAAATTAAGATGTTAACAGGAGCAATCAGGAGAAAACTGGAAACAGCCAAGCACTCTGCACCGCACCACCTTAACAGCTAACCAGCAAAACTCAACTGCTACACAACTGCGCCGCAACTGCGCCTAGTGCATAAAAAATACACAAGAGAAAATATTAGAATCATATTGCTGTGAAATTTCCATTTAAACTATAAAACACCTGCTCGGTTAGCATCAGGTCAAACGTGTCACTTGTATTAGTTTTTAATAGTGCATTGCCTAGCCAATCTGCAATGTCTACCTCACACACCTATTGAAGCAAAAAAAAGCACATTTCAAAATTGTCCAATGATGTTTTATTAAGAAAAAGTTGTTAAATTGGGATTAAAATGAACTTACTTTCTGGGAGTTTCAAAAACTTGAGGAAATAAACAAAAGCCACTACCAAAATGAAAAGAAATGATTTCACCTAGCCAGCCCAGTTTAAGGATAAAGATCATTTAATATCACAAAGAATTCAAACGTATGATACAAAGCAATTCTGGGCAACAGAAAACAAATCATTTAAAAAAGAAAAATGTAGACCAAGTTACAATAACCTTTCGGTCAGATATATGGATTATTTCGGTATCCTCATAAGATGACATCGTTCAATGTGATCCTTGAAGTTTCAACGATGTGACATCATCTAGAAGAAACAAACAAAAACAATCTAAGTTTCAAAGAAATTCAAAGCAGAGGATCCTCTACTACTTACACATGTGTTTGTGTCCTAAACAACTTATTTGCTCATTACACAATCGATTTTGGTCATAGGTTGTATAGAACAAACAGTCAGTTTCTCGCTCTCTCTCTCTTTTTTTTTTGAAAGCATTGCAGATTAATCTAAGAAGAACACTCTTCTGTGTTGCTCATATACCTGAATTTGATCACCTTGAGGGTAAAATAACAGAGGGGTGAAATACGCCTCTCACAGCCACTTTAAGTGTCAGCACGCTGAGGTATAATACAACAACCTAACAGCTTAAATCGGCTCTGAGAACACACCCCGTATCCATCCTGCTTTTGCCTTATGTCACGATAGACCTGAGCTTGTGACAAGGATGATGAAAAGGTCCTTGTCCTTCAGACGTACCTCAACACCACCTCAACACTCAATGAGACCGACCTGCTCCATAGCAAACACCAATCAGCAGCAGGCAGCCAATGGTTGGTTCACACACTAACTGCTCTCAAACTGCCCCAAACTCCTCTTTTGCAAACAGGAATCAGCAGCTTGGAGGAAAGAATTCCACATTTAGATGAAATGTGTACTATCCATATCCATTGATTTCAAAACAAACAAATACTTACTTTAACCACGATAGCTCAAAACCAGTGGTCACCAACCCTGTTCCTGGAGATCTACCCTCTGCCTACACTAGATCCAACCCTGCTTCAGCACACCTGCGAAAAGCATGATTGGCAGGTTCAGGTGGGTTTGATGAGGGTTGGAGGTGAACTCTGCAGGAAAAGTAGATCTCCAGGAAGAGGGTTGGTGACCACTGCTCTAAACCATATACACATGGATATGCATAATTTTTTTATAAATCATGCAGGTCTGAGATCAGCTCAAGTGTGTTGAGATTCCAGGGAGAATATTGTGAATAACAGTCCTGTCTGACTAGATTTCACACCCTTACATGAATCAGTACTGTACTGAACCACTGGAGAAGACAGCCCCCCATCAATGTATTTTGTGGTCATGGACCTGCAAAAAAAGTTAAACCTGACACCTATAGAGAGCGAATGCATCAACCATCAGTTTACCTACATTAAAATTTGGTTCGAACATGAATGCCTTGAGAAACTTTGTGTAAGAGGAAAGCAGGGTGGGGCAAATGTAAAAAAAGTTCTTTGCATCGCATTTAAAGTGATTTCAAAAGATTATGAGCTCTATATTCCTAATTTAAAGCATACTTTTAAGGAGGTCCTTTTATAGGACTGCTCACATAGCAAAATCTGTTCAAATCTGGGTTTTAGGATGTACAAAATGACAACACTGTGATTGGGCATCTTGATAATTTTTTTAAAGAAAATCCAAAAATGTTCTTCTATACGGACTCTTCAACTTACCCAATTTTCACGATTCACCGGTATCTCCGTTCGCCTCTGGAGATTTGGGTTTGCTTATGGATCTGCTTCTAGATCTTGATTTGGACCCTTTGTTTGATCGGGGAGTGTGACTCCTGGAGCGGGACTTTGACTTGGATCTTGAACGGGACCTGGAAGCCGATTTCGACTTGCTCCTGCGTGGTGTGCGGGATTTGGAACGTGAACGGGAGTACGACTTGGATCTTGATCGGCTGTAGCGGGATCTGCTGCGGGAACGGGATCGACTCCTGCTTCTGGACTTGCTGCGCCTCCTGCGTCGAGGACTACTGGGAAAAACAGACATGGTACAAGTTAGAAGTTTAAATCTCATTTGTACAAAAAACAAAACCAAGCAGCAGCTTTAACAATAAACAAAAGACTGTAATTTGCAAAACAACCCTTTAAAATGTTGTTAAACAAATTAAAAATTTCTAGACATCTGTAAATTAAGGATATCAACCGAAATAAAGATTTTGTAGCAAAGTTGGCTCATCCAAAAAAAGTGAAGCAGCTGTTTATTACAAATCCACACTGTTGACCAAACAACACCCATGTGTTTAGCATTTACTACAGTAAACCATCCTGAATTGTATTAATCGTAGTAATTACTACATTTTGTTAATGTATACAATAGTATTCTGTAGTATTATTAACTAGTGAATTAATACATTGTGAAAACTAGTATTTTATTGTCCTGTAGTGCGCTGCGCTTTATTGTTCTGAAGTGTGTTTAAGTATTTACTATAAATAAAAATTATATTTTTGTATTTAGTATTTACTATAATGAATGGCAATACACTGTAGTAATAATTACTACACTTTCTGCAGTATTCTTACATGTGGGTATTAACCTGTATAAACTACAGCTCGCGTAGGCTTCAGCACGAGGCGCGCGGAAGGCCTCAAACACGCACTACTGGTTTCTCAACATTTTGTGTTACTATATCCCAAACTGTACAAAGTAAAACGGTCGGTTTTTTTTAATAATAAATGCACGTATAAGGTCCTTGCCTGCGGCTTCGACCGTATCCGCCTCCACCTCCACCACCATATCTCCTCGGCTGGGCTCCGCGACGGCTGTTGTGGGACTCTGGCGGGCGCCCGTATCTCGCCATCTGCACGCGCAGTTCGCGCCCGTCCAGCTGCGCACCGTCCATAGCGTCCATCGCATCCTCTGCGTCCCGTTTATCGTGGAACCTGACGAAGGCGAACCCGCGGCTCTCTTTCGTGTACGGGTCTCTTGGGATGTAAACATCCCCGACCCGACCGTACTTTTCGAAAACTCGCCGTAGGGCTTCAGGAGACGTACGGTACGTCAGATTGTCGACTTTTAAAGAAGTCATACCCTCGACGTCTGGCGGAGGCCTGCCGTAACTCATATTGAATTGCTAAGTCTACCGCAATAACGCAGAAAATAATTCAGTTACTTGTGAAATGTACGTAGAAAGCACTGGAACATTCGAACGCGTTCAGCAAAACACGCTGAACAGTCCACCCTCTAAAATGGCGGTAACCGGATTTCCGCGGTAGGTGGAGCTGAGTTTTATTTCCTGGGCAGGAGGATAACATACTGCCACATAAAGGCAACTTAGTGACACTACAAGCTGCCAGCTCCTATCAATAGCCAAATAGTCATTTTAAAGTGACCCTGACAGTGAAATCCAAGTTAGTCTAATAATCTAATTCTGAATTTAGGAGCAACAAAGTTTGATTTCAATCTTTGACATAATCTTACTCAGTCAAGGTTATGTCTTCACAGAATGCTCTTCACAGTATGTAGGGTGATTTTATGTAGAAAACCTTATTCACAAAAATTACCTTACAGACAGGGTCACACAAAGAATTGAAGGAAATAATATTTAATATGAAATAATAATAATATATATATGAAATAAAATTATTGATCTCATAACTGGTCCTTCATAGAGAGGATATGGAGTAGTACTAATATTAATGTATTAATATATTTAATTATAATTAATATAATTAATTAAATTTAATTTAATTAATATTAAAGTATTAATGGAATTTAAGAATAATATTATTGCTAAATACTACTTAGTATTTAGCAATAATATTATTCTTAAATTCCATGTACTTGTTTCAGATATTTACTTTTAACATTTAGGTACAAATTTCAAACAAAGAGTCGTGACTATCTGTCCCTAATGAATAAGGTTACATTTTGTTCACAAATATCCAATGAGACCTCAGATAAACACCAATAACACTATTATGCCCTTCCTGCGCTGTAGTGATTAGCCTACCTCACAATTTTCGCAAGGCAAGATCTGTTTTGTACTGCGCAAAACCCCAGGTTTGGATTTAAGCCTGACGTCAGGGGTGGCAAATAGTGCTTCTGATGACAGTAATACAGTACAGATCATTGGGTGGCAGGTCTTGTTTGAGACGTTGTTTGAAACAAAAAGTGTTATTCCTCTAGGGGGCGCTTGGCGGCTCAAAAGACCCAATATAACCTTGAGTTACATCCAAATATCAGGGTTATAATACAAACACATAATAATATAATACATTAATACAAATAATTCTCCCGTAGCAGTGTTGATTAAACAATGTCGAGTAATGGTCAACGACCAAGATCGGTGTATCTTTGCCAGCGCTGAGAAAATGTAGCATGTACTACGTGACAACGTTTCCTAACCATACACTGTACTGTAGTGTTCAGCCGCAGTCTAGACAATGTTTTTAAAACATAATATACAAATAAAAACATAAACAGCACCAACAATTACAATATGCTACATGGTGAATACGTATAAAAATATAAAAAATGATTAGTACTAATCTTAGCATATCTTATCTGACCAATCAGAAACGAGACCCGGGACGCTTACTCCGCCCATGTTGAGATTCCGCCTCATAGTGACTAGCATTCTAGCAATTTTATTTCTATAGGCACCGATACGCATCTGCATCCCAACGCTCAAGCGCATGGAGAACAGATACAGGGATGATGATAAATATACCGAGAAACTGTGTTACTATAGAGAGCATCTCACCCAGTTTTAAAGGCGATATTGACGCCTCAACTTCTCTAAAGATACCGACAATGGAAGCAGAGGCAACCTTGTAAAAGAGACGTGATAAAGCAGCCTGTGCCTGCAGACAAAACAGCGACTGTGGGACTCGGTGCTGAGCTTATAGGGCATTAAGAGCACAAACTAATCCTGTGCCTGACAAAAACATCAAAACTAAAATCGAATTTTGGTTTTATGAAAAGAAGATGTTTTAAAGAAGACGGAGCAGCAGTAGGATCGCAATCATTTAGTGTTATTTTAATTGTATGTTGTGTGAAATGGGAGCTTTGACAAGCCGTCAGAATGCCGGAGTCGAGGAGGTCGATATACCGTCAAATTCTGTTTACAGATATCCACCCAAAACAGGTGAGATCAATGTTTGTTTTTAATTATGTCGTTAATTTATTTTAGTGATATATAATCTATCTATCTATCTATCTATCTATCTATCTATCTATCTATCTATCTATCTATCTATCTATCTATCTATCTATCTATCTATCTATCTATCTATCTATCTATCTATCTATCTATCTAATCTATATCTATCTATCTAATAAAATAGCAGTTGAGCCTAATAGAAAAACTCAAGCTTTTGTGCTGTTAACCCTTTCATAATGAATTGACAAATGTTCTGAATGATTGGCAAATACATTAAAAAGGACTTACATTTTACTTTATTTAGTTTCTTTTGGTTTTGAAATTATAAGGGACATTCGGTTCCCCTTACTACCAAAGAGATTGAGCCACCACCCACTGTGTGTTGGTCAGCAAATCTCAGTAAAGCATAGCAGGCCCACAGATGCTTGTCCTTATATTAATATGGGACTCATTACTCCCATTAGTGCTGTGTGTATTAAAATATACTGTTATAAAAATTACTATTTGCATGGTTTCATCACTCAACATTCAAACTAAATATGAAATTGCAGAGTCCACTATAAGTCATTTAAGTTAATTTTGACGATAATTTTATATTCCACTTGTTTTAGGAGGACTAAAAGTGCTTGTGGTGGTAACTAACAAACATTAAATTGCATCAATTAACTGCTTTAATAAGTTGAAATATTATAAAAACAAGATAATCAACCATGTTAGACCAGCAGAAGTAGTTTTGGGGTTGGATTCCTAGTAAAAATATATTGTTACGGTACATCTTGGCACAAGTAACCAGATACTGTACAGTATATGTGCAGACTGGGACATCTGCTTGATTCTTGCTACCCACTGTTCTAGTTCTGTGCTTGGTCATCTATCTACCCTTGTATCTTTCATTGGCAGTGATCCTCTCTCTCTGTCTTTGAGTTTGACCTTCAATAATTGCATTGTATTGTTTCTCTAGTTTCTACTATTTCAGTCTTCCCCACCTCTGGACCCGAAATTTTATATAATCATGTTCACATTTCTTAGTCAACTACCTGTTGGTAAATATAAAATTTAGCAAAAAAATAAAAAATAAATTTAGTGGGTAATAATGTAGCAGCTTACTACCTGCCTCAATGCAAGAACTACCAGGGACAATGTTTTTTCACCTAATTACTATTCATGAGCCACCCACACACTTATCAAATTATTCCTACACAACTAGCTATAGAATGCAGTTATATATATACTAAGTTTTGTTAGGTAACCTTATGTGATAACATCATAATTAAGTCAAAAATATTATTTGTGACCCTGTCTGTGAAATCCAGGTTAAAGTCTCATAATCTAATTATGAAATTAGAAGCATCAAAGTTTAATTTCACTCATTAATATCAGTTTTAACATGACATTACTCAGTCAGTATTAACGATAACAAGGTTATATTTTCAGAGACTGTTCTTTACATTATGTAGGATGATTTTACACTGAAAAAATGATTTTCAAGAAAAAAAAATATATTTTTGTATTTTTGTCTTGTTTTCAATAAAAATATCTAAACATTATTAAATTGCTTTTTCTGGATGAGCAAAACGACCCCAGAAAATAAGTCTAGTTTTTAAACCAAAAATATCAAATTTAAGTGATTTTGTGCATAACACACGCAAAAAAATCTGCCAATGGGGTAAGAAGAAAAAATCTTGGGTCTTTTGAGCCGCCAATCTAAATTCAAGAAAAATTCACCCCATGCTTACCCCATTGGCAGATTTTTTTGTTTGTTTTATGCACAAAATCACTTAAACTTTATATTTTTGGTCTAAAAACTAGACTTATTTTCTTGGGTCGTTTTGCTCATCAAAATTTTCAGACTTTTTTGATTTATACTGAAAACAAGACAAAAATACTAAGATTTTTTTTCTTGATTTTTTTTTTTTTGCAGTGTAGGAAACAGTAAATTACAAAAAAATGTAGGGTCACATTTAATACTACAACCTGAATACATAAGGTTACTCCAATAATTTTCACCAAATAATTTTTAGTGTACATGTGTACTTCCTTGTCTTTATGTTTATCTACAGCTTTTCTACATCAATATAATTTTATTACAACACAAATTCTTTGTTCTTTATCAAACAGGGAGTTATTTTGCTAGCCATTTTATTATGGGAGGTGAGAAGTTTGATTCAACTCATCCTGAAGGATACCTCTTTGGTGAAAACACTGACCTTAACTTCCTGGGCAACAGACCAGTAGTGGTAAGATTTTATTTACATTCCCAGTAACATTTAGATGAGATTCATATTTTTGTGAACTAATTAGAACATTTTAAAATGTTTTAAAGGGGGCATTTCACAAGACTTTTTTAAGATGTCAAATAAATCTTTTGTGTCCCCAGAGTATGTATGTGAAGTTTCAGCTCAAAATACCATATAGATCATTTATTCATTTTTGGGTGTCTCCTTTAAAATGCAAATGAGCTGATCTCTGCACTAAATGGCAGTGCCGTGGTTGGATAATGCCGATTAAGGGGCGATATTATTCCCTTCTGACATCACATCATGGGGAGCCAAATTTCAATTACCTATTTTTTTTTTAATTCTTGCAGAAAACAGTTTACTAAAACTAAGTTACTGGGTTAATCTTTTTCACATTTTCTAGGCTGATAGAAGCACTAATTGGTTGATAGACCCAATTATAGCACTTAAACGGGGAAAACGTCTGATTTTCATGATATGTGCCCTTTAAATGGAGATATCAGAATGTAGTTTAAAAACAATAAGTTTACCCAAAATATTTATGACACAAACATGCAGGGTATATGGGGTAGAACTTTATAAACCATAGGTATTAAATTTCTACATAATTTCCTTTGAAGATTTGGAATTATTTATGACTAATTTCAGTACAATAAATAATTGATAAATGTATAAATATTTATATATTTATATTTAATTACTTTACGAACATATTTTAAAACAATCTTTTAAAACAGACTTTCCAGAATTAATATGATTCCGGCCTGAACTTATAGGGCATTGTAGAGCTGTGCTTATATCGCTTAAACTGTCCAAATTTTTATCCTGGTACATATGTGTATTTTTCTGCCTTTATTTATATATATAAAGGATTTTCTCCACACTATGGTCTTTGTTAGTGTTTATTTACACAGCATGCATTAGCAGCTTTGCCCCACCTGGGCCTTCTCAGACAGACTAGCTATGCTGTGGATTTAAGCAACAGCTTACTGCAAGTAATACAGAGAGCAACATTCAATCTGAACCCCAGGTTGGGGGAAGGGGAGGTGACAGGCTCACTTATGTGATCGTGTTGCCCCGGCACGAGCGTACACACGTATGCTGCCTCTCTGGCACATGGACATGTGTATTGCTTTTTTTTACAGAGGAAACGCAGACATAAACACATGCAAACACCGTCCTTGTAATGGTCTTTTTTATGTGTGCACATGATGTATTATCAATAATCAATAATTTCACTATGACTCCAGCATCCACTGTAAATAGTGAACAAAGTATTCTTGTAGTTCAGTTGGAAGACCATTGAGACAAAAGACATGGGTTTGATTCCCAGCAAACTCACATATGTATAGCCTAAATTCACTGAGGGTCACTTGGACCAAAAAATCTGCCAGGTTTATAAATATAAATGTAAAGAACTGTTTTGTTTGTGTTTAATCTGATGTGATTTGATTTGCAGTTTCCATACAATGCCCCTCCTCCTCACGAGCCGGTCAAGACCCTCCGGAGTCTCATCAACATCCGCAAAGACACATTGCGACTTGTACGGTAAGATTTCTCTTCCTATATAGAGTATATTTGGCAGAGCCCATGAAATTATTTGATAAGCAAACAGGAATTTTAGACAGAACATATCAAAGGGCCATGCTTTGTTAATAGCCAGCTTTTCATTTAGTCAACTTTGAAAGAGTACACAAACATACAGATGTCTACAAAACTAATAGGCATTGACTAGACATGAACAATTCCAATTTCAAAGGGATTAATAGATTTATTGTACATTTATCCTTTATATTGGTCCTTTCATCTTTTTAATACATAAATATGTGACCCTGTCTGTGAAATCCAGACTAAAGTCTCATGATCCACAGTAATTTAAAGATTAGGAGCATGAAAGTTGGATTTTACTTCATTGATTTTGAAATTACCTATTATGTAGGGTAATTTTATATAGAAAACCACTAATAAATTACTTTAGCTGGGTTTTCACAGGAAGAAACATATAAACTCACCTAAAGGATTATTAGGAACACCATACTAATACTGTGTTTGACCTCCTTTCACCTTCAGAACTGCTTTAATTCTACGTGGCATTGATTCAACAAGGTGCGGAAAGCATTCTTTAGAAATGTTGGCCCATATTGATAGGATAGCATCTTTCAGTTGATGGAGATTTGTGGGATGCACATCCAGGGCACGAAACTCCCGTTCCACCACAACCGAAAGAAGCTCTATTGGGTTGAGATCTGGTGACTGTGGGGGCCATTTTAGTACAGTGAACTCATTGTTCAAGAAACCAATTCGAGCTTTGTGACATGGTGCATTATTCTGCTGGAAGTAGCCATCAGAGGATGGGTATATGGTGGTCATAAAGGGATGGACATGGTCAGAAACAATGCTCAGGTAGGCTGTGGCATTTAAACGATGCCCAATTGGCACTAAGGGGCCTAAAGTGTGCCAATAAAACATCCCCCACACCATTACACCATTGCATAAATGAGAAATTGAACAGGTGTTCCTAATAATCCTTTAGGTGAGTGTATATAATTTAATTGTGTTAATACCCAGTAATAGTAATCTTAATCATTTTATTCAATGCAGATGTACTGATGACATGAAGCTGCCTGGACAGGAAGCTGGGAAAAGCCACAGCTGCTACAATATTGAGTTTACCTTTGATGCCGACACACAAGTCGCCATCACTGTATATTACCAAGCCATTGAAGAGTTTCATAATGGTGTGCCAATGTAAGTTATGCATTTGACAATAAAACATTTGGTAGACTTAGCCCAGCAAGCAATAGACATCATTTCACCGTCTAGGGCTAGGTTAACTATAGACCAGATATAGTTTGGCTATGAGTAACCCACTTCTAGCCAAAATAAACTTGAATTTGGTTACATGTCGTTTTGCCAAAATAAGATGTGAGATGTATGATATTCCATTATTTGAGCAAAGTCAACAGAGATTACAAAGTGTTTGGTTTCATTTATTTATTTATTTTATTTAGACTTCAATTACAGTAAATTTTCACCCACCGACAGCCCAAATTTTAGCTTAGACGTCTGGGCTGTGTTTGGACAGCTATTAGATGTTTTTAAAAAACAAAATTGCTTGCTGAGAACCTATACGAGACGATATGGAGTAGTAAATTACAGCAAATAATTTTTCTCTGTTCGTTGTTCATCTGTTGACAGATACTTGCCACAGGACAGCTCTCTGCAGTCAGAGACGGTGCATTTCAAACGCGGCGTCTGCCAACAGTTTTGTTTGCCTTCTCATTACGTCAACCTGTCAGAGTGGGCAGATGAAGAGGTATCACATCTATTATCTGCACCATTGTGTGTCTATGTGTTTCAAATAAGTCAGGTTTGAATGATGCCTGCTAATCTTGATGTACTGTATTGTTCCTCAGCTTTTGTTTGACATGGACAAGGACATCTACCCAATGGTTGTACAAGCAGTAGTGGACGAGGGAGATGGTAAGTATGGTGTCATGATTTTCATTATTAATGATTTTCATCTAAAAACTGGATGTGATATTTTGTTCTCGTGCAGATCACTTAGGACACTCGCATGTTCTTCTCGCAACCTTTGAGAAGGTATGTTTTTTGGGTTGTTTTGAAAAAATATAGCCTAGACTGGTATTCCAGATATACGTCAAGTTTTGCTTATACCCTTTCATACTGTGATTGTATATAAAAGATTAGGATTTCACTAGTGGCGGCTGGCGCTCGATGCGAAATTCGTCATAACATGTATGTAGCCCATCATGTGCGTGGTTCCTTTTTTCAAAATATGTGTTCTGCGCGTCTAGAGATCCTATGTGCATCATGTGTCTTGTCAAAAGAAGTGCCTGCCGCAGATGCGTCTAAAGGGTTTATGATCAAAGAGACCCTCGCGTTTGCCAGATACTCGCATAATCTCATGCTTAATCAGAGTTTACTGTTAAGGGAGTGTCTTGTGTGTATTTTGTGAATGTGAGCGTCTCTTTTATCATAAACAGTTTTGAAGTGTGGGCAGCAGGCACTTATTTGGACAAAACAAGTGATGCTCATGGTTCACATGATGCAACAAACACATATTTCGAAAACGCAAGCAACACACATGACACTCCGAACACTTATTTTGAATTAGCTCCCCTCGGATGAGCAGTCACAAGCCGCCACTGGATTTCACATTGATTGTACTCTTTGACATAACCTTACTCAGTCAATATTAAAGATATCAAGGTTATATGTTTCTTCCAGCACATGGATGGAAGTTACTGTGTAAAACCTCTAAAACAGAAACAAGTGGTAAGTGTTGACTTATTTAGCTTTGCTAAGTCTCTTAAAGGATTAGTCCATTTTCATAAAAAAATCCAGATAATTTACTCACCACCATGTCATCCAAAATGTTGATGTCTTTCTTTGTTCAGTCGAGAAGAAATTATGTTTTTTGAAGAAAACATTCCAGGATTTTTCTCATTTTAATGGACTTTAATGGACCCCAACACGTAACAGTTTTAATGCAGTTTAAAATTGCAGTTTCAACGGAGTTTCAAAGGACTCTAAATGATCCCAAATGATGCATAAGAGTCTTATCTAGCAAAACGCTTGTCATTTTTGATGACAAGAAAAATAAAAATGAGCACTTTTAAACTACAACTTCTTGTCTATCTCCGGTCCTGTGACGCGCCAGCGCGACCTCGGGTAATACGATGTGTTAACAGTATGTGAAACTTTGTGTGGAGAAAAAGGACTGTTCCGACGTTGTTGTATGGGGAATGATACTAGTTAATGTCTTTGTGTCAGTTTATTGTTTAAAATGGTCTGCAAATGTGCGTTTCATATATGTAACACTTGACCTTTCCACAGGATTACGCAATTACGTGAGGTTCCGTTGGGGCATCACAGGACCGGAGATAGACAAGAAGTTGTGGTTTAAAAGTGCATATTTTTATTTTTCTTATTTTTTATCGTTTCGCTAGATAAGCCCCTTATGCCTCGTTTGGGATCGTTTAGAGTCCGTTGAAGCTGCAATTTTAAAATGTTACGTCCATTAAAGTCCATTAAAATGAGAAAAATCCTGGAATGTTTTCCTCAAAAAACATAATTTCTTCTCGACTGAACAAAGAAAGACATCAACATTTTGGATGACATGGTGGTGAGTAAATTATCTGGATTATTTTTTTAAGAAAATCGACTAATCCTTTAAAATCAAGGCGTGAATTTCCAATTTCCAAAATGGCATTATTTACATAATGTCTTAAGCTTTTAATGAATCTCTTTTAGGTGGATGGTGTCAGTTACTTACTGCAAGAGATCTATGGAATAGAGAACAAATACAACACTCAAGAGTCAAAGGTAAGATATTATCCACATTCACAAAAAACTAATTTGAGAACTATCCTTTTTGTCCTGATTGATATAACCCCAACACCAACCCTATAACCAAATATGCATTAAACCAATGAATCTGTTTTGTATAAAATATATAATGCACTTTTACCATTCTCATATAGATCTTTACAACACTATAATACAAGATCTGTCAATGCTGAACTCAGTTGATATTAAAACTTATAGTACTATGTTACACATGATTGATGGTTTTCAGGTTACTGAAGATGAGATCAGTGACAACAGCGCTGAATGTGTGGTGTGTTTGTCGGATGTCCGGGACACACTTATCCTACCCTGCAGACACCTGTGCCTGTGCAACGCCTGTGCAGACACACTGCGTTACCAGGCCAACTGTTGCCCCATCTGTCGACTACGTAAGCACCGACCCCTGAACTAGACTCATTCAATAGACTCTTTGATTGAGATGAAATTCATTCATAACACAATAAACCACGATCAGGTCAACAGAGCAACATATCTTACTATATTCCTCTGTTTTTGATTCTCACCCATTTTGTACAAGTGACTATTTTTTTTTACTTTCATTGCGAAATTCTGGCCTTCTTGCTATCTATAAAAAAGTTCACATTTGCTATATACACTGTAGTATATAATATAAATACCTTAATATTTGTGCTATTGTATTGTCAAATCTGCTACAGCATTATTGGTCATTTATAACAGTCCTCTTTGAATCCCTGTAGCGTTCCGCGCTCTCCTACAGATCCGAGCGATGAGGAAAAAATTGAGTCCGCTTACCCCAACCGGATTCAATCCTGTCATCACTTCCCACACATCAGACTCAGAGGAGCATTCGGTAACTCACTAAGCTGTTTATTTCTGTTTGTACAGTGTGTTTGAATAAAAAAAGCAATTTTTTTCAGAACACATAGTCACTTTTAAATGGCCATCATTTATGAATTTTAAAAAATCCAAAATATAGGGTATTATTTTTTGTATTCTTTATATTATTCTTACAGATACATTTTCCCAGTTCTCCTGCTATAGGCCAGTGTGTCAAAAATTTTATTTTGGTTCCTGTATTGAAATTTTAAACACAACTATTATGAAACATTTAATTTTGTGTGTGTGTCACCATTTACCTCTTAAAGGATGCATTGCAGTCATGTTCATTAAATGTACTCCTGTTGACAGCCACATGTATGTTTACTACAGGCATCAGAGCACATCCCACCAGGCTATGAAGCTGTGTCCCTGTTAGAGGCCTTGAACGGGCCCTTGAACCCATCTCCATCTGCTCCGCCGCTACAGGGCCTCACCAGGGGCCATGTTACTGGATCTGTGCCCGCATATGGCAACGATAGCCACCACACGCCTGCATGTTCTCTCTCTACGCTAGAACACTCGGTCAACTCCAGCCAGAATGTAAAACATAAAAAAGGCAGTTCTAAGTGAGTGAATGCCAACCAAAGGGTTTAGTTGTCGAGTACAAAATTGTGTAGTTTATTGTGATATTTTACATCTAGAAAACATTTCCACACATAATGGGTATTTATTGCATTTAAACCAAGTATTATAAATATAAGGTGTCACCTTACTTTTTTATTTGAGGAACCAGAAAAAGATATGGTTGCTGATCATGTACTGTTAAAACTCTCCAGATCTCTCTCTCAGATGTCTTCAGTGCTGCCTGAAGAAGAAGACGAGAAGTCATGCAGTGAATCTGAAGTACAAACATGCAGGAGAAAATTGCATGTAGAGCAGCAAGAGGTACAAGCATCCTAATAAAACAGAATGCAGATTCTTGTGTTAAAGGGATAGTTCACCCAAAGATTAAAATTCTGTCATCATTTACTCACGTTCATGTTGTTACGAACCTGTATACATTTCTTTGTTCTGATGAATACGTAGGACGATATTTTGAGAAATGTTTGTAACCAAACTGATCAGTAGCCCCATTGACTTCCATAGTATTCTTTTTTCCTACTATGGATGTCAATGATGTATTGAAGCCAATTTCCGCTATGGTCAGTTACATTTTTTTGTTTTCTAAGTCATAATAGTGAAAACCCTTGTTATAATAATAACTGTTATAATAATTACATAGTATCTCATAATAATGATTTAGTATCCAATAATAATGACTTAGTATCTCATAATAATGACTAAGTATTCCATAATAATGACTTAGTATCTCATAATAATGACTTACTATTTCATAATAATGGTTTAGTATCTCATAATAATGATTTAGTATCTCATAACAATGACATATTATCTCATAATAATGACATAATATCTTATAATAATGACATATCTCATAATAATGACTTAGTATCTCATAATAATGGCATAGTATCTCATAATAATGACTTAGTATTCCATAATAATGACTTAGTATCTCATAATAATGACTTAGTATTCCATAATCATGACTTAGTATCTCATAATAATGACTTAGTATTCCATAATAATGACTTAGTATCTCATAATAATGACTTAGTATTCCATAATCATGACTTAGTATCTCATAATGAAGACTTAGTATCTCATAACAATGACATATTATCTCATAATAATGGCATAGTATCTTATAATAATGACATAGTATCTCATAATAATGACTTAGTATCTCATAATAATGGCATAGTATCTCATAATAATGGCATAGTATCTCATAATAATGACTTAGTATTCCATAATAATGACTTAGTATCTCATAATAATGACATAGTATCTTATAATAATGACTTAGTATCTCATAATAATGACTTAGTATCTCATAATAATGACTTAGTATTCCATAATAATGACTTAGTATCTCATAATAATGACTTAGTATCTTATAATAATGACTTAGTATCTCATAATAATGACTTAGTATCTCATAATAATGGCATAGTATCTCATAATAATGACTTAGTATTCCATAATAATGACTTAGTATCTCATAATAATGGCATAGTATCTCATTATAATGATTTAGTATCTCATAATAATGACTTGGTATTCCATAATAATGACTTAGTATCACATAATAATGATTTAGTATCTCATAATAATGACAGAGTATATCATAATAATGACTTAGTATCTCATAATAAAGACTTAGTATCTCATAACAATGACATATTATCTCATAATAATGACATAGTATCTTATAATAATGACATAGTATCTCATAATAATGACTTAGTATCTCATAATAATGATTTAGTATCTCATAATAATGACAGAGTATATCATAATAATGACTTAGTATTTCATAATAAAGACTTAGTATCTCATAACAATGGCATATTATCTCATAATAATGAAATAGTATCTCATAATAATGATTTAGTATCTCATAATGAAGACTTAGTATCTCATAACAATGACATATTATCTCATAATAATGGCATAGTATCTTATAATAATGACATAGTATCTCATAATAA
This sequence comes from Misgurnus anguillicaudatus, assembly GCF_027580225.2. Lineage (NCBI taxonomy): Eukaryota > Metazoa > Chordata > Actinopteri > Cypriniformes > Cobitidae > Misgurnus > Misgurnus anguillicaudatus. The sequence goes on from NC_073340.2 coordinate 25,857,718, forward strand.
TGACTTAGTATCTCATAATAATGGCATAGTATCTCATAATAATGGCATAGTATCTCATAATAATGACTTAGTATTCCATAATAATGACTTAGTATCTCATAATAATGACATAGTATCTTATAATAATGACTTAGTATCTCATAATAATGACTTAGTATCTCATAATAATGACTTAGTATTCCATAATAATGACTTAGTATCTCATAATAATGACTTAGTATCTTATAATAATGACTTAGTATCTCATAATAATGACTTAGTATCTCATAATAATGGCATAGTATCTCATAATAATGACTTAGTATTCCATAATAATGACTTAGTATCTCATAATAATGGCATAGTATCTCATTATAATGATTTAGTATCTCATAATAATGACTTGGTATTCCATAATAATGACTTAGTATCACATAATAATGATTTAGTATCTCATAATAATGACAGAGTATATCATAATAATGACTTAGTATCTCATAATAAAGACTTAGTATCTCATAACAATGACATATTATCTCATAATAATGACATAGTATCTTATAATAATGACATAGTATCTCATAATAATGACTTAGTATCTCATAATAATGATTTAGTATCTCATAATAATGACAGAGTATATCATAATAATGACTTAGTATTTCATAATAAAGACTTAGTATCTCATAACAATGGCATATTATCTCATAATAATGACATAGTATCTTATAATAATGACATAGTATCTCATAATAATGACTTAGTATCTCATAATAATGATTTAGTATCTCATAATAATGACTTAGTATACTAGTATTTACTATAAAACTTGAAACAAAATCCATTAGGGAATACAGTAGTAAACAAAGGCTTATTAGTTATCACTGTGTTTGTTTTCTTCTGCAGTCTGGAGTGACCCCTGAAAGTGACAACATTACCCTGTCATCCTCAGGGGCAATAGATCAGTCCTCCTGCAATGGGACACCTCTGTCCTCCACCATCACCTCCCCAGAGGGTACAAGTCTTCAATTCACTATTGACTTTAGTCTAACCAACAATAACAGAGCTCATATGTTCACATCTGTTCTCACATATGTTTCTGGTCACATCCAGATCCAGTAAGCAGCAGCCTGGCCCAGTCTGTAATGTCAATGGCATCCTCTCATAGTCAGCATTCACAAATCAGCACAGACACACTTTCTTCCATGTCTGGATCATACATGGCTGGGGCCGAGGGAGAGGAGGCTGCTGAGACGCCTGCAGAGAGCAGGGCTTCCTCCATGCATGAAGGGGAGGTAAGACATGATGATATTATGGTTTTTCAACAGGCTTGGCGTAGGTTAGTGGTAAAAAAGCTCTTGGTTGGAAACCACACATTTCCCAAAGGCCTGGAAAAATAGTGCAATTAAAAAAAAACTTTGTATAGCTTTGTATAAGCTTTGTATATGGAGGCAAACACAGAGTAGCGCAACTTCCCTAGGACTTTGACTATGGTCAGATCTAATATTTTTTGGACTGGACCTGTTTGTGCCAATTAAATTGACATTTTACAAAATTTGCATTGACATATCCGTAGGAAATCCCTAATGAGGCAAAAGGGCATAAATTTGTGGCTCCCATTCTAGAAGAACAGGATTCAGAGGTGAACATTGTAATAGCAAATAATATTTTTAATAATATATTTAAACAGATTTTCTCATTTAATTTTTTTATCGTTTATTCATTCAGCTCTATATTCTCTTCCTTAGGGAAATGATGTCACAGAGGAAGATTGTGGATCTCCCACCAAAGAACAGGGTAAATTTCATCTCAACTTGGTGATTATTGCCTGTGGTTATCACAGCACTGTGTGCTATATTAAAGAGAAGAAACACTTTGCATTAATGCGATCTGTAGGTGGTGTTTCACCCACAGAGCTTCTAAAACTGCCCACACACCTGCTTGTTAAAAACATGTGTTTGCAGGTGGGCCAAAAGCTGCTCACTAAAGATATAAAGGTCACATGACTCACTTGTGTTAAATTCAACCAGTTCATGTTTTTTAATTCAGCCCACATTCAAGCACAATTGGCATTTGAATTTTAAATACAGACAAAGTATCCAGCCTCCTCCCTTTCATCAGTAATTTAACACACATTGCTGTTACATTTTTTTTTAAAGTCAGCTTTGCAAATTATGTTGATACTTTGAAGTAACTATGCATAAATGTTATATAATAAGTCTGTATTTAGGCTTTACCTGCTTAAAATAGCCTAAAAAGGTTTGCTGCATTTGGTCCGGTGAAGGTTTTTTGGCAATTTTTAGCTGGTCATACTGGGAGACTGGCTTGCCTCCCAGTACACCAGATTAGCATGCCTAGAAACCATCTAAACCAGCCAAGACCAGCAAACCATCTTAAGCTGGTTATTATTTTCATTTTAAATGACCATTTTGCATAAATATTTTTAGTCTTCATGTGTTGTGTGATGTATGTAATACATGTGTGTATATTAAGCCATTTGTCAGTGCTTTTCATATGCACGTGCCAATCGCATCCGCTCTGCTTTCACACAAATGTATGTGCATTCATCACCGCAGCCATCACAAAATGGTTGCCGTAGCATCCTGCGCCCCGCTCACCGCTGCCTCCACTCAGCTGCTCTGCTCTGCCCTGCCTCGGCTGCTCTTGTTTGACCTCTGACCTCGCTTGCAGGTGGGCGCAGGAGGAGCGAGGTGCCTTGTCCAGAATTTGACAATAACAATCAGGAACAGTCTGACACCCACATTATGACAGGCCTGGACAATGAGCAGCCTCCTGACGGCCGATTCGCTGGTGAGTGGCAACCCCTCGAACATGGACTTTCAGATTGGAAGGAATTGGGTGAGGTGTCCCTTTAAAAACAGTCACCCTGTGCACGTTCTTAATTTGACCCTGTTGTAATTTTAATTGGCGTGAATTGGTACAGTGGCCTTGCTCTTTCTACCCCTCCTTTTGTGTTTGTTCGTGTGTGTGTGTATGTGAGAGAGAGGGTTTATATCATATACTGTATCTTTCTCTCTGGGTCATACTAATGGCTAAGTTCATGTTCAGTGTCTGCCAGCTCAAAGTAGCTTTGCGAGTCCCTTTCATTTCTACATTCATCTCTTCATTATTTGCTCATCCTTTCTCTTTTGCCAGCACTTTCTATCCATTTTTGACTCATCATGTGGTTACTTTTATTCTGAGAAAGTACCGTTTTTAATAAAACGCTTAAATGTATTATCTGATTCTTACACTAACCAGCACTTAAACCAATTATTATTATTAAAATTTTTGATATTAATAAAGTTGCCATTTAGGGGCTTGGCATTGGTCAGGACCATAGACTGTAAAAAATATAGATGTAGTGTCTGTGACGTCACTCATAAGTTTGTGAAAGGCTTTTTTGAAGCCAAAATCTTTTCTGAACAATGCAGTGGCAGTTCACCTGTCACTCAAGTGGCCACGCCCTTAATTGAAGGGACACTCCACTTTTTTGAAAATATGCTCATTTCCCAGCTCCCCTAGAGTTAAATCATAGATATGTACACTAGATGTCGCCTTGGCTACGGCAGTTCATTGGACCGAATGCGTCAAACAGAGCCGCCATCTTGAAACAGGGGAATCCCGCATCAGCGTCATTGTAGGCAATGGTGTAACAGAAATAAAATCACCATAAATCGTCATGAACGCGATTTTCTTGGTTTTCTTTTGGTTCGTTTCAACAGTCAGACATGTATTTAGCATTTAGTACAGGAAAAAATAAAAGTTTTGATTTTATGAAAATGTACTTTTTATAACTGTAATGCATAGTGCTAGTAGCCCTTTCATCCATGCGCAGCACAAAAGTCCGGCATCGTTCATGAATTCGAAGTACAGGCGGAGATAGCAGCTTTACCTAGATACTTCCTATGACAAGACCCCTGTTCTAAGATGGCGGCGGTTTTGACGCATGCTCAGAGCCCCAAGGCGACATCTAGTGTATATATCTATGGAGTTAAATATTTGATTTTTACCGTTTTGGAATCCATTCAGCTGATTTCTGGGTCTGGCTGTACCAGTTTTAGCATAGTTTAGCACAATCCATTGAATCTGATTAGACCATTAGTGTCGTGCTAAAAAATAAATAATAAAGAGTTTCATTATTTTTCCTATTTAAAACTTGACTCTCACATAGTTACATCGTGTACTAAGACCGACAGAAAATTTAAAGTTGCGATTTTCTAGGCAGATATGGCTAGGAACTATACTCTCATTCTGGCGTAATAATCAAGGACTTTGCTGCTGTAACATGGCTGCAGGTGGCGCAATGATATTACGAAGCAGACGAAAATAGTCCCCTTAATAAATTTCAATAGCAAGGGACTATTTTCAGGCACTGGGTAGTAACGAATTACATTTACTTCGTTACATTTACTTGAGTAAATTTTTTGTGTAACTAGTACTTTTAGAGTAAATTTAAGGATGGGTACTTTTTACTCTTACTCAAGTACATTTCTAGTGAAAAAACTGTACTTTTAATTCGCTACATTTGCCCGCGTTACTGCGCTACTGTCAAATGGTATTAATTAATGAAATTTTTTTTTAAAAAGTTTATAGGACATGTTCGAAAGTTTTGCGAGACAGGCTGCGTCATCCTTTAGCGCGCGACCGCGCATAAATTATAGGAGAAGCAGATGAGGGCGCGTGTGCGTTGTGTGAGATATTGGAGGCAGATCATGCGTGGCTTCAAGTTCGGTCTATGTTTTCACTCCAAGAGGTCAAAAATAATAGTTTCATAATCCGATGCATGCTTTGTTCAATAAACGAGCTGACATCTCAGCGTACAGGAATTCAAGATCCAACTTGAAGTGGTAAGTCACTGTAATGTCTATTTGAACACTATTAATGGTCATTTCACACACTGTCCGAGTTTTTTTGCCATATGCATTCTTGTGCAAGCGATGACAAAACCTAGTGTAAGTTAAACCATACAAACAGCACATTCACATCTGCACATTTCCATATCATTTCCCCACAAAACTAAACAAACTGAACAGCATAATGTAAGGACGTCTTGCATTTCCGGACACCTCACTAATGTGTAGAAAATACATTCAAATAAAAACGGGATTGTATTTTATTTAAATCCTTCCTAAAGAATGAATGAATAAAAATAAAAGAATAAAGTTTGATTTTAAAGAAACATGTATTATTATAATAAATGTAGAGTTGATTTGCACAAACAGATAAGTTCCATATGAAATTCTAAAATGATCATTTTTATTAAGCTCCTGTTTATGTTCATAATTGCACTTTAATGACAATGAAAATAACCTATTCATATAAAAACATGATAACAAACAGACACACACGTTCTTTTTTGTTTACTGTTTGCATGTTTAAAGGCAGATGCTGACAAGTTTGTGTTGTGAACATACAGAGTTAACCTTCAGAAAAACATTTCTGTGTGTGTGTTTGAGATTTTTTCTCAAATGACACATTATGTGATGTTAATGTACCCATTGCAGGACTGAGATAGGCTGCTTTACTTGTATATAAGCAGAACAATGAGACTTTTAAGGAGAAGTTTGTGAAAACCCTCCAAGTAGTCTGAAATTCAGGGCTTTTGCGCTACTTCTCTATCAGATACGAAGTAAAGAGTAACTAACTACTTGACTAGTTTTTTCATCTAATACTTTTTTACTCTTAATCAAGTAAATAATTAGATTTTATACTTTTACTTTTACTTGAGTACATTTTTGTAAGTACTTGTACTTTTACTTGAGTACAGATTTTGGGTACTCTACCCACCTCTGTGCATAATATCATTGCACCTCTTGCAGCCATGTTACAGCAGCAAAGTCCTTGATTATTACGCCAGAATGAGAGTATAGTTCCTAGTCATATCTGCATTGAAAATCCCAACTTTTATTTTTCTGTCGATCTTAGTAGACAATGTCACTACAGAAGAGTAGGAAAAATAAAAAAAATCTTTGGTTATTTTTTAGCGCTAAGCTAAATGGTCTAATCAGATTCAATGGATTATGCTAAGCTATGTTAAAAGTGGTAGCGCCAGGCCCAAAGATCAGCTGAATGGATTCCAAAAAGGTAATGTTTAACTTTAGGGGAGCTGGAAAATTTTCAAAAAAAAGTGTCCGTTTAAGGCTTAATATAATTTCAATGGACGAGTTACAAAAAAATCACCCCCCTCACAGTTGTCATTAAGTGCAAAATTAGCTATTTAGACCAAAATCACTTTTGTATCAGGGTGTAAACATATAATCTCCTGCTGTAAATTTGGCCATTTTAACATGGGGGTCTACCTCTAGCGGCCAATCGATGAATTGCAGTTTAAGTTACTTCCGTATTCGCTTCATCAGAGAGATTAGAAGGCTGATTCTCGGTCAGAACCCCAAATTTTGTTCGTAGACCTGATGCACTGCTAATATAGTCTGACAGTATAAGCTAAAATTCACAGCAATCTATAAACATCATGAAAAAGCACCACTTACTGTTGCCTAATATCAAAATAAAAATTTTATATTCTTGGTTAGTATCCATTAAAGGCTTTTATATACCGGTAAGTCTATAAACTTATTATCTTCTCTAATCACCTCATTGCATTAAGCTTCCTTTCTTTCTCTTCAATTCAACTCTCAGTGGATGGCTGATTGATTTTGTCGATGTGCTGTAAATGTGCTGTGTTCTCTCTCTCTTCCTGTATCCATTTGTCCCTCTGTCATTTCCCATCTCTCTTTTTCTGTGTCTACCTGGATGTGGAATGGACAGATGGGGACTCGTGTCCTGTTCAAATTGAGGAATAGGTACGGATATGTAGCAAGTTACAAGGCAATGCACAGAGGTCATGGATTCACAACGAAATGTTTGCCTTTTTTACCATTCACTGGTGTCATCAGTAAGATACTTGCCTTTTCACCTTTTTGAGGTAAAAGAGCCACTTCATGATTTAATCAGGATGCATGATGAATATTTATTTGTTAGACCTTTCAGTTCAGAGAAGTCTTGGAGAACAATGGATAAAAGTGTATTGAGGGACATTTTGGACAGATAAACAAAACTTGACTCTTTTTAAGGAAAAGTTAGTTTTCCATTGATCTCCAAGAGATACTCCAATTCAAGGGTACATGTCTAGTAAGGCCTAGTTTTTCTGATTTCTTTCATTATTTTTGAAAATCTTGTACCCCTATAGCACAATGTCATCATCAAGCCGTCACAAATAGAATATCGCCATCTCTTTTTTTTTTCTCCACCACTTTTTTTCATCCTGATCTCACATGTAACTTCTCACATGGGTTCTTTCTGTCGTGTCTGTCAGGTCTCTTATACCTTGACGTCTATCGTCATGGACGAGATCCTTTGACACACCACGCGTCCACCAGCAACATCAACCTGGAGGAGCAGGAGGTCACAAATGAGGTGTCAAACCCAAAGAACAAATCTCACCGTGGACCTTTAGCTGTGTGAAATCCTGCTTTAGCAATTGTGCTGTCCTCAGATCAACTTTTACACCTCTTCTTAGTGATCTTCATGCCACAAACTTGTGTCCAAATAGAGTCAGACTTTAGAAATTCTCATGATTCACATCCCACATGCAACCCAGGTTTTTTGGAGGATGCACTATGGTTTCCCCTCTCATGCGTTTCAAGTGTCGTGTTTTTAGCAATTTTGGTGTTCATACTGTAAAGCACCACGTTTACACCAACGCTCTGCCCTTCTCCATGTGTACAAGCTGAAGGATGACTCAAACAGCTCTCCTGATGAAATCTTGAAAAACGAGGACATGGCAACCTATGATCCAGGCAGCAATGCAGTCTCTTCCAGTGAGCAAGCAAAGTTTTTGCTGTGTGACTACGCTTTGTGAACTCTCAGTTGAAATTTCATCTATCGTTTTAACTCACACATGCATGAATCCTCATCATATTCGATTTTCTGAATCGACAGGAAATTTGTATGGATTGTTTAATAGATGGTTTCAACATAAACAAACATCTTTTGTGGCCCAGACTTAACTTCCGGCAGACTTCCGCATAGATAACAACAGTGTCTTACTAGAGTAGATTATTTCTGATAACAAAATATATAACTTATAAATGACCTTAGTTCAAATCATAGCAAAAGCGTATCAACTACTACACTGTGCTAATGGTACTGTGTAAAATTGAGGGAATAGTCTACTCATTTTCAGTGTTGAAGTATGTTGTTGCCTTGGCTGGGAATTGTTGGTGCATCCCTCTGTCGTCTGTGTGCGTGCATGTGGGCGCTGGAGTGCGCTGCGACGCTTCGGTGGCATTTGGCTTGGCCCCGTTCATTCAGTGGTACCGTTTAGAGATGGAGTTGGAAGTGGCCAAACACATCAACGTTTTTCCTATTTAAGACGAGTAGTTATACGAGCAAGTTTGGTGGTACAAAATAAAACGTAGCGCTTTTCTAAGCAGATTTAAAAGAGGAACTATATTTTATGGCGTAATAGCACTTATGGGAGTACTTCGACTCGGTGCAGTAACACCCTCCCTCTCCCATTATGAGAGTGAGAAGGGGAGCGGACTTTTCAGGCGAGTCGAAGTACTCCCAAAAGTGCTATTACGCCATAAAATATAATTCCTCTTTTAAATCCGCTTAGAAAAGCGCTACGTTTTATTTTGTGCCACCAAGCTTGCTCGTGTGGCTACTCGTCTTGAATCGGAAGATCGTTGATGTGTTTGGTCACTTCTAGCGTTGGCTCTGATTGGTGCTATTGAATGAATGGGGCTGGGCTGAATGCTGTCGAGGCGTCGCGGCGCGCTCCAGCGCTTACGTGCACGCACACAGATGATAGAGGGATGTATCAACAATTCTTGGTTGGGGTAGTAGCATATTTTAATGTTGAAAATGAGTAGACTATTCCTTTAATGTATACAATGTTAGCTACATATACTTAAATTCTTGCCTGGCTCCCAAACTTCTCTTTGCACAGTAGTGATCCATGCCTGCTGTCTCTCAATATCTTTAGGAAACCAATTTTTTTCCAGAGGTCAATTTAGAAACCATCCAGACCGATAAACACACATAGACAGGAAGTTAACTTTGGGTAAGGCACATAACTCTGGCAACGCGAGTGCGTTTGATGAAACCGTCTATACTATTTTTGCCCTTACATTTTAAGTATAATTAATTTGGATATGTAAGTCATTTCTGCTTTTATGTTTTATCTTAACTGGTGATGAGTTGCTGTTACTTATAAAATAAAGTTAAATTAGCTTATTTAACTTATTAAGTTACTCATCATAAGTCAAGATAAAAGTCAAGGTTGAAATGACTTGCAAATCCAAGTTGATTATAGACGGTTTCAGCAGTAACAACATAAACAAGCGGCTGTCGTGGTCCGCACGTAATTTCCGGTAAACTCCGCTAAGAATAAATAACAAGTTTTTTAAACGTAGTTTATTTATATAACAAGCAAAAAAACAACACATAGATTACCTAGGAAACCAAAACATTTGTTATTTTTGACGAGGCATTTGTTCAAGAGATCAGTTTAGCAACTAGTCAGACCATTAAAAAAACGAAACTGGAAGTAAAGTTCGGATCCAGACGTGTATCGCATCAGCGCACGTGCGTTCGAAGAAACCGTCTATACTTAAAAATATGAGTGCACTTTATTTACAGTGCATAGATCCCTCATTATTTACTCATTGTGAATACATACCTACAATAACTAGTATTCCAAAGTTAAAGCAAAATATATTGTCATAATTTACTCAGACTCATGTCATTTCCAACCCGATGAGCTAACAAAAAGGACATAAATTACTTAAAAGTCACTATATTTGAAGTTTTCTGTAGCCACACACTTTCAATGTTGAATGAAACCCAAAAAACTAAATGATCCTTAAAGGGAAACTCAACTTTTTTTGAAAATATGCTAATTTTCCAGCTCCCCTAGAGTTAAACATTTTATTCTTACTGTTTTGGAATCCATTCAGCCGATCTCCGGGTCTGGCGGTACCACTTTTAGCATAGCTTAGCACAATCCATTGAATCTGATTAGACCGTTAGCATCGCGCTAAAAAATAACCAAAGAGTTTCAATATTTTTCTGGAAAATGAGCATATTTTCAAAAAAAGTGGAGTGTCCCGTTAACTCAGCGTTAAAAAAAGATAAATTTTCCATTCTTCTAATCTAACAATCTCAAAAACTCAATCACCTTTCACAAGATACCTTTAGAGCAATAAAACATAGTTGCTCACTTTTCTGCCCTCGTCAGTTTGCTGCAGCTCACTTTTGAGCGATACATAAAGCTCTGCATGCAACAAAGAAGCTACTGAGCTGCCTAACCTGCGTTACACACAGGCTACAGGCCACGGAGAAGACATTTAACTGCTTATTGCTGAGCCTTTGTTTAGGAAAACTGTCTGGGAAAACCTGCCGGTGAGGTCCACATCCGTGGTTATACCTCACATTAATGCTGTTAACAGTATAAAGACACTGTCAAGACTTTTGTTTGTTTAACAAACAAGTATTTGTTTCTTGTGTTAGGTAGGCCTATGTGTTACCCAGCATATACCCATAAGCTACATTTAGTCAATTTATATCCAAGACTTGTCATTAGAGGGATAATCTTTAGAAAAGCAAAGCTTGTATCTCTTTAAAAGAGTTTTTCTGGACTGACATGGATCGCAATGCCAGTTCATACATTTTAAGTCCGTGTAAAGTGTGGTTTGTCTCAACACAGAAAAATGTCTTATTAACCACCCAGCCAAATTTGAATGATAACATAAGACAAGTAAATAAAATAAGGAAAAATTTTGAGAAAATTACGTAGCATTTTCTGCTCTCAAGTGCTGGTGCCGTGTCCGCTTTCCTTCTAACGCACTTTCCGACGCGTTGGGGAAAAAGAGCACTTCGCTTTCAATTTTAAGCGTGCTTGTTGCGCATCTACATTTAAAGGAACAGTATGTAAGAAATTTATATCAATTAATCATAAAATGGCCCTGATATGTCACTAGACATTAAGAAATCATTTTCATTTCAGTTACTTATATCACTGACAACAGTGGTCTGGCCAGGATATTGTCATTTAAAAAGTGGAGTTGCAGCCCTCAACTGATGTTTATGTTGTCATTCTGTGTATTGGCCACCAGTTGTGTGATTGCAGTACCAGTTTTAGCCACAAGTTTTGTGATTGCAGTACCAGTTTTGGCCACAATCCTACATACTGTTCCTTTAAAATAATGTATTTGTGTGCATAAAAGTCACAAAATGTGAACCGCCCCTTATGGGCGGGGCCATGCCTTGTGGCTACAGTGCATTATCGAGCCAAATAATACTGAAAAACGGTGTAACTCCATAATTCAATACTACATAGTTCACAGTCTTTGTAACATGTTTCAGTAATAGATTTTCAGCATTTATAATGTGTCTAGAAACAATTCTCTGACATGACTTTACACAGACTTTAAATGTAATTCTCATGTATTTCTCTTGTAAAGTGTTGCACATTTCTAAATTATATGGAGGCCCCTTAATGAAAGTGTTACTTAGCTCTAAAAGATTGTTTGTAGGGAAACTGTAAATGAAGACAAGATGTTAAAATGTGTGCCACAACTTTAAAAAAAATACAACTATGACAGATCTGCCAAACTGAATTAACAGTATTTAAGCTACTTTAGCAGATGATCATTTTACTTTTATAAATATAAATGTTTTCCTTTCTGTGAGTTTATTTAGAGACGTTCCCACAATTCCTTCAGCTTATACAGTTGTCTGGCACCTTTTTGTAACTCTCTGTACAACAGAGATGATAACTATAGTACAATCATTTATTGATATCTTCTCAAAATGTCTATCCTACTTTAAAAGCAACTTTTTTCTTTGTGTGTAAAATAATTTATTTTCTATTTGTTTTATGTTAGATTAGCTCTTGTTATTAATGTTATAGTCTGGTAAATGTGTTGTTTACTGTAGTATATGAATGATGTGAAATTGATCAATTTCTTCAAATGGGATTGTGTACGTTACACATGCACTAGTAGTTTTTTCACATTGACCGCAGATGTGCGGTGCATGAGGTAAGAGCATGGTAGTTGCAGTGAAGATAATAGAAATTTTCCATCTTTACATTTGCACTATATGTCTAACCCTTCCACACTGAGCTTACACACACACACACACACACACACACACACACACACACACACACAACACATTCTGGTTTCCATGTTTTGTGGGGACATTTCATAGACGTAATGGTTTTTATACTGTACAAACTGTATTTCCAACCCCCACAGAAAACTTTCTGCTACCTTAGATTTTCAAAGAAACATCGTTCTGTTTGATTTATAAGCTTGTTTCCTCATGGGGACCTCAAAATGTCCCCACAAGGTCAAAAATGTACTGGTATTCCTATCAAATGTCCCCACATCATGATAATTACCAGGTACACACACACGCACACACACACACACACACACACACACACACACACACACACACACACACACACTGTGTAAGCAAGAGGTATTAAGTTACAGGACAAGCAATATACTGGCATAACAGCATGTTGTCTTTGAAGCAATACAGATAAACATAGTCTTGCACTGAATGTTTTACACCAGAATGTCAAAATTACCTACAAAGATGCTTCTGTAATGGGGCAGAATCAGCTGCAAACTGTAACATGCACTGAGCATATTCAAAGGTTTTCTCCAATTCTGTTGTCTGTATTGCTTTTGTGATTGTATTTTGTTTTCTTTCTGCACCAGGAGGAGTGGCATTGATCTAATACGACATTAGGAATGGGTTATGTCATCATCACTTTTTTAGAACGAAGATTAAAAAAATGTCAAAAAACAATAAACCTTTTGTTAAAAAAGAAATATTTGTTTGGCGCATCTATCACTGGATAGAAAAGTTGGATGATTGATTTTTTTTATTTGCGGTTTAAGCTGCTTTTTAAACCTTCATGTTGAGATATACAGGGTTCCCACGGGTCCTTGAAATCCTTGAAAGTTTGTGAATCTGGGGGAAAAATTCAAGGCCCTGGGAAGTTTTTGAAAATAGATACAGGTCATTGAAAGTGCTTGAATCTATTTTATGAAAGAAGTTTTCTGGAAAAAAATCCATATTATTACTTGTGTAGTGTAGGTTTAAATGCTTATATCTTCTGTATGTGAATGTTGATTCATACCAAAATGCTTTTTTGAATAGTTGTGTTGCACACATGAAAACGTTTCGGGTTACGTATGTAACTGTTGTTCCCTTGCCATACTTCCTGTGTCCCTGTAATGCTGTCTTTGGCAATATTTCAGATAGTGATATACTTCCTGGCTCCCGCGTCACACTTGTCTTTGTTGTTTAGCCTCACCATTGGTTGAATTTGATATACACATTGTGTGGAGGTGTCCCCAAAGTGTCACCGCAGTGACGCAGCGTGAGTTCCCTTGAAAGGGAACTGTAACAATGTATCTTAAAAGGTAACATGATGTAACCTTGTTCTCACTTGAAATGTGTCCCCCATTTAGTCCTTGAATTTGAGGGTATTGGACCTGGAAAGTTCTTGAAAGGTTCTTGAATTTGAAGTTAACTAATGTGTGGGAACCCTGTATATAGCAGTGTTCTCAGACTGATTGGTGGGAGGCCCCATCTTTATGACATTTTATAAAATAGATTAATTTATCGTAAATTTTGTGTAATTAAACCTTAGAAAAATAGGGCTACTCAACATATGTATATGTTTTGTTTGATATTAAATTTAAAGTTTGATTGTTTTATTTAATGAATTTTGGGGGCAAATAGATGCACTTTACAGGGGGGGGGGGATTGGGCTTACCAGCCAAAAAGTTTGAAACCACTGTATAACTTTGTGATTTCCATCATTTCAAATTCCCTACAAGCTTTTAATATATTAATCAATTGGGAAAAAATAATCCCTTAATTAACTTAAATTGCTCTTTTTAGAAGATTGACTTTTATTATGGGATTTATATGGATGTCTCTTATATAAATAATATTGACATTTTGTGACAACAAGCTTATAGCCTGTCTCTCAGAAGAAAAGTAAAAAGACTAAAAATATAGTTTCTATGCACTTTCTATTTATTTTCATTCCTGTCTAAGTGAAACATTACAGATCAAAATTTAAAGATACATAATTTGTCAGCTGTTCTTTCTTATGGGACAACAGCTCTGAGGCAGTTCTTAATTTGATGTACAAATTAAATATCTTTGAAGATACAAATATTGAAAAATCTATTTTATTTAGCCTTACTGGTAGATTAAATAATAATAATAAATAGGCCACATGACTACTACAGGGTGCACTAGTCTAATTAATATTCATAATACAACCACTTGCATAAACTATTCGTTTTTACTGGTAATATAGAAAATAATGTGGTGCACATAATAGCATATAGTCATTGTGACTAACTATTTTGAACAGAGAGCAGCTAAACCCTGCGTCAAAAGTTGCCAAATGTCATCAAATTACGTTTTAGCAACATTTGTGACGTCATCACATTGTATTTTTTGACAATATTCACTGGAAGAGAGCATGATTACTCCCTGAAAAATTCTGCATTTCTAATAAAATTAAAGAGGTACATTTTAAAAATTTTCGTGTTTGTGTAAGCATTCTGACAAGACAATATTTCAAATTAACTGTAAAAAAATAATCTTACCTGGTAGCCATCTTGAAGTAACTGGTCCATGTGCTTGGTCACTCAAAATCAAACTTTATTAAAATTCTGTATGTGTGCTTAAACTGTTCTCAAAAAGTGTTGCGAAGGATGAGAACATCAGGCATGGACACATTATTTTCCTAATTTTTCTTCATTATTATTATTCATGAATATTCAGTAAATATTTTTTCTGTCATCTAAAGTAGTCTAGCAAAACATCCATTTATTTTTTTTCTTAATATTTTTGTGTTAATTTGATTAAATTACAACATAACACAGTATTGTTAATTCTGATGCTTTTTAATGTTACTATATTACACATTTTAAAGCTAATATCATTAGTGCCGTGGTGTTTCAATGGTTTCGTGAGAATCACCCAACCATGTTGTTTTTGTTTTGAAATTTCTCAATATGTTACCTAGATTTGATGTCTTCCTTGCAGAGATTTTGCTTATTGTTAAATCTCTTAAACGCATTGATAATAATAAGAATAACAAGTTTATCAAGGCTTATGATGATATTTTACTTAAAGAATAACGATTTCCCACTTCATTTCGGTATGTCAATGCAGTGCTATTTTAAATCTGTATCTCTTTAGTCTTGCAATAAAAAGAATGTGTATGACATCGGCACGTGAAATGCTAATTCAGTCACCATAAATATCCTGCTCTCATAAAATCACCATTTTATAATGTTATATGTTATGTTATTGTCCATACAACAACCGTTGAATTAAGTTTCACAAAATTTTAATTGCTCAAAATGTATCTTTTTATCCATTTGTTTACCTGTAAAAACGCAACTTTATTACCAATTTACACAATGAAAGCTGGCTTGAACTGACTTAATCATTGTAACTTTGACTTAATAGCACATTGATTGAATATACCCCACCAAAACATTTAAATAACATCTATATATTTAATAGTACTTATAATAAAAAAAAACTATGCGACGATTAACATATTTATTTATTCAATATTTATTCACGAACATCGTTTTAGCATTTCCTGGACACCGGAACTAAAGTAAGAGTGGCTTGTATCTAGTGGGGAACTTTAATTCGTTGCACCAAGTTAGTGTTGTAACCTGCTGTGAAGGGTGAACATGCTTACAGCAATATATTAAGTCAAGTAAGGTTTTAATATCTTCTCTATGAATTCAATTAGTTTGTTCAAGGTTATATTTATAAGACCTTGAGTGACAGGGTTATTCTGTACATACACAATATATATATTTATTGAACCGGTGAACGTGTTAGCATGTTTCACACGACACTGTATGACTTAACCTACCACGCATCCTCACTTTCATTAGACATTCTGTGAATCTGCTTTTGAGTTATTGGTTGTCAGTCGCTAATTTCATAACTATCATCACTAAATAAACAATTGTAATCATTTTCTAGGTAACTTAGACCTTATGGATGTGTAGTAGCAGGTATAATGGTACTTATGCTGTGAGTTTGTATTCACACTCACAGTATTTGCGTACCGTCACTGCTTCTCTGTAAATAGGTTTATCATTTATGTTGTCAACAATAAGACATTATGTCATCATGAGATAAAATGATCTTGTTTTGAATTTAAGGTGAAGCACATCTGCCCTAAGGAGGATTTCACTTGTAACTTTAGGATTATGCTATTACCATTCTTTCGCGGGTGCAGTGCAAAGCAGTATGTACAGCTAGCACTTTCAAGCACTCGTTTTTGCATTGAATGTTGCAACATCAGAGGAGTATCGACATCCAGAAGCCAGCTCTTTCTCAGGAAGACCCCACAGCGATTCTTCAATCAGTCTCGAGGAGCTAAAAGTCACAAGAGAAAACAAACCCAGGAAGATGACTGGAAGAAAAGGAACAAGACAGTCCTCACATACATCGCGGCCGCCGGGGTCGGAATGATTGGGATGTCCTATGCCGCTGTTCCACTCTACAGACTGTACTGTCAAGTCAGTATTACACAAATATCCGACCAATTCAGAGTTATGTTTGTCAGTAGATTTGTGTTACGTCAGTAATATATACCTATATGTTTTTACACTTACATGTTCCTTTCCTCAGGCTACAGGATTGGGTGGTACAGCGGTGTCAGGACACAACACAGAGCAAGTGGAGACTATGAAGCCAGTTAGGGACCGTGTTATAAAAGTGACTTTCAATGCAGACACACACGCCAGCATGCAATGGAACTTTCGTCCACAGCAGTCAGAAATTTTTGTAAGAATTTGTGTTATTATTCTTTAGTTTGGTAGTGTTATTAATGGTTTAAACCCTGGCGGTGTGATTTTAATTAATTTGTCTAGTGGGGTCTAAAAGACCTCTCAAATCTAATTTAAACATGGAGATAAACATCAAGTCTTATGTAAGAATACTTTAAAGGAAAACACCACCGTTTTTCAATATTTTACTATGTTCGTACCTCAGTTGAGACGAATTAATACATACCTATCTTATTTCAATGCGTACACTTAATCTTTGTACAGCGCGTCGTGAATGTGTTAGCATTTAGCCTAGCCCCATTCATTCCTTAGGATCCAAACAGATAAGCGCTGCAAACTAAGTGCTCTTCCGCAATACAATATAGTTCTCAGTTTTTATCCGCTTAAAAATCGCCATATTTTATTTTGTGCCACCATATTTACTCATGTAACAGTCTTTAAATAGGAAAAACATGGAAGTGTTTGGTGGCTTCTAAATTCATTCGTGTTTGGATCCTAAGGAATGAATGGGGCTAGGTTAAATGCTAACACATACATAACGCGCTGTCCAAAGATTAAGTGTACGTATTGAAAAAAGATAGGGATGTATTAATTAGTCTAAGTTCAGGTAAGAACATAGTAAAATATTGAAAAACGGTGGTGTTTTCCTTTAAGCATCTCATTTTTTTATGTTTTCAATTAAAACATTTCATGAAATAAGATTGTAAAAGGTGATTCATATGGTTATTTATTCTTCAGGTCGTCCCAGGGGAAACTGCGCTGGCGTT
Organism: Misgurnus anguillicaudatus; assembly: GCF_027580225.2. Classification (NCBI taxonomy): domain Eukaryota; kingdom Metazoa; phylum Chordata; class Actinopteri; order Cypriniformes; family Cobitidae; genus Misgurnus; species Misgurnus anguillicaudatus. The sequence goes on from NC_073340.2 coordinate 25,875,341, forward strand.
TTATAGGGCACGAAATCCCACAGACAAACCTGTAATAGGAATTTCTACTTACAATGTTGTGCCTTTTGATGCCGGACAATACTTCAACAAGATCCAGGTAGGGAAAGTCTACCTTTCTGATATTACTATCATTTATTTGCTGAATAAATTAGAATTTTTTTTTATAAAGATGTATGGCTTTCCTGCCTGGCTCACTGCACTAAATTGCTTTTCCTTCCTCAGTGTTTCTGTTTTGAAGAGCAGAGGTTAAACCCGCATGAGGAGGTAGACATGCCTGTTTTCTTTTATATCGATCCAGAGTTTGATGAAGACCCCAAGATGGCACGAGTTGACACTATAACACTCTCCTATACCTTTTTTGAAGCCAAGGAGGGACAGAAGCTACCCCTTCCTGGTTACAGTTAAATGAACAAGATGCTGCATTATTCAGAGACTTTTCATCAGATGTATCATTAGGAAAGTGTATCACAAGAATGGTATTCCATTAGCTTTTGGTAATGTGAATACTCCAATAATGTATGTGATATCACATTGCACTTGAAATAATTTATGTGGTTGATAATGGATAACTAAGACAGACTGATGATCAGTCCTAATGTTTAAGAGACATTTTATATCTGCTGTTCATCTGTCTGTGAGTTTATGGTCGTAATAATAAAAATTTAAGTTTGTATTTTTTACAATTAGGAAAGTTGATATTGAACATTCTGTTTCATTCAAGCTTCTGAAAAACATTTTAAATATTTAAAAGAGGATATTTGAAATATATCTAAAGTGTAAGATTTTTGTTTTAGTCACACTTTTGTCATTATAGTTTTATGTCGATTTTCTTATGATTTACAAATCTACACTTGATATAAAGCTTGGGCATGGACTTTAGAAGTCAATGTTTATTAACCTGTTCTCTCTGAGTATTTTAACCATACGAAACACCAATGTAATATCAAAAATTGTTAGCTATCAAGTAAAAGTACAGCATTAATGAATTTAGCTTTTACTCAAGATAGACCAGTACTACAGTTGAGTGTTTAGTCCGCTTTGCAACACTAGAGGGCAGCATTTCTAAACTTACCATCCTTGGAGAAACACGACTTTGTAATGTTTCAACTCTTGTTGGTAATTTTTCTCTGATAAACATCACACATTCAGACTGCACAAGTACAGTTTTCGCAGTAAACAAGAACATTAGCAAAGGTAGAGGCATAACGTCTCGCACGTGTGCCAAATATGTTGCGCGACACCCATATGTTCAAACATGTATCATCAGTTCGGATTAAACAATACCATTAAGCATACCCAGGCACAAAATAAATAAAAGAAAAAATAAAGCAACACATTTTTTTCAACAGGAATCTTTACAGGTTTTCTTCTACAGGCATTTAAAACACAAAATGTAATATACCCAAATGCCAAGAGACCCATATTGTTTGTTAAAAGTAGAGGAAAGATAATAAACGTTAAGGGGCTGTTTCCCGGACAGGGATTAGACTAGTCCTAGACTAGAATAAATTTAAGAGCTGTCCAAACTGAAAACAACTTGCACTGACATATCTTAAAATACATCAATACTCTTTGTTTTGCCTCAAAGTGCACACAAGTTATGTTTTTAGTTAGGCATGTTTGTTAAAACTAGTTATATTTCCTAATTAAACTAAGGCATAGTCCTGGTTTAAACTAATCCCTGTCCGGGAAACCACCCCTAAGGGTGTATGATCCTATTTTGCTTCAGTATTATAATAACTTTAATATAATTTTAAAACTGTGATTCTTTAAACGAAAGCATCATAAATATAAAATGTATAAATACTCTATCACAATATATGATCGGGAAAACAAACATGTCAAAGTCAGGGGTGAAAAATACCGGTTTTTACTGTCTATCATGCTGATATTTAAATATACTATTGTTGTATAGTATTTTAGAGAAGTTTAATGCTCTCTCATTTGTAAGTAGCTTCAAAAACTGCGAGAGAGCGCGAGCTACTGTATTTCTACATTGAGAACTTGCCACCTTGATTTCTGATTAAAAACTACACTAATAGTTATTACGTCATTTCGCACTACGTCATTCTTCGTGCCGCGGCAAACAACAAACCCGAGCACGCGCTTGGTGCGCGCTGAAGTAACTGACACCGAATCAGTCGAACGACCAACTGCTCCACCTATCTAAACGAACAAGCATACGAGCGCTGATGTGGAATCAGTTCTTCTGGTCTCAAAACAGGGATTGGCCACACCCTCTCCAACACAAAATGGGCGTTTACTGGACTTGACGGACACGCTTGATATCGAATAAAATAGCAAAGTTGCCCTAGCAACTCCATCCGGGAACCAATCCGAGAATTTCTGAGGACGAAAATGTTGAGACTGATAGAAGAGAGTGATCGTGGCAGAAGAGCTCAATGGATGTTGTTTGCTCGAAAGGGAAGATGAACAAAACCTTGACAGTGACAGGAGTTTTATGAGGAGTAATATTTATTTTGCTCTTTTGCAAATATAAACTGCGAATAGGCGGGTTATTTTGCTATACTGTAAACGTCTCTTTATTTATCTTCTAATGTGACGCAACAGCATCAGTGGATCCACAACCAGGATCTTTTGAACAATAGGACAGCTTTACTGATGTACTGGACGTGATATATTAAACGCAGGGAAGCTCTGTGAGAAATAAACAGATTTGTTTTTGAATAAGGTGTAGTGTTTGGTAGCACCGGTGGGCTGAGATTTCTAACACAAGTCCATCGATAAACATTTGCATGATGTACCAGAATGGGTCATCGGGCTGATATGAAAATGAACCACAGGAGCAGTCCAGCAAAAGCTTATGATTTCCTTCTGAAATTCCTGCTGGTTGGAGACAGTGATGTGGGAAAAGGAGAAATACTGGCCAGTTTACAGGATGGGTCCAGTGAATCACCTTATGGATATAATATGGGTAAGTTATCATCACTGTACAAAAGTTGCTGCGTGCATTTGGGTTTGATCTAAACTGATGCATAGATGATTTCACATATAATCATTATTACAGATTGCTATAAATAACACAAACACAAACATCAGTTGAGCTTTTATTTATTGCTCAGCTTAGTGAGTATCTGTAACCAACAAGACTCCTTGTTTTGGAAAAAGTAACACTGCCCAAGAGACAGATCTGCTGTAGTGAACACCTTTGGGATTTCATAGCTAACCCCAACATATCTTAATGTGTTTACAACTATTAGTCTTTATGTGACACATGCAAGTATCTGGTATAATATAACTAAACTAAAAAACACAAAATAGGCTTGTTTATTGATTCACATATTATTGATTAACTTTAACTTTTCATTCCTTTCCTAACTTCATATGCTATTACAGGTCAACACACATCATGATCTAATAGTTTTTTCCAACATGCAAAACAGGACAAACTATGTAGTGTTTTTTTTCTTTCAAAAGCCCAATGTCCAATGTCTAATAGCCATTTTGAGACTTTACACTGGTGCAAGTAACCCTTATTGATATAAGCTATTACGAGCATGTAAATCGACAGATTTTAGTTATATTTGGGGCTGACTGAGATCTGGGTGGCTTGCACACTTGTGTACCCATTTATCCAAGCAGCTGAGCTGAGGAAGAAATGCCATCTACTTTTAGAAAAGGGGCAACAGGTTACAGGCACAGTCAAAGATATTGATGCAGAATGACTTTAAATAATGTTTAAAGGGGGCATGGTCTTTTTTATGTCATAATACGTATGCACTTCTTTTTAGTTATTAGCTTTGTGTACAAAAGTTGTGTAGACAAGATTGACACAACAGCACAAGAGTTAATTCCCCACCGCAGGCCTATAAAAAGGACTTCATACTACATTAATTTACATACAGCCATAGCTAATTAATTTTCATACATTTTCACGAAGTCTGCTGCTTCAGTAAATCTTTTGTTAGATGTTACTATGCTATACTGAAGTAAAATTACAAGCATTTTATGTGCGTCAAAGGCTTTTATTGACAATTACATTAAATGTATGCAGATTGTCACTATTTGCAGTGTTGACCTCCTGGCACGCTGTCAATCAACTTCTGGGCCACTTCTTAATTGAAGGCAGCCCATACTTGCATAATCAATGCTATATTGTGTGTCACAACTGTTTAGATCATATCTTTGCGTCCTGTAACGTTCTGCCGTGTTCTGGATTATCTGCACTGTTTCTATGGCAATGACATCACGCTGGCACGGCAGTCTGCCTCGACATTTGACGTTGTAGAAACTATATTCCCCAATACATGGACTTTCCCAAACACCCCTATGATTTCGTCAGAAATGAACTGTTCCAAAGTTCGCGCTGGTGTTGCGTTTACGTGACGTGACAGCATGACAGCACCAAAAAGCTACACAAATGTGATCAGAGAGGTCAGACTGAAATGGATTTCCGGAAATGCAATTTGAAACGGATTTCAAACCACCTCTGGATGTAGCCTGAAACGGATTAGGAAAAAAAAAACGAATTTCATGCGGTTTTTGGCCATTCACATGTTCTAAATGTCATTGGATTTCAATCGGATATGCACCAAAATCGGATTTGTGTGAACAAGGTATCAGTTATCACAACTTAGTTATCATACTTATGTATGGTTGTGAGTTAGTGAGTTACTCCTTTGGCTGAGAAGCAACCCTACACATGAATGGTCTCAGGATATTTTTCTGTTGGCATGACACAGGACTGATGGTAGCACTTACCTTTTCTTCTCCAGAAAAGGTGTTTTCCAAACAATCGGAAAAGGGATTCATCAAAGAAAATGACTTTACCCCAGTCCTCATCAGTTCCTCAGTTTGTCCTTAATGTTTGAGGTGACGTTTTTGCTGCCCTTCTTGACACCAGGCCATCCTCCAAAAAGCTTTGCCTAACTGTTTCTGAGCAAGCTCTGCACTGGTGGTGTCGTGATCCCACAGCCGGTCAATCCTCAAGATGGTGGACAAACAAAAACTTCTGAAAAATCCCAAGCATTGATTATGCAAGAATGAGCTGCCATCAGTCAGGTTGTGGCCCAGAAGTTGATTGACAGCATGTCAGGGTGAATTGCAAAAGTCTCAGCACTGCAAAAACTGTCTCTGCATAAACTTAAAGGGGCAATGGCATGAAAATCTGACTTTCCATATTTAAAGGCACACCGCTGACCTTTTGGCCACTAGGGGGTGCTAGACATGTATTTTTCACGTCTAGCTCCCCTAGAGGCCACAAGTGCCGCAGCACTGTCGCAAAGGAAAAGAAGACAACTCTTTAGGTCACAAAGTGTGCCTTCCAGCATGTCATATAAATATAATTTCATGGGTTTTATTTCAAACGCCAAAAGATCGCGTAGCTCATGTTTTCAAGCAAGTTGTAACGGTGGTCGATTGGTTAAAGTTTATATAAAAAAAATCCTCCTTTAGTTCACGCCAGCTAGCAAACGCTGGCCCAATATATTTGATCCTCGTCCTTCTTTGTAATCTGTCACTCTTCCGTTTACTCTTTCTGGTCTCCTCCGATAAAACCTTGGGTTTCTTTTTCTTAGTTGCTGCTTCGGCCATGACAAAAACATCAGGAAAATAAATAGTTGCGCTCTCACGTCCGTATTTGAGGAAGTGGAGGAAGTGACGTATGCCGTAAAGCAGATTTTTGTGTTCTTTTTGTGCTCGGGTTACTACCCGAAACCCCAAGTTTAAACGTATGAGTAAAAGCAATACAGACCCCGTCAGGCTACGGTAGACATGTCATTCAACCTATTTTAAGTCGATGTACCATCACAAGGGGCTTGAAAAATATATTATGAAGTTTAACTTTAAGTGCTATAATTGGGTTCCCAGTGCTTCTATCAAGCTAGAAATTGTGAAAAAGATCAACCCAGTAACTTACACTGTAAAACCTAAAAGCCAACTCAACTCAAACCATCCAAGTAAACCACTTGCATTAGTTTTAAAACACATACATCTGAGTACTGTGAACTTAAATAAATTGAGTTATATGCAGTTATGCACTTATATTTAAGTTCACACATACCTAAATATAAGTGCATAATGCACATGACTCAAGTTCACAGTACTTAAATTTATGTGTTTTAAAAATTAAATGGTCTAATGCAACCCGTTTACTTAAATGGTTTGAGTTAAGTTAACTGTTAGGTTTTACGGTGTAGTTTTGGTAAACCATCCTCTACAAGCACGTGAAAAAATAGGTCATTGATATTTAGCTCTCCTTATGATGTCATATGGAGCTCTTATTATAATAATACCACCCCTTAATCTGCACTATCCAACCACAGCACTGCCATTTAATGCAGATAAAATGAGAGAGAGAGAGAGAGAAAATAATTCACAGCACAATTGAGTTTGAATTGCATCAAACCACCATCATTGCGATCAGTGTTTTCACTTCATCCGCTCATTTGCATTTTAAAGGACACACCCAAAACAGCACACTTTTGCTCACACCTATAAAGTGGCAATTTTAACATGCTATAATAAATGATCTATATGGTATTTTGAGCTAAAACTTCACGTATGTGCTCTAGGGACACCAAAGATTTATTTGAAATCTTAAAAAATTATTATGACATGTCCCCTTTAACGTAATTGTCAATAAAAGCCTTTGACACTTATGCAATGCTGGTAATAATTATACTTCAGCATACCATAGTGGCATCCGACTAAAAGATCTAAACACTGAAGCAGCAGACTTTGTGAAAACTAAGGGCCTGTTTACACGAGAACGCTCGAGGGTGAAAACTTAAAAAGATTTTATCGGATATGCCTTTCGTTTACACGACGACAGCGTTTTGGGGGCTTAAAAACGCAAAAAAGTGAAACCACCCTTCAGAGTGGAAATCTTAAAAACGATCTACCGTCGCGTTCTCGTCTAAAGAGTAAAAACGCAAAAGTCTGCTCACGGTGGCTCTCGTCGCGTACGCGTTTACGTCACAGGGATGCGCCAGTTCAGGAAAATAACAACAAACATGTCAGATTATTTCCATACGTTGGACCTTCAAGTTGCCATAGCAGCTCTGATAAATATACAAGTCTTTCCAGCAGTTGTACGAATTATTCACAGCAAGTATTACTGATGAGAGAAGGCGCATTAATTACCTCAGTGAAACTGTTGATGCGCCAATTCGTCGGAGGCAAACCAGACGGCTTTGGACGAGACCTGGGAGAACCAGGAAGAAGGTTGTACGCAGGCACACGGACTTGGTGTTGTTGTGTGTCAGTGCTTCACATTGCCACCTAGCCGCCTGGAGTGCATACTACATCGAATATCACACACTTTTGCGTCACCAAATGCACGCAGATTTCCCCCTCAAAACGCTCGTATAAACGCGGAATAAAAAGTGATAACGCAACGCCACTTTTGCGGTTTCTTTTCAGATTGTTTCCATGTAAACGTAGCCTAAAATTTGTGTCATCCTTTAAACGTTTGGCCATGGCTGTCCTCTCCAGTAAAAAGATTGGCCCCTAAGGGCCAGTAAACGGCTCTGCCAGGATTTTAATGCTTAGAAAACAGATACTAAGAGATTTGGTATGCACACAATTAATAAAACAGCATCAGCTTAGTTTCATGGTGAAGGAATACATTGGGTAGATCGCTTTAAAAAAAACAAAACATTTTATACATGATATCCTTCAAATGCATTCGTATAACCTGCGTGCTTATTTTGTATTGTTACCTTGGGAGCAACACACCAAGTTAAATTCCTTATAAGCCGAAATGTTCATGGTCAATAAACTCCATTCTGATTACGAAGGGAGAGCTCTTGAATAACAACCTTGCCAGCAGAAGACTCTGTTTATAGAAATTATTACTAGTGGCCAAAGCTCTTACGTAACTATGCTCTCTCCAAGGCACCGAGCGCAAAACTGCTGAAGGGAATGAGGATGCAGCCAAGGTTTGCTGGCGATAAACGGATGGAACATTCTGATGTTTATCTAAACACTTGCATGAACCTCTCAAGTCGCTTGTTTGTTTGAATGGTGAGAGGGGAGCGTTGACTATAATGTTTGTTCTTAAGGGAACTGTGACAACTGAAGCGTTGCAGCTGTTCCTCACTGCGGTCGTGCTACGAGAGAAATCAGAGGCAGTACTCTGCCACTGAATCATTTATTTTACAGTCTTATAAATAACATAAATGCTGGAGGTTTGCTCAGTATGTTGGTTATGTAACGCCTCCGGACCTTAATCAGGGTAGACGCCGTATTTCATTTTGCATGAATCTACACAGCTATAAGGGATTGATGTGTTTAATGAGTTGACCTGTATTGCACAATAGCACATAACCTGTGCACAAAATCTGTGTGACTGTAATGCTTTACCTTATTGACTCAATTTGATTTACACTAAATTGAAAACGGTGTCCACCCTGAATAAGGTCAATGGCTGTATAATTCTGATTTAAGACTTTCTAAGGTTACATACAGACAACATCTCTACATGCCACTAGTCTATGTTTACATTCGTTTACATCCACCATTCAAAAACATTGGGGATCGTGTGAAGCGTATTGCTCCAATAATAGCTCGCCTCTTGCGCATGTAGGCAGCCGCAGTGTTATAAAATGCAGATTTTAAGTGCACAACGGCTGTTAAGATATTTGGGCTGCAAACCATTTAATGGAATAAAAACTATACTCTGTCATGTTATAGCCAGCACAATAGAGGACAGTGGTGTCACAAAAATGTACTTGGGTGCTTGTTTTGGGTTTTTGTGTCATGAATAAACAGAAAATGTGCTTCAAGTCGTCATGAAACGGAAGTAGTGATTGTCTTCTTTTTCCTGTCATGACGTATATCTGAGTGAAACGGCTTCTGAAATGAGAAAAAGTATAGGATAGGACTTGAATTTGTCCATTGAGTATCGATTGGATTGTTGGGTCATTTTTTCTTGGGCTTCGCCCTTGTGCCATTCCTCGTGACTGGAAGTAAAGAAAGATTATTTCGAGGAGGGGAGGTGATTTGCATTTTTGAAAAATAATGAAGTCATTTGTAAAAAATCTGACAATATTTAAAAAAAATATTAAAGTAAGTGAACTCTTTCCCCGTCATTTAAGAGTTAACTTGTCAATTAAGAAAAAACGCTTTATGTCAATTACGAGTTTTTCTGTCAATCCGTATTTTAGCTATTATACACCAGATGGCGCTCTTATTCAAACTCACGCAAACGCAACAGTTCAAACTCTGTATGTTTCACAAAAATGGGATTATCACAGCTTTTTGCTCAAAAATTTGTATTTTTGAAGAAACCTACCCATATTTGAAAGGTGATAAAAAGAGAACCAATGGAAGGAAATCCAAAACCAAAGCAGTCATGACCGAAAAAACTACAAATGACATATAATTTGTGATTGTTACTGTAAATGATAAAAACTAAGCTTTATATACAGTTCCTTAAATGTTAATTTATAACAAGATAAACTCTGAAATTACGCTTTATTATTTTGCACAGAAATACCTGCTTGCTTACTTTGATAATCTCTGTATGATGATTCTTATATAATTTATTTCAGGAATTTATTTTCTATCATTTGAAAGTGAACATCGACCATAATATTAAATCGTGTCTGGCATAAATTAGGTTCTGTGCAGATATTGTTCGTGTCATCACCGAAATTTACAAAAACGGCTTACCTGTTTTGAAATTTTACTTTTGACAAGATAACCACCCTGTTTTAAATACATTTTAAAACTTATAACTATCGAAAAAATCTGTTTTTTGTGTTTTGTTTGATGAACTCCTAAATATGATCCTAAATATGACATGCAGAGAGCACCTAGCGCATTCGAAAATTGCATGCCCAGCACGCAACAGCGCAACATTGATACAACGAAAAGCAATCCAAAATCTACGTTTATAAATAAAATTAAACTAAAACATGAGGTCAGAAGTAAAACAAATATGTGTAAAATGCCTGAAGTGCACGGAAACAAAACACAAGCCAAATAGTTAAATCAGATAACCCAGAGTGATTTATAAATAAAATAAAACAAAGAAATTGTTAAAATAGCAAAGTATAGCCAGAATTGCCAGCTTTGTCTTTTTAACTGCAGAAACAAAGACACCACTGCTTTGCAATGCATAAAAACCTCTTACCAAATGGACGAGTAGCCCTGTCACGGGGGTTGTTGGATTTATTAACGTATTTTAAAAATATTAATTGAAGCTACTTCTTCACTTACTATTTGCATAGCATTATCATAATAGGCTGTATATTAATATATTGGGAGAAAGCTGTTATATCAGATAATGCAGTGTTTCCTCTAGGATTTTTTTCAGCTGTGGCGGCAGGGGGCGCCCATGATGATTATAAATGTACATAATTTTTTTTTAAATGTAGAATAGGCTACAGTAAACTAACATGTATTTTTTTAGAATTTTCATGCTGTCATTTACTTTTCCTTATATTTATAGCATATTGCTTTTCTATGTTTTGATCTAAACTGTATTTTCTTAAAAAAAGTTACATAGCTACGTACGTATAGTTCGGATATTTCATTGTAGTTTTAATGTAGTGTGCATTGCAAATTCGTCTTCGTCCTCGTGTTTAGCGTTACAGAGCTGTTGCAAAGTCATGCAATCCTGTTTGATAATCCGCACCGCTGTGATTGACAGAACAACCGACCAGTTATCCGACATCAGCAGCAATTTAATTTCACACCCGTACCATTTGACATAAAGACTGTGACCCCAAGCCGGTCACAACGCAAATCGCACAGTTAAATATAAACCTTTAACGGTCTTCAGACAGATCTTAAACACAAATAAGCACGGGGCCATTTAAAAACGAGTCGAATTTTGGTCTTGGATGTTGGGGATGTTAGACCCGCATTTTACTCTTGTCTATTGAGTCCCGACCTGCATCTACAACACAAATGACACGCGAATAGTCTATTATTACACCCGTTAGATCAAATATTATGCGGTTCACCCGCGGGTACCTCGACCCTGCTGTTTCGTCTGAAAACAGATAAAACAGTCTCACCTTCTGTCTCAAGTTTCTATTACCAACGTTCTTCTCTTCCACGGGAATAATGTAAGTTTCCTTACAAACAGATTCGACTATTAATGTCTTGCAGTCGCATATAAGTAGTATTCAGTATTTAGCCTTTTGTTTTTGGAATATCTTATCATTCAATGTGAAACTTTGTGAGTGTCGATCTAAAGCACAGAAGATTGACTGACAGCTGAGCGGACAGCTGCAGTCAGCAGCGCGCTGCGCTTATAGCCTATATTCTGAATAACTAATGGCCAGATAAGTTGATAATATGAGTACAGTGATTCCAAATGAATCTCCAAAAAACTCGTAATATGTTAAATCAAACGTTTAATAATGTCTTTTCTCGCAGCCCTGCGCTGTGTTGGTGTAGATATGCGCCGGTGAACATCATATGCGTGATGACCTTGCAGCTTAAATTACCCTAAATTTATAGTCATAAAGATAAAAGTAAAACAACATTCGAAACTTCAAATGATGTATTTTTATTTGTGTAAACTCACAATAAGGAGAAAACCTTGTGCTTATTTAAAATCATTAAAAACATGACGTGCTTTCTGCTGCTTTGGTTTTAGAGCGCGTCACAAAAAAAGAACAGAAACTTTTTTATTCGTTTTGTCAATTTAATAATTTAATAATTATTTAAGTGCAACATATTTCGTATAGGCTTATTTATTTTATTATTATTTCTCAAAACAGAGACGTAGCTTAATCATCCTCTGTTGATTTAAATCTATTTGTGCATGAAACTAAACCCATGGAGGAAATTATGATATTTTAGGAGATTTATTTATAAATGAGTGAACAACGCGAATCCAGAAAGGAATTTATTTCTAGAAAGCCAGTCTGGCAGAGCGGACACTTCGGTAGCTTTTTTGCGAGCTGCCGCCGTGGGTTTTGTCTAGAAGGTATACAGCAAATGCCGAAAAGTTAAGGATTAGATTTGGAGGTACACTGTAAAAAAAGTCCGTAAAAAATTCAATGTTATTGCAGCTGGGTTGCCGGTAATTTACCGTAGATTTACATTTATGTTATTCACTGGCAAGAGTTTGTTCAAAGTTAAAAAAATTTCAAACATTAACAAGTCTTTATCTTTACAGAATAAAACCATACAATAACAGCCTCATGCAAAGCATTCTGGGAACCAGAAATCATCATCAACCTTTTTCGTTTTGTTTCCCAGAATGTTTTGCTTGGTGCTGTTTTTTAGTTTTACTCTGTAAAGACAAAGACTTGTAAATGTTTAATGTTCATTTAACTTTGAACAAAATGTTGCCAGTAAATAACATGGGTTTAGATCTGCGGTGGATTGCCGGCAGCTCAGCTGCAATTTCTACTGATTTTTTTTACAGTGTAGGATTATTAGGATGAAAACAGCGGTCCTGGGTAAATTAGATACACATACATCCTACAATCGTGTGAAACTTTGTGTTTAAAGTTGGGTTTGGTTGAAGGATTAGGATAAAACAGTGCTCATCCAACGAGATTTCGTTTGCTGTATCCCTTCTATCCACAACCGCAGGCGTGGCGGGGACGTTTTAGGAGTGGCGGGCCGCCACGGTTGAATGTATATAGCGGAAACACTGTAATGTGCAAAATTTAATGATCCTCATTTCATAACACATCCGCGACGATTCGACTATGAGATTGGTAGTCGAATCAGGCTTCTCCTATCAATGCATCAAATCTTCGACTATTCGAGGTCACCCGAATACTCACTTTTGTAAAAAATAAATAAAATAATGCTGCCGCTGGCAATTTTTTAAAATGCTGGCGGGGAAAGACTTAAAGTTTATCATTTCAATTTCATGACGACTTTAAAAAGAGCATTTGAACAGCTGAATCTCTGCAAAGCCTGAAGTTCTGTCTCCATGTTATTGTTTACGTGGTCATTGTCATCTTTCGGTAGATTAATAGTCATACGAATCAGGAGTTTTCATGCTAAAACAGTTTGTGGTATCACAACCGTTTCTCTCTGAAAATAATTGCACACTGAAGATTCCTCCTCATCTTCTTACTTGATGCGATGTTTGTGTTATACCATCAGAGAAGGTCTACGGCTTTCTGCTGGTTGTTGTGAGGGAGGTGAGGAGAGGTGCAGAGTTGAATAATTGTGTGGTGAGACTGAAAGAGTTAGTGTGAACAAATCTGTCAGGATGAATCAGAACTTGCCCACACAAACAGGAAGACTGCATCCTACAGACAAACATTTTTGTGAAGAAAAAATATAGTACTAGGGAAATGAAAATATTTGTCAGTGCACATTAACATTCATGCTTTTGCCAGATGCTTTAATCTGATGTGACTTACAGTGCCATTTGCACTGGAGATGAGCTACACGAACAATGTAAATGATCCTAAATAAAATGTAAACGAACTAAATAAAAAATAAACAACATTTGAAAATATTTATCACATAGATATTGAAATGACAGTGTCACAATTGACCAGAATTCACTTAACAATGTGATGATATTTAATTTTAATTTGATATATATGAAGAGTTTTGTTGCAAAACGAGATAAATCCGTTTTTTTTAATTGTTCAAAAATATTGTTTTTTGGTTGTGCATTCCAATTAATAGCAATTCAACTGCAGTTGGTTTGTTTTGATTTAAACCTTCATAACTTAAAAAATACAGCTAAGTAGCACCATAAAACAAAATAATAACATGATAACATAATAATAAACATGTTTTGACAAAAATGTTAAAAAAATGGATTTAGTACTAAAGTTGAAAATATACATAATATAAAATGATGTCCTAGCTCAGGGGTCTCCAACCTTTTTGTGAGCAAGGGCTACCACAATGAATAAAATCCATCTGGAGGGCTACTTTTTGATATAGTCTACTCAAAACTTGTTTTACTTGTTGATATGTTTAAGTATTGTTTAAAAGGTTACCATACGTAAGCCAAGCTAATATTAAAACATGTAATACTTGGAGACGTTTGAGACCCCTGTCCTAAAGAGTCTTTAATGCCCCAATGATTTAAAAGATATTTCACCTTCCCATCCAGGTATAAATTGATGAAAAATCCATAATTTAATATTAAGGATATGTTTTAGTGATATTAAAAGAAAATCAGGATCTTTTGGGCAACATGAGGGTTAAACCCATCAATTGCTATCGCATACTATCTGTCCCAAATAGCAATTTTCGAAAATAGAATTAGCACAGTATGTCCCAACTCATACTATGTTGAAATTAGTATCTGTTTTGTGCAGATCCATGCACGGTTGATATTATTAATGAATTAATAAAGTAAACAATGTACACTCTTGCTCCAAATTATTCATACCCTTTGTAAATATGACCAAAGAAGGCTGTGAAAATAAATCTGCATTCTTTGTTCATATTTACAAAGGGTATGAATCATTTAGAGCACGACTGTAGTAAACATTGCATATGAAACAATAGAAATAAATGAAGTATTTTTTGTTTAGGCAACATTGTTTACTTCTGTTACACATTAGCATGTCCTAATAGTACACTCCTTTGCTGTGCACTAAAATGTGGTGCAAAATCTCGCAATAAAAACAGTACATTCTTTAAGGGTTTAAGTATAATTGGGGGAATTGGGACGCAGCAATGGTCTTACTTTTTTAAGTCTATGTTAGGTCACCTAAATGGAATCTCCCAGTTGTTCCACGTATATTTTCTCAGTGTTGGATTTCAGCCTCATCACAGTGGAATGTGTGATGGGTTCTGCAATTCCCAAGAAGACCAAGTAAATCCAGGACCCCTACAGAGGTGACACTAAAGCATTGCAATTTCAGTCATCCTCCTCAAGTGTCATGATCATACAGACAGACCTTACTTAAAAATACACTAGTCAACATTTAAAGTGGATCAGAACCTTTCATAAAAGTTGTCTTAAAACCAATACCCAATACGTGTTCTTGTCTTAGGGCAACTTTGATGAACTGTATAGTTGCCTTCATGCAAATGCACAATCAAAAAGTAAACTATGGGTGTAAACTATCAGTTCACATGGTAGAGCATTGTGTTAGCAGTGCAAAGGTTGTGGGTTCAAAACTCAGAGAACACACATACTGATAATGTATAGCTCAAAATAAAAGGGTTTAAATGTAAATCAAAAGAGGGACATCTGAAATGAATGATTAGCAACAAATAATCAAAATCAATTGAATGTAAAGCTGTATTCTATTTGTATTTTTTCTCTTTCTAATTTCTATATTATTAATCTGACGCGAATTGGGTGTTGCGATTGCGGCGAAAACATGCGCTATTCGCCTCAAATGTGTCTACGCGCAAGTTGAAAAATTTAACTCAAGCGAAAAATTCACATGACACAAAGTTAAATCCCGCTAGTAATCTAGAGCAAGGAACCAATGCTACGCGTTTGGTTTGTATGTAGCATAACTGTACCTTCACATCGGCCGCGGTAGAGGCGGCAAAAACGCGCTATTCGTGTGTAGTTGGACGCTTCAGCATTCGAGATTACTCGCTTCATTTTGCGCGTGAAATTCTAGTCATTCGAGACATTCACGCGGAAATTCGTGACATGGGAGGGTCTTCTGCGACTCTCTGTAATCACGTCACTTCTAGAGCAAGTTCCTGATTGGTTAATGTGGCACGAATATCTGCCAAAGTTCAGATTTTTCAACTCGCGCATTTCCCGCGGCAACACTTCATTCGCCCGTACCGCGCCGCAGGAATGCCTATTTGCGTCTTTGTATTGACTAATGCTACGTACACACCAAATGAGGGGCATCGCGTTACTCGCTAGATTACTTGCGGGATTTGACTTCGTGTCGTGTGGATTTTTCGCTCGAGTTGAATATTTTCAACTTGGGCGATGACGCGTTTGAGGCGAGTAGCGCGTGTTTTTGCGGCAAATCCCCCGCCCATATCTCATCATTTGCATTGCCCCACATGAGGACGTGTCTGATTGACTTTGTATGTAATCTACTCACGCAAATCGTTGAACTCGCGTCTGGTGTGAAGCTACAGTTAACATGTTAATCACTCACGCTTGCCGCCTCTTCCGCCATAAGTATTATACTTGAACACTTTACTCAGTTTTTAAACTACAAATGTGAGGAATTGAGCAGCTTTTTGGAAAGGGGCATGCTTTGATATGCCTGTGCTGGGTGAAAAAATGGTCGAAAACATCTTATAGACATACATTGTTAAAGGGTCTGAGTCTTATATAGGGACTACAATGTCTTAGAGAGGGCTTTTTTGAGACCTCTTAACCTTTTGCAACACCCTTGGTAGCATTGTGAGAGCAAATTATGCAACCCTATTATAAGAATAAATGCTTGTGATAACCAATTAACATGTGCCATTCCCTGCAAGTCTTGGACATCTCAAGCAGTTGAGTATGTAAATAACAGTTGTCATTGAATTATTTCTTCTTTATCTGTAGGAATCGACTACAAGACAACTACAATATTGCTTGATGGACGCAGAGTCAAGCTCCAGCTTTGGTGAGTAGCATAACATCGTAGTTTCAATTGATTTCTACTCTCTGTCTAAATATCTTTTAAAACAAGCGTAAACAGAGTCAACCTTTCCATTCCATCATGCTCGTGTACACACAGATCTTAAAAAGCCTCTGTTGGTTTGCAAAATATGAACATGCCAAATGTCTGGGTATGTTAATTACAGCAGTCCACAACAAACCCCCAATGAAATATCCAGCCAAGTCAACTCCACTAGCCGTGCCTAAAAGTTGTTTATAAATTGTGCCGTATTTTAAGTGGACTGTGGTGGAGTCTGGATTCAATTACCCAATGGTATGGATGGACTATGCATTTCAGAGTGTGTGTGTGATTCTTCAGTCCTGCCTGTCGCAACATGACTGGCACGTCGTGGTGCTGCGCTCAGCCCTGGATTGTGAATGATTCATTTCACTGCTCCTACTCAAAGTCTGGTGCCCTGGTACAAACCACAGATAGCTCCTAATGTCACCAGGCACAAGGACAGACAATAGCTACAGATGATCTGAGGAACAGAAGTAAGCTGAATGTGATCTTTGTGACGTGGACGCTCTGTGTGTTTTTTCTTTGCAGGGACACCTCAGGACAAGGCAGATTCTGCACTATTTTTCGATCTTATTCCAGAGGAGCACAGGTACAACAACACGAAATTATAAGAACATTATGGGAAAATACATACTATAGCATTTTTTTAGGTAATTTGTAATTTAAAGGGATAGTTCACCCAAACATGAAAATTATGTCATCATTTACCCACACCAAACCGATCAGAAGCCCCATTGACTTCCATAGTATTTGTTTTTCCTACAATGAAAGTTATTGGCTACCATCCAATGTGTGTTTACTATCATTTATAAAAGTAACTTATTTGTATTTAACAGAATAAATAAACTCATACAGGTTTAGAACAACACAAGTAAATGATGACAAAATCATTTTTTGGGTGAACTTTTAATGCATATTATCTTTATATTAGATGAAAAGAGACTTTAGGAAATGGGCTTTTAAATATTTCTAAAATCCCAGAGTTCCCGGACAGTGTTTTTAAACACTCCACCCAGAGATCAGCAGTTCCTGTTGAAAGTGTGGAATGCTATAAATCAGACCGGGATGGTATTGTTGATATGACGTTTCCTTGTTCTGGCAAACAT
This sequence comes from Misgurnus anguillicaudatus, assembly GCF_027580225.2. Taxonomy (NCBI): domain Eukaryota; kingdom Metazoa; phylum Chordata; class Actinopteri; order Cypriniformes; family Cobitidae; genus Misgurnus; species Misgurnus anguillicaudatus. The sequence goes on from NC_073340.2 coordinate 25,892,961, forward strand.
TGATATTCTCACAGCTACAGTACCAGTCAAAGTAAAGGACATCATAAGCGGTTTTAAGTCACATCTCAACAAGTCAATTTTGTCTATTTTCTTCAAATATTTTAGTGCTGGGCAAAGATTAATCGCGATTAATTGCATACAAAATAAAAGTGATTTTTTGCATAATACATTCACCTAAAGGATTATTAGGAACACCATACTAAGACTGTGTTTGACCCCCTTTCGCCTTCCGAACTGCCTTAATTCTACATGGCATTGATTTAACAAGGTGCTGAAAGCATTCTTTAGAAATGTTGGCCCATATTGATAGGATAGCATCTTGCAGTTGATGGAGATTTGTGGGATGCACATCCAGGGCACAAAGCTCTCGTTCCACCACATCCCAAATTGGGTTGAGATCTGGTGACTGTGGGGGCCATTTTAGTACAGTGAACTCATTGTCATGTTCAAGAAACCAATTTGAAATTATGTTAAAGTTTTGTGACATGGTGCATTATCTTTCTGGAAGTAGCCATCAGAGGATGGGTACATGGTGGTCATAAAGGAATGGACATGGTCAGAAACTATGTTCAGGTAGGCCGTGGCATTTAAATGATGCCCAATTGGCACTAAGGGCCTAAAGTGTGCTAAGAAAACATCCCCCACACCATTATACCACCAGCCTGCACAGTGGTAACAAGGCATGATGGATCCATGTTCTCATTCTGTTTACGCCAAATTCTGAATGTCTCAACAGAAATTGAGACTCATCAGAACAGGCAACATTTTCCCAGTCTTTAACTGTCCACTTTGTGAGCTCATGCAAATTGTATCCTCTTTTTCCTATTTGTAGTGGAGATGAGTGGTACCCGGTGGGGTTTTCTGCTGTTGTAGCCCATCCGCCTCAAGGTTGTGCGTGTTGTGGCTTCACAAATGCTTTGCTGCATACCTTGGTTGTAACGAGTGGTTATTTTAGTCAGAGTTGCTCTTCTATCAGATTGAATCAGTCCAGTTTTCTCCTCTGACCTCTAGCATCAACAAGGCATTTTCACCCAAAGGACTGACGGATACTGGATGTTTTTCCCTTTTCACACCATTCTTTGTAAACCCTAGAAATGGTTGTATATATAATATATAAAAATATAAATAAATAAATAATTTAGATTTATAGATATCAGATAAGTGTGTTCCCTGGGAATCAAACCTAGGACCTATAAATTCATGCTCTGCCAGTTGATCTAAACAAACACTTTTATTTTTTTTATCAAAATTAGCATTTTCTGTAGGTATGTTGTGCATTGTCTGTAAGATGTAACTCGTGTTTCTTACAGGGTGTTATCCTTGTATATGACATCACAAACCGGTGGTCCTTTGATGGCATTGACAGATGGATTAAAGAGATTGATGAGGTAAAATCAGTCAATAAAATGTTTTGCTAGAATAGATGCGTATCATCCTAAATCAGAAAATAAAATGTTTAAATTAGTTTTGCTAATTGACAATAACAACAGATATTATCATGTATGAATGCAACAATTATAACAAGGGATTAGTAACTAATCTGTGCAGATTGCGAGGGGCTAATGATGTGCACAGCACAGTCTAAAAATAGTGTATTAAAGCAATTGTCTTGATACAAATATGAAACAATTCAGAAAGGTCTTTCATAACCACTGACATACTGCTCTGTCCCCAGCATGCACCAGGTGTTCCCAAGATCTTGGTGGGGAACCGGCTTCACCTGGCCTATAAGCGGCAGGTGACCACAGAGCACGCCCAAGCTTTTGCAGAGCGACTGGGGGTCACGTTCTTTGAAGTCAGCCCTCTCTGTAACTTCAACATTACAGAGTCCTTCACTGAATTGGCTCGGATTGTACTCATGAGGCATGGTATGGAACGACTTTGGAGACCCAATAAAGGTACCAACTTCAGACAAAATACATACATTATTTATTCTTATTATAAGGCTCGTTGGAATGCTTGATTCTGATTGGCCAGTTGTGACATTTGCATTTTTTCCCAGATAATAACCGCTCAAAATTAATAACACACGGTAACCTAGATGCTGCAAGTCATTTTGACAGGTACAGTTTAGTATTACACAAAAATCTATGTCTTTTAATAACACACATGACATTAATATTTACAAATGATTAAACCAAATAGTATGTTGTGCATTCATTAAAAATAAGTAAATAAAATATTTGTAATCAATATTTAATGTTCCTCACCTTACTTATGAGGTAAATAGCTGTGTAATAAGCGGGATAATGTACAGGCAGACGGTTGTGATCGCAAAATAAGCCCCTTCAGTGTGATACAACCAGTGTTGGGTAAGTTACTCAAAAAAAGTAATTATTAATAGTTACTAATTACATCTTCAATCATGTAATTAGATTACTTTACAAATTACTCTCTTCAAAAATTATTTAATTACTTATTACTAATTACTTTCTAAATCCTATTAGTACATGATACAAGGATAGACTTGAAATGGCTCGAAGAAATAATAAATTAAAGTATATAAATTATTCTGGTCCCACTTTAGGGTCCAATTTTCTCTATTAACTAACTATTAACTACTTTTGCCTCAATATACTCCAACTACTGCTTATTAATGCTAAAGTAGTTGTTAATTTTAAGTATTGGTAGAAATGGGGAGGGTTAAGGATGTAGAATAAGGTTTTGCAGAATCAGGCATTAATATGTGCTATTAAATAATAAACAGCCAACATCTCATTAATATGAATCAACCAGTTAATAGTGAGAATTGTAAACTAAAACCATGTTAAATCCACTATTGTAGTTTAGCATACATAATTGTTATACAGTCCATACACAGTATTAAGTTACATCAGAAGTAACTGTAATTAGATTACAATAAAAATAAGAGTAATCCCTTACTTTACTTTTTCAAGGGAAAAGTAATTAAATTACAGTAACTAATTACCAAGTAACTAGTTACACCCAACACTGGATACAACACATTCTGCTTTGTGACGGCCAGGTCCTGATCACACTGACGGGGCTTATTTTTGCGATGACAACCGGCTGTCTATACATTATCCTTTACATATTTTATTGCGATTTCTAGGTCTGGAACTCAACATTTATATGAAGAGTTTGGTTCCAAAACGCAATAAATCCATTTTGACTAATTTCAGTAAAAATGTGTTTTCTATACCAAGAAAGAAAACCAAGATGAAAACCACTATTTTCTGTTACAAACGTTCACATAGCATCTTTAGGTTATAATAACATTAAAAATTCAAATCCAGAATTTGATTTTCAAAGATTTATTATAAAAACTGATTATTATTTTCCACAAAATGCAATAAATCCATGACAATTTTTTTTTCAAAATGCTATAAATCTATTGAATCAATATATAAATATGCATTCATCTTTGCCATGTTATATTTATTTAGTTGACTAGTGGTATACACCGATTAAAAAAAAAAACATTTATGGCATTAATCAAAACACTTCATATTAATAACACTTTCATTGCTGCTGTAATCCTTGGGACGTCGTCGCTGAACTTTTTAAACAGCGATCAACTGTAAACTGTTTTGGTCCTGCTCGATTTTCATTGACTTTGAGTAAAATAATGGAAAGTTTTTCATAAGATCCCCTCGGGTCAATGTGTTAGCATGACAGAAGCTTTATACTGTCGTGTGAGAACAAGCAACAGCCGGCATTTTTTTCTTCGCCCGAGTGCCTCTCACATAAATTATTCGATTTTGATGGCTTATGTTTCTTCCCCGCCTCAGAAAACCACCACAGCTTTATCAATGCCATCTAAATTACTATTTTGTTTTCGTTTGTTTATTTTTTGATCACGAAGTTCAAAGTAGATGAGGAAAGCTAAGATTCTGTGTGTATTCAAAACGCCACCATTAATGTTTACAGTAGCCTCTTTCACACAGTAATTCTGGTAAATTACCATGAATTTACCAGAATAAATTTACCAGTAAATACAAAAATGTGCTGTTCACACACGCAGTGGCGTTCCGTTATTTTACCAGTAAGACATCATTCACACATCAGTATCAAAATACCGGTACATTCGTTGAGAAAGCGGAAGTACCTGTAGCACGCGGCGAGCTCAGTGTTGTATTTGTAAACAATCCACGTCGTTCATATCCACGGTCCATATTTTGCTGTTTTCACATCTGTGGTAAACAGTCGCGAAGTTGCTCATGACCAAACAACATTGAATGAGACGATGACAAACCGAAAATGCGTTTTTAACAACACTACTGTTTGCTCGTTAGGCTTCACAGAGGGCGTACTAATGACGTCGGCAATTCGGCGGTAAGCTGTTTTAAACAACTTTGGTGAAGAAATGTGGACATAAACTTCAGGTGTGCTCAACTTTCAAGCAGCATGTGTGTGTGGAAACGTCCGTAAACAGTGCGGGGGTAAACGCGTCATCTGTATTAAAACGCTATGATTGGCCCGAAGCTGTCAGCACAGTCTGACGTCGTCCGTTCTAAATGCCGGTAATCCTATAATTTTCATTCACACATAGCGCTTACCGGTAAATTACTGGTAATCTTACAACCTGTCTTACTGGTAAATTGGGAGCACTGATTTACCGGAAAGGTTCTGTTCACACATGATCTGTTAACTGCAATTTACCAGTAAATTACCAGTAAAGACTGTATGTGTGAAAGGGACTAATGTGTGAAATGGTGCATTGTTATACCTAGACATTTGCTCAGTCATAATATGAATCAGATTAAAGCAGATTTTTTTTGTGATTCATTATAGAAATGTCAATAAATAACTTGTTTGCTAAACTTCCACATGCCACAATATAATCAGTGTCCTGCTTCACCCCTGACAACATCTCATGCTGCTGAGGTTAGCAAGGAATGAAACATGTTTTACCACGAGTGCCTTTTGACTTTCGATGATGTATCAGAAAACACTCTCATAGGTTAAAATAGACCTTCAGCTTAGCCATTTCTGAGAATGACCGCTTATAAAACAGCAATTGAGAGTTTTTCTTTCTTCAGACCAGTGCTGCAATTATGTATAAACCCAAAGAATGCTAAAAGACCTGAAAAATCCAAAGCTTTGAGACTATACTGTTAAAAGCAGAGACACCCAGTGTTCAAATATCAATGTAATGGCCTGCCGCCCACAGCTTAGCTTTCAATAATCATAGCTTGGCTTTATGTCGGAAAAGTGCTCGTAGGAAGAAAGGTTAAGCAAGAGGAAAACATTTACTAAGGTTACAGTATGGTGTTTGAATAGAAGCAGGATGGTTTGTTTAGACTGTGTATATATATAAAGGTCAACCATTATGATAAAACAAGTTGTTTGCGTTGGATGACTGCATCCACCAAATACTGCTCATAGACTGCTATATCTGTTCTCAGGGTCGGCACTAGAATTAATACAGTCCAAAATTGCACCCCAATGATGGCCCTGACAGTTCCCATATAGTGACAGATAGGTTACCATCATGCATATATTTTATAAATATAACAAAATGTAGGATTTTTCCAAAGTAAACACCTGTCTATGTTTAGGTTGGCTGTAATTTGCATTGTTATAACTTTTAAGTGAATTCAGGTTTAGATATGTTAACTACATACAGTATACATCTACATTGTATACATAGAAGCGGTTAGCAGTTACAGATGGGTCAGATATGAGCTAAAACATTTCCATCACCTGTTATTTTCTTTCTATGCAGTGTTGAGTCTGCAGGACCTGTGCTGTCGTTCTATCGTGTCCTGCACTCCAGTGCACCTCGTGGACAAGCTTCCCCTTCCTGTTGCCTTAAAAAGCCACCTAAAGTCCTTCTCCATGGCCAACGGTCTCAATGCCAGGATGATGCACGGTCGTTCCTACTCCGTCATAGCCAGCAGTGCTAAAAAGAGGAACGGAACGAAAAAATCCAAAGTCATCTATCCACCGCTGAGCCCATCCCAGAACTGTACACAAACAAGCTGCAAGATTTCATAGTTTAGTGCAGTTACAATACACACTCAAAATGCAATGTATACAAGGAGTTCAAAACCACCACCACAGTCTTATAATAAATAAGAATGATGTACGGCTTTTTGGTCTATCTACTGATCTATTAAAGGTGCAGTGTGTAAATATTAGCGGCATCTAGTGGTGAGGTTGCGAATTGCAACCAACAGCTCAGTCCACTGCTCACCCCTCGCTTTTGAAACGCATAGAGAAGCTACGGTAGCCGCCATCGGAAAAACATGTAATTGACGGAGAAAAAGTTTGTCCGTTAAGGGCTTCTGTAGAAACATGGCGGCACAAAATGGCGACTTCCACGTAAGGGGACCCTCGGTGTATGTAGATAAAAACGTCTCATTCTAAAGTAATAAAAACATAACGGGTCATTATAAAAAGGTCTTTACACACCCCTGATAATATAGTTTTGTATATTATTTTGCATTTCTGTCAAGAGATCCTTTTAAAAATTACACACTGCACCTTTAAGTGATCGACCAAATTTCACTATGTCATACATATGTGAGGCAGTTGTAAAAGTGAAGATCTGTTTATAAATGTTGCCAAAACTTTGTAATGCTCTACATTGTTTAAATATATGTACAAGTTCTTTTGTCTTGTAAATGTATTGAAACTTGATGGTACTGGATTTTCTTGTGGAGAACTCTTTTGCTACTGAACCTGGACCAAGCCAACTGCAGAAACTGGCAGTACACTTTCAAAATGGACCTTACTGATAATAATACCAGCTTAATTTTCCTATAATACTTGTTTCTTCTGACACTTTTCAGGGGCTATGAGGAAAAAGTCATGGTTGACACACACAGCTCTTTGTATTGTGTATATAATCTGTTTTGTTTGATACTACAATTACTAATTATTGTGATACACTTGATTAGTGGCCAATATTGTACGTTTATGGGAAACACACCAAAGACATGGGAGATTAAAATGTGACGTCATTTGTCACATTGAACACAACACTAATGTATCAGATTTCAAGTGCAAGCAAACAACTTTCTATTCTAACATGCTATCATATCAGGTTTAAAAAAATAAACGAATGATAAAACCATGTGGTCATGTTGTTCATATCAACAAGTATATCCGCTTGGGGGCAGTATTTGTCTTTGGTCTTGAATTTATAAAGCTTTAGTTGGGCTCCCTAGTTGCTTAGCAGTTTACTTTGTGAATGTGTGACGCTTTCAGCAGTAGAGTAGTTTATTTCTAATACCAATCAAAATATATAACAAGTAGATTACTTTTGTTCCAATCATAGCTGAAGTGTATCAAAAACTACACTGAGCTAACGTTACTATGTAAAATATGTACTATATATAATGGCTGTTTCTCAATCTGAAGGCTGCCGCCTGCGGAGGTCACATATGCAGGCTGCATACGTCATCAGGCCTGGTTTATTTAAGTTATCTGAGCATTACATTCGCAATTCATACGCAGAGTACAACAATTTACGATTAACTAAGAATAATAGTAAACTTTATAATTGTTAATATTCTGAAATAAGTCACATCTTGATGACCAAATGCGACCTTCGGAGGCTGCAGCCTTTGGATTGAAAAACGGCCAATGTCTTAACTACTACAGATCGGCTGCCAAACCTTACCTCCCTTCACATTGCGGTGATACATGATCGCCGCTCCCCCTCGTCTTTAGGAAACCAAAACATTTGTTATTTTCGATTAAGTATTTCCCAAAGTTCAGTTTAGCAATTTGTCAGACAAACAAAGACCGGAAGAAAAATTCCGCCCGGACACGTAACCGCGACAACGCACGTGCGTCCTCTGAAACCATCCAAAAGGTGTGTTCTACTTTATGCGCACGTGCACCCAGGAAGTACACTAATTGTAGAAAAATATTGTTCATGATTACATTTTATTTTAAATGACTACATTTGGAAATTATATAAACCACACCAGTGACACCGGTGTCTTCTAGGCTTTTATTAACGATAGTAGAGTTAGTAACTAATTTTTGTTGATAGCGGGGCTGATCATGTGCGCATTCAGTGGCTGTCTAAAAATAGTATTTATTTGTATTGATACAAATAAAAAACAAATCAGGAAGTTCTTTTATAACCACTGACATAGCTACTACTTTGTACCCAGCATGCACAACGTGTTCCCAAGATCTTGGTGAGGAACAGGAAATTAAGCTGTTTTTTCTGATATCCTTGTGCGTTTGGCGTTCACCACCATTACTGACAGGAATTTAAATGGATACAACTTTTAACATAGGTTGGTAATATGATAGTCTGTTACTTCTGTTATGTGTTCACTTCACATGTTTAATGTTTAGGTACCTACATTTTATAGTGTGTATTCATAGATGGAAAAAAATAAAAGAACTTCCCTAAACAAATTTACATAATATTTATGCATTTTGAAACGTTACTTTGTAAGGTACTTTGTAAAACAATTATTAATCTGATCACAATATTTGTATTTATCAAAATGTGGCTCTCGGTAAAGTCACTTTTTATCCAGCCCTCCAATTATGATGGAGGAGAAGCAGGACAAGTAGTACGCCTACCAACCAGAACAACTTAGATTTACTGTTCACTCCATATGAGTTTTCCGTCTTGTTTTTACCAATAAAGCGTAAATATCATGAAAATCTGACCTTTTCAATGTTTAACTGCTACAATTGGGTCCCCAGTGCTTCTATCAACTTAGAAAATGTGAAAAAGTCAAACCTAGTAACTTAGTTTTGATAAACCATTCTCTGCAAACATGTAAAAATAGGTCATTGAAATTTGGCTCCCCTTGTGATGTCAGTAGGGGATAATACCGCCCCTTGATCTGTGCTACCCAACCACGGCACTGCCATTTAGTGCAGATATCAACTCACTTGCATTTTAAAGGACACACCTACAAAGTGACAATTTTAACATGCTTTAAAAATGATCTGTGTGGTATTTTGAGCTAAAACTTCACATATGTACTCTGGGGCACCAAAGATTTATTTGACATCTTAAAAAAGTCTTGTGAAATGTCCCCTTTATACCATTACAGATTTGTTTGTGTAGTGCTAAAATCAAGACAATTCACTTTATAACCAATATATCCAATAGAATTTCTATCATGGTTGCAATTGTTTTTTCTCAGATCTACATTCTCTGTAAACCAAATGTTTATATGAATTTACAAATATGTGTAACTAAACCAAAGGTTGATATTTTGGCCTTTCCACAGAAGTCTGATGTGGATGTAGAAGAATCCAGATCCAGGTTCAACATATACTGGTAGGTATTAAACAGCCTGCAGATGGCACACTCCTCATAGCTATGAACAGAGTAATGTCAGATAATCAGATATTTTTTAACTTGCTGCTTTGAATCTTGTAACTTGCAGTTATGCACGTCCATTGGTTTATGCCAAGTGTCCAAATTCCTTTTTCTCAGATGTTCTGTTCTTACTGAGGTCTTACATTCACGTTGCCTGTTTAAGGTGAATTCTCATAAAAAATACAAGTTGGCCGTCCTCAGATAGTTGCCATACATTATTCAGTTTTCATATGATATAAAATTGAGTGTTTTAAGTGATGGACATTGTTGTCTTGTAACACTGTAAAGCATGCACAGATTTTGGACCTATATAACATACTGGGAGAGGATGTGCCTTTCTTCAAGGCATAGGGTGACTCTAAGACACATTTGTCACTCTTAGACAAATGGGTGACCTATTGCACTAATAGAAGGTCGAGAGCAGGCATCTACACATACATGCATACATGCATGCCTCTTTTATTGTGACACAATGAATTAGTGGACCTGTCAGGCAGTTATGAAGGTTTATTTGATGCATGAACAGCAGTAAGGTCCCTGTGGACTGGTCAGTTGGCCTTCACTTGTGTTTGGCCTCATAGTAATAATCTAAAACAGGGTCAGCTGTCAGAAACGAAGGAAAGACATTCAATTATTTATGCAGGGATGTATGTAATGGTATGGTATGGGTATACAAGAAGCAAGGACAACAGAGACCCCTCTCATACACAGATAAACAGAATCAATTCTGTAGAGAAGTTATTGTCATTTTGGGTCAGGACTCAGATCCTAAATTTTTCCCACTACTGAATTTGTTTATTGAACCAAAAAGCTTTGTGGTTGGCTTGATTTTCAATAAAAATGTAACTAATTTTTATCAGAAATCAAAAATAAAGCACCACTCCAAATCCAACGCCACTCGAGAAAAAAGCAGATTGTACTAAAACATAGGAGTGATGTCATAGTGATGTCATGTTACATAAGTTACACTTGCTATAAGATTATGTTAGTATGTTTATCCAATGCGCGACGCAAGTGTATTTTGCTAGTTTCCACCCTGTGCAATTATAATTTTCACGTTTAGCGCCGCGTTGTTTAAATAGCAAATGCATTTGCGCTCCCTTTTGCGCCCATAGGCGTTCTGGTCTGAAAACGAGGAGTGTTCAGGCGCATTGTTGGCGCGTTGCTATTTTGAGGCAACTAAAATAGACTACGCCATTGACCAACAAAAACCTAGTCTAAAGTCTAAAGTCAATGGCGCAATATGTTTTTTGTTATTTAAAGAGCGCATTAGTAATATGCGCCTATAAACGGGACGAAAACGCGGGTTTGCTTATCACACACATGAATGCACAACCGCACAAAAACGTTTTTAAATATGAAAGATTAAAGGATTGAATGTAAAAGATTATTATTGAGTCTCTTGGACTTAAATGATGACGAATTATGAGACGTTAGAAGGCGCAAAGAGCTGCTTCACCTGTAGCTGGTTAGTAAATAAATGCTTTGCTTTAAACAAATGCATCTGTTTTTAAATGTTTTTTTTTAAATGCTACCTCACAGATTTATTGTATATGATGACTTTGTACCTGTGGATATGGTGAGATGAGAAACATTTTTAAGTAATGCTTAAAAAACTTGTGACGCTGTCCAAGTGCTGAAACGTCGGAGAGCTGTTTGTAAATTCTATATCTCCTGTTTGTTACAAATAAAGTATTTTTAGAGTACAAACCTTATCTTACATACTTGTAAATAATTTTTTGATGATTTTGGATAGCCATACATTTAAATCAATTAAAAGTCTGCTTTTTACTTCCATGACTAAAAGAAAACGATTTTTAAAGGTTTTAATGAAAAAATAACAATTTCAATACAACTGTAAAATAACACAATTATTTAACATTAATCTTAAACTGGGGATCTTCTTCCTCCACTTAGTTTTTCAGTTTACAAAGTCCGTCATCTAAATAGGGATTAGACATAGCGCCAGCGCAACAGGCTTTTAAAGGGGATGAGAGCTGAGACTCTCATTGGTTTATTGCACGTTACGCCCAAAATACTCCCAATTCTCATTAAGAAAATAGGACCAACTCTTTCCGACCATGCACTCGGCGCACAAACCATTTTTCCCGTCGTTAAGTTAGCAAAAGTGAATTCGGACACGCCAATTTAGATGTTGCGCTGTGAGCTTTAGACAATGCACCTAGATTGTTAAAATAGGGCCTTAGAGGAGAATTCCAGCTACCCAAATTGGAGTTTACCAATTTATGCTTTTAACATCAACCACTAAATTGTTTTCTCTGCCTTTCCTAACTACACACGATTATGTGGTTTGCATTTTATTTTTGCTTTCAGTATATGTTTTCTACCATTTGGACCCCATTAGAATTGATTTGTGATGTATTTTGGTTTGTAACCCATTGGTTGAGCACAATACCATTCATTTTACAACATTGTGCTGTTCTATATCTCTTTACTGTCATGAAAGCTTGAATACAGCATTAATTTATTAGATGTGTTCTTCAGAGATGTGCTTTTTAACAGATAATGTTTGCACCCAATGAAATATTCATGGTGAGTCGCTTTATTTACATTAAATGGTGATTCAACATGGTTCATGTCAAAAACATAAATTGCCCCCTTTGATAAATCCTTGATCTAGTCTTGTGGTGATTATATCAGATGAATTTGCATAGCATGCCCTTCACCCCAGGCTATGCTGTCCTAATGGTCAGATAGGACGTGCCGTACCGAGCCACAGTATTTGGATGCTTCATCTTTTACCACTTTCATGGTTAGCAAAACAACAGACAGATAGTCCACAGGTGTGTCTGCGCAGATGGAGTCAAAACTCATTCCACCTCGCAGACAGCCATCTGGCAAGCTCTTTCAGGCTTTATGATCATTAAGTTTGTCCAGTTGTCCATCCCTCTGTCATTCTAATCCTTGTGAAAATCGGTGTCCTTATTAAAGTGAGAATATCAACTATGTTACAGTTCGATGTTAATAATTAATTTGCAATTAATTCACCTGTGGTTTAATGGAGTTGTCAAACCACGTTAAGGGTCTATTTTTGGAAACTAGATCACTAGGTTGTGTGTCTGTATAAGAGTAGAGAGCACTTGTGATTGTGAAATATTTAAAAGGACAAAAGATACATTCATTCTTATTTCTCCTTATGGGAATGTGTTTTTTAAACAATGGCCTGTGTGCTTCTTCATTACAATAGGGAAATCTTTGATTTGTTACCTTACAAACCACTTGACTTTCCTCTTATCACCTTGTGTGAATATACATTCAGTGTGATCTCACAAAAGCATTATAGTGTTTACAAAAAAATTGTTATGAAATTTGTTCGCTAATGTGACTGATATAGTTTAAACTTGTACTGAAATAACATTTTTGGATTGACTACTCAAATGAAAGGATTTGGAAAAGCTTCCTCTCAGACAAAAGTTCACATTTTACCTTTATGTACTTAATTACTTTTGTAAACACATTTGTAACAAACCTACATAAGCATATATATGTATATATATATATATATATATATATATATATATATATATATATATATATATATATATATATATATATATATATATATATATATATATATATATATATATATATATATATATATATATATATATATATATATTGTTTCTTTGCAAATCTTAAGTGTCCCTAAAAAAATCTAAAATACGTGATCTGTAGCAAATGTGCATCTAACAGGCTACTTAAACCTAATGAAATAATGTTTCACGAATATCAGTAGTTGGTGGGATGTTAGGATAATTTTATATATATATATATTTTTATAGCTGAATGAAAAGTTTGTAGATTTCTCTGAAAATCTTTGAATTGAAATTGATTTAAATTGTAAAATAGCTACTTTCGGTGTCAGGTGCAACCATGCAAAAAATGGATAAAATAATATTTTATTAATCACATATTTAAAGAAGTATATTTTTGAATTTGATATCACAGGCAAAAGCTTATAGCAGCATCCAAGTAGTCTGTTAAATGTAATTCATTGCAGAAATCAGGTGGTCCAACCAGAAAGTCTCCTGAGAAATAAAAATAATAATTTGATTAAACTAATAATTTAGCAAATAGGCCTAATTTTAGTTTTGATAAATGCAAGCTTAGGTTGTCTATAATTATTTTTAGGCTATATCTTTTTAAATTAGGCTATTGTTCTTAACTTTATAAATCTCAAATCTTAGTTTTAAGTTGTTTTACACTTTCAAACTATTTTCAGGATTATAATTGTAAATGCCACTATTAAATAACAATCATTAGACAGCATTACATGGGGAGCACATTAAAACTAAATCTGGCAAAGACTGATTGGTTGTACCTGATTTTTTTCCAAATATTGTGACAAAAAACAATAAAATGTAATTGAAATGTTTAATAAACAAAACATTTTAAACACATTGTTGCTGACTCATTTAACCTATTTTTACACTTTACTTGAAGGAGTGTTAAGAGTGATAAGAGTGATGACACTTTCATAATCATGACATGACATGTGCTATCAACATGAAGGAGCTTTTATACATGTTTATGACAAGTTTCATTCGTTCAATTGTGTCATTTTAAATGCAAAGATGACATTGTTTGAGATGTCTTTGTTATGACAACTTGACATTAATACATCAAAACTTGTCATGACAACTTGACATTACCAAGACAAATGACCCCTTTTTACCTGTAATACAAATTGAATTTCTCATTAAAATGTCATTAAGTGTTAATACTCTGTCAAATTGTTTTATAACAACATCATAAATATTTTTTAGTCCATGATGTTTTTTAAGTTTCCACACTGTAAAAAATATTTTGCTGCTTTAAATTTTTTTGTTAAATCAACTCAGATTTACAAGTCATGTCAACAGAGATGAGTTGCCACAATTTATAAAATATAGTTGAGAAAAGTCAACTTAATTTGATAAGTTATAACAACTCACCTGTAGTTATAACAATTCATCTCTTTTCAAGATAAATAATAGTAAGTTGAAATGACTTGTACATCTGAGTTGATTTAACAAAAAATTTAAAGGGAGTCCATGTGTTTAACAAATAAAATCAATAATTTAATAATAATAATAATTAAAATTGAAAAATTATATTTCATTGCATATGGAGACCAATTCACCTAAAATTAAATGTAAACAGAACAATGATGGGTTAAGCCATGCATGCAGCGTTGGGTCCATATAGAACTGGAAAACAGTTAATTACATTCAATTAAATTGATTAAATTGTTTAAGTTTTGTTATATCAGAAAATGTCAAAACCCTCTGTGTGTATTGTGCACATAGATAAAGTTAAATATAATATTTTGACTGCATGTCTGTTACATTTTGGTTAAGGTATTTACATTTTTTTTTACAGATGAATGTAATGTTAACCTATAAAGCTAGGTAGTTTCTTAAGTTTGATCATTATTCTGCTATGTCATGTTTATGACAGATTTATAACAAGTTATGATGTATTGGTTTATGTCAAGTTGTTATAACAAAGACAAGTCAAATAATATTATCTTTGCATTAAAAATGAGGTAACTGAACAAATGACACTTAGTCCGTAGTCCACACGGACACGGGTATTTTTATAACCGTGACTTTTTTTACGCGGTTCGGCTGTTGTCCACACAAAAACGCAGTATCAGGGCACAGAAAACCCCTGCCAGGGTGAGGATTTTAAGAAATGCCGTTTGCAGTGTTGTTGTGTAGACAGTAAAACCAGGGTGTTTGCCTTGCTATGTCACTTTTGTTAGGCTTCTGATTGGCCAAGGTGGCTTTTGCCGCCTGCTGGTGTGGGATGCTCTTGACAGCGCTTGATAGTGTGTTTCTGCTCTTTCATGTGGACGGAAATTTCTTTTAAACCGAGCATGTGTGGAGGGGATTTTTTTGGAGGAAAAACTCTGGTTATAAAAATACCCGTGTCCGTGTGGACTAGGCCTTAATGACACTTGTCATAAATGTGCATAAAATCTCCTTCATGTTCATGATACGTGTCATGTCATGATTATGGTGTCATGTCAGTCTTATGAACACCCCTTTAAGTAAAGTGTTACCAAAATATATTTTTTAAATAAGTTTTTAGGAGCTTGTTTTGTCCTTGACCCATATAATGAATATTAAGACATTTAGTCACGTCTCACCATCTGGAGAGTAATGAAGATCTATAATTGCATTCACAAATCAAGGATGCAAAGGTCAGTTTAATTTCTCAGTTGTCTTGTTTATCTTTATCTTCTCTATGCCTATAGACGGTTTCAGCAGTAACAACATAAACAAGCTGCTTTGGTGGTCCTCACGTAACTTCCGGTAAACTCCGCGAAGAATAAATAACAACAAAGTCCTTTTAAAGTAGTTTATTTATATAGCAAGCAAAATAAACAACACGTAGATTACATAGGAACCCAAAACATTTGTTATTTTCGACGAGGTATTTGTTTAAGAGAAATGTTTTATGTAAATATTGTTTTTTATTCATATATAATTTAGAATATTTAAAAATATAAATAAATATATATACACATGTAAATGTTTCTTAAATACATACATGAATGTGTGTGTATTTATATATATATACATAAAAATTACACACAGCACAAACTCATATGTTATGCAAAAATTTACTTTTATTTTGTATGAGATTAATCTAGATTAATCTATGCCCAGCTCTTATATATATATATATATATATATATATATATATATATATATATATATATATATATATATATATATATATATATATATATATATATATATATATATATATATATATATATATATATAAAAACATACTGTCATGTAATGGGATTTCTAAACTCGACTTGGTATCATCTGATATGTTAATATTGTTTATGAATCTTTGAAATGTTAAGGATTTAAAACTAAGTTACGGTCAGAATCAAGACTCGTTTGATTTTTCAAGCAGACTCTCAAGGGAGTTTTAAGAACAAAGTTCAACCCAATACACATTTTCTTCTTATTTTCTGGCTTTTCACAACAAAGTCTATCTAAAAATAGCAAGCAAAACATTACACATTTTATAGTTGAAAGACAAAAGATTGGACTGATTTATATGCAAGGCAGCATTTATTTATTAACACAATATTGCTACTTGCTGCTTTTGCAGGCCCTCTTGATGCAGCATAAGGTTGGCAGTTTTTTGCTCTTGGCATGTTATCTGCTAAAGCTATAGATACGTGATGGACGGGCAACTTCCACCTGAACCCTCAGGGGGCTCTTGACTGCATAGCATTTTACCCTAGGATCTGACATGAGTACCGGCTGCACATCGGGAATTCAAAGCTTCTGCATTTAAATTCAGACGGGTGAGAAAGTTTTGTATCTAAACAAGAGATTTTGTGTTTTTACACGCTATAACTGCACAGGTCACATGACTCACAAAACACGTTTTGCCATTAATAAAAAGCAGTTATTCTACAAGTGTAGGCACAATCACAGTGACAGAACTAAAATAAAAATGAAAATATTGTACATAGCAGCTCCTCAACAATAAGATGAACAATATTAATATTCAAACAGAAATATTTTGGTCAATACTATGATAAACTACAAAAATCGATTCTCCTTCTTGAAATAGACATATCAGAAACTTGGTCCTCCAAGTTGGAGAACAGCAATTTTTTTAGGTCTGTTAGGTGTGCATTGAATCCATTTGCTCTTTAAAAGCAACATTGGTCTCTTCCAGAACTGATTGAGATGCACTTAGGTTAGTATACTCCTGAAGTATGTACTTTAGGCAGTGAGGTGGCTTACTAGGTTTTGGAGCTCTTGTGTTGTGAGTGAATCTAGTGTGTCAATTTTGTTGCACAGTTTAGCTTAAGCGTACTGTATTTAAAGTGAAGAGTCACACTGGCTTCTCCTACTGCCAATGTGTCTTGTCGCTAGGCCTCCTCCAAAATAGCACCATAGTATTTTTAGTTTCCTAAAAGCTGGCATGTGCTCAAAGTGATTTAGACAAGTTAGAGAGTTCATTCAGAGAGGATGGAAGATGAAATGAGGCAGTGAGACTTTAAAGCTGGCATACAATTTTTTAAATAGTGTAGTTTATATTTAGAAAACCCATCGTATGTGCTTATTCTAAATCTAATTGATTATAGTAGTGATGTCACATTTAAAATCTCTCTTAGAGGTAGAAAGTTTAATTTGCAGTATCAGCTATACTGATGTAAGCCTTTATAGATTTTTCAATTTCCTGAAATTAAACCAAACCATGAAAGTATTAAGTAGTAATTTTACTATTTCACACTATTTATCTATTTTTAGCATTTAATTTAAAGTTTTAAATGAACCTTTTTTAATCTCTGAACTAGGGATACAGAATAAAAAGTTTATGTGTGTGTGTATTAAAAGTTTTTGTTTACATCATATATGTGTGTGAACTGTGTATGATTATTTATACTTTGTATAAATTAATGCACACACATGCATGTATATATTTAAGAAATGGTTACATGTGTATATACATTTGTATATTTACCTATAATTTATATTGTATATAAATATAAATACTTAATATATAAATATATATATATTTTTTCTTGAAATTATACATGCATGTGTACATATTTATATATACATCATTATTATACACAGTTCACATACATATATGATGTAAACAAGATTAATTGCGATTAATCATTATGCATCCCTACTCTGAACACTTATATGTATAAACCTTTATGCATAATTCTCTACATTTTGGAAAGGAAAATCTCAATGCATAAAGACTTTTGTAATGTACAATTTATGATCTATCACCATGATGGTGATATTGTATAACTCTGCTATGGTGAATAGAAACAGGTTTCAAATTTAGCTTTTGCAACACCTCCCAATGCCGTATTTAGTGACCCACATTTTTACACACCATTTAAAAATGTATTTGCTTTTATTTTAAATTTCCTTATTTTTGGGGTCATTTTACCTTTATTTTTTATAGACAGTGTATAGGAGAGGACAGTAAAGTACAGGGTAGGGAGAGGGGTACAGGATCAGCAAAGGAACTCGAGCGGGAATCGAACTCGGGTCGCAGAAAATGTGTCCACACTAGGGCTGGGCGATATGTCCAAAAAAATTATCAAGAAAATGTTTTCCATATTAGTCGATATCGATAATTATTATGATAAATAACAAATCTTTATTCCTGTCAAATTTAAAGACAGATTTTTGCTCCTGAATGAAAATTGTAAAAACCTCACAGTTAATATTGATTTTATACTACTTTTTGTTCAGAAAATGACAAATACAAATACTAAAATCTTGTTTTAATGTTCAGGCATCTGTATTAAATGTAAATATATTTGTTATGAAATCAACACATTTCTGACACAGAAAGCAGCAGGCTACTGTCACTTTAAGACCCAAGACAGACTTCTTTAAGTTTCAATATACTGAGTAACATCCAGCTGTTATGTTCACTTAAACAAGAAAGAAAACTTAGTTCAGTGATCACGCGTGTGTTATACATATATGAGCTATAGACGCTGATAAATGGATGTCAAGAGTGTCCCGTTGCTGTGGGAGCGCACACTCATACAGTATATTCACTGCAATGGTGTTTTTTTCCTCAGCTTGCTGAATTTGTGAATGTCCTGTAAATATACTTTTAAAGCTGTGCGGACGTGTGACGCAAGGCGGGCGCTGAAAGAAAGTACAGTATACTGTACCTATTTTGTCTGCTGTGTTCCAGGCTTTGACGAACCCTGTTTGCGCATCCAACATTACACAAAAGTAAAATGTTTGCGCGCATTTGGATTCAGTGATTCCGTCTGCCTTATCCGTTTTGCAAAAATCATAAGGCTCTACTAATAAATAAATAACTTGCCTCATCTTACTCCACTACTTCAACTTGCTCAACAATATGCACAGTGCGTAAACATTATCGATCACTTATCGAACTGTCGTTATCGGTTTATCAGGGAAATTTATATTGTTAAAGCTCACGTAACACACGCTGTTTTTTCTGCATTTCTGATGTTAATCTGGAGTACATATAGAGTAGTATGACATCCTTTATATCTCCGAAGAGTCTTTAGTTTAATCAGATTTATAAAAGAAAGATTAGCTTTACCGAATCTTTCCGATAACGTACGAAAAAATGAAGGAGGAGGAGTTACTACCGCGTGTGGAGCGAGTACGAGTCATGTAACTCTATACAACAGTTATAACTTATGATTCACAACATATGATTCACTCACAAACATTATCCGCTGCTACCCCGGATAATAAACTATATCCATTGTTTTCATAAGGCTGGATTTCTTCTCCTTACATCCAAAAACACACTTCTTCATTCATGCCATTGTTGAGTTTTGAAATTAAACAAAGCTGTCGCATGATGTGAATGTTTGTAAGTTCTAGCGTCTCCCACTGATTGACGGGTGGGCGGGGTTTTCCGGGGGAAGTGCCCATATAAAGAAGTGATACGTATAGAAAACCCCTAAAACGTCAGTTGGACCTTTAATTGAAAAAAAACTTTCCGAAACTTGTACAAACCTTGGCGAAGTGCATTTGGCACAAAAATACTCTGTAACACACGCCCCACTGCTTTTTTGACACTTTGCCTACGTTTAGCATGAGGAAACAACTCTATAACTGTGTTAATAAGTCAGAATGCTTGAAATACCATTGAACCCCCCCTTTAAAATTATCGTTATCGAATTATTGCCTAGCACTAGTCCGCATCATACTACACATTTTGCTCTGATCATTGATGCATGGGTCAATGTATAACAACCCGCACCCGACCAACGTTTTCAGCTAACCCGCCCGCAACTCGCAAAAAAACTACCTGACTCGCTTCCTGGCCCGCATTTTAAAAAAGTAGTAATTGTTTAAAACAGTTAATTGGTCACGGTCGACCCAACCGACCGTGACCCGAATATCATTAAAAATATATTTGGATGACTCGTAACCGCGGGTGACTGCATGCACCCGCTCGACCTTGCTTTTATTAAAACTTTAAATTACACCTTTCACATCAAAATATTTTTACAATTTCATAAAATCCACGTACTATGTTGCAGTACCTAGTAAAAAATAATTACTGTGCCGTAAAACGTTACTGGTCAGCTGAGTGACTTTTATTTTGAGTCTTGAATAGAGGTAAGGTTAAGTCATCACCATGACAGAAAAACAGGTTGGGCTACACTAAAAATGTCAGTGAAACTACTAAAATGAATAATAAATTAAACTACCAAAAATGAATAATAAATTAGCCAAGTCACGTTTTACCTTCTTTTCACTTCCAAAAATGTCAACAGTGAAGGCTAAGCTTAGAGAATAGAAACTATTATTAGCCTTAAAACAAAGTCTGCGCCTGTTTTTGTCTCTGTCTGGGTGTGTGTTGATTTCAACAATGCCGTGAGAACGTGGACAGATTTGGTAATAGCCTTCCAGCTTATACGAGGACAAAACTGCATTGGATCAACCACAGACCTGAAGGACAGACAAGGTTGAAGGATGTTGAGGGATGACTCCAAGTGTCAGAGATGGCGACAAAGAGAGGAAGGCAGCCAAAAAAAGACAAAAAAGAATGAGAGACAGAGAATCAACAGGACAATGTCTCGTGTGTCAGACCTGCTCCTCTCTATTAAAAAGACAAGAAGCAGGAAAGGCTTAAAATGTAGAGAGAGTTTATCAAATGACATTGGAAAGACAAACCAAAACAAAAAGTAATACAAAGAGAGAAATACACCAGTGAGAAAGGGCTCAGAAGAGAGAGAGAGAGAGAGAGAGAGAGAGAGACAGAATAAAAGCCTGAGTAAATGAGAAGGGGGGGAAGAGTCAGGAGGGAGGCAGGATAAATCTGTACCGCATCATGATTAGGTATCAGATGCTTGTTCTGTGGTCCGGAGAGCAGAAGGCAGATCACATCAAACAGATGAGGTGCACATCTGCTCTACAAACTGGACAAACATCATTTCTGAATTTTAATTTCGGTATCGTTTCGGCTCGCTTCTGTGATCGCCTCAGTCCACAGTAGCATAGTATCTCAAACTTTTTGGATCTTTTTTGAGTGGCACCTGCGGATGTGAATTCAAGCGAATAAAGAGTAAAGCAAGCGAACGAATTTCATCAAAATCTTCATGGACTCCTTCAAACTTCAACCAGAGACCAAAAGGTCAGATACACAAGCTCCGGTCTTTCATGTGAATCTATATTAATCAGCTTTACACTCTTCTCAGCATGATCATTTCATCATGATTATTCCCCAAGGTTGGAGAACTGGGTTGGTGGTATCGGAGCGGGCGGAGGTTATGGATGAGCGGTCTTAAATGAGGGTGGAGGGTTAGTCCACCTCAAACCTCTCTCACATGCACAGAATACACACAGGAATTTTTAAGTCGCAAAGAAAACTTTGATATAATCCTAGGCACATTTACAGCAATTTATAGGTAAAGGTAAACAAGATCCACGTGAGATTCAGGATTATAGAGTAAGACACAACCTTACAAATTCACACGCACACACATAGACAGACAGAGAGTCACCGTACGCTTTTCAGCGCAGCTCCCCACCTGCTCTCGCACCTTTCCTCAGTCAGAGATCACAGGCGCGACTCTCCAGCTGCCTCTCAACGTCGTCTCGAGCTGCTAACATCTGCTTTCTCCGCTTTTTTGGACACTTGTCTCTCTATTTTTCACTCAGTTCCCTCATAGCTTTCTACTGTGTTACTGACACCTTCAGTTTGACCCTCCTTGCCAGAAAGAGAGAAAGAGAGAGAGATGGCATAAACACAGCGGGGTCTTCAGCTGCCACACAAGCAGACTCACACAAGTGCCGAGACAAACGGTGTGAAGAATGAAAAGGCCGATGGGAAGGAAAGAGGAAGCGAGATAAGACGGAGACACACAGCGGAAGAATGTACGGATTGGGGTCGGGCTCGAATGCATTCAGACGGCACAGGTAGGAAAACTCTCTTTCGATGACTTTTGTCTGCTAACTCAGTAGTAGGACGCTTTGCACTGTTGTCCAAAGGATGTGATATGCCTACCGGGCTAAAGCTGACATAGTTAACAGGTGGAGCGTCAGAGTCTCTCTGCTTGACTCTCGCGGTACAGAAACAGTCCTCGGTAGCATATCTCCGAAGATCTCAATGCTTTTTGACACATGCGATTCAGACGAATACCTGCACTGGGACTTTTTGTCAGAGGCGTGCATATATCAGCTCGCTGTCTGTCTCAGTTTAACTGAGATGCCGGTGCTGTTTCCATACAATTAAACTGGATAGAGAGGGAAACTGACACACCTGTAGGTATTTAATTTTTGTGGAATCTGTAAATTATTGTATAGGGGGCAAAGGTGGCAATTATGCATCATAGAAAAATGAATACAATGACACATTATTTATGGTGTGATTGTGAAGTTAATATCCACACATTGTAGACAGGAAATTGGCCAAGGTCAAAGGAGAGAGATTGTAAATTTTTCCTCATGATTTATGTCTATATACAAATTCAAGATGCTGTAAAACATGTGTCTATGAGGAAATGAGGCTTACCATTGATATACGTATGTGCGTATGTGTATTGTATTTAGTTTTAAATATTTAATAATATCACAAAGTAGAAAGAAGTCCATAAATTTAAACACTTTGTCAGTAATCTAATGCACAAGTATCATCTCAGATAATCTTTTCATATGTATACTGTTTATGTATGGGAGTGTATTCCTGTGATGAGAGACCACTAGACAAACCTGAATTGTTATTGTGATGTATTTCTCCTAACAGACACTCCGGACCCTCTTAGCATTCATGAGACATAAGACTCTGATTATTGCCAAAAAGATCATCAGTAAATGTCCAATCACAACTGTTTGGACTGTGACTAATACATCACAATTAATGTCGGAGTCCGTGTGCAATGCCACACAGGTTACAAATGTTGTAAATGGCAATGTTATGCTTGAGACTGCGGATCTATCACTTCGATAATGCCAATTGATTCCACTGTTATAATTTTATAGGAGTCTTTAGACAGACTATAGATTGTACAGTATAGACTGTATAGATGGATTGTTTAAGACTCGAGCTTGGGTATCTAAGAGCAAATAATGGTGAGGTATCAGACAAACAATACAGTTGATGTGATGAAACGTGATACGTGTAGATTTGTTGTAAAACACTAATGTGGCATTCCCTTCATGAGACCTTTCTCACCTTTCATCACCCTAAAAAAGAAATTGAGAACACAATGAGTTGTATGGAATACTAAATACGGTTCTGGCCATGTAATCTCTGTTTAAAAGAAATGCAGCTGATAGGGATGTAAAAAAAAGTACACATGAGCATTGTGATTGTTGGTTTGTCGTCATTGCACCGTCCACTAAAAATTGCAATATTGATATCGTAAAAATAAAATATAAAATTGTGAAAAATTCATGCCAGTTGTTTCGTTTGGAGTTTACATTCCAACCAATAGATAGCACATTTCTTGTCTCTAAAAGTGCACCTATTTCATTGCTAAAAAACAACGTTATTTTCTGTATTTGGTATAATACAATGTGTTCGGGTGGTTTATGGTTAGAAAAACACATTATTTTTCACACATTGTAAATTTTTGTAGCTCCATATATCCTGCCTCCTTAAATGGAATGATTTTGTACAAAACTCATAGATCTGAAAAGTGCTGTGTCCCTGATTGGCCAGCTAAGATTCGCACACAATGCAATGCTGACAGGAGTTAATTTACAGGCTGTGAGTCAAAGCGGGAGGAATTATGATAATGTCGGTCTTGTCTACGTCAACCGGCCCAGGAAAGTAAACTGTTGCAGACAATCCGTGTGTTTGTTGTAGTCCAAGAAAAGAGATTTACGTTGGAGACGATAACTCGCGTCATCGTTTACTTTGAGGTTTTTACATTTTGCATATCGTTAACATGTACTTATACACACCTACACACCAAAGGAAATGTAAAAACGTGAATCACACAATAGTTGCTCTTTAAACAGTGAAAACTGCTAGCATAGGAAAGTACTAGCATTTTTTTTAATAAGGTTTGCATTTAGCAGTGTGTTCTCAATAACAGCTAAATTTATATCCTATTATATTCCCAAAACAGAAAATATCCCAATATACCAACCTGCCTTTACAGTACCGCAATGCACCGCAACATATTGCATCGCAACACTGGTATTGCGATACGAATAGCGAGATTCTTGCCGATACACAACCCTAACTGTACATTCACACCGGCGCAGACCTGACATTTCAAAGTTACCGGAAGTCATTAATTTACAATGGAAGCTGGCTTCTCTCAGCTGCAAGGAGCGTCAAATCCATTGGCATCGCGTTTTAGGCGTTTTGACCAGAGCGTCAATCAGAAAGTTGAAAGAAGCTCAACTTTATGGTAATGAGCTTAGACACGGTTCAACGGCAAGCAGCGGCAAAATGGCAGCAACCAATTAGAATATAGCGGCAAAGAGTTAAAAGAATTACAGCTGATAGTGATGTAAAAAAAGGTACACATGAGCATTGTGATTGTTGGTTTGTCGATATTGTACCGCCCATTAAAAATTGCAATATTGATATCGTAAAAATAAAATTAAATTTAAAAAATATCATAGATTCATGGCAGTTGTTTCATTTGGAGTTTACATTCCGACCAATAGATAGCACGTTTCTTGTCTCTAAAAGTGCACATATTTCAGTGTTAAAAAACATCGTTCTATACGTTCGGGTGGTTTATGGTTAGAAAAACATATTATTTTCAACATATTGTAAATTTTTGTAGCTCCAGATATCCTGCCTTCCTTAAACTGATTGATTTTGTACAAATCGGAATATAGCTTAGACTATAGCTGATTCCGGAGAAACATATGATGTAAACTTTCGTTCCTACCAAAACATTAGTCACGAGAAAACAGACTTCAGAGCTGCCAAAGCGTCAACAAACTTCCCCGTACTTTTTGACAAGCGTCCTTGAACCGGGCGGCCGGAGCTTCTTGGGAAGCTCAAGTCTGCGGCGGTGTGAACGTATGGAAACAGTCACTGTGGCTGCGTTCAAACTGCAAAGTTTTGGAAGTGACCACCGCATACATAAAAATGTGAGTCTGGAAATATTATTTTCACACAGCAGATTACAGTCACAGTCTGTATGAACAAACAACCGAAGTCAAGTTTTCAAAGTATTATTTTTTCCATTGGACTTAGCATTGGACAACAACAAGGCGTGATTCAATCCGCACATTGTACACAGTTACAGAGGCTGCGTTCAAACGGTAAAATGTCACGAGTGACAACCGCATTTACAGGTGTCCTGTTGACACAGCAATTTACAGACACAAATAGAACACTCACTGTACGAAAAAGCAATCGACATCAAACACGTATGCTATTTGCATGTGGCGCCTGTGACTGACTTAAATATCAAAAAGAATGGACAAAATATCCTGGGATTTCCACCGACTGCGGAACGGCTGCGGAGTCAATCGGTTTCCATTCAAGTCAATGTGTGTATTTCCACTGACTGCGTTCCGAATCCGTCACAGCTCTGGCCATCTGCAGCCCTCCGGAACAAATATGCAGAGCTTCTATTTTTGACGGATGCCGGACAGCTCCGCAGGGCGGAGCCATGACTATATCGCGTGATCATTCGCGAGATCTTTTGTTGTGATCTGGGCTGGTGCAGCAAAACGTCATAATTTAACGTCATAATGGGCGGAGACAGAACTAGATATCGCGTGATCATCACGTGAATTTGCAAGACCTCATGGGTCCTCGTCACTTCAGCACGCAGCCGCTCTGCAACAAATACGGAACTGGTGGGTATTGGTGGACGGCAGAGTGTAGAGCCGTAACGCAGCGGAGCCGATCTGCAGCCGCTCCGCAGTTGGTGGAAATCTGGGGTATTATCTACATAAATAACAAAAACAGATGTATAGTTTCATGACCGGCGAGACGCTGCCGCCATCTACTGGTAAACTAGTCGTCCAGCTTCTCCGTAAATGCGGAAATAAGACCCAAAAATGTACAGATGTGAGTTCGGTTATAGAATGCTGTTGTCCAATGCTATCTCACGAGAATTCATACATATTTTACGAGTTGGCTAATTCGTATCAATTCGTACGACCACAATCGTAATTCTGTACGATTTGTGTTGACCCCTGTGACGTTGGGGTTAGGTGCGGGGTCAGGGGTTCGGTTTCGTTGTTGTTTTTTCATGAGAATCTTACGATTTTGCATGATTAACTTCGTATGAATTCGAACTCGTAAAATATGTACAATTTCTCGTGAGATTAGGCTGGGTTGTCACACCCATAAATAATCGAACTGTGTGTGAACGCAACCGTAGTCTACTAACTGTGTATTCTTACTGTAAGAATTTATTTGCGTCTATGTTTATTTCTTATCTCTAAGAAAATTTGATTGTTAATAGTTAGATAGCACAGCACAGCATTTAGTCTATTGAGTTTATTTGAGCAATGGTTAAATGCCCACAACTTAAAATACAGTGGTCTGTTTGTTTTACTGTTTTGAGTGTGCGTTCATGTGTATCAGTATGTGTGCATCTATGGTTCGATAGATGTATTGTCAGCTAGTATGCGGTTGCTCACACAGTGGATAAAATAGCCAGTAACATCTGGACGGGAGGGATTCTGTCATAACCTTTGTGACCTGATGTTTTAAAGGCAGACTTACCATGATCCCAGTCTTCTCTTATGAGATTGAATACCAATACAATCTGAGGCAGTTCATGTCCCACATTACAAAAAGTGGGCAGATTAGCTATGCGTGAGCTAACATCACTCAAGTAGTGATCGGGATTGTACTATGAATAGCAGCGATAGTGTAACTCCAAATGTAAATGTTATTCAGCTTGCTAAATGTTATTCTGTCTGCTAACACTTTAATTTTAGCTCAGAGACGTAAATAGAGCACACAAGATGTTAATTCATGCTAATGTAACACACCTGCTCTCTCCGTTTTTTCACTGTCTGGTGTAAGAAAATCCATGTGAATTTGTCAGCACTTCGATTGCCATTCTTATTTTAACTTATTTAAAGTTGTGCCATATATTTTTATACTCATTTTATGCAGGAGAGAGATTATTCTTTTACTGTAAGTTGAATAATTTTAACAGCATTTTATGCAATGTTTTGCACCGAGCAGACCTGTTGGTTTTTATTTAGCTTTCAACCAAATCTTTATTCGTTTTGAGTTAAGAAGTTTCCAAATATTGAATGCAGATATTCAACCTCAGTCACTTGTGTTTTATGTTTGTTTTTAAATGTGTTCATTAAAATTACATATTGGTTTCTCTGAACTGTTGATGTGAGGGTTATAGTTAGAGATGCAAAATGTATTAAAAGCCATTGTGCTTTAATCAGCTTCACCCGTCAGACACCGCGTGGACAGCTGGCACCCACAGCTGGTGTTTCACTTTGAAAATATTTCTATCTGCGATTATCTACATGAAAGGTGCAGATTAAATTTAGCTTTGATTCGTGTTTATGTGTAATGCTGTGAATCAAGAAAAGTGTCATTTAGCAAAGCAGACTTTTCAAGATAACTTTCATGAGTTATATTTTTGTTATTTCTTCAAGAAAAACTAATCTAATCCATCAATGGCATAAAGCAGATTGAATGGTTAATTGATCTATTTAATTTTCTTTCCTTTGGTGTTTTGTTTGAATCTAATAAGAACGCATGCTCTAGCTGTGTGATGTGATTGTCCATATGATCTTTGGTCAAACATCTATCAAAGTGTCCTGTTTAAAAGAGATCTGAGGAGTTGAAACACATGAGATCACATCAACCAGATCTAACAGACTGAAAGCAAGCGAGTGAATATATTACCAAGCAGCAGCTGGGCGTGTTTGTGCATGTGTGCGTGTGTGCGCGCGTGTGTGTGTGTGTGTGTGTGTGTGTGTGTGTGTGTGCGTGTTCCATTTGCAGTCATCAAAGCAAGTCTGCAGGTGTCTCATTGCTGTGTCATATGTGACATAGGCCAACCAACAGACAATATAAGGAACTAAACAAATCTGTTAAATATGTTTCAATACTGTTTACCCTTTTTCACAGATCCAGATTTTCAATCTTAAAAATGTATATATGATTTCCTTCCTTTATGTAAAAAAAGTACGTTTTTTTATCAATATATCTGTTACTTTTATATACATATATACTGTAGGTACCACAATGTTAAAGCGACAAAAATCACATAAGCTGCATCCCAATTCACCTACTTATACTATGCCCTAATACTACTGTTTTTGTTTGGAAAAGTAACTAATTTTGAGTGCAGAATGAAAGAGTATGCACACACTGGGACATACTAACTCGAAACAAAAGTGACGACTGTTGGCTGGATGATGCTGTGATTCTTAAAGGGGCCATGGCACAAGACTTTTTTAAAAGAACACACCCACATTTTAGGAATTTACCTTATTCACCGTATCTCCCAGAGTTAGATAAGTCCATACATACATTTCTCATTTCTGTGCGTGCTGTAAATCTGTCTGACACAGCCCCCGCTAGCTTAGCTTAGCACAAAGACTGGAAGTAAATGGCTCCAGCTAGCATACTGCTTCCAATAAGTGACAAAATAACACGTACGTTTTCCTATTTAGGTGTTGTAATTTGTATAGTCACAGCGTGTACAAATAACATGGTCATATGAGACACAGCGATCTTTTAACAGTATATATACTGAGAACTATATTCTCAGAAGGCGCAGAACTGCTACTTGGGCGGAGTGATTTGCTCGCAGCACCCGAGAAGCCCCCTGGTGAGGAACAGAGAGTTCGGTCAGAGTTGTGCAAATCAATCCGCCCAAGTAGCAGTGCGGACTCGCTTTCTATTTGAGTACGTCTGTCATCCGTCTACATTGTAAAATAGCGTTTTTGCGTGACAAAAAGATGCAAAATGTAAACCACCCCTTAAACAGTGTTTGGAAAGGTAGCTTTTAAAAAATGCATTACAATATTAAGTTACTCACCCAAAAAAGTAACTAATTGCATTACTTAGTTACTTTTCGTGGAAATTAATGTTTACGTTACTTTTGCGTTACTTTTTCTTACGTGGCTGAGGCATGATCTCTTTCAGGCCTTGCAGGTGTTTTTTATGTATTATTTATTGCATATTTCCATCGCAAAAATGTCAAGCTCTGGCCCCATGCCATCTCAGTTTCTGCCTCAATTTGTTCCCACTCAGGCGCGCACACATAAAGTGCATTATTCTACTTGACTATGTTCAGTTTAATTCCGTACATAATTTTTTTAATCAAATTAATTAAACTGAAAAGTACCTTGCATTACTTTTCAAAAAAGTAACTCAAATATTAATGTGTACATTTATAAAGTAATGCGTTACTTTACTCGTTACTTCAGAAAAGTAATATTATCACGTAATGCATGTTACTTGTAATGCATTACCCCAACACTGCCCTAAAGCATTTCTTTATTCATTATTTGCCATGTAATGTGTACTCTGTAGTTTAATTTATTGATTCAGTGACGCATCATTTAATTTATTGATTCTGTGTAGCGCAAATAAACCCCACACTATTGCAGTGAGTTGTTGGTACTATCAGCCATTTTAGTGACAGTACGTAGGATTTTCCCCCATCTAGTGGTGAAATTGTATTTTGCATTCAAAAATTTAGTGCTCTCTAGCGCCTCGCTTTTCCAAATGCGTGTTGCGACTACGGTAACTGTTATGTACTCACTGATCTCCTTGTCCGTTTCAGCTGGTTCACGTGTTCTGAATGAAAATGCGTCGTGGAAGCGCATTGGTAGGCTAGTGCTTTTTGTCCCTCTCTGCTATTATAGTTTATCAGTAAGGCGGAACAACATGGAAGCCTCCTTGAACTTACACGTTCAATGTAAATAAAGAAAAGAAATTCTAAGCTTACAAAGAAAAGTCAGATCATTGGCCATTGGAGGTCATTTGACACCAATGAGGACATATTTATGAATAAAGACATTGATATTATTAATAAAACACTTAAAATCTTACTTACAGTCCCTTTAAACTAAAACTAGACATCAGAGAACTTTGTGGATACTCGGCAATTTGGGACATGCTAATTATAATTACAAATACTATTTAGAATGGATAGTATGCACATTGGGACGCAGGAATACTGTACATCCATAATAAAAAACAGTCCAAATGTAATAAATGTATTCTGAAGCGAAAAGATAGGTGTGTGTAAGAAAACGCGAAAACCCGAAAAAAATAAGTCCTATATCTGAGATGGCATGAGGGTGAATAAATTATGAGATATTTCAGATTTTAGTGAGGTTGTAAACGGTGTCCTTTATGAAAGTCCACGGGGCTGAATGTGCCTATGAATCACTCAGCAATGTGTATTTTTAAAATTTAAGCTGTTTCTTTTACCACTATCTCTCTCTATCCCCAGTTGTGTTCCCTCGACACTTGTACATCTGTTGCTGTTAACTTTGGAAAGTGTTCGGATTTCACCGAGTTATGAGCATACATACATGCTCATTGATGCTTTGCCAGTATTGACTGGAGTTTGAACAGTGACTTTTTAATGAGGATTATAAAAAAACAAAAATCGTCAAAGAGGGAGATAAAGAAAGAATGAGAAATGAGAGCGTGACGGCTTTAACTCCCCGAGTGTCTGGGGTTTCTCTTGGCAAGTGTTATGTTTTGTCGCTTTTGCGATTGGAATGCATATGTATTTTTGTACCTCACCATCTGTCTTCCACTATAGCGAGTACTTGTAATCCCACATTTGTCGAGGAGCGCTACTAATGAAGTAGTCTGCGGCAAACCACTACACCGTGAAGCATAAGAGCGGGAAAGCTTGTTTATACAAGCAACATGTCGAATTGGTCTTTTAGTTGCCAGATGTATTCATAAGAGAATTGTATGAAACATGATAGCTATTGCAATGAGAGTATTAAATTTATCATTCGTAGTAATTACAGCGCATGGTCCAACTGCTAGCGGTGATAGTTTAATAGGCTGGGGTGTCACCGTGGTAAATCGCTGGCGTGGATGGATGGGCCTAACCTTTAAGATTCTAATTCAAGTGCGTCTTGATTTAGATTGCTGTTATAAAACAAGTCTTTGCTGTGTCCTTTGAGCCTTTATTTGTATATACTGTATTGTAACATACTTAAGAAATGTGGTGGGAGCCTCACCTGTAGCTCAGGTGGTCTTAGAGCATTGGGTTGGCAGCACAAAAAGTTGCAGGTTTAATTCCCAAGAAATGCACATCTTAAATGCACTGTAAGGCACTTTGGATAAAAGCGTCTGCCAAATGTATAAATGTAAATGTAGCCTAATGGTTAAAGCACAAAGGTTAGTGGTTCAATTTCAAGTTGGAGAGTTTTTGTGATCCCATCATGCCCTGTTACCATGGTTACCATGGTTATAGCGAAGCACTTAACCCTAGGCCACTCCAAGGAGACTTTCCTTGAAATGACTTGACTATAGAAGGTCTATGCTGTAATTGCAAGATTAAGGCGAAGGAAACGTACAATAGAAACCTTTCCTATAAAGATATCAATGATTCACAAACTTGTGGTGTTAAACGAGCTTCAGGTTTTTTCTTGTTACTGACCCAGTCCATCTGTGGATTGGAAGATCAGCGACCGGCCCCTGTGAAGTGGCGAGAGCTTATCTGCTGTGAATCCTTGCTGTATTTATTGTATATGTCACACTGAGTCTGCTAATGGCCTGTTGTGTCACACAGGCGCACACCAGAACACATGCGATATGAGATTATTGAGTGACAGAAATAGCCATTGAGAGCATGTGACGATCTGTTTTCAAGTGTGGGATTACGGCTGTATACATTAAAATACATTTGTGCTTTTTATGATTGTTAAATGAGAAGTGATTTCCTCTCTTTTTTATTATTATGTGGCCAACAACAGCAAAATTGTTGTGCATCATGCATTCAATGTTGAAATTAAAGTTGTCAATCATTTTAATCACGATTAATTTCATAATAGACACATTGACCGCCCTAGGCTCTGTAAACTGTGAAGACAGCGTCTGTGCCTGTCAATCATTTTGCACATTTGGGGATGATGTCATCTGGTTTCCTGACAGGATTTTAATGGGTGTGGTATTAAAAAAAGGATGCGTGGATCGGCACAATGACACACTATAATAAAAAAAATTTAAAAAATGGACATAGTGTCTGTGACGTGAAGAGCTTTTTTGAAGCCAATAGTTGGTGGGGCTTGCCGTCTCTATCTTGGCATCGCTTCACCAGGCATCACTCGCGGATAATTTAAAATGGGTAAAGAGTGGGTGAAGCTGAAGTGGCTGGTTGCTGAAACCATGCCCATCTAGCTCGACGGTAGTGAACGCAGTGGCAGTTCACCCGTCACTCAAGTGACCATGCCCAAAACTTTAAGGCTTAAAGGGACACTCCACTTTTTTGAAAATATATGCTCATTTTCCAGCTCCCCTAGATGTTAAACATAGATTTTTACTGTTTTGGAATCCATTCAGCTGATTTCCGGGTCTAGCGTTATCACTTTTAGCATAGCTTAGCATAATCCATTGAATCTGATTAGACCATTAGCATCACGCTAAAAATAACTAAAGAGTTTCAATATTTTTCCTATTTAAAACTTGACTCTTCTGTAGTTACTTCATGTACTAAGACAGACAGAAAATTAAACTTTGCGATTTTCTAGGCAGATATAGCTAGGAACTATACTCTCAAACTGGCGTAATAATCAAGGACTTTGCTGCCGTAACATGGTGCAGGAGGCGCAATGATATTACGCAGCAGCCGAAAATAGTCCCCTGCTATCGAAAGTTACCAAGGGGACTATTTTCATCCGCTGCATAATATCATTGCTCTTTGGTTATATATTGGTAAATATTTTTGGTTATTTTTTTGCGCGATGCTAATGGTCTAATCAGATTTAATACATTATGCTAAGCTATGCTAAAAGTGTTAGTGCCAGACCCGGAGATCAGCTGAATGGATTCCAAAAAGGTAAAAATCAATGTTTAACTCTAGGGGAGCTGGAAAATTAGCAAAAAAAATTTTTTAAATTGGAGTGTCCCTTTAATATCATTTAAAAGGATGATTTAAAAACACATTAACCCTCTCAGAGTTGTCATGAAGGGCAAAATTAGCTATATAGAACAAAACCAGCTATCAAAAATGTTTGCCAATTAGCTGATCTCCGGGTCTGGCGCTACCACTTTTAGCATAGCTTAGCACAATCCATTGAATCTGATTAGACCATTAGCATTGTGCTAAAAAAATGACCAAAGAGTTTTGATATTTTTCCTATTTAAAACTTGACTCTTCTGTAGTTACATTGTGTACTTAGACCGACGGAAAATTAATAGTTGTGATTTTCTAGGCAGATATGGTTAGGACTATACCAGGGCTCCAGACTAACTTTTTCACTAGGAGCACAGTGGCCCCCAACTGAAAATTTTAGGGGTGCAACCAGAAAATTTAGGGGCACACACTGTAAATCAACATGATATCCAAATATTCACATTTCTACAAATTTCCACTGTTTTACTAATGAATACTTTAATGATAGATGCAGAAAGTACAATGTGCTGTTTTCAAATTCAGTGTCTAATCACAAAAAAGGTCAAATTTACTGGTCGCACATGTGCGACTGGATGTAAAATTCAGTGGCACACTCTCAAATTTTGGTGGCAAAATGCCCCCATTTGGTGGCAGTCTGAAGCCCTGTATACTCTCATTCTGGCGTAATAATCAAGGACTTTGCTGTCGTAACATGGCTGCAGCAGGCGCAGTGATATTACGCAGCAGATGAAAATAATCCCCTGCCATTGAAAGTTGCTAATTAAGGGGACTATTTTCAGCTGCTGCGTAATATCATTGCTCTTTGGTTATATATTGGTAAATACCGAAACTCTTTGTTGTTTTTTTTTGCGCGATGCTAATGGTCTAATCAGATTCAATGGATTATGCAAAGCGATGCTAAAAGTGGTACCTCCAGACCCGGAGATCAGCTGAATGGATTCCAAAAAGGTAAAAATCTAATGTTTAACTCTAGGGGAGCTGGAAAATGAGCATATTTTTTAAAAAAGTGGATTGTCCCTTTAATATAATTTAAACTGATTAGTAATAAAAACATTAACCCCCTCACAGTTGTCATGAAGGGCAAAATTAGCTACATAGAGCAAAACCAGCTATCAAAAATGTTTACCAATTTATCTCTTTTTCTTTTAGGCTGTAGGAGGCTGAAATGGCCACTCCTCGAGGGTGTTGGAGTCCCTCTCCTCAGCTCCTCTTCTTCCTCAATCTGTTACTCAATGTAGCACCCCCCTGCTGGGGACGTCCGTTTTTCGTCCCTCCCTCGGTTAACGTGGCTGTGGTTTTCAGCGGTTCGGCCCACCACGGCGAGATCAAGGGCCGTCTGAGTCCAGAAAACTTCCTTGACATGCCCCTGGAAGTGAACCCCATCACAGTGCTGGTGAACGACACTAACCCCAGGGCTCTACTGACTCGTCTCTGTCAGACTATGGCTGCAGAGAACCTTCACGGTGTGGTCTTTGAAGATGACGTGGACTCCGAAGCCGTGGCACAGATCTTAGATTTTGTCTCTACACAGACCTCCATCCCCATCGTGGGCATCAGCGGCGGCTCTGCTGTTGTCATCACTCATAAAGTAAGTATTTAGAAAGGAGGGCTGGGAATTTTTACTAAAGGAAAATGTACGGTTTATATAAATTTAAGCCTTCCAACTATGCACATAAGCAAAGCATTTATTAAAATTATTCAAATGGAACACAATTGCAAAATATAAAAACAGATTAAAGCAAGTAGGAATATTTTCTCTTTCAAGTCTCACACACAAACCAGGAATACACCAAAGTGTAATAAAAGAAGGGTTTAATATAGATTCCTAGTATCGTCTTCAGCTTTAATAAGGGGTTTCTTTGAAGTAATTTCAGAAACCTTGTTCATGCAGCACTATTGGAAACGCAGCGAGTCTAAAATAACTTCTGTGAGGTCGAGAAATGTTAACAGTTAGCACCCTGCACTGATAAGCTATTTAACATCTGCATGGAAAGGTGATTTTGTGAGGCATGAAAATCAATATATGTTGTGATGTATAACCATCACTTTACAGTTGTGTCCCATTTTTCACACTGAGGTGTGGAAACTACTGAATAACATTTCTAAGTACAACAGTATATAAGACTTTATAAGGGAAGTAAATGTTGTGTGTAAATTATTGAGTGTTAGCAGCTTGAAGAAAAAAGTACAGTCTTGTCTGTTATTGGCAAAGTTTAGGGAACAAACACAAAGCAATTTATACACAGTTCGAGCATTTGACTTATTTTTTTCCTTTTCAGAAAGCTCCATTACTGTCACATTACCGCTTTTGATCCATCCTTAAGTGATTTTAGGAACAGAGTGTTATGATCTCATTCTGAATATTTTTGCCTTTTGAAGCCACCATGCACAAATGAATAGAGCATACACAGGAAGAACATGCAATTTTTGCAATTTTAAGAAAGTTATAGGTTACACTTTATTTCTATAGTACACATTCTACTAACAATATATAGACAGTCTTTACTCTGATGACTGGTAGGTGACAAAAAGTGGCAAAGTTACTTATAGTTATATTAGGGTGTAAGGAAATATTGATACAATGTGAGTATTGTGATATTTTGTTGGGCAATATTGTATCGATTTTATAAAAAAAGCACAATATCAATATATTTTTGATAAAAATCATCAATCATGGCAGTTGTTTCGTTTGGAGTTTACATCCTAATCACTAGATAGCATTCGTCTCTAAACTTAAAGCAACACTAAATAGTCCATTACCACTGTCGTAAATAATTTAACCTACTGCAGCAACGCTGGCTCTGATTGGATTGTAACTTACCGTAAAGCAAGTTTTTGTAGTTTTCACTCGAACTACAGGACCGCGACCCGATGGTTGGAAACTTCTTTAGTGCAGTTTTGTCCGATAGAGGGCTGCAAAGCGAATGTTAAAGTGCCGTTCACCCTGTTTTGAGTGGATGAACCACTGAAACTTTTTTGGAAACGTTATTTTAGGGTAAAAAAACTTTGGTGTTTCTTTAAACAGTGACAGAAAGTATTAGCATAGGGGTGTGCATTAGCATATGCTAAGTCAGCCCAGTCTCACGAAATTTCGTTATTTAGTCACGTATTTTTTTGATTCTTTTTTCGTGCTATTATCACGAAATTTCGTGTTTTTTCGTGATCGTATAACGAATTCCTGTTTTCGTGTGATTGTCGCGTGTTGGTTGCTCGACTGTTTTGTCCTATTTTCTTACCATTGTCGCTTCGGTTTAGGGTTAGATTTACATAAAATGACATCCCTAACCAAACCCAACTCTAACCCTAACGCCAGGCGACATATAAAAACAATCAGAAAAAATAGTAAAAATCAATATATAAAGTGACATTCTAATGCAAGCACCAAATCTAACCCTAAACCGAAGCGACAATGGTTTAAAAATAGGAAAAAACAGTCGAGTAACCAATACATGATAATCACACGAAAACAGGAATTCGTTATACGATCACGAAAAAACACGAAATTTCGTGATGGTAGCACGAAAAAAGAATAAAAGGATACGTGACTATATCACGAAACTTTG
The DNA here is from genome assembly GCF_027580225.2 of Misgurnus anguillicaudatus. Classification (NCBI taxonomy): domain Eukaryota; kingdom Metazoa; phylum Chordata; class Actinopteri; order Cypriniformes; family Cobitidae; genus Misgurnus; species Misgurnus anguillicaudatus. The sequence continues at coordinate 25,929,844 of NC_073340.2, forward strand.
TGAGACTGGGTAGGCAATAGTGCATATGGCGGTGTGTTATCATTGACAGTTTTCCTAAAATGATATCCCATTATATTCTTAAAACAGGAAATATCTCAATATATTGCCTCAATTTACAGTAAGGTACCACACCATATTGCATCGTAGGACACGTGTCGCAGGACTCTTGCCAATACACAGCCAGTATTAGTAAAATGTCTAAAGTGGACTATTGAAAAAAGTGTTACCAAATAATATGCTACTTTTCTGGTCCATTCACACAATGATATCTGTACAGATAACTATAACAATAACTATATTAAAATGTTATGTTTATTTTTAAGCATGAGCACTGAAGTTTCACATTTTAAATGGTCGCTTTGAAAGTGATCCCAAAGATACAGTTCCTCTCTTATTTTATAGTTATAGTTGTGTTATGGACTCCACTATTCTCTTAAATGTGGATTTAATTTGCCAAATCCGAACCAGAGTACAATTGCTGCCCCCTCCCTCGCTGGGCTCTGTTCACATTATATTGTTTGGATCTGAACTGTATCACAGACCACCCTTTTTGGTAGACTCAGGTGCGGTTTTTGGGTGCGCATCGAAAGACAGATCGAAAAAACAGTGTTCACTTAATCCAACCCAGCAAGAATTTTTTTGCTAAATCAAGGCAAAATTTGGCCTGTCATTGAAAGCCTAATAGACGTCTAACCATAGGCCAAGAATAGATGATGCGTATATGTTTAGAACATGGAAAAGAAATTAGAGCAAACACCTTGAACACCTGTTGATTTTGCTTACATGATGGAATATCGTACATCTCACAAGTTATTTAGGCAGAAACGGCATTCAACCAAATTCAAGGTTATTTAGGGTAGAAGGGGGTTACTCATAGCCAGACTATATTGGGTCTATTGTTAGCCGTTATTTCACTGTCTCAGTTATTGCTTGCTGAGAAATGAACTGAACTCTGACGTCAGTCGAACCCAGGCACGCATAAAAAGTGCAAGGGTGAAACCTCCCTAAAACTTATAGTTATTGTGTTTTTTTGTGTAAATGGTGCCTTTATTCTTCATTTACATGCCAATCTTTTAATTTAGATGCCTTTTACACTCTAAATATACAGCTGAGCAATTTGTAGATTCATTTAATCCAATTGTTGGGTTTAATCATATTTTACCATGGGTTGAAATGACCCAGCTTTTTTTGTGTTCTGTAAATGTTGCACTTTTTATACTGACATTTTGTAAATAACATGCACGTTCTTCCATTTTTGCACTATTACACATGATCAGCAGCGAAAGAAATACCACCGAAATGTTAATATCAAATAACTGAGTGTCTTTAATAAAAAGTTCACAGCGTACATTATGTGACATTAATAATTGGTCTGCTAAATAGTTCACCCATAAATGAAAATTCTGTCATCATTTACTCAACCCCCATGTCATATTACTCAAAAGTTATAAAAGTACTGGAGCTTAAAAAATAATGTTAATGTATTATACAACTAGTCTAAATGTTGTAAATTTTCTAAACCATTCTTACCTCAGTCCGATCACTGAAAATTTTGATATGCACCTTAACACTCCTAGCCACATTTATCTTGTTTAACCTTGCATGGACTCAAATTTTGCGTGTTTACATGCGTACTTAAACCTTGTTGTTTTTCCTACAACCTTAAGTGCTACACTCTTCACATCAAAAAAGAAACTGCTTTTGATGATTCTTTTATGTTTTTTTATGTGCTTTTAAAGATTCAGTCTTCAATAGTTTTTTGCAGCATACTTGCATCATCTGTTTACCCCCAGATGCATATGAAATGTGTTTAAAATTAACACACTTACATGAAAACAATAACTATGGACACAAAAGATAAAAATGTGTATCATTCAATGAGAAACAGAATAGCCCTTGACCAAATAGGACGAGGACCTTTTCTTGCCCAGCTTTTTGTCAAAGGCCTCTCAGACTCCCGGGTTTTTGAATTAATGAAGGCTGATAACATGTATAAAGTGGAACAGAAAGCCGAAAATAGATTATTGTGAACTGGATTAAAATGATGCACTCAGGGAATGATTTTTTTTGCTTGAAAAACACAGACATACATGTCTATGATGAGCACAGACATGTGCTGCCTGCTTCCTTTATATTTATCAATTTAAATATATGTAATAAATTAAAAATGAAGTGCACTTCACTGCGAAACAGATCAATTTTTACTTTCTTAACCATCAACTAATTCAACATCAAAATAGAAAAACAACCCACAAAGACAAAGATTTGCATGTTGACAACCAAAAAAGCAGATTGTGGATTAGGCATTAAAATGCCTTTAATCTCCTTTGAGAATTGCATACATATCATATCATATGATGCGATTATGTGCTTATTGGCTCCACCCACTACATGCTGTATAGTCATGCATTAGGTGGAGTAAGGGTCACAGGACAGTCTGTTTTACTGTGTCAGAGTCTGTTCGACTTCATGTCACAAAAAACAGAACAGTCATGTATACTGGTGATTCTCACGAAAACTTGGTTTTTAAAAATGTCAAGCATGAAAATGTAAAAATTGCTTAAATTTACTTTTTTTCCCACCAGACATTGAAAAACAAAGTCTGAAGTGAATGGGAACATTAATTTAAAAACTTTTACTTATCAGTTAACACTTTTTGTAACATAATTTAAAAAATTAGTCCTAAAAAATCTCATTACCGCAACAGTCAGAAAACATCAACACTGACATATTTTCAAAATGACATGACAAACCTGAAAGAACATAATTTGGAGATTCTGCACATGCATTTAAAATCAAAGTATTATGCTTCTATTAATTAAATTAACATTTAATAAGCATCTGTTGCGGTAATGATAATCAAAATGTCGTGTAAGCATTCTGACAAGACAATATTTCAAATTAACTGTAAAAAATGATCTTACCTGGTAGCCATCTTGAAGTAACTGGTCCATGTGCTTGGTCACTCAAAATCAAACTTTATTAAAATTATGTATGTGTTCTCAAAAAGTGTTGCGGAGGATGAGAACATCAGGCATGGACACATAATTTTCCTAATTTTTCTTCATTATTATTATACATGAATATTCAGTAAATATTTTTTCTGTAATCTAAAGTAGTCTAGCAAAACATCCATTTATATTTTTTTATTTGTTTATTTGATTAAATTACAATATAACGCATGTTCAAACACAGCCGGACACATTGCGGTAATGAGAATTTCAGCAGAAAATGAGATGAAATTTCCAATTATAAATTCTTATGTTGAAATCACACATTGTGCAAGGTGGAACACAGTATTGTGTTAATTCTGATGCTTTTTAATGTTACTATATTACACATTTTAAAGCTAAAATCATTAGTGCTGTGGTGTTTCAATGGTTTCGTGAGAATCACCCATACAGTAACGGCACATAGAAATCCCATTGGTTAGCTTTAAAAAAAGCCTAGATTGAACTGTAAGGCACAAACATTTGGTACAGGACTTCACATGTTCCTTCCAGTTAACCACTACCTAAATATATACATAGTTTATGTATGCATACAAAAATACACTTCTGTTAAATATGATTAAATGTTCTTGTAGTTTAACAGGTAAAGCATGCTGCTAACAATACTAAGGTCATTGGTTTGAATCCCAGGAAACATGAATTGATCAAATAAGTCCTTCCCAGTAGTCGCTTTGGAGAAAAGCTTCAGCCAAATCCATGTAATAGAAATGTAGGGCCAGTTTATACTTGAGTAAATCCTTGCAAAGACTCATGGGACCAAGTTCATGCCCAGGGTGTACATGCAATGCCTATTACTGTAACAATACAATGGTTGTGCCATTTTGCTGTTCGAGTGCAAACAGAAATCTTTGACTGTTATGGCTTAACGCTAAACTATTCGAGACACTCATGAGTCCTCCTCAGCCATGTCTGGCTGAATTTTACAACTTCTTTAAGAAAACAAGCTGGCAGCGGAGTGATCCCACAGCACAGTAGCCTACTTTAGTTATTTGAAGGACACCAGATCAGGGATAAAGAAAGCTGTAGTCGGGGTAGAGTCCCGGGAGACCATCTCTCAGATCCTGACACTCCCGAAACTCCACACCCTTTTTTCACATCAAAGCTAAATTGGACCACGCCTTCCTTTCTACATCTATGATGTGTGGCAGAAGTAAATGCAATTGGTAGCGTAGGGCATTAAGACGCCTTCTTTTGAGTCTCAACAGAGCAATTTAAAGTTCACTATTTGCTCTATAGATTGTTTTGCATGAGCATAATTATACTTGCATGACAGTTGTAGTGTGCAATGATATAAGTCCCAAGTGAGCTGTGCAAATCTTTGCATGTGCATGTAATTCTGGGCATGATGTTGAACAGCTACATGAGCAGATGAGTATTAGGTGTCAAGTGTAAATCTATTCAGAAGGATTACAGAAAGAGAAATAACGGTTCAAAGTCAGGCAATAAATCAAGGCTGCTACGCGCGGCTCTGCAACAGATAGGATCAATAGTCTAGTGAATTGTCTTTGCGTTGTAAATCCAATTCTCATATCTCACACTTTGGGACGTGTTCAAGGTTAATGTTTCTCAGTAATGCATGTTTTTTTCAGTGGTATGGGAATGTCCCAGGTGCCATGATTGAATTACGTGGATTTCCTGTATGCACTTAACTAACTGCAATATGGAAATACAAATAATTGTAGTGGTGTAGAGTCATGGTGCCTATCATTTCATTCGCTGGACAAGTTAAAACCTTTTATTTTAATAGGTGAAATTGTATTTAAAGCAAAATTTAATTGCTGTAATCTTTCTTTCATGGATTTTCTTTTGTACAACACAAAGGGAAATTTTTGAAGATGGCACTGCTTGCTTCTTTTTAATGCTTTCAGATTGAATAGAAACTGGAGCTTTCAAACTTATGCTGTTATCCAGGTTTTCTAAAAATGATTATTTCCTGAAAATTGTGATGTCTATCCTAGCATGACACATTCAAAGGAATTCATGAGAGATGTGCCGATTAATGTGAATCATTCCTTTGAATCTGATCTTTTTAATGACAACATTTTTGTATTTCTTCTTTTGTGTTCAGTAGAAGAAAGTAAGTCAAAATGATTTGGAATGACATGTACACGGTGCCAGAATGTTTTATCCACTCCCTATAATGAGTGGTGTTCAGTGCAGTTATTTTTACAGTATGATGAATGGTGCTTAGCCCATAACTTCTGATATATTATGCATACATTACATAAAATGTCTTTGTGTTCTTATTTTATCATTTTATTGTAATTTTATTGTACCCCCATGAATTATTGTGGTGCTCTTACAGAGGGGAGAAATGGTAACACATTAAACTTACACTCACCTAAAGGATTATTAGGAACACCATACTAATACTGTGTTTGACCCCCTTTCGCCTTCAGAACTGTCTTAATTGTACATGGCATTGATTCAACAAGGTGCCTAAAGCATTCTTTAGAAATGTTGGCCCATATTGATAGGATAGCATCTTGTAGTTGATGGAGATTTGTGGGATGCACATCCACGGCACGAAGCTCTCGTTCCACCACATCCCAAAGATGCTCTATTGGGTTGAGATCTGGTGACTGCGGGGGCCATTTTAGTACAGTGAACTCATTGTCATGTTCAAGAAACCAATTTGAAATGATTCGAGCTTTGTGACATGGTGCATTATCCTGCTGGAAGTAGCCATCAGTGGATGGGTACATGGTGGTCATAAAGGGATGGACATGGTCAGAAACAATGCTCAGGTAGGCAGTGGCATTTAAACAAAGCCCAATTGGCACTGAGGGGGGCTAAAGTGTGCCAAGAAAACATCCCCCACACCATTACACCACCACCAGTCTGCACAGTGGTAACAAGGCATGATATCTGAATGTCTCAACAGAAATCGAGACTCATCAGACCAGGCAACATTTTTCCAGTCTTCAACTGTCCAATTTTGGTGAGCTCGTGCAAATTGTAGCCTCTTTTACCTATTTGTAGTGGAGATGAGGGATACCCGGTGGGGTCTTCTGCTGTTGTAGCTCATCCGCCTCAAGGTTGTGCGTGTTGTAGCTTCACAAATGCTTTGCTGCATACCTCGTTGTAATGAGTGGTTATTTCAGTCAAAGTTGCTCTTCTATCAGCTTGAATCAGTCAGCCTGATTCTTCTCTGACCTCTAGCATCAACAAGGCATTTCGCCCACAGGACTGCTGCATACTGGATGTTTTTCCCTTTTCACACCATTCTTTGTAAACCGTAGAAATGGTTGTGCGTGAAAAGACCGCTCAGACCGGCCCATTTGGCACCAACAACCATGTCACTCTCAAAATTGCTTTAATCACCTTTCTTTTCAGTCCTGACATTCAGTTTGGAGTTCAGGAGATTGTCTTGACCAGGACCACACCCCTAAATGCATTGAAGCAGCTGCCATGTGATTGGTTGATTAGATAATTGCATTAATGAGAAATTGAACAGGTGTTCCTAATAATCCTTTAGGTGAGTGTATGTGTGGTCTTCTTTGAGAAACTGTGGGCTAATAACTATTACAACTGCCACCAATCACCCATAATGGGGCAATTGTAACACTTTGACTTTTTGTATTAAATTCAATAATATGATTTACTCTTTTTCATTATACCATTATATGTCTATTAGTGATACATGTGCTTTTGTCACATATATATGTCTCTTGCACTAAAGGATGGCAGGTAGATTTATAGTTTACTTTGAGTTATTAATTTTCGTCGTCTCCCTTGCTTAATTAAAGAAAAACACCACAGTTTTTCAATATTTTACTATGTTCTTACCTCAACTTAGACAAATAATACATACCTATCTTTTTTCAATGCGTGCACTTTTAATCTTTGTACAGCTTGTCGTGAATGTGTTAGCATTTAGCCTAGCCCCATTCATTCCTTAGGATCCAAACAGGGATGAATATAGAAGCCACCAAAAACGTCAATGTTTTCTCTATTTTAAGACTGTTACATTATCCTGTATTACCCAGACAGGGTCACATATGTCTCTCTGCTTTGACTCTGCAGGCTGAAGGCTCGACTTTTCTACAGATGGGCGCCTCTATAGAGCAACAGATCAATGCGATGTTCAAAGTGATGGAGGAGTACAACTGGGGTAACTTTGTGGTGATCACCAGCCTGTATCCCGGTTACGAGACCTTTGTGGACTACATACGGTCCTTCACGGACACCAGCTACTTCTTATGGGAGCTGCAGGAAGTGTTGAGCTTCGAGATGTCCGTGGGGGCCAATGACATCCGCACACGCAGATTACTTCAGCAGGTGGATGCGCAGGTATACCTGGTGTACTGCTCGCATGAGGAGGCTGAGTACTTGTTCAGGATGGCATCCGATGTAGGACTTCTGGGGCCTGGATACATCTGGGTCATTCCCAGTCTGGCTGTAGGGAACCCTGAAGTGTCACCACCCGACAGTTTCCCAGTGGGGGTCATCAGTATTATCACAGACCGTTGGAGGAAAACATTGCGTCAGAGGGTTCGAGAAGGTGTTGCTGTCATTGTGAAAGGGGTGCACAGTTTCCACAAGTACAGAGGATTTGTTCCCGAGGGTCACAATGACTGCAACAGTCCTACTAAACTTGATACCTACAATTCCCTCTTTAGGTAAGACCTCAGAGCTTTTTCAGGTTTCACATTGCTTGTTCATAAATTGCTACTTTTACCTAGTTGGTGAAGTGTAAGGATTTAAAATATTGTCTTACCTCTCTCATTATTTTGGTTTATTGATCTGTATCAAGATTTTGTCCTTGAGAAACAAAGAATGTGTGGCCTTGAAATATTCTGGCCAACGGTAATGTCTGATGAAACTGTCATATGTTTAGTCCTCCCTTTGGTCAAAATTGCCCTATTTTTCGTCTAACTTGTTGATCAGGGGCGGCACAGTGGCTCAGTGGGTGTTGACTCACAGCAAGAAGGACCCCGGTTTGAGCCCTGGCTAGGTTAGGTGACCTTTCTCTATGGAGTTTGCATGTTCTCCCTGTGTCAGTGTGGGTTTACTCTGGTTTCCTCCGACAGTCCAACAACATGCAGATTAGGTGAATTGGATATGCCAAATTGCACCCCTCCAAAGTGTATATCGATCAACTTGTATGTGGATTAACCAGTTCTCGGCATGAATATAGCCATAGATGCTTATATGGCATTAAGAATAAACAAACAAACGCTAAACAAGAAAATGTGGATGGCGAATGAACAGATACTCAAAACCTTGGCAAATTCCTTGTGGTTTAGTTGGTCACTGTAGATTTGGATCATAAATAGCTTTCTTTTCAGACAAAACATAACATCCTTTGCTTTTTCTTGTGGTCTTCCTCTTTTGTAATGAGACTGGCAGATCCTCCAGATTTCCTTATTAAATCGGCTGTTCACCTGGGAGTCAACGTTCCTCATTAATGAGCCTTCCAGTTGCCTCTTCTGTGAGCTTTTTGTGATCAAGCGTTTCGGAGACACATGAGTGACTGGATCCTCCATCCGGAATTTTCCCAGACTTTAGCGCTGTTCGGGTTTCAGCCCATCTCTCACATAAAAAGAAACATCTGTCAAGATGTTTTACAAAAAAATATTACAGAACTGGCTTTGAACACAATGTAAAAAATTCTTTGCTGCCTAAATTTTTTGGTCTAATCAACTCCGATTTACAACTTACTGTTATTTATCTTGGCTACAGATGAGTTTTTATAATTTATAAAATATAGTTGAAATTTCTTGAATAGTTGAAATGTAACTCATTTCTTGTCAAGATAAATAATAGTAAGTTGAAATGACTTGTAAATCTGAGTTGATTAAACAAAAAAAGAAGAAAAAAATGTAAAGCAGCAAAGAATTTTTGGTAACACTTTACTTAAAGGGCTATTAATAAGACTGACATGACACCTTCATACAGTAATCCTCACATGACACATGTCATGAACATGAAGGAGATTTTATGCACGTTTATGACAATTGTCATTAAGTATCATTTGTTCAATTATGTCATTTTTAATGCAAAGATAATATTGTTTGAGATGTCTTTGTTATAACAATTAAACCAATAGATCATAAATCTGTTATAAACATGACATAGCAGAATAATGATCAAACTTAAGAAACTACCTAGCTTTATGGGTTAACAACATCACATTAAACTGTGATCTAAATGTCAGTAAGTGTTAATACTCTGTCAAATAATTTTAAATACCTTAACAAAATGCAACAGACACGTCAAAAGATTATAATTAACTTTGCGGATTCTGAAATTTTCTGACATAGAAGAAAACACTAACCAAACATTTAATTAATTAATTTAATATAATTAACTGTTTTTGCAGCGATATGGACCTAACGCTGCATGGCTTAGCCCATTATTGTACTGTTTTCATTTAATTTTAGGTGAATCGGTCTCCAATATAAATATATCCATTTTAATTTTAATTATTAATATTATTGGTTGATTGTTTTTTTTTTCTCTAACACCTGGAGCAAACTTAAACCTAAAGAATATTAATTTACATTTTGACAGAGTATTAACACTAAATGACATTTTAATGACAAATTATATTTGTATGACTGGTAAAAAGTGGTCAGCAGGCCCAGGGTCATAAATCGGGAGAATTCCCGGTGGGCCGCTTCACTTTTGGACCCGTCGAGTTTTTTGTTTTTACATTTGTCACATTAGCGAGTATATCGTCTCTTAAATAACATTACACACGTTTCACATGCTGACAATGCAGCGTGCTGCCTCTGCATCTTTTCTCAGGTACACTGTAAAAAAATTCTATAGAAATTACAGTATAACTGGGTATTACTGGCAACTAGCTGCCAGTAACTTACTGTAGATTTTACATTTATGTAATTTAATGGCAACAGTTTGTTGAAAGTTAAATGAACCTGAAACATTTTCAGTCTTTATCTACTACAGTAAGTTACTGGCAACCAGCTGCATAATTACAGCTAATCTTTTACAGTGTAGGCTGGGCCGGCCCTACCGTAACGGTACCCGTTTCAGGGAGGATTGGTGGGAGGAAGAGGCCAGGAGGGGCTGTAAAAGCCAGGTTGAAGTAAAGAAAGACATTGGAGGAGGAGGATGCCAAATGTGCCAAGCTTACCGATTTATTTTCAAGAGGACAAACACACAAGTGGCGACAGAGATAGGCCTAATAATGATAGCATTAGCAACTTAATTTTTTAGCTAATACCGCTGTCTACCTATTCACAAGCAAAATATAAAATTTATTCAAAATATTAGCCTTGTGTGTATCACCCAATACATGGCGATTCATAGACTATATTATGCAGTTTAATATTGATAGCAAAACTCAAGCTTGATCTGTATGCATTAAATATATTATTATTTAATTAATATTAAACCTTTACATTATTTGTTGAACCATGATATTAATAAAAATAATAAAAATTAGCAAAGTGCTAATTTGGAATTCCACCATGGAAAAAGTGGGCCGGTCTTGGGCCTGAAACTCCCGGGCTGAAAAGTGGCCCCACTCCGGCCCTGGTGTTATGTTGTCATGACAAAGACATCTCAAACAATGCCATCTTTGCATTAAAAATGATATAATTGAACAAATGACACTTAATGACAGTTGTCATAAACATGCATAAAATGTCCTTCATGTTCATGACACTTATCATGTCATGATTATAAAGGTGTCATGTCAGTCTTATGAATACCCCTTCAAATAAAGTCTTACCAAATTTTTTACATTGCATAGACAGGAAACATAACCCCCATTCTCACCCCAGCCATGAGCCTATATTTTCACTGTATTGACACAGTATTGAAGTAAATATTCTCCTGGAAACATGTTACATTTGAAAACCTGTAGGATGTCCTAAGGGTGGATGGTTAGGCTGAATAATTCATGTTTTGCTTATTATATTAAGCACATATTTGGTCAGTTATAGTAAGGTATTTTAGATTCTAGATCACTGCTGAGATTGTATAATACTGTGAGATTTGCTGTTCAGTGGTTATACAGCTGAGAGATGGTGGATAAGATGATCTTTTAGCTACAGAAGGTTGTTGGTATGGGTAGTCATGTCCTGTTCTAGCCATTATGAATACTGAATTATGTCTACTACACACTGCTTCACGATAGAAGAACCATTTATGGCTAAATGGTTCCATAAATGGTTCCTTTCTGTTAAACAAAAGGTTCTTTTGTAGGGAAAAAAGGTTATTAACTGTACATGTCGATTATGATTTTTTTTAAAGAATGGTTTATTGAGAAACCAAAAAATGGTTCTTATGGCATCGCTGTGAAGAACCTTTAAAAACACCTTTATTTTAAGAGTATAGCCGCTTTTACATCTGTAGAATTGAATCAATGGCAAATTCAAATCCTGCTTCATGTTCAGCTCCACCTGCGCCTACCCTTAAAAGTGAACAATTCGTTTAGCAAAAATGTTCAGGTCTATGAGACAAAGAGGATTAAAGTGTAGATGCATTAGTTTCTGCACTCTCTGATTTATATTCATTTCACTCAGGAAAAAAAATTGTAGGCTCATATTTGAACTGTCCTCATTCCTCAGCTTAATAGACTTCTGTCTCGTTTTAAAGATGAAGTAGGCAAATCTTGTACAATTACTCGCAGTTCAGATCTACGCTTTTGCTTGCTAATGTAGAGCTTCTAATTAGCCACACATCTAACCGAACTTATTTTGCGTTTCCGATCACATCTACAGTTAGTGTAGCGGGACATCATAACAAAGCCTATGTTGTCTGTTTGGATTGTTTTGCAGGCATATGCTAAATGTTTCATGGGAACATAAGGATCTCTCCTTCAACTCCGATGGCTATCTTACCAATCCGTCTATGGTGATTATCGCTTTGGATCGAGAGAGACACTGGGACAAGGTACTTATGTTGACAATTTTGAGAGTGTAATATTACACAGAGTCACAAGGGTCACTTATTTAAAGGATTAGTCCATTTTCTTAAAAAAAAAAGATCTAGATAATTTACTCACCACCATGTCATCAAAAATGCTGATGTCTTCCTTTTTTTAGTCGAGAAGAAATTATGTTTTTTGAGGAAAACATTCCAGGATTTTTTTCATTTTAATGGACTTTAGTGGACTCCAACACTTAACAGTTGTAATGCAGTTTAAAATTGCAGTTTCAAAGGACTCTAAATGATCTCAAACAACGCATAAGGGTGTTATCTAGCGAAACGATTGTCATTTTTGACAAGAAAAAAAAAAGTGCACTTTTAAACCACAACTTCTCATCTATCGCCGTTCCTGTGGCATGCCAGCACGACCTCACGTAATTGCGTAATGCCGTGGAAAGGTCACGTGTTACATATATGAAACGCACATTTGCGGACCATTTTAAACAATAAACCGACACAAAGACATTAATTAGTATAATTTGACATACAACAACGTCGGAACGATCCTCTGTCTCCACACTTGTAAACACTGGGGTGTAGTTTCGCATGCGTCATCCGTGACCTCTTCACATGATGACGTATTACGTGAGGTCGTGCTGGCGGGTCACAAGACCGGAGAAAGATAAGAAGTTGTGGTTTAAAAGTGCATATTTTTTATTTTTCTTGTCAAAAATGACAATCGTTTCACTAGATAAGACCCTTTTGCCTCGTTTGGGATCATTTAGAGTCCTTTGAAACTGCAATTTTAAACTGCATCAAAACTGTTGGGTGTTGGTGTCCATTGAAGTCCATTGGGGTGAGGGGAATTCTGGGATGTTTTCCTCGGGAGACATGGTTTCTTCTGGACTGGTCGGGGAGAGACATCAACATTTTGGATGACATGGTGGTGAGGAAAGTATCTTAAAGTATTTAAAAAAAATAGACTAATCCTTTAAAATAATTGACCCTAAATTAATAAGCTTTCAATTAATGTATGGTTTGTTAGGATAGGGATATATTTGGGTTGAAATACAACTATTTGAAAATCTGGAATCTGATGGTGCATAAAAATTTAATATTGAGAAAATCACCTTTAATTAAAGTCAAAGTCCTTAGCAACACAGTATTACTGTTGATAAATTAATTTTTACATATTTAGTGTAGGAAATGTACTAAATATCTTCATAGAACATGATCTTTACTTAATATCCTAATTATTTTGCCATAAAAAAAACATAATTTTGACCCATACAATGTATTGTTGGCTATTGCTACAAATATACCTGTCCGACTTATCATTGGTTTTGTGGTGAAGGGTCACATATAATCAGAGAATCTGAAAAACAGATTCATAATATAAATTCATTCCTTTGGGTCATCATGCAGTTACATTTGGCTCTCTAGAACAATATCATGCTTCTCACAGCCAGCACTCCTCCAGTACTTTGGCCTGCGATATATTGACATGTGTAGACAGGCTGGCAATGTGTGAACGCCACCTGACTACAAAAAGAGATTAGAGGAATAAATAGAGATCAAACTGACATCCAAATTTACATCCGGTCATCACGCCCTCCCCTAGGTGGATTAGAGGATACGGATATTAAAGGATGTGCGTGTTGTCATCTAAGGCCACAAGGACACCTTGCCCGTCTGATCGTCTGTGGCATAATCTACAAAGAGCGGTAAAAAGTTGTGGCACTTGTGTTAAGCTGAAAGTCGTGCTGCCCATAAATATAAGTGATTTCAAATTAAGTGATTTTTATTCTTGATTGCTGAAATAATGCCTCATTTGTGTTTAAACTGCTGTCATTGCCCTATTGATAAAAAGAGCGTTCTGTTACAACTCCAGATATTTTTTAGCAACTATGGTAGCAGTAATTCATCAAGTGATGAATTGATGATTCATTAATCCAGCCAGATGCATGGCACAGATGAACACACTTTCTGAGTTTCTTTAAGAGCCTATTCAGGTGCTTGGATCATGGTGGTGGCGCAGGGCTATGTTGTGCCAGGAAAGTGTGCAAGATCACTGTATCTGCTGCATACTTCACAGCCCGATCTGAACATTGGGCATCGTGCCGCGTGTTTAGCAAAAAAAAAAAAAAAAAAATGCCAGGGAACTGTTTCTTGTTTCTCATAATCTCATTTACAATTGGGCTGTATACACAAATAAATATCACTATCAGCAGGTGCAATTAATTCCTAGTGAATACCATCTTATAATTGCAATCTGTAACCCGTTTGTTAAAAATAAACAAAAGTCTGTTGTTGTTTAAGGACAGCTATATTACTTTAAACATCTTACATAAAATTAGTATGTAGAGTAATTTATAATTTTTGTGTTCAGATTGCAATATAGATGCAAATGTTATGGATTGCAGCTTTATGTAAATGTCCTCAGATTCTCAGTCCCTTAAAAGTTTTATCTCAAGATATCTTGTCCATAACTCTTTCACCACCATTGACGAGTTATCTCGTCAATTAAGAGAAAACGCTTCCCTGCCAATGACGGGTATTTCTGGCTTTCCGCAATACCGCTATTATCCACCAGGTCTTCCGCAACTTATAAAACTCGGAAGTATCGTCTTCACAAAAATGGAATTATCTCAGCTTTTTCTCAACATTTTGTGTTTTTGAAGAAACCTAACCATATTTGAAAGGTGATAAAAAGAGAACTAATGAAGGTAGGATGAATGTTTTTTTATGTTTGAAAGCAGAAGGTCGGTTCTTTCATTTGATATATTGTATTGTAATGCTGGCGCTGGCTGGCAACTTAAAAAAATTGCTGGTGGTGAAAGAGTTAAGGATGGTATTTTTATTCTGTTCTTTATTTAATTTTATTTGGCCTTTTATATATTATTTCATACATTCATTTTATTAACTTTCATTTATTTCTCTCTCCATTTATTATATATCTAATTTCATATGTAAATTTAATGAAAGCATATTATCATGTATACATTTTCTTTTAACCACTTTGTAAAAACTATCCATTAAACTGTGTTTAACTGTTAAAGGGGACATTTCACAAGACATTTTTAAGATGTCAAAAAAATGTTGGTGTCCCCAGAGTACGTACTTATGTGAAGTTATAGATTAATTATGATAAAAATGCCACTTTGTAGGTTTGAGCAAAAATTTAATTTTAAATGCAAATGAGCTGATCTCTGCAGTAAATGGCAGTAGCGTGGTTGGATAGTGCAGATTAAGGGGCGGTATTATCCCCTTCTGACATCACAAGGGGAGCCAACTATTTTTTCACATGCTTGCAGAGAATCGTTTACCAAAACTAAGTTACTGGGTTGATCTTTTTCACATTTTCTATGTTGATACAAGCACTGGGGACCCAATTATGGCACTTAAACATGCACAAAGTCAGATTTTCATGATATGTCCCCTTTAAACTATTTGGGGTGGTTTCCTGAGTAGGGTGTACGTTTAGTCCCAGACTCGAATAGATATTCTTAACTGAAAAAAGCTTGCACTGACATATATTAAAATATATCAGTGCCATTATTTTGTCTCAAGATGCACACCAGTAATGTTTTTGTTTGTATGTTTGTAAAAAAATACTTATGTCTCATAACTTAGTCCTTGGTTAATCTAAACCCTGTCTGGGAAACTATCCCTTTATGCTGTTTTCTTTAACCCCAGCTTCATTACTATTTCTACTTGTAAATATAGCTTTGTACTGTGTGTATTGTTGACTTTTAAGACAAATTGATAAATGCCCTCAATGTGTCACTTTGAATGAAGCGTCTACTAAATAAATATGTGAAGAGTTCAGATACAAATCTGCCAAACGCCACCTCCGTCAAAAATGATTGTAACCGAATGCTCTCGACACGTATTATACGTGTATCCAATACTTTTGCATCAAATCCACTCAGTCTAGCTCCCGTTTTTTTATAGAATCGATTAAAGGTGGGGTGCATGATTTTTGAAAAAAAACACTTTGAAAATATGACTACCAAATCACACTTGTAGCCAATCAGCAGTAAGGGACGTGTCTACTAACCAACATTGTTGCCTGGGTTTGCGTATGTGTGTGGGACAGGTCTATCAATAGGAGGTCCAGATTATATTGGGGTAGAGGCGTGTTTGTTTAGGTGATTTCAAATGTCAACATTGGCTTTCAGAGATCATGCACCCTGCCTTAAAGAGTGATAAAAATGTTAATAAACTAAAATTTAGTCTTTAGTTTTAACTCCTTTATATCTCTGGTCTTCACAGCTCACCTTGACCATCTATTGTGAGACCCATCAGTTTATGTTTATCTGGTCACCTTGCACTGTAGCCCCTCTTACACTCCCATTGACACTCTTTATATCCTCTCATTTTCTCATGCTGTGCACGGCCCGCTCGTGTTGTGTGGTCAAATCATTAATGCGATGAATCATAGCTTCTCTATTTTAAAGTGTAGGCAGCACAATGATGAAATATCCAATACAGAGAAAGCCTAAATCATGCAGATCTTATCTATAAAACACTGCTTTTGAGTGTTAAAACCTGTTTTGCTTCAGGACCCGACTGGGCATCAAATGGGGACTGATCACAGGGTTGTTTATTGTACAAATGTAAACAAGTGCAATGCCCTTGGCAGCCAAATATGCACCAAACAAACCATGTTTATCCTGGCTGCAAGTTAATCTGTATTTAATGCGGCCTGGGTTCAAACTTTTATATGGGCAGGTTTGTTTTGCATTTGCATTTAACATTGTTCTTCACAACCCTGTCAGAAGAGACCTGCGACCCATTGTTATACGTCAACAGGCATCATTGGAACACTACTGCAATAGACAATATGTGATTGCAGTTTTAGCACTTGGTGAATTTTGTGCTTGATGTCGGCTTATGGAAATCTTTGCTGAAGTGTTCTGGGTATGCTAGATATATCTCGGCTGCTACAAAACGAAATAGGCTGTTCCAAATAACAGATGTCTACTTGAAACCGAAATTTAGTTTGCGCCTCAGAACAAGAATAGCCTGCTATTATAGCTATTATAGTCTAGTGAATTACTATACCCCTCACTTTTGCTTCACAGCCTATTTCAGTTTCTGGTTTGAAATATTCACTAAAACTACAGACGAAAATAATCGCTTGCTTTTGTCTATAGTCATTCTTTACACATAAGAACAATTTCCTAATCAGTGCCTTTTAAAAATCACAATTGCTATGTTTTATTTCCTTGCATAAGTTTAATGTAGAACACTATGGGACGGTAGACAGGGCTTAAAGGTGCAGTGTGTAATTTTTAGAAGGATCTTTTGACAGAAATGCAAAATAATATACAAAACTATATTATCAGTGGTGTATAAAGACCTTTCATAATGAACCGTTATCTGTTTATTACCTTAGAATGAGATTTTTTTATCTACATACACCGATGGTCCCCTTACATGGAAGTCACCATTTCTGGCCGCCATTTTTCTACAGAAGCCCGATTTTTTTACTTAGTTGTCTCCAACGATGACATGTTTGTCCGGTGGTGGCTACAGTAGCTTCTCTATGTGTTTCAAAAGCGAGAGGTGAGCAGTGGACCGAGCCGTTGGTTGCAATTCACAACCTCACCACTAGATGCCGCTAAAATTTACACACTGCACCTTTAAGCCTAGTCCCAAACTAACTTGATCGAAAACAACTTCCTCTGACATTAAAATATATCAGTGCGAGTGTTGTGTCTGAAGATGCACACCAGTAATGTTTATTCCCTAATCCCTGTTCAGGAAACCGCCTCTATGTTTTTAGTTTTTGTGCGATCCCTGTAGAAAAGAAAAAACTGTAAGGTGTCACTCAGCGTTCCCACGGGTCCTTAAAATCCTTGAAAGTTTGTGAATCTGGGGGAAAAATTCAACGCCCTGGGAAGTTTTTGAAAATATTCTTACATAGATACAGGTCATTGAAAGTGCTTGAATCTATTTTATGCAAGAAGTTTTCTGGAAAAAAAATCCATATTATTCCCTGTGTAGTGTAGGATAATATCATAAAAATTCTAAACTTTTTAAGCACATTGGCTAAACTGTTCACTTTAAATGCTCATATTTTCTGTATGCGAATGTTGATTCATACCAAAATGCTTTTTTGCATAGTTGTGTTTGACACATGGAAACGTCTCAGGTTACGTATGTAACTGTTGTTCCCTGAGAAGGGAACGAGACGCTGTGTCTCCCTTGCCATACTTCCTGCGTCCCTGTAACGCCATCTTTGGCAATATTTCAGATAGCAATATACTTCCTGGCTCACGCGTCACCATGTCTTTGTCGTTAAGCCTCACCATTGGTTGAATTTGATATACACATTTAGACGCACTTACCCTTGGAGGCGTGTAATCGCAGTGACGCAGCGCAAGTTCCCTCGAAAGGGAATTGTAACAATGTATCTTTAAAGGTAACACAATGTAAACTTGCTCTCACTTGAAATGTGTCCCCACATTTATTCCTTGAATTTGAGGGTATTGGACCTGGAAAGTCCTTGAAAGGTATTTGAATTTGAAGTTAACTAAGGTGTGGGAACCCTGTCACTGGGTTGGTACCCTTTTTAAAGGTCCTAATATTTACCATTTAGGTACAGATATGTATACATGTGGTACTAGTATGTATCTTTAAGATACTAATATGCACTTTTTGGGTACAAAAATGTACTTTTTGAAATGGTACCACACTAGCAAAAGAGTGCATGGAACAGACATACTGATGCATATCTTGAAGTCACTTTTTGATAAATGCATAATTTAATATAAATGTAATGATCAAGTCAGACCCTATCAAAGAAAACAATGCCGTAAGGATGTGAGGTAATGCTTACCTGAAGCATGGAGATTGAATCTATTTGTTCTGCTGAAGTTTATGAATGATCCTTCAATAAATCCCTATTCCTGAGGCTTATCACGCTCACTTCCCCTCACAGCTAATACCATAACCAAACATGGATTACAATTCCCAATCCGAAAAGCTTTCTCTGCATTTGGGCAAGGCTGTATAACAGCTACCGCACAATTAGTGTTAACAGTTTCCTCAGGTTTCCTCTCTTTGTCCTTTTAAAGGGATGTGGAACAAAGCACTTTATTTTAGTATTTGCGGTCAAGATGCACAAGCACAGCTGGTTGCTCTTTTACAAAACTTGTGGTGAGCGGTCACATTTTCAAGATGGAACCAGGTAACAATCCAGCTAGACTTCATGGACCACCCTGGTTCTTTACTTGTGTACCTATAAAACTTTGGGATGGTATCGATTCTTGGAAAAGTTTATAAGAAGGCAGCACTGAAACCAGCTTTCCATAGTCTCCTTTAAGCTGAGCTGGACCAGTGGACTGAGTTTTCTCTGGATAATAGAGCGCTGTAAAGATTTCCCATGAGCCCCTAAACCCTGGAAGATTTACAGCTTTGTGCAACACCTTCATTACTGACGAAGAATAAATTCTAGCCATTACAAATAGTTTTCAGGGAAGATTCAGGGGAAAGCCTAAAAAATAAGAGCAATAAAAGAGAATAAAATGAAAAAGCTTTGGTCTATTTGATGATACGTCACGCTAATGGTACTAGAGCATACGAGTAATGCAATGTATTCCATAGAGGATAATAAATAAAACATGCCCCTGAGGAAGACACCACGAATTGCAATTTCAAACATTTTCCTTTATCACTCATGTCATTTGCTTGAATGTTTGTGTGTTTGTTTGTTTTTGTGCATCATTAGCTCAGTAAAGTCCCAGTATAGAAAAGCAAACATCTGTGTGTGTTTTAACCTTTACTTTGTTTGCTGATTGTAATCCAAATTTAATCCCTGAATCCTGTGCAAATCTTCCACAGGTAGGAAGCTACGAGAGTGGGATCCTGCAGATGCGTTACCCTGTTTGGCCCCGTTACGGCAGCTTCCTCGAGCCTGTCTCCGACAACCGACACCTGACCGTGGCCACGCTGGAGGAGAGGCCCTTTGTGATCGTGGAGAGCGTTGATCCTGCTACAGGGACGTGCGTTCGTAATACCGTGCCCTGTCGTCGCCAGGCCAACAGGACCGAAAGGTATAAGCACAAAGGTTAACATCTGTGACTGCTTCATGCGTATCAGGTCATTTACTTAGTTTCTGTATGTATGAGACAGCAAAAGTGCAAAGTCTCCACACTTGATTCATTCTTGTTGCACATGCAGACTTACTAATTTAATTAAAATAATGAATGGTCTCCTATTAAGGGGAGCAATAAATAGTGTCCACTGAATAAATTAAACCCACAACTGTCTATTAATAATGAATATGTAAGCAACGACAATTTTTTATATTCCAGAATAAGTGGGATACAAATTTACTGGATTTCACCACAAATAGCCATAGAATGGAAGAAAAAGGAAAGAAAAAACCCAAACCTTTTTCAGGATGGTTTTTATTTTAATCTTATTACAGTCTTTGCTGTCTTAATATTATTTAATATTAAAAATGTTATACAACTTTATAATTTATAACATTCAGCCTGATCTCAGGGGAATTTGTATGTATTTTACGAGTTGGCAAAAACCCCGTCTCTAATGCCAACGTCACTGGGCTAAAGCAAACGGATGTGGTCATACGAATTAGCGAAATACCAACCTCGTAATATATTGTGTTGTGATATTTGGCAGGTTTTTCTAAAAAAACCTCCCACAGTAAAAACAGAAAGAAAAGGCAATATGCCCAAAGTTTCACTTAATTCAACTTGTTAGTTGTTACACACGTTTATACTTTTTATCATGTAGACCGCTCTTCTGTACAAACTGCACATCCGGGCAAACGTGCACTTGACTGACCTTAGATATCTTTGTGCAGTTGCTGTTTTTATTGACGGTGATTTGAGATTACATAGTGACATGTTTTAGAGGGTCTGAGATAAAAGACAGGGTCTAAAGCCCCTCAAAACCGAGTCTCGCAATAACAGGGGTCATTGCTTTTCTGACAGAGGTGTTGGTCATAAATAAAACAAAGGTTCGATGTTTAAAGCAAATACTACACATATTTTTCATGTTTTATTTATGAGTTCTGTTTGGCAGCCATCTAGTCTACCTCATTTTCAGAAATAACACCTTAGAGAAAATATTATTTCCTCACTATGGGCTTTGAAAAGTGTTTCTAAAAAAATATTATATAAATAATATAGCCTACTTGAAGGGTCCCAAAACCAGTTTAATGATTTTTCTGATCTCATCTTTATTTATTAAAGGGGCTTAACAAGCTGATAGAACACCTCAGTCGATACATTATAGCTGATTTGTTGTTCATCCTTGACATGGTTAAATATGGACAAACCCAACCACTGGGTTTGAATTAATCTATGCTGGGTTGTTTAACCCAAAATGCTTGGTTGTTTCAACCCATTTTTTGGTTAAATAAGGACAAACCCAACCGCTAGGTTTAAATAAACCTATGCTGGGTTGTTTAACCCAAAATGCTTGGTTGTTTCAACCCATGGTTGGGTTGAATATGGACAAACCCAATCGTTGGTTTAAATAAACCTATGCTGGGTTGTTTAACCAGATGCATTTTTAACCCAACCATGGGTTGAAACAACCAAGCATTCCATGGACAAACCCCATTGCTGGGTTTAAACTAACCTACCTGTATGCTGGCTTGTTTAACCCAAAATGCTTGGTAGTTTTAACCTTTTGTTGTTGAATTAACTATGGACAAACCCAACCGCTGGGTTTAAATAAACCTATGCTGGGTTGTTTAACCCAAAATGCTTGGTTGTTTCAACTCATGGTTGGGTTCAACATGGACAAACCCAATCGTTGATTTAAATTAACCTACACTGGGTTGTTTAACCCAATGCATATTTAACCCAACCATGGGTTGAAACAACCAAGCATTCCATGGACAAACACCATTCCTGAGTTTAAACTAAACTATGTTGGCTTGTTTAACCGAAAATGCTTGGTAGTTTTAACCTTTGTTGAATTAACTATGGACAAACCCAACCGCTGGGTTTAAGTTAATCTATGCTGGGTTGTTTAATCCAAAATGCTTGGTTGTTTCAACCCATGGTTGGGTTGAATATGGACAAACCCAACCGCTAGGTTTAAATAAACCTATGCTGGGTTGTTTAACCCAAAATGCTTGGTTGTTTCAACCCATTGTTGGGTTAAATATGGACAAACCCAACCGCTAGGTCTAAATAAACCTATGCTGGGTTGTTTAACCCAAAATGCTTGGTTGTTTCAACCCATGATTGGGTTAAATAGGAAAATTTTATCCAACTGTTGGGTTTATTCATAATTTACCCAACAACCCAGCATTTTTTAGAATGTGCCCCAAACACATTATTAGACATGTTTTGTCTCCTTTCAACAATAATCCCCAGGGTTTAAGATTAAAATCCTTTCTCCCCCCAAGTAATTAGCTTTTCTCTATCAGTGAAATTCTTTCACATAAAGTAAAGAGTTTGTATCTTTTGTTCCCGTGGGTAAGCGAAAGCAGACTGGCAGCATTGCACCGCTCAAGGTAACACATGGTGAGTGAGCAGCGTGCTGCACCCGAAGAGAGAGATGACAGTCTCATTATGGCTCCATGCTGAGAGGAAAGAGTGTAAATAAATCATAAAGCAGAGTAATCACCCCTCAGGGAACGTGTGATGGTTGAGGGGGAAACAATGATCAATAACTGTAATGGTAACACTACGCTCTGGGCCTATCACACACCTACATGCTAATTGGCACAAGTGTTCCCAAACTTCTGGAGAGTCTGACAGCTGTTTTTAATTGGGACTGTGGTTACAATGGACATTTCACGTGAGAGAAAAGTTATGGCGTAAAGAAATCTACAAATGTGTTATTTAGATCTGTTCATTTGTTTATGTCAAAATGGAAATGGATTTGGCATAAATACAGTACACAGAAGGTTCTTCAAGCCACCTACGTTATAATGGTTTCCATAATGACTATACACCACTGATCTACTAAATCTATAGGTACCACCCGATTTACTGTAATTAACTTGGTTTAAATTAATAAATGGATTGGCACTCCCAATAAGCTAGCGAAAGTTTGTGTGTGTACCTGCCAGATAAAACCTTGATGCACTTTGACACCAACTTCCTCTTCATCTCTGTCTTGTTCTCGTTTGACCGATTAAACATCTCATCCTCAATTCTCAACCCACTTAAACCAAAGCATCAGCGTTGTTCACAGGTATAAAACAGGGTAGCAGAGACACGAGGCTTGTTTATGTTATGTTCAAACACTTCATTTGTCTTTCTTTGCTATGGTGGCTGCCAGTGCCGAACGCTTTGCATTGCCGGCCCTCCGCTCGCGTCCCCTCACCGTACAGCTCATTGCGCAGGAGGTCTGGGACAGGGTTAGAGGTGATGTATCATTATTGCTCTGTGAGTTTCTCTGCTGAATGCCCTCAGCATTTAACGGCTAATGGAGGCCATCAGTTTGTTTCAAGCGTAATGTTTGTTTTAAGGCTCGCGACCAAGACGCCAGTAGTTTCTGTTTTCAAATCACAGCAGTCGAGAGAAAAGAGTAGTAGGTTTGGGTCTCAATTTTGCTTTTGACATCTACTTAGTAACATGAGTAAACAATTAGGTAGGCTATTTATAAATGTTGTTGCAGGTAAATGTCATTTTGCGATTAAAAATTGGCCTCCGTTAGCATAATAGTTCACAAAGAATGATAATTCTGTCATTGCCCTCATGTTGTTTTGAATTTATATGAGTTCAATGAGTGACAAAACGCATCATAACAATTTAATAGTCTACGTGACCAGTCATAATGTATGAAAGATTTGCGTGAGGGATAGACTTAAAGGAATATTCCATTTTCTTAAAAGAAAAATCCAGATAATTTACTCACCAACATGTCATCCAAAATGTTGATGTCTTTCTTTGTTCAGTCGAGAAGAAATTATGTTTTTTGAGGAAAACATTGCAGGATTTTTCTCATTTTAATGGACTTTAATAGACACCAACAATTAATACTTAACTCAACACTTAACAGTTTTTTTCAACGGAGTTTTAAAGGACTATAAACAATCCCAAACGAGGCATAAGGGTCTTATCTAGCGAAACGACCGTCATTCTTGACAAGAAAAACTAGAAATATGCTCTTTCAAAGCACAACCTCTTGTCTAGGTCCGGTCCAGCGTGACCTAACGTAAATGCGTACTGACGTAGGGAGGTCACGTGTTACATATATAAAACGCACATTTGCGGACCATTGTAAACAATAAAGTGACACAAAGACATTAATTAGTATCAGTTAACATACAACAACGTAGGAACGGTCCTCTTTCTCAACACTTGTAAACACTGGGGCGGAGTTTCGTGTTCGTCCTCTGTGACCTCTTGACGTGATGACGTATTGCGTCGGGTCACGCAAGTGCATCATGACCGAATCTAGACGAGAAGTTGTGCTTTAAAAGTGTATATTTGTTATTTTTATTGTCAAAAATGACAATCGTTTTCCTAGATAAGACCCTTATGCCTCGTTTGGGATCGTTTATAGTCCTTTGAAACTCCGTTGAAAAAAACTGTTTAGTGTTAAGTATTAATTTTTGGGTTCTATTAAAGTCCATTAAAATGAGAAAAATCCTGCAATGTTTTCCTCAAAAAACATAATTTCTTCTCGACTGAACAAAGAAAGACATCAACATTTTGGATGACATGGTGGTGAGTAAATTATCTGGATTTTTCTTTTAAGAAAATGGAATATTCCTTTAAGTGTTTCTGTAGCCTAAAGCCTAGCGTTAGCAGCGCAAAAGGACATGGGTTCGATCCCAGACAACACATATACTGATGACATATATAGCCTGCATCTGCCAAATGCATTTATGTAATGTAAAATCTTATTCACTAAAATTCATCATTTAGCCTTCATGTATAATGGCATTCCACCTCTGTATAGAAAGTGTTTGAAATGATTCCCTCCTAATCCTATTACAGCAGCACAAATGATTGCCTTCTTCCATATTAATGTCACTATATTTCAATCATTTGCCAGCTATAATTAAATATAGTTTTTTATCTGTAATCTATTTCAGATAACCATAAAATCATATGCTTTGATCCTTCACGAAATGTTCAATGGGAGCATGATATAATTCGTTTGACTAGTACTAATAGTTGATCCGTATTTTCTCTTTCAGCATAACCGGTCACACAGAGCCGTACACCAAACTCTGCTGCAAGGGTTTCTGCATAGACATACTGAAGAAGCTCTCGCGCACCATCAAATTTTCATATGACCTTTATCTGGTCACCAACGGGAAGCATGGCAAGATGGTTCGTGGCGTCTGGAACGGGATGATTGGAGAGGTACGAACTGGCACATTCTCTCTCATTTTCACACATAGGCACGCTCACACTTCAAACATGTCAACAGTTCAGAGCTCATGGGAATTGAGCTAATTTTGCATCTGAGAATATAAAAATAAAACGGTTTACAGCGTGATACAAAAAAATCAACCGGCTTTTTATGACAGCGTCAACACGCTCTGACATTGCTCGCACCCGCTTTTCTATCCTTTTTAACAAAAAACTAACATGAAACCTCCAATTACTTCCGTGAGATTCAGCTAAACTTGTTAAGAGCATTTATGAAGCAATCTGACTGGATTTTGACGAGTCGCATCCTATGATCTCCTGCTGCGTGTAATGTCACTCAATTCGGTGGATAAGTGTCTTCCACAGCTGCTTGTCGCTTCATCGCTTCACATCACCTGGATCTGCTTACAATTTAAAGATAGCAAACCCTCGATTCACAAACAGGCCTTAAACGCTTTCACGGCAAGCGAGGAGTCGTTCATTAAATGAGATAAATAATTATTATGTATTTGTAGGGTAGGAATTTAAAACTGGCATGAGTGTCACGTGGCGGCAAAACAAATCAAGAATGATTTGCGACTTTACAAGGCTTGTGATGACTGAGTTATGAGTTTATGTTCATTTGCTTTTTAGTTAAAGAGCCCCTATTTTCCTTTTCATGATTTCATTTGGTGTGTATGTGTGTGTTAGTACATGTTAACAATAGGGCTGTCACAATGATTAAATAATCGTTTCATCGCGATTGTTTTATCTCATCGCGATGATTTCAGATCACCGCAATGATTGCACATCTCTATAAACAACACAAGGGGGAGCTGCAGCACCTGTATAAATGAGACATTATCAGATTACTTTTAAATATGTGTTATGTGTATTAATTAGGGCTGTCAATAGATTAAAAAAATTAATCTAGATTAATCGCATGATTTCACGAGTTAACTCGCGATTAATCGCAAATTAATCGCACATTTTTATCCGTTCTAAATTTACCCTAATTTAACACTTTTCAGGTTTTTAATACTCTGATCATATATACATATATAGATGCTTTATGCAAATGTATGTTAACAACAGCCTGTTTACATTTTTAACAGAACCATCAAGCCAGTGCTTTGTATATGCATTTTCCTTTAAGAAGAATTTTCTTTCTCCATTTTTATTTGATGCTGCATCATTTGTGACCTGTGCAGGCAAGTTGAGTCGGAATTAGCAAATTTAAAAAAAAATAGTTGTTCATATTTTGACATTCTCTATTAAAACATAGAACAATGCATGATTTGGTGGAATATAACAAAATATGACAGAACTACACCTGTTTGAAGTTGAAATAGTCAGCAAAGTTAAATTACCAGAAAAATTACCACATCCATACATTAAATGACCACATCAATACCTTAAAATCACTGATAAAACTATAAGATTTAGCACACACAAAGCAAAAACATCATCAATATATGTTAAACTTTTTTTTTCTTTTGTTTGATTGACATTGTGACAGACTGCTTAAAATCTAAGTGATCTAATATAATGTAACACATCAGATATTTTTACCCAACAGTTAACCAAACATTTACTTAAGACATAACAGATTATAGATCCTACCTGCGTGAATTCTTATCAAAGCAGATATTTGTAAAACTTTAAGTTTGTGTAGATGTCTATATATCCGGGTCGCGCACTCGCGCGTCTGTGTGCAAGCGCTTCAGATGTCAGTCAGTCAGCGTGAGGAGATCGCTTTTGAGTCTTGTCGCTCTTAATAACTCTTTAACAATAATCAGGTACCGAACTTTATCTCTCTTAATGACTCTTTTAACATCAAGCAACTCCTGCAGTCTATTTTCTAAGTCATGCATAAAAGCGAAACCAAAATAAATTGAGACGCATCTTTGTATTAGATTAAGCATTAGGAGGACGGGAACGTTACACCTCAGACGTATAAATATAGATCATTTCAGATGTCCAACGAGCATTTAGAGCATTGGATTTGCTAGACGATTTGGTTAGTGTTATTATTTCTATGAAAACCTTTGAATCATTTAGACAGGATCCCATTTGTCTGCGTCTCTGTTCATTCAACTATGGGCTGGACCAAGGGCAAACAGAAATTGCGCGTTGCGTTAATCGGCGTTAATGAAATTAGTTGCGTTAAAATGAATTTGCGTTAACGCGTTATTAACGCGTTAATTTTGACAGCCCTAGTATTAATATTTACTTCCATGTAAACCTTGCAAAATATTTAATTCAAATAATTACAACAATGTGTGAAAATAATTTTTTAAACAAACAATGTATGAGAATTAAATGCCAAAGCAATAAAACAGACAATTAATTTGTCATAATCGTCAAAGCACTAAAACAGGCAATTAATTATCATAATCTTCACAATTTATTAGACAATTAACCGTCATCCAAATTTCATAACCGTGACAGCCCTAGTTAACAAACTTTAAAGTTACAAATCTCGAAGTCTCGATGGCGGGAGTTATCATCTTCAACTGAAATCTCAATGAACACAAGGATTTACTTCCTCAGCCTGTTGACTTGGCCACAATGCACTTTATCATGATAATTAATGATAATTATCATTATCATTAACTCTGCCCACTTCTAGCCTGTAAGTAGTCTATGTTTTTATATGTAAAGAATTTGTTACTGACTATTCAAACCATGATTTAAACAGTTTTGTGCAGTGCAGAGTAGCGCTTGTTGTTTGTCGTTTCTACGATCACAAATGCAGACATCGTTTCATGTTTTAGTATCCTTACCTTACCAATCTGTTATGTTCTGCTCAAGCCCACCGGGCATCTTCTGGATCAGATTCGGCTTGTATTGATAAGGTAGTAAAGAGGATGATATCTCCTGTTGGGAGCTGATCTACCAAATATGGTAAGGAGTGTCACGTTTCGGCCAATCACAACACACGTCATTTTTCAGAAAGGCAGGGCATCAATAATGTATGGTGTTTGAAAAATAATTTGTTTTTTGAACCCTAAACCTTGTGAACACCTTGCATTACACCAAAACCACAAAATATTTTTTTAGCAATGTAATAGGGGCTCTTTAAGCAACTGGGGACCAGAGGCTAATGATCATAGCGATGTTAATGGTTTGTCAATAATGTTTTTTTTTTTCATTTTCAGTCATTGTAAATAGTATACTCAAGTGTTATTTTGGAGACATACTAAAGTAAATGGCTACCTGTTTGTTTCCAAGAAAAAAACTCTTTCCTTTCAGTTTTATCAAGGCTTAAATGTACTGAGCTGTCAGGCCAATGAAATTGCACTCTTTCAAACCAATGAAATCCATTTTCATGAAAAATGTAATCGGCCACGTCTGTGGTCTCTGATCCTTTTGAAGAGACGCTGTATGAGTCATACAGACACCCAAACCTAAGGCACAACTTTTTGTTAATAACCTTCACTGAAAATAGATGAACCTGACTGAAGTGTGAACATAAACAACTCTATAAACATATAAACAACTTCTGAATGTAACTTTTCCAAACAGGATATAGTTTTTTTTGTTTAACATCTACTGGGTCAAAGACGACAGAAAACTGTAATTAAACCAACCTGATCTCACAAGAATTTGTACGTATTTTATGAGTTGGCTTATTTGTATACATTTGTACGAAGTAAATTGTACAAAACCATGATTAAAGGGACCATTTAAAAAAATGCTAATTTTTCTGCTCCCCTAGAGTTAAACATTTGATTTTTACAGTTTTGGAATCCATTCAGCCAATCTCCAGGTCTGGCGCTACCACTTTTAGCATAGCTTAGCATAATTCATTAAATCTGATTAGACCATTAGCATCACGCTAAAAACTAACCAAGGAGTTTTGATATTTTTCCTATTTAAAACTTGACTCTTCTGTAGTTACATCGTTTACTAAGACAGATGGAAAATGACAGGGTAGCAGGCGCAATGATATTACGCAGCGCTCGAAAATAGTCTCCTTGGTAACTTTTAATAGCAGGGGACTAGCCATATCGGCCTAGAAAATTGCAACTTTTAATTTTCCATCGGCCTTCGTACACGATGTAATCATGTAACTACAGAAGAGTCAAGTTTTAAATAGGAAAAATATTAAAACTCCATGGTTATTTTTTAGCGTGATGCTAATGGTCTAATCAGATTTAATGAATTATGCTAAGCTATGCTAAAAGTGGTAGCGCCAGACCCGGAAATCGGCTGAATGGATTCAAAAATGGTAAAAGTCAAATGTTTAAATCTAGGAGAGCTAGAAAATTAGCATATTTCTAAAAAGTGGAGTGTCCCTTTAACACCCTAACCCCAATGTAAAAGGTGCAAAAGCAAATCGTACAGTACAGTACAGTAGCGGAGTGGCAATCGGGAGAGTCGGGACTTTTCCCGGTGGGCCGGTAGTGTTTTGAGGGCCGGTCTCACGCAGAAAAACTATTAATCATATTTAATATGCCGCAGCGCCCAAAATTTATCTGGCCGCATCGCTCTATCAAGAAGCCGTCTCCCCTGAGCGGAGTTCCAGTCGAGAGTGCAGCTTAACAGCCAATCAAAAAGAAAGAAAGAGGCTACACGATAGCCAATCAGAAAATAGCACTGTTGTATCTGGGTACATTTTAACGCAACAACCAATAAAAAAGCTTATCCTCGTTCACCCACAGAGAAGACAAAACTCCAGAAATCAACAGGCTATAATGATGCTCATTAAATATAATTTTAAATATTTTTAGTAGAACATATCTGAACATTGGTACATCACTAATAGGGATAATTTACACGTGTGTTCGACTTTATGCTATAACATAGGAACCAACAAGCAGATGACATCAACGTGCCGCGAGAGCGGTTCGAAAGCAAACTCTTCCGATGATCTCTCGACTCACCCTCGCGGTACTTTGATGTCATCAGCCTGTCGTTCCTGCAGCGCAGCTTGAAGTTGAACAGTGGGGTTCCCAAACCTTTCCCTGCAGGAGGTCTCATGATGACCGCTGCTCAGGCACGGATTAACGCACGGGCCGACTGGGCACTTGCCCAGGGCACTGGCCACCAGGGGGCCCTGTCAAATTTACTGTGTCTATTCTTTTCAAATAAATATTTTTATTTTAATTTTATTTTCAGTAAAATTGTGTTAAATATTGAGGGATAATGTGTTTTTTGCAGTTGCAAAGTATTAACTAGTAAATAAATCAAATAAATAATTTTTATGTATTGCTGCGCTGTTGAGAGGGACATCTAGAGGCGAGTGAAAAGCATTGCGTAATATAAAAGTCACGCGTAGAAGACGGTTACTCAAAAACCAAAACAAAAATGAGTTTAAAACCACAACCAAGTGGATGAGTGATAAGAAAGCACAAAAAGGACAGCTTTTCATCACCTTGCCAGTCAGCAACTGTGAAGTAGAACGTTCATTTTCTCTAATGGCAAGAGTAAAAAACGAACTAAGAAGCAAAATGTGTCAAGGACGTCTAAATTCACTGTCTTTAATAGCCACTGAATGCGATCTTGTGAGGGAACTGGATTTTGATGATGTTGTGGAAGCTAAGGTAAATTTAAACCAACTTTTTATTCTAAGATTTAAGGGGCTGGACACAAAGCTTTTACACTCGCGGCCAGCGCATGTTTTCAATTGATTCTAATGGAAACTCTGCGTTTTTCAAATAAGAATTTTCTCCTGAAATATGATTTGGAGAGGTGTGCCTGCCCGGTTGCATGAAACTCCTTAAGTGAGGGTTTACCTGAGGGAGAAAAAAATCTCTGAGGTAAGGCATTTATTTAAGAGCGTTGCAACAAAGGTCTTAACTGTCACCCTTACCTAAGTGTCTATTCTAAGTATTTTACAATAGTCTCTGCCAAAAGACAGCAGAGGAGGACCGGTTGCTATAATTACAAAATCTCACAGCATAAACAAATTAACGCACGCAGCTCAACAGACGGCGGATTTGTGTACAACGAAACATCGCAAATAACAGACTGTAAAGTGCCGCATGTTTAAAACCTGAAAGTAATTCAAACTGGAAACTGTTTTGATTGACGGACGATCAAACCGCTATTCTCCTAATAAATGCGCATCACTTTTCTCTAAGGGATTATTTCAAACGTTAGAAATGCGCGTTGGTATTTCATTTTCTTAAATAACCATAAAATCAGCCATCGCGTGTGAGGTTAAGGGACCTGTTATAGTCCCTTAAGTTTTAAGGGAAAAATGGGACTTAAGGACTTTGTAGCAATGCATAACAGAACTTAAGGTAATACTTTAGCATTTAAGGGTAAATACTTATTGACAGCACTAAGGTTCACTTAAGGTTTTTTCTTGCAACCCATTTTTTATTAAGAACACCCTTAACCTTATATTTAAGGGATTTCTTATCTTAAGGACTTTCATGCAACCGGGCTTTTTGATTGAGTATGTTGTACAGTATGTTGTCAGATACTGGTGAGATATAAATAAACCAATTTGTGGTGTGAAAGTACAGAATATTGTGTGCATTCTCTCCCCACGTATTAGTGCCATTGTTAATCCTATAAAATGGGGCATACAGGCAGAGGCGAACCACCACTTGAGCCCTGTGCATACAGTTGCAACGCTGTTGCCCAAAAAATTGGTAAAGGGGGGCCTTTGAGACATCCGTGCCCAGGGCACATCATCGCCATAATCCGTCCCTGCCGCTGCTGTTGTAATCTTTATTTTCGCAAGTAAATTCCTTTTTTGTTTTAAAATTCAAACAGACTCGGTTCTCCCCCACACTCGCGCCATGCATATTGCATACATTATTCCAGAAGTAATATGATTTGTTCTCTGTGAATAAATATACATGTTCTCTTTCACCGGGAAATTGTAGCGAAGTCGAAGTGAATTGTATTATTTGCGCGCATTTTTGAATATGGCCACTTGTGGAATGAAAACTGCACGACTACAAAAGGTAAGACTTGTTTTTGCATTTAGCCCTGTTTTACTTACTAGTGTTATAGTCTTAGTTGGTTAACTACGTGTGCTTTATCACATCATTTTAAAGTCTTTATTGTGTGTTTATAAGTGTTTATTGGCGGTTGCAATGACAAGATTTGTGAAGAGATGTCACAGTATGTTTTGTTTTGATATTATCTTGTTTTAGTTTATCTGTAGCTGGAGTTGCACTTAGTTAAGAATTACAACATTTGAAAAGCATTTTAAACAACCATGATTTCTATTTTTGTTTTTCATTTGTATTGCTTCCGTATTGTTGTCAGTAAGTGTACATCCGTGCAGTCAGTATGATTTTGTACAGGTTGATGGAGTACACATATAATGTGGTTTCATAGATTTGTTATTTGAGAATGGCCTTTTGTACGAAGAATTTTTGCCATAACCTAGGTTTTCGTGAAAACGTTTTTGTTACAGAGTGTCTGCAACTTAGCCAACATACAGCCTGTTCACTGACAACATGCTCAGAACAAGTAGTCTAGGCCTCGTTATATTTTCGTTATCACACGATGACTGACATTTTGTTACATTAAACATCCCTCTCTCCTAATAGGCTTAATCATTTTATAAGCAACTGCTTGGCAACCAAATTAAACTTTAGCTTACGTAAAACTAGGGACTGTTGTT
This sequence comes from Misgurnus anguillicaudatus, assembly GCF_027580225.2. NCBI lineage: Eukaryota > Metazoa > Chordata > Actinopteri > Cypriniformes > Cobitidae > Misgurnus > Misgurnus anguillicaudatus. The sequence goes on from NC_073340.2 coordinate 25,962,600, forward strand.
GACTTAAAGATCTTTTAAAAATAATAATTATTATAACATTTGGTATTTCATGTTGTGCAGTCATTTCCTTCTTTTTTTTTTTCTACCATGGAGGGCTGGTGGTCTACGAAATGTCCCGGTAGATATTTTGGTCCCACTCCGCCCCTGAACACGTACAAATGTGGTCACACAAGCCTCATAAAATACATACAAATTGCCATGAGATAGCATTGGATTAAACAGGTTTACATTTGCTTCGAAAAATCTGAAATGTCTCATGAGGTTATTGGTGTATTTTAAGAAAGTTTTAACTTTGTGATAGTGAAAATGCTTACACATGTAATTGTGCACAGATTTTTTTTTTTTAAATATGTACCCCAGCTGTTACTGGGGTGGTACAGTTCCGAAAAGTACAGCTAAAGAGTTCATTTTAGTACCACAGAAGTACATGTTAGTACCAAATGAATGTATACATATCTGTACCTAATGGTACTTATCAGGACTTTTAAAAGGGTACTGCCCCAGTGACAGCATGGTGGTCCCTAGTTTTATTTATTTTTTTCTAATAGTGTACAATGGATAAAACAGTCTGGAGGGCTACTTTTTTAATATAGTCTACTCAAAAGAAAACATTTTTTTCTTTTACTTATTAATTTTATTTTATTTTACTTCTTGTTATACATTTTAGAATTGGTTAAAATGTTTACATACATAAAAAGCTAATATAAAAAATATGTAATAAATAAATAAATATTAAAATCGAGGCTATTATGTAGCTTTGTGCTTTCAAAGACTCCATGCGGGCACTATGTTGGTAACCACTGGTTTAAACCTTAAATGAATGTTAGTAATGTCCTCCAGACGTTGTATGTATTGACGTAGCTACCTTTGAGTTTTTAAATCCTGTCCCTCCTCGTTCAAGGTCTTCTACAAGCGTGCAGATATGGCTATTGGCTCTCTTACCATCAATGAGGAGCGGTCAGAGATCGTCGACTTTTCAGTGCCGTTCGTGGAAACAGGAATTAGTGTTATGGTAGCCAGAAGCAATGGAACCGTGTCACCTTCTGCCTTTCTGGGTGAGAGAGTCTTCATTAGCCCCCTTTACAGACAATGAGAGATGCCTGCAGACAGTTTTAAATATTCACAGCCAATGGCGGTTTGGATTAAAATGTGATTAGATTAAAATTTCATGCCTGCGTTGGATTAAAGCAAAGATCAATTTTCCTCATGAGGGAAAAAACAATTTCCACTGAATCTTTGCCCACTAACAAAGACATTTTGTTTCTGCTAAACATGAATTAGTTCATTATTCATGCTAATTGTGCAGTTTGTCTCTGTGACAAACAAAAACATAAATTAATGAGATTTCACCAACATTGTTGTTTTTATGTAAATTTCACTGCGATTTAGAGGATGAATTACATCGTTCTTTCTGTCTTTCAGAGCCGTACAGTCCGGCCGTGTGGGTTATGATGTTTGTGATGTGCCTGACTGTCGTGGCAATCACCGTGTTCGTCTTTGAATACTTCAGTCCTGTTGGCTACAACCGAAGTCTTGTCAGTGCCAAAGGTCAGCCTCATTTTTTTAAGCACTCTTCTTTCTCTACTGGCGCAATGCATTGAGATAAGAAGAAAAGTTAGAAGCAGCCTAATCAATCCACATAAACCGAGCTGACAGGGTGTGTACTTGTCTCCTAGTGTAAAAGGTCATTTTTCGGGAGTTTAATTAACGTTTGTCGCTTTGCTAATTTGACTTTGATTGATTGCTTGGCTTTTACGTGTATTACACAAGAACTACATTTAAGAAATAGCGTTAAGGTGGAACTTGAATAGAAAGTTTTAGCGATTGTTTGCAGCATTTAATAATTTCGCACATATGACTCGACTAAATACATTGAAACATCTGTTCAATATATGTGTATGTAGGGTTTTAAAAATGTGATCATGTCTGTGAAATCCAGTATGAGATTAGGAGCATCAAAGTTTGATACACTTTATCTACGTGTGAATTTTGGGATCAGGCCCAAAACCTTATGTCCTGCTAACACAATAATCTACCAACTGAGCTTCAGGGGCACACATATGATATTGTTAATAATATATTTAACATTAACCACATCATGGCCAATAATTCAAAGGACCGGAATCAATTATTCAGCTTATTCTGTTTACCACAAACATTGCTCTGGTGGTTATTTTAAAGGAGGCATATCATGAAAATCTGACTTTTTCCATGTTTAAGTGGTATAATTGGGTCTCTAGTGCTTCTATCAACCTATAAAATGTGAAAAAAAACAACCCAGTAACTTAGTTTTGGTAAATCATTCTCTGCAAGCCTGTGAAAAAACAGGTCATTAAAATTTGGCTCCCCTTGTGATGTCAGAAGGGGATAATACCACCCCTTAATCTGCACTATCCAACCACAGCACTGCCATTTCGTGCAGAGATCAACTAATTTGCATTTTAAGGACACACCCAAAAGTGGCAAATTTTTGCTCACATCTACAAAGTAACAATTTAACATGTTATAATAAATTATCTGGTATTTTGAGCTACAACCTTATATACGTACTCTGGGGACACCAAAGATTTATTTGACATCTTAAAAAAGTCTGGTGACGCACAGGTTAGTTGTGCGTTTTATAGAAACATAATTAACACCGGTTGAACATTTTTCAACCAATCAGAATAAAGCATTCAACAGGCCCATGGTATAAGTACATATATACTCTCTCATACTTATTCTCGCTCATGTTCTCATAGCACCTGGAGGTCCCACATTTACCATCGGAAAGTCTGTCTGGCTTCTGTGGGGAATTGTCTTCAACAACTCTGTCCCTATTGAAAATCCCAAAGGCACGACCAGCAAGATCATGGTCCTGGTCTGGGCTTTCTTTGCTGTCATCTTCCTCGCTAGCGACACGGCCAATTTAGCCGCCTTCATGATCCAAGAGCAATACATTGACACTGTGTCTGGACTTAGCGACAAAAAGGTAAGCTGAACTAATAAATATAATATGTTAGGATATGTAAACAAATGATGCTAGGCTTTCAATTGAATAAACAGCACATTTTCTTACTTTTATTTGTGCCATGGTCAGTGTTAGTAAACTCAAAAAAAAATTGGTGCTAAATAGCACCAAAAGCTTGTAATCATAGGGGAACCATTTTTAGCGTTATTTAGCTCCTATAAAGCACCTATGAAGAACCATATGGGGGTGATATAGCACCACTATAGCACCAGATATGGTTCTACACAGGTGCTACACAGGTACTACCTGGGTGCTATATGGCACTTAAAATGGTTCCCTTATGATTATGAGCTAGTAAACCACTTTTCTATTAAGCACTGTTTGTTTTATGAGTGTGGTGAACATGGTTACATTGGATAGCCAGAAACTTGTCCAAATGCATTTTTGTTTTATAAAACTTAGTTTGAACACTATGTATTGGGGCCACTAGCAAACTTTATTTAGAGTTATCAGTATATCAGTAAATTGTCAGCTTGTGAAGTTCTGTCACCAATGCCTCAACATCTGTCTCATCATTACTGATAGAAACACCAGAAGCAACAGAAATCTGTGAAATTATGCAAATGACTTGGACCTCAGGAAAAAACTGAAACAGATGAATTGCTCGCAGATAATAAAATAATAAAAACAAAATAGGGGCTTGAAGCCACACTTGAAGTTTTGCTAGCAGTGATGCATACAATAGTGGCATCATGATGCATGCATATTCATGGGGTCACAGCCTTCTCAAAAGTACAACAGTAATGAATATCTACTTACAGATTACTTAATCCTATGTCATTGTGACCTGTTTTCATTCTCATCTGTTAAAGGACAAGTTCGGTATTTTACACTTAAAGCCCTGTTTTCAGATTGTTTATGGTGAAATAGAACGGTTTTGACTGAAATTTGGACATATGATGCTGGCCCGAGAATTTTCGGGTGTTTGTTGTTTCACCTTCCACCTCTACAATGGCTGTATAGGTGCACTGGAACAATCCTTCCTAAATGCATTAAACTTTCGTTTACAAAGACGTGAAACTCACCGAGTGGTCAGGGGTGTTCACTGATATGCTCACACAAAAATACTCGCTGCAAAAGCTGCTTTCCAACAGGTTTTTTGCCATTCGTTGTAAACTTGTGGACCTATTTTTCCAAAACGCCTCACACCCGTACATTCTTCCGTTGAGAGCTTGAATAATAGACACTCCAGCCCGGTTGGTGCCAATAATCCGCCTTTGCCAATTGCAAGAATAGAAACAAAGTTCCCGGCGCGGAGTAATACCGTACCTCACAGCACATCTAATACAAGTCAATGGAGTTGGACAAAAACTACGATAAACCCTGTTGGAAAGCATCTTTTGCAGTGATTTTTGTGTGAGCATATCAGTAAACACCCCTGACCACTCGGTGAGTTTCACGTCTTTGTAAACAAGGTTTAATGCAGCCATTGTAGAGGTGGGGGCTGATACATCAAACACCCGAAAATTCTCGGGCCAGCATCATATGTCCAAATTTCAGTCTATTTCTTCATAAACAATCTGAAAACAGGGCTTTAAGTGTAAAATACCAAACTTGTCCTTTAAGACACAAGGCTTTGAAAAAAATTACCAATACAGTCCAAAATGATCACTCAGACCAACTACATTCTGTTTTATTAAATCCTATGAAAATATACAAAAAAACTACCAATCATGAAAATAATGTTATTATTATTCCACAATGCTTGCTTAATTTATTTCTCTAAGGTCACTGGCTCTCCGGCAATAGGTAATTTTATGTAAAATCTCTGTTGATCTATGCTACCAAGGTTAATCCGCAACCTGCCTCAGATCAACAAGTGAATGCAAATGTATTCCTGTTTGTTTCAGTTTCAAAAACCCCAGGAACATTATCCTCCATTCCGCTTTGGGACGGTTCCAAACGGGAGCACTGAAAGAAACATTCGGAGCAATTACCCCGACATGCACACCCACATGATCAAATACAACCAGAAGGGAGTGGAGGAGGCTCTAAACAGCCTTAAAACAGGGTGAGCTTCCACAACAACACTTTGTGTGGGTGCGTGTGTGACCTCCAGTCCCTTACAAAATAGTACTGTACCATCATACAGTACTACTTTTCAAACTGTTACTACTTTTAAACTAAGATATACACCCACAGTGTTTAAAGGGGACATATCATGAAAATCTGACATTTTCCATGTTTATGTGCTATGATTAGGGATGCTCATATCAGTTAATTTTCCCGGCCGACAACTGTAGCTTCTAAACCAAACATTAACCGTTAACTTATAAGATTTTAATATGAAATTGTCATTGAGTAAAAATACAGTTGACGGTTGTCTGTGAACTAGTAAAAACAAAAGATTTAATTTGAACGTGCAAACAGCAGCGACAGATCAACAACAGAACCAGGATTCATACATTATCAGATATTCACGCAACATTACCTTATTAAAAAGCACGTGATCGGTCCAGAGGATTAATATCCAAAAAGGGAAGATTGTCTCCGTTTCATCTACGACAGTGGTCATTTCTAAAGCAGGATGCTTTTCAGAAAGTTTTGCTTTTGCGTCGTCTTTCTCTTGCAAAAAGAGAGATGTTTATGGACAGGGTCAGAGGCAATCAGGGAACGTCTGTCCGGATGTGCGCGAGACGGACCGCGTCATCTTACGCGGACACGGGCGCGTCTCCGTTCAGCTTCCAAACACGCATACAAATGATTTCTCATACAAATGATTATTTTATCAGACCGTCAGGGCAGCAATAATTTGTGTCATTTACAGGACATTCACAAATTAAAGATAGAAAAAGTGGCGAAATGTCTGTCGGCTCATGACGACACGCACCATGTGTTAACAAATATTTTTTTATTTTAACTGATAATGTTAATCGGTCATAAATTCTTACCTTCGGTTAACGGTTAAACGGTCCATGTGAGCATCCCTAGCTATGAATGGGTCCCCAGTGCTTGTACCAACCTAGAAAATGTGAAAAAGATCAACCCAGTCACTAAGTTTTGGTTAACCATTCTCTGCAAGCGTGTGAAAAAAACAGGTCATTGAAATTTGGCTCCCCTTGTGATGTCAGAAGGGGATAATACCTCCCCTTAATCTGCACTATCCGACCACGACACTGCCATTTAGTGCAGAGATCAGCTCATTTGCATTTAAAAGCACACACTCAAAAGCATCACATACAAAGTGGCAATTTTAACATGTTATAATAAATTATCTGTGGGGTAATTTGAGCTAAAACCTACTCTGGAGACACATAAGATTTATTTTACATCTTAAAAAATTCTTGTGAAATGTCCCCTTTAAGGGACTATCATCAAAAAGATCTAAAGGTGAATACTGATAAAAACAGACAACCATAAACAGTGTATTTTTCGTCATCCACCAAGAAACAAAAGCAGGATAAAAAGGATTATTTACTTGACATAAGCCTCATGCTCATTTCTATTCTCTGTTTAGGAAGCTGGATGCCTTTATATATGATGCAGCAGTGCTTAATTATATGGCTGGCAAAGATGAGGGATGCAAGCTGGTCACTATTGGTAGTGGGAAGGTCTTTGCTACCACAGGTTATGGCATTGCTTTGCAGAAGGACTCTCGCTGGAAGCGCCCCATAGATCTGGCTCTCCTTCAATTCCTCGGAGACGGTAAATTGGAGTTGGGGGACCGGAACCGTTCCACACATAATATCCTCTCACCCAGCATGGACTTACCATATTCCTCTCTATTTACTCAGTACTCAGTTTGCTGGGAATTGAGGTTATATCATGCAAATCTGCATTGAACTGTAGACAATCCCTCTGTTTTGCATTCTATTGAGTGGCATTACTGCTTATATAGTCAACTGTCTTCTATTGTAGCTAACAATTTTTTTTATTTTTTATTAAATATTTTAACCCAGTCTGTGAAAACGCCATTGGCAGATCGTGACTTCTCATCCGAGGGGCGCAAATTCAAAATATGTGTTCGGAGTGTCATGTGTGTTGCTCGTGTTTTCAAAATATGTGTTTGTTGCGTCATGTGAACCACGTGTTTTGTCAAAATAAGTGCCTGCTGCACATGCGTCAAAACCGTTTATGATAAAAGAGACGCTCACGTTCACAAAATACACACGTATACATTACGTATGCAAGTATCTGGCAAACGCGAACGTCTCTTTTATCATAAACCCTTTAGACGCGTGTGCAGCAGGCACTTATTTTGACAAGACACGTGATGCAGACAGGATCACTCTATGTGCAGAACACATATTTTGAAATTTCGAACCACACGCATGACGGGCTACATACATGTTGTGACGAACTTCGCATCGAGCGCCCTCAAAAAAAGAAGTCACTGGATGCCACTGGATAGCGCAGCTAAAGTAATTAAAATCTCATAATTAGATTAGCCTAAATTTCACAGATTCATTGTTTATCCTGCATTGTCTGTTATCTTTAATATATTTTATAACTGAATATGATGCCTTGCATTCTGGGATTGCCTTTACTGTGAAGGATACATCTGATGCTCCTTTAGAATTTATCCAAAATTAGGTGTCTGGCATATAATTGTGCTATTAATCTTTTGGTGTAATAGTTACACTGCCCTCATTTTAGAACAACCTTCATGTCCTCAATTATCACATTCACGATTCCCCAAAATGCTGTCCAGGTATGGAGCAGTTCTTATAATCCACTTGTTTCTGTCATAGCCGAGTAGCCTTTCCCTGCCGCTGTTTCTGGCATAGTTTCTGACCCTATTTCCTCTCATGCAGGGGACACACAGAGGCTGGAGACAGTATGGCTGTCTGGAATCTGCCAGAATGAGAAAAATGAGGTCATGAGCTCCAAACTGGACATAGACAACATGGCAGGGGTTTTCTACATGTTGCTAGTTGCCATGGGTCTCAGTCTGCTGGTCTTTGCTTGGGAGCATCTTCTCTACTGGAAACTCAGACACTCGGTTCACAAGTCTGACCACTTAGATTTTCTGCTGGCTATTAGCAGGGTAAGACCGCCTTACTAAATCGTATTCTAAAATCTTTTGCATTCAAAACTTCTAACTTAAATTTAAAGGGATAGTTCACCCAAAAATGAAAATAATGTTATTAATGACTCACCCTCATGTCGTTCCAAACTGGTAAGACCTCTGTTCATCTTCGGAACACAGTTTAAGATGTTTTCTTTTTGGCCGAGAGCTTGTTGACCCTTCATTGAAAATCTATGTACGGTATTTTTTTATTTTTGGACCAAAATGTATTTTCGATGCTTCAACACATTCTTCATCACATGGACTACTTTGATGATGTTTTTATTACCTTTCTGGACATGTACAGTATACCGTGCGTACATAGATTTTCAATGAAGGGTCAACAAGCTCTCGGACTAAATATAAAACATCTTAAACTGTATTCCGAAGATGAACAGAGGTCTTACGAGTTTGGAACAACATGAGGGCGAGTCATAATGACATTAATTTCATTTTTGGGTGAACTATCCCTTTAAACCACAGATAATTTACTATTATAATGTCCATTAGTTATATACTTAGCACCAGATTTACTAATAGCTTGTGCCAGTGCAAACCATCTTTGGGCTTTATAAACTACTGTCATGATTTACTAACAATTAGCACTGAAAAGCAATGTAGAGTGTTATTTTTGCGACTAACTGTTGTATATGCATTTGTAGGAGTTTCAGATGCAAAAAATATGGGAGGAGAGTATTTAAATTAATCACGCAACACGATTTATTAACATCTGCGCTCGTCAATTTACTGGTATTTGCGCCATTATTTAACATCCAAATAAAGCATTAAATTGCGTTGCGTGTGTCTTGTCAGTAAATCACCTGCAGAAATTTAGACTCCCATCTGTGCTTTTTTGGAGTTGCGCTCTTACACTAATTTTACATGTTTAGGGAATCTGGCCCTTAATGTTATAGTGCTTAACTTAAACGCTGCTAAGTCGTGTTTACAATGTTGGGGGTGTTCAAGCCTATTTAGTCGGCATAAGATCCTTACCCTGCTGAAAAAAACAGCATCAAACCAGCATGGTAATTATGCTGGTCTATGCTGGTTTAGCTGGTGGTCACCAGCATATCAGCACCAAAACACAACATATGCTGGTCTTGCTGATATGACAAGCATGGGATGCTGGTGCTAATGCTGGTTTGGTGCTGGTTTAGCTGGTGCTAATGCTGGTGCTGATGCTGGTTTAGCTGGAGTTCACTAGCAAACCAGCACCAAAACACAACATATGCTGGTCTTGCTGGTATGCTGTTTTTTTCAGCAGGGTATTTTAACAAATTACACAAAAATAAAGCATGATTTGTTAACTCTCCTTATAAGGGGGCATGTACACCAAACGCGACCGAAACACCAAGCTAAGTGCTTTGGTTGCTATAATACTGCTGTTTTGTTTATCAATCCAATCATTTTGCGACGCACCTGTCAGTTTTTGTGATATTGTCCTCCTCTGAGAAACTGAACGTTTTACCCAAAGTTGAAATTTTTTTAACTCTGGGCGCTCAGCGCTGCGGACAAAACCCAACTGTTTTTGAAAAGTGCAGCACTTCCATTGGAAACAATTGAAAACATACGCGAAATTGCCTTGGTGTGCACACCCCCTTAGTAAAGAAGAACAAAAATGCACATCAGGTTTGTTTTGCTTTTTTATGTTTTTAATGAATTTATAAAGCCACTTAAATCTGTAATGTTACATAATACCTGTTATAATACAATGATATTGTTTATTTTGTTGTAAATAAAGGCCTGGCAACTGTAAATACAGACGTTACTTGGGGCTAAACCAACATGACATTAACAGATGCTTTAGATAAGAATGTGAATGTACAATGGGTAACATAAATTAACCAATTAAACAATATTACAGCATTTATTTGTCTTGGATAATTGTCATTTTTTTAACATTTAAAATTAAGCGTTAACATTATGAACGGTTATAAATGACCATTAAACAAAATGACTAAACATTTTAAATTCTAAATAGTTGTTGTCAGTTGATACACAGTTCATTAGCTGTTGTTTATGAGTGCAAATTATTGTAAAATGTTACCCATTAAACATTATAATAGAGAGAATTACTGCCGTACCATAAACGAAAACAATAAAACGCCCAGAGAATAACATTTAATGAACAATTACTATGCAAATAAGACATTATGATGACTTATGTTTCAGGGCATATACAGCTGCTTTAACGGCGTTGAAGACATTGGCAGATCTGCGAGCATACAAAACCCAGACGTCACGGCCAGTTACGCACAAGCAAACATGTTGAAAATGCTGCAAACAGCCAAGGACATCGTCTCCTCGACCAAGGTGGAAAACTCATTGGATAACGCCACAAAGACCATTGAGAACTGGAGCAGACACGGCGGCAGCCTACCGGCACGAATCCATCAGGTGACCACGACTGATAAGGTTCCTGGTTACGTCTCCTATATTACAAACGTCACAGAGAACCACATACCTCATATGCAGCGTTCCATAACTCCGCCTTTCGTTCAGCATGCCAACACCACAAGCCCACCACCAATGCTAAACCATAGAGTCTTAACACGGCCCACTCCTCTACGATACACGCTTCCCGCCAGAACCAGGGGTTTGTACGATGGGATGCTTCCTGTATCCAGTCTGAGCACTCCTCACCTGGCCATGCATGATCTTCACTCCGATCTGACCCATACTGGTTCTTCCTTTGTTCCATATAGAGATCTGCAGGTGCCGGACATCTACACCGAACACCACAAGTCTTGCCTTTCTGATGGCTTTCCCGATGGTGTCAGGCAGAAGAAGAGAGCCCAAAATCTAATCATGGAGTCCATGGATCTGCGGGGTCTTCACGATTGTAAAGACCAAACTACGTGTCATGCAGAAGCAAATGATTTTGCAGACAACCTCTCCTCTTCCTACAGTGAAAATCCTTTTATAGCGGCTGATTCGGTATGCAAACCATACTTCGACTCCGTGCTAAACGACATGCCTTTGATAAGGAAACGAAAGCTTCATCGAAGACCGTCATTTCTGAAAGCCACTTGGGGTCCCGACAGAGTCCAGTTCCCCGGCGAAAGACCCTCAGTCACACCATCCTCTAGAGTAACAATACCCGACCTCTTTCCTTGCGTGGACGCACACGGACGAGTTCGAAACACCATGCGTTTCTCCCAACCGGCGGATCACACCTACCTTCACCCTTTCAGACGAAATTCCAGAAAAACTCAAAAATTGAGACACAGTCAGTCAACCAGGCTTCCCTCCTACAAGGAGGCGGTTTTTTATAATGCAGCTGCTGTTAGGAGGGCATCCAGCATGATGTACAGACCGTACTCCTACCCTGAGCTGCCGGTCTATCAGAGTCCACTGCCATATGGACCAGCAGAATTATGCAACATTTTCCCCTGCATGGGACATCCCAGTGACAATGTATATGGAGGTTACAGGGCACCCACACATCTACACAATGACCATGTTGTGACTGTCCCAGGCAGCAGGGTGGTTCATAGTAGCCCTATTGTGCCCATGACTTGGGGGAGAATCTCCAGTTTGGAGTCCGAAGTGTGAACTTATACTTTTATGTGCCAATTATTAACAGTTTCAGCTCTGTGGTCCGAGGGTCTGCTGACCAATAAAATGATTTCGGCTTTAAAGCTGAAGTGTGTCGTTTGCATACCCATCCTGTCACCAAATGGAATTACAAAAATAATCAGATACGATTTGTGTGCAATTGGTCAGATATTTCTGTCCCAAACTCAGCCACTTTTGATATTTGCCCAAAGGAAAATTTTATTCCTCAGATGTTTTTGAGATTTGATGGAGTTCTCGGTTGTGCGTTAAGTATCAACTTAGTCTCAGATGTTTCTCCTACTTTCTAAAAAATGTTGGGTTATTTTTGGACCAGCATTGGGTCAGAAAGGGACGAACAACCTTTTCAACCTAAAATACTTGGTTAATTTAACGCATGGTTGGGTCAAATAGAAACAATTTTGAGGTTAAAGGGCACCTATGGTCTGATTCACGTTTTTAAATTTCCTTTGGTGTGTAGGTCTGTATTAGTACATGTTAACGATATGAAAAAGGTACAAACCCCAAAGTAAACAATGACGCAAGTTATCGTCTCCAAATTAAATATCTTTTTTTGGACTACAACAAACACACGGAGTGTAGGCAACAGTTTACTTCCTAGGATTGGTGATGTAGACCAGACCGACATTATCATAATTCCTCCCGCTTCCGACTCAGCCTGTAATTTAACTCCTGTTAGCAACCGAATCTTTCAAATATGGTAAGGAGCGTTACATTTCATTCTGACGTCAGAGGTATTCAGGCCAATCACAATGTAGAGATTAGCTGGCCAATCAGGGACACAGCGCTTTTCAAATCAATGAGTTTTGTACAAAATCTGTGCGTTTCAGGAAGAGAAGGAAATATGGAGCTACAAAAATGTACGGGATGTGGAAAATAATGTGTTTATTGAACCATAAACCATGCGAACACATTGTATTATACCAAATACACAAAATAACATTGCTGGGTTTGTCACTTTTTGACCCAACGCTGGGTTGAAAATAACCTAGCATTTTTGAGAGTGTAAAATTGCTTAGTAGAAAAAAATAGAAACAAATAAGAAGATTTTTTTAATATTTTGGATTTGGGTCAATTCAATGAGAAACATTTATGTTCATAGAAATCTTCATTAATAATTTGATTGCAGATTTGCCAAATCTGAGCTCCTTTTGTTCTCCTCTAAACTATTTGCTCTCCATTTAATCTCATCGAGGTCTAAGAGAAATAATTGATATTAAAGAGATCTCATCTGCGATTTCTCTTTCTTATGGGTGAGGCTGGTCCGAATGCTCAGATACACAAACTAAAGTTTTGATAACACCACCAAGTTACCGTGTTTATGTGTTTATGGAGAATCCATCTACTTAATGCTACTTGCCTCTGCATATTAAGCTGGGATATTAACATAAAAAAATCACACACTTCAGCTTTAACACAAGCAGAAACATAAACAGTGTTATTAGCGTTGGTGGGTTTATGATATTTAATTAATGAATTTATTTATTTAAAGGGCAATAATTAATCATTTGAAACAGGGGGAATTTAAAGGGATAGTTCATCCAAACAAGAAATCCTGTCATCATTTACTTACCCTTAAGTTGTTACAGAGTTGTACAAATGTCATTGGTTGTTTCTCAATTCCAAGAACGCAAAGAACAGACTTGCGTTCTCTTGGAAATCGGTCTTGCCAGGCGACCATGGAAGAACGAACTCATGAGGATGTGAGAACGCAGAACGCACTTGTGAGAATTGAGATGTGTGCGATCTTCCTGTTGGTCATCGCAACAGTCATAAAGTGACAAACATACCATTATCTGCATTATTATGTACATTATTTGATTTTTTTATTATTTAATTTTGTAATGGCAAATACGTAAATATTTCAGATACCTTGTCAAGAAATAATAATAATATAATCTAAAATAAAAAATCTATTAAGATTAATTGTTCTATGACAATAAAACATACATTTAAAAGGACACTCCACTTTTTTTGAAGGTATGCTAATTTTCCAGCTCCTCTAGAGTTAAACATTTGATTCTTACCGTTTTGGAATCCATTCAGCTGATCTCCGGGTCTGGCGCTAGCACTTTTAGCATAGCAAAAGTCAAGTTTTAAATAGGAAAAATATCGAAACTCTTTGGTTATTTTTTAGCGTGATGCTAATGGTCCAAGCAGATTCAATGGATTGTGCTAAGCTATTCTAAATGTGCTAGCACAAGACCCGAAGATCAGCTGAATGGATTCCAAAACGGTAAGAATCAAATGTTTAACTCTAGGGGAGCTGGAAAATGATATATTTTCAAAAAAAGTGGAGTGTCCCTTTAAATATCAAATTTGCATTTTTTATGTATTCAATACTTAAAATGTTTACAAACTACTGTTTATTTTTTATAGTTGTGCGTAGCATTTCCTTCCTCCACCATTGTTTTGCTCCAATGATTTTTGGGGCGTAAATCAATTTCAGCGCGAAAGTCTGCACTCGATGCATCCTCGATATCAAGAACACATCCGGGTATTTTCATGCGTCCTCTGTACTTGCGTTCTTGAGAATTGGTATTGAACTTTGACGGTTAATGATGACGTAGAGTGAAAACACAAGGACGCAAGATAGCTGAAGAAAGCATATTGAGAAACAGCCTTTGTTCTGCAAAACACAAAGGAAGATATAAAGAGTTTGGTTCCAAAACGCGATAAATCCATTTTGACAAATTTCGGTAAAAACGTCTTTTCTATACCAAGAAAGTGACAAGATGAAAACTACTATTTTCTGTTTGTTTGTTTGCTTACAATGCATGGAATGGTGCACTGTGATTTGTGGAGCGGATTTATTGCATTCTGTAGAAAAGGAGGAGTGGCGTTTATTGCGTTTTGTGAAAAAAGGGAGAAAAGATGACAGAATAATATGGCGGATATTGGATTTTGCGTAACATTAAGAATTTACCTTTAAATACTGACCTGATATAATACTGATTTTGGCAGTAACTCATTTTTTTTTTAAATGGCGTTTATCGTGTTTTGGAACCAAACTCTTCATATCATGAGCAATGTATTTTTCTGCTATGGAAGTCAATGGTGCTCCTGTTTCCTGCTTGATTACAAATATCTGCCTTTGTGTCCAGCAGAATTAAGACATTTGTACAGGTTTGTACTGTAACTTGAAAGTTTTAATGGTGATGACAAAATTTAAATTTTTGGGTGAACTAACCCCTTGGATGGATGAATGAATGAATGAATATTTGGTGTATAACTGTACCTGTAAAGGATTAGTCATTTGTATCTACAAAATGTGATACAGTATATATATACAGTATGTACTGGATTGAGTGATTTTTTTGTAAAATTGTAGTAGAGACAAACAGAGTCATTTAACTATATACAGTATATATCTCTAAATAACACGTAATGTGTTACATTTTATTTAAAGTACATTTGGTATACTGTATTCTCTAACACTGAATTTTGTAAACCCTTAAGACATATTGTTCAATATCTTCTTTTTTTTGTACATCAGGGCTATATGAATGTTTTTAGGCTTTAATGTTCCTCCCCTCAATGTCTCTCGTCCCATCTTCTCTCTCTATGCCGTGAGTGGGCTTTTGAAGAAGAGCAATTTGAATGGTCCTCTAATATTAGCACCATCAAAGATATTCACACTTTAATAAATCACAAAGGCCCATCAGTTAGTCCTTTGTAACTGCTGCTGTCTTCTTTAGATGTCTGACAGAGACAACCCTTTGAACACTGCCTTTTATATGCAGAAGCACAGCATATTTTAGACATTGTAAAAAGATCGACTGGCTGTTTGGAGATGTGACACAAATGGAAATATTAATATTACTTTAATAACGTTGATATTGTTAAACGCGACCCTCGTAGATCAGGTTTAGGGTGGTGGAAATGAACGACTACTGAAAAGTCTGTTTGACCTGCGCACTGCACTTCACATACCCACGAGGAAATCTGTGTCTGTCTGTGCCTCAAAATAAACTTGTGATGCTCCAGAGTGTGACGGAGAGAAAAAAATCCTAGGAAAAATCCACACTCCATCAGCTGGGATTTAAGACTCTTGGCTTTTAAGGTTGTCATAAGAGTCTCATTAAAATGTGTCTTTTACTTTGGGAACTTCATTATGTTGGCTGTCTCTACCACACACAGTCTGTCTTGTGACACCCAAGGTGACCCAGGCTGGGGTAATTACACTGTACGGCTCCGAAGAAGGAGCTTTTATTTCAAGCAGCAAGTTAAAATCCAAACTACTTGAGCTTTTCTTTATTATTGTTGTATTACAGTTCAACATTGTATTCATAGCTACAGTGATTTAATCTTCAAAGCCGCCAGCATGCACTGCTAGATTTATGTACTGTAGGATAACTTTTTTTTTATAACGTTCCTGGCACTTTGGTGACAGCTAAGGAGAAGCCGACTCCAGAATGACACGCATTTTATTTTCATAAAAACAGGCAGGGTAAAATCATCATCATCGTGCCAGCAAAGTCTTGTTCTGTGTGTTTCTGAAAAGCATATTGAATGATCTTGCAAGTTGATAAATGATTCAATACATGCATATAAAAACATCAAGGCGGGCCCGGGGATTGTCCTCTGGAAGAAATAAGTAGCAATATATCAACGCCACAGGTGGCTGTAGTGAAAAATGAAAAGCATTTTAAAGTCACAAGGGACTCGTTAGATACAATGTGAAAGTTTCGACGGAAAGATGAGGCAGACGTGTTTACAAAACATGAATAATTCACATTTTAATTTAAACGTGTCATTTCGTTTTAAATATTAGCTTAGGAACTGAAATCTGCAGGACAGGTGCCCTCCAGGAACAGGGTTGGAGACCTATGTACTAAGTTTACTAGAAGCTTCAAGGTTTCTGGCTAGATGGGATACAGCTACGGTAGGTCGTTATTTTTCAACTTTTAAAAGTTCATGCTCTCGCACCAATATGTTTGAATAAATCAATTGGGCATTTTTTTCAATATTAATTAATATTTAAAGGTTGCTCAAGACCTTTGAAATTTAACAAATTCGCGTATTATGTAATACTTTTTTGTGCTAGCATGTATAGTTGTTTAATAATATACTTATGGCAGCAATGGACTTATTTGGGCATGCTCCATGCAATTAAATCCCCTGTTTTAGTTGCGATATGTCTTTCAAAGCAAGAAAGCTTTAATGTGAATGAAGCACAATATATACACGGAGACAATAGCCTCTTTCGCAGAGTAATTCTGGTAAATTACCATGAATTTACCAGAATGAATTTACCAGTAAATACAAAAATGTGCTGTTCACACACGCAGTGGCGTTCCGTTATTTTACCAGTAAGACATCATTCACACATCAGTATCAAAATACCGGTAAATTCATTGAGAAAGCGGAAGTACCTGTAGCACGCGGCGAGCTCAGTGTTGTATTTGTAAACAATCCACGTCGTTCATAACCACGGTCCGTATTTTGTTGTTTTCACGTCTGTGGTAAACAGTCGCGAAGTTGCTCATGACCAAACAACATTGAATGAGACGACGTCAAACCGAAAATGCGTTTTTAACAACAGTACTGTTTGCACTAGGCTTCACAGAGGGCGTGCTAAGGACGTCGGCAATTTGGCGGTAAGCTGTTTTAAACAACTTTGGTGAAGAAATGTGGAGTAAACAGTGCGGGGGTAAACGCGTCATCTGTATTAAAACGCTATGATTGGCCCGAAGCTGTCAGCATGGTCTGACGTCGTCCGTTCTAAATGCCGGTAATCCTATAATTTTCGTTCACACACAGCGCTTACCGGTAAATTACTGGTAATCTTACAACCTGTCTTGCTGGTAAATTGGAAGCACTGATTTACCGGAAAGGTTCTGTTCACACACGACATGTTAACGGCAATTTACCAGTAAATTACCAGTAAAGACTGTATGTGTGAAAGGGACTAATGGCTGAAGCAGCATGAAGCAGGTCCGCTATATGGTTACTCGGATCAGAAGAAACTGAAATAACTGGAACAAAGTTACCCTCTCAGAAGCAAGTTTTATGTGTGTTGTGCATTTTTAAATGGTACAGTTGTGATTTCGGAAAGGCTTTGAGCAACCTCTAGATATTGTAGGAACAATTCAAAATTTTGCACAGTGTGTTTTTATTGATATCCTAACACATTTAGGGGGTGAGAGTTGAACATTAGAAAAAAAGTGACCCATTATAAGGACCACCCTAAGCTACGGCCTAAATCTCACAGTATGTTTGGTTTAAGTTTAGGTTTGGGTGTTGAATACGGAAAAAATGGTGCTCATCAGATGACATTTCGTAAGATTTTGGTCGTTGCTGTATCCCTTCTAGCCACAACCAACTTCAAGGCAGGACACATGGGGCCTCATTTATAAAGCTTAACTGGCGTACGCATGTTTCCAGCCCAGTTTTGTGCATACGCCAGTTCCCACGCAAGGGTTTTGATCTATAAAAAAACAAACTTGACAAGAGATTGGGCTTGCAGGGTGGGATCTGAGGATGATTCATGTAAGCACACTTGAATGAAATCAATGATAGTGATTTATAAAGGGAACAATGCTTTGTTTTATAAGTCTTAAGATTTTTTGCTGTATGCCATTTTCAGCTTTTGTGCGTACGTAGACTTTTAGTAAGGTTTTATAAATGAGACCCCAGGACCGAATTTGGGTATCGCCATACTATTCATACTATTTAATAATTTGACTTTGTCAATCACCGCAACAGCCAAGTGATGGTGTGTTTCCAGTCCTTTAGAAAACCCTTAATACACACACCCAATTCAAAAATGACTCATATCTACATTGTGCCACGTCTTCATAGCATTACATTTCTCTGAAGTGTCAGTTCAGGGGCTGTTAATTGTCCCAGATGCTGCTGGTCACCTTGAGACAAGGGCTTCACAGCTTGGTGAAGAAGGCGAGAGGTGATGGAGAAAGAGGTTCGGGATATGACGATAAATCATTTAACAACTGAATAGAGCAATAAATAGTATTCAGTGTTAGCTCTTGGACAACAATAAACATCCACTGAATCAATACTTTTTTATACCATGTTCTGTGATGAGCCTTTCAGAACACTGAATTTGTTAGATTGTGAATGATGTGTTAATGTAGAAGACTACACAATCGCAAATCAAATGTTTCAGAGATGTACGCATAAAATGCGTTGGATCCACTGAGCTTACCCAAATCAAAAGTAATAAGCTAGTACACTGAACCTACAGTAGCCATGTGGATTTCATGCACAGCTGTATGTTTTATTTCATCAAAAATATCAGAAATTCAAAGTAAAGACCTCTGTCGTAATGAATCAGATCTATAAGTAAAGAGCTGTAATAAAACATTGCAAATTAAAGAGAATACATCAAAAGATGACTGTTATTCATTTTTATTCATTGTTTGGAAATATTGTTTCATTTGATGCTGTGAAATCCATGTATTTTTTTTTAAATGAATGTTTTTATATGAACTAGTTGTAGCTTATTGCCTGTTATCTTATTTGCTATAGCTCTACTAATTATTTGCATATTTGTATAGTTTTACCCAACCCAGTCTCACAAAGTGGTGTGTAAATAGCACAAAGTGTGAAAATGGTGCAATATATACACCAACCTTCAATTTGGCATGTATATGATACACCAGTCCTCCCCATTTACTTAGATGGCGATTTTTTTGTCATTTTATTTATTGGTTTCTCAATTTTTTTGCATTTTTTTACCATTGTCGGTTGGGTTTAAGGTTAGAAGTATTTGTTATAAAAATGACATCCTAACCCTAACTCCAAGCGACCATGGCTTAAAAATAGACAAAAACATGAAACCTGTTTATTAAATAACCTCCTAAAGCAAATCTTAAATCTAACCCTAAACCCAAGCGAAAATGGTTTAAAAAACAGAAACAGAAAAAAATTGAGAAACCAATAAATAAAACGACAAGAAAAGATGCGCCGTTTAAGTGAATGGGGAGGACTGGGTATAGCAACCCATTCTCACCAAAAAGCGTACAAATGACACGCAGTGTGATTATCGTGCAATAGATACGCCAAATTCCGATTTTGCGTGCATATGATACGCCAGTCCTTCCCATTCACTTATATGGCGAATCATTTCGTGTCGTTTTATTTATTGTCTTCTCATTTGTTTTCTGTTTTTTTTCCCACTGTCGCTTGGGTTTAGGGTTAGAACAACTTTTTGTTATATAAAAATGACATCCTAACCCAAACCCCAACTCTAACCCCAACTCCAAGCGGCCATGGCTTAAATATAGACAAAATCATAGAGAAAACTGTATATTAAATAACCTGCTTAAACAAATGTGAAATCTAACCCTTAACCCAAGCGACAATGGGAAAAAAACAGAAAACAAATGAGAAAACAATAAATAAAACGACACGAAACGATTTGCCATATAAGTGAATGGGAAGGACTGGCGTATCATATGCACGCAAAATCGGAATTTGGCGTATCTATTGCACGATAATCACACTGTGTGTCATTTGTACGCATCTTGGTGAAAACGGGTAGCGTATATGCACGCCAAATTGGAATTTGGGTATATATTGCACGATAGTCACACTTTGTGCTATTTATACGCATCTACATGTTTTACCATAAAAAACCAACAATATCTTGTTGCAATTCGTATATATTTGTTAATTTGTATTATTTTATACGACTGCATTTGTACATTTTTGTATGATTTGCTTTCACCCCATGACGACGGATTTAGGTGTGGGGTTTCATTTTTTTTTTTTTTTTTTTTGAATAATCATATGATTAAATTCATACGTATTAACCAACTCATAAAATACAAATTCCAATGAGACCAGGCTGGTGAAACCTATAGTGCAGTTTTAATTAAAGCAACCTATATACTGGGTGAATTAATAATATCTCTTTTACCGGTTGTGTTTTCCCGAGTGGATCTTGTCGTACGGCAGCAGGGTCACAGACTGGCCTGACCTTTTTTGCACTTTTCACCTGAATTCTGACGAGCTTTCAACCAAAAGTTTTGGGGTTATTAGCTTTGCAAAAACTGCCGTTTTGACACCGGCACGGTCCGCTGGCTAATTATTTAAAACCGTTCAAGGGCCAGTGTTTTCAATGACAGCTCGGAGATAATAAGGTTATGTTCTTGTCATCAGAAGCCGGTTATCTGTGCCACATGTACGGTGACAATACCTGCGGCTTCCTCCGTAATTAGAAAGGCTGACATGGAGCTTAAAAGACAAAAACTCTGAGATAGACTTCAATGGAGGAAACACAGCTAAGAGATAATGATAGCTCTGGTTAGCTCAACATAAAGATATCAAAGAAATGTGAAAACCTAGTTAAGGTCATTTATTTGTGATGTACTGTTTCTACACGATATCATAATGTAAAGAAAATATAACCTTGATATACTAAGTAAGGTCATGTCAAAGATTGAAATTAAAATGAAATCAATTACTGAAAATCAAATGTTCATGCTTAATATCTCCAAAAATTGGACTATAAGACTTTACTCTGGATTTCAGAAATTGTCCAAAACCCAAAAAATGCTGCCTTCTCAGACAGAAAATGGAGATATATAATGCAAGGCTTAACAAAATATACAATCTTATAAAATGTTGCTGCCGCTGCCTTTGATTTTGCACAATCCTGTGCCTGCATTTCTTTATTTAAACATGATTCATTTTTCACAAAAAAGATTAATAGCCATGACAGGAACCTTAGAAACACCAGTTTTAACAGTATATGACTGACTGAATGGAAAGCAAAAAAATTGTAAAAATGGCCTAAAATGAGAACTGATGATGATGGTACATCTATATAAAATGATACTTTGTATGTTCAGGTTCTCCGTTTGCAGCCATGCCCAAATTGCCACAGGCTCTATCTTTAGATGGGAGTACAAAATGTGTTGGAGAAGACTAATTTCACCTTGTGTCCGAAGCTCCCAGGCTATATACAGGGCCACATGTATGCCATAGATCATTGATTTTGTGAGCCATGAAAAACTTTTCAGTAGCCAACATAGGATATAAGAAATGGATATGTGTTTTTGCCTCCATACATGACATTGTATTTTTTCTATATATAAACATTGCTCAATTTATGTACTAATTTAACTCAGGACAGCAAATTATACGTTTCAGTAACGAAGCCGAATAAAAAAACTTAACAAGGGAAAATGAATAAGTGCATGTATATGTTTCGTATTTACAGTCAAATGGCAAATTTGTGTAATATTGTCAAGAAAAAAGAATGAATGTACTTAAATAAATCCTACATTGTTTATCATCTCTCTTTTCGTCCTTCCAAGGTGACAGGCCCAGCAGTTGGCCTTGGCTCTTAATACGGCAGCAAATTAACATCCCCTAGGTTGCCATGCCATAGGCCTCGGTATGGGTGAGATCACACTTTAGCAGCCTGCCAGTGAGCACTTGGATACAAATTCATTTCTAATTAAGATTGAACCACCGACTGTTTGCAACAAAAGCCTTTCTTTACGCAACAAATATGTGGCACAAAAAATAATACGTAAGAGGTTGAGTCGTATAAAAGAGACCTGGAACACGTCTTTTGCACCTAATTTCATTCTTATGACGTGCGTATAAATAACACACAGTGTGAAAAGTTGAGCAATACATACACCAAACTCCAATTTTGCATGCATGGGTGATTCTCACGAAACCATTGAAACACCACGGCACTAATGATTTTAGCTTTAAAATGTGTAATATAGTAACATTAAAAAGCATCAGAATTAACACAATACTGTGTTCTACCTTGCACAATGTGTGATTTCAACATAAGAATTTATAATTGTAAATTTTATCTCATTTTCTGCTGAAATTCTCATTACCGCAATGTGTCCGGCTGTGTTTGAACATGCGTTATGTTGTAATTTAATCAAATGAACACAAAAATATTAAGAAAAAAAATAAATGGATGTTTTGCTAGACTACTTTAGATGACAGAAAAAATATTTACTGAATATTCATGTATAATAATAATGAAGAAAAATTAGGAAAATGTGTCCATGCCTGATGTTCTCATCCTCCGCAACACATTTTGAGAACAGTTTAAGCACACATACAGAATTTTAATAAAGTTTGATTTTGAGTGACCAAGCACATGGACCAGTTACTTCAAGATGGCTACCAGGTAAGATCATTTTTTTTACAGTTAATTTGAAATATTGTCTTGTCAGAATGCTTACACAACATTTTGATTATCATTACCGCAACAGATGCTTATTAAATGTTAATTGAATTAATAGAAGCATAATACTTTGATTTTAAATGCATGTGCAGAATCTCCAAATTATGTTCTTTCAGGTTTGTCATGTCATTTTGAAAATATGTCAGTGTTGATGTTTTCTGACTGTTGCGGTAATGAGACTTTTTAGGACTAATTTTTGTAAATTATTTACAAAAAGTGTTAAATGATAAGCAAAAGTTTTTAAATTAATGTTCCCATTTACTCCAGACTTTGTTTTTCAATGTCTGGTGGGAAAAAAAGTACATTTAAGCAATTTTTACATTTTCATGCTTGACATTTTTAAAACCAAGTTTTCGTGAGAATCACCTGCATATACGCCAGTTCTTCCCATTCACTTAATACGTGTCACTTTATGTATTCGTTTCTTTATTTTATTTTAGATTTTTACTATTGTTGCGTGGGGTTAGAACAACTATCTGTTACATAAAATGACATCCTAGCCCAAATCCCAAATCTAACCCCAGGCGACAATGGTCTAAAAAATAAGTAAGTATACAATACATAAAACGACACGGAAAGATGTGTCATATTAAGTGAATGGAAAGGACTTGCGTATCATATGCACACAAAATTGGAGTTTGGCATATGTATTGCACGACCATTCACATGGCGTGTTATTTTTACGCCCGTCATGAGAACAGGTGGGGATAATACTGTAGAAGGATGAGGGACTGAAATGCTATACTATAATAAGGATTCACTTGAAGTCTTAATGGGAATGTGCACAATTGTAGAGGACATTGAGTCTTGAGGATGGTTGTCCTGAAGGAAATCAGTTTTGTAGGCTTGATCCATTAAAACGGTCAGCACTGCCTATTGTAGACATTATCTATCAAGGCGGGTCACCTTGTCCATGTCCTTGATGAAACAAAGGCCTTATAACCCCATGTCTCATTTCAATCTATCAGACAAACAAAGGAGGCTGTTCAATTTGACCAGCTTGCTTTGTACCATTTGTATACAACTTATATATATGAATTCCAGGGATACATTTTGAGATTAGGAGCATTAAAGTTTGATTTTAATCTTTGACATGAACTTAGTATACAAAAAAAGTAAATAACTTTATCCCCGATTTGTGTGATCAGTTTAAGATAATGAGAAAGACAGACCAGTACATGAGCTTAATAAAGCATGAAGATACACCAAAACACGTCTTGTTCCTGCAGATTGAATTTGAGATTGTGAAATTATTCAAAGAATAGAAATGGCTAGTCTCATATAATCTAGTCAAGATGATGTTTATTAATGAAGCAGGTCTCAAATGAGAATCTGTGGTGCATAAGAATATGCACAGTGAAGTTCCACAGCCATTTCATTATTCCGCTTGACTGTGTAATAAATAAATTAAAAGACCATTATTATTGGCCCCAAATCTCACCCGCTTGTCCAAGTAGCTACAGAGTCCTCCACATACTGAGTTTACTGAAGGTGTAACAATGCTATGAAACCTAAGTGAACTCAGTCTGGGTTGTGCTAATTGGGTCACACTGTGGTACAACACATGGGGTATTTAGTTAAGGTGTACATTTCCATATACATTTAGCAGAAGCTTTAATCCAAAGTGACTTAGAAATGAGAGAGCATTTAAGGTTAATGAAATGATTTGTCTTGTCAATTCTCCTTGTGTGTCAGGTCGGCTAGATGTCAGTTTCTGTTTTATTACCCATTCGCTTGCTCTTTGTACTGAGATAGCTTCATTTGGCTATTGATTTGTCTTTATACAGAGTATAAACTTTAGTTTTTGTTATTTTTTTAAGAATTAAAGCTCTGCTTTTACGATCGTGCCATTGTTTGCACTTCTGTACGAGTCTTTGTGTTTCAGCCAAGGAGTTTTTTTTACAATAGATGCAGTAATTAAATAGTATGATATATTTAGTGATTCTACAGCTGTTCTCTTCTCATAACATTTCGTGAAAGGGCAATTACAGAAATGAAATAAACCCTCTGTAATTCGCTCTAATTAAATCACTTTTCTCACTCCACCACCGCGGCAGAGTCTATCTGAAATGAGAAATGCCATTTAGGGATGAAATATACATGTGAGTTTGTCTTTCTGTAGTTTGTAAACAAACGTAGGCATTGGAAAAGCACTATTGTCTATAATAACACGGTTCTTACGGGTCCTTGAAATCTGGGGGAAAAAATTCAAGGCCCTGGGAAGTTTTTGTAAATATACATACATAGATTATTAAAAGTGCTTGAATCAATTTTATGCAAGAAGTTTTCTGGGAAAAAATTTCTATTATTCCGTGTAGTGTAGGATAATAAAAAAACCTAGACTTTTTAAGCACACATGCTAAACTGTTCGCTTTAAATGCTTATATCTTCTGTATGCGAATGTTGATTCATACCAAAATGCTTTTTTGCATAGTTGTGTTTGACACATGAAAACGTCTCGGGTTACGTATGTAACGGTTGTTCCCTGAGAAGGGAACGAGACGCTGCATCTCCCTTGCCATATTTCCTGCGTCCCTGTAACGCCGTCTTTGGCAATATTTCAGATAGCGATATATTTCCTGGCTCCCGCGTCACCCTTTCTTTGTCGTTAAGCCTCACCATTGGTTGAATTTGATATACACATTCAGAAGCACTTACCCCTGGAGGCGTCCCCAAAGTGTCACCGCAGTGACGCAGCGCAAGTTCCCTCGAAAGGAAACTGTTACAATGTATCTTAAAAGGTAACACAATGTAACCTTGCTCTCACTTAAAATGTGTCCCCACATTTAGTCCTTGAATTTGAGGGTATTGGACCTGGAAAGTTCTTAAAAGGTCCTTGAATTTGAAGTTAATTAAGGTGTGGGACTCTGTAATAAAACTCTATAAACTGTAGTGTGTAAAAGTGTCCATTTACTGTTCCGGTGGATAGGCTGGTATGCAAAAGTCTGACTTTGGCATCCAGGGTGTACTGCATTTGTGTCATCTCTGTGTAAATGGTGCATAAATACACAGTTTTCCTAAATAATTATGGTTACAGAGAGGGATCAAAACTGAACTGTCTGCCTGCGGCGTAGTCGTAAATGATGAGTCCAGAAACAATTTAGATCCGGTCATGCTCCACAAATCTGACCCATTTTCTGGCTTCGTATAAAACCCCCAGGAACTGAGGGCAGATGAGAAACATGGGTCACGAGAGAGAAAAACTCCACCTGATCTCTGACAGGAACAACATGTGAGAACTAGCGGATTAAATTAGGCCCAATGCAAATATATATCTGAGGGATTCTTTACAGTTGGTTCTCCCATTTATTTCTTTAGCAGATGCTTTTGTTTAAATGCAAACAAATCAATTCAATTTGGGGAGATGTTTGTGTACAACCTGCACTGAGATTTTAACCTTGTACATTGAAGGGTCTTACATCCTGATGTGTTTTATGGTAGAGGACAAAAGAACCCAGGCATTCTCAAGCTTTAAATGTATTACAGCAGGGTATCCGGTCTGGTATCATTAATGTTATCATAAAATAACTTGGTTGATGTTTCATGATCATTAGAGTGCACGGCATTTTGTCATAAATGCAAAGAACAGCTTGACTCTTCAGTGCTCCTGAATACAGATGTCCATACTGGCAGCCCAGGGCAAGTGTCCATTTAATAGTGTCTTGATTCATTAAGGCGCTTTTTTAATGCACAGAAGGTCCATTAACACATATCTGCAATATTTGAAAGATCTTTGCACTAATAATTTTTTTTTATTCTGCTATAGCAAATACTTCAATGTACACCATTTGTTAAAAAAATGTCAGTTTCAAGGCCCATTTAAAAAAGTCTTTACACCTAAAGATTTCATATTAGTACCTCAGAGATACATATTGGTACCAAAGAGTGCATATCTGTACCTACTATAAATGGTTCATAATAGGACCTTTTTAAGGGGTACTGCTCCAGTGACAGGGATATAATTTTTTGGATAATCATTAGACAGCTCGTGACTGCTCTTCCGAGGGGCGCTAATTCAAAATAAGTGTTAGAAGTGTCATGTGTGTTGCTCATGTTTTCAAAATATGCGTTTGTTGCGTCATGTGAACCATGTGCATCATGTGTTTTGTCAAAATATCTGCCTGATGCACGCTCGTCAAAACCGTTTATGATAAAAGAGACGCTCACGTTCACGTTCACAAAATACACGCAAGACACTACCTTAAAGGATTAGTCAATTTTCTTTAAAAAAATCCAGATAATTTACTCACCACCATGTCATTCAAAATGTTGATGTCTTTCTTTATTCAGTCAAGAAGGAATTATGTTTTTTGAGGAAAACATTCCAGGATTTTGCTAGTTTTGGTCGACTTTAGTGGACCCCAACACGTAGCAGTTTTGATGCAGTTTGGAATTGCGGTTTCAATGGAGTTTCAAAGAACTCAAAATAATCCCAAACAAGGCATAAGGGTCTTATCTAGCGAAACGATTGTCATTTTTGACAAGAAAAATTAAAAATATGGACTTTTAAACAACAACGTCTATCTCCAGTCCTGTGAGGCGTCAGCGCAACCTCACGTAAAACGTCATCACGCCGAAAGGTCACGGATGACATATGCAAAAAATCTCTTCACTAGATAAGACCCTTATGCCTCGTTTTGGATTGTTTAGAGTCCTTTGAAACTGCAATTTTAAACTGTTACATGTTGGGGTCCATTAAAGTCCATTAAAATAAAAAAATCCTGGAATGTTTTCCTCAAAAAACATCATTTCTTCTCGACTGAACAAAGAAAGACATCAACATTTTGGATGCCATGGTGGGGAGTAAATTATCTGGATTTTTAAAAGAAAATGGACTAATCCTTTAACAGTAAACTCATGATTACGCATGGCATTATGTGAGTATCTGGCAAACACGTTCGTCTCTTTTATAATAAACCCTTTAGACGCATCTGCAGCAGGCACTTATTTTGACAAGACACGTGATGTGCATGGTTCACTCGAAGCGCCAAACACATTTTGAAATTATGAACCACACACATGACGGGCTACATACATGTTGTGACGAACTTCGCATCGAGCGCCCTCGAAAAAAGAAATCAGCATGTGGGTTGTAACAAGTTTATTTATAACCCAACGGTCGGTTCTGTCCAATATTAACCCAACCATGGGTTAAAAAAACAAAATTTTTAAAGGTGTAAAAACACTGAATAATTTAATAAAGTATAACGATGCTATTTGAATTTACAGAAATTATGAAGTCGTGAAAGTTATTATAAAGTGTAACCAATAAATCTTAGTCATACAAACACATAAGTTATTTTACTGTATGCCATTTTACTTGTGGCACTCGGTTCTGCATGCACGGTGCTGCTCAGAGACCCCTTGCCACCCCTTATTCTGGCAAATTCAGGAGATGTGTGAAAAGCAAGGTGCGGTCCAACGCCTCTCAGCAGATTTTTCATTATCGTGATAAAGTGCACAACGCACTGATAGCCCCAGCCTTTGCCAGGCCTAATACACTATATAATAGACCGTGCAGGTTAGGATCCATTCGCTCCTGCCATACGGATATATATCCCAGGGAAAATTGCAGCACCCCAACACAATATTAGATTGAGTTTGTGGCAAGAAGGCAGTCCCAAAGACACCTGGGTAATGCATATCTGGAGAGCCAATCAGAAATACTGTCCCAACAAGATAGTCGGTCAGATGAGACTAGATGAAAGGCTGTGCATGTGTGTCTCTTATTTGTATGAGTAGGAAAGATAACTTTAAACAGATTTGCATGTAATAAGTTTTTATGCAGTTTGTACCTCAAAACTACAGTGTGAGTGATAGTAAACAGCCACCAGGAATTAACTGAGAAGTCAATTGTCCTCCTAAATGGGACTATTATGTGCTGGGGGACCAAGACCGACTTGTTTGATATTCATTTATTCAGTTACTTGGTAAAATAATGAGCCATTACATTATGAACAGAATAGATTTATTATTTAAACCCATAGCCGGGACCGGAGGATTAGAGCGTGTTTTCAATTAATGGGATGTGTAAATCTATGATATCAGTCTTTGTTGATATGAAGAATCTCAATTGCTCTTACGCTGACAGACAAAAGATTAAACCACGATAAATTTCTGTTTTATCTGAGCTATGATTAAATGTGAAATGACATTCTGAGCCTTCAGGAGCTAAATTAACTTCTTTTCCTGGTGGGTTTTGTTGAGCGTGCCAGAGCTCCATTTCTCTTTACAAAGGAGCTTTGAAACTGATTTTGGACATCAAGACAAATAATGAAAAGCTGTTTTTGGCCAATGGGGGACACAGATACAGAGTGAGAGGTAAAATGTGTTAAGATATGTACGAAAGACATCAGCTGCGTTTATGTGGACATTTGTAATCGGTTAAATTTTCAATCCGAATGAAAATGCTCCATGTAAACACCTCAAACGGAATAAAAAGAGCCAAACTGATTAAAAATCTAATCAGTTTGAGAGGGGTGATTTATACCTTTTGTAATCTGCTTAAAAGGACATGTAAAACCTGCTGAAAAAACAATAAAACCATTACAGAAAATTCTTATGGTTTCCATTAAAATACCAATAGGAACCATTAGCTTTTACCATTAAAACCACTACACTGTAGTGTGTTTTTGGCCATATTCCATTAGAACCGATACATAGAACCAATACATACCATTATAGACCAACAAAGACCAATGCACTGTAGTGTGTTTTGGGCCATATTCCATTAGAACCAATACAATTTCCAATAAAACCAATATAATTTCTGTGATGGTGTCTATTGTTTTTTATTTAGCAGGGAACACTTGATCTGATTCATTTTTAATGGTGGTCAGCAAACCCACTTAAATGTGCATTTCCGCCACCTACTGGACTGGAGTGTGGAGCATATGCGCATGTGCGATGAGGTAGATTTTTTGTAAAACGTATGACGCAAAGACTCCGAGCTTGTGTTGTTGAAGGAAGTCACATGAAGTGACTGTCTTGTCATTCTTACAATTTCCTAATCTCACAAAGCTCTGTGTGCTCGTTGTTTATTAATTATGACCTGAAATAGATGCACAGCAATTTTAGGAGGATAGCTTGCGTATCTTGAAACAGCATGAAACTATATTTAGCAACATGATCTCAAGTCGTGTTATAGTCACGCAAAATGTTATCAATTTGTTTGTGTCCATGGCACGAAATTCAGCTTTATTTCGTGCCTTGAGCACGAATGTCTTTTTTATGAAACATGCACGAATTTCTATAAATTGTTTCTTGTGTCCATGACATGACTTTCTTTTTTGTGTAATTTTATGTATTGTTTTCTCTTTTATTTTCTTATTTTTAAATCATTGTCACTTGGGGTTAGATTTGGGGTTTGAGTCAGGATGTACTTTTATGTATTGGTTTCTACATGTTTTTCTTCCGCAATGGAAAATAGGAAAAAAATACAATGAGAAAACAATACATGAAATTAAACGAAAAAGAAAGACACACAAAAAACTATTTCTAGAAAAGGCACGAGTGTCACGAAAAAGACATTTGTGCTCAAGGCGCGAAAAGAAGCTGAATTTCATGCCTTGGACATGAATGAATTAGTGAAAGTTTTCGTGACTATAACACGACTTTCTGTGACATCAGTCTGATATTTATGCAATGTGCGCATGCCAAATGATCAAATCTGTTTTGAAGCTTGTGCCATATAAACACGCACATCAATCCGATCACATTATTAAAGGGTTAGTCCTTTTTCTTAAAAGAAATTCAGATAATTTACTCACAACCATGTCATCCAAAATGTTGATGTCTTTCTTTGTTCAGTCGAGAAGAAATTATGTTTTTTGAGGAAAACATTCCAGGATATTTCTAATTTTAATGGACTTTAATGGACACCAGCACGTAACAGTTTTAATGCAGTTTAAAATTGCAGTTTCAAAGGACTCTAAACGATCTCAAACGAGTCATAAGGGTCTTATCTAGCTAAATAATTGTCATTTTTGACAAGAAAAATAAAAATATGCACTTTTAAACCACAATTTCTCGTCTATCTCCGGTCCTGTGACGCGCCAGTGCTTGCGTAATGCGTGGAAAGGTCACGTGTTACATATTTGAAATGCACATTTGCAGACCATTTTAAAAGATAAACTGACACAAAGACATTAATTAGTATCATTCGACATACAACAATGTCGGAACGATCCTCTGTCTCCACACTTATAAACACTGGGGCGTAGTTTCCCATACGTCCTCCTTGACCTCTTAACCTGATGACGTATTACATGAGGTTGTGCTGGCGCATCACAAGACTGGAGATAGACAAGAAGTTCTGGGGTAAAAGTGCATATTTTTTATTTTGCTTGTCAAAAATGACAATAGTTTCACTAGATAAGACCCCTATGCCTCGTTTGCGAGTCCTTTGAAACTACAATTTTAAACAGCATTAAAACTGTTAAGTGTTGGGGTCCATTAAAGTCCATTAAACTGAGAAAAATCCTGGAATGTTTTCTTCAAAAAACATAATTTCTTCTCGACTGAACAAAGAAAGATATCAACATTTTGGATGACATGGTGGCGAGTAAATTATCTGGATTTTTTTAAAGAAAATGGACTAATCCTTTAAGTGTTTATATAAAGCTATGATAGGATTTATGCAAAAGGTGTCCATGTAAACGTAGCTTTTGCTATTATTTTTGGGTAAATAAACCCTTTTGGGACAACATTCAAGATAATGAATATTCATTCCGGCTATTTTGAAGCTACATAATATCTCCAATATTTGCTCTTTCTGGATAAAAGGTGGTCTTGAGAGCAGCTGAACATTATACTGTCCCAGTTACTCAGATGGTGGAAATGAACCGTATTGTTTTCGCTGGACCTCTGAACTATCATGCCAGTCATTCTCACTCACACATACAGTACACTAAATAGGCTATAATCACTCTGTGGACAGACAGCAGATTATACATGGGACTATTATAATATTTATGAAGCATTTAAGACGTCCGTCCTGCAGCGAATCTGCGTCTTTCCTTTGTCCGTGCTGTCATTTGGCAGAGTGTGACGGGTGATGGTTTTGTCACATAGGAACTAATTAAAGGTGAAAACATCGGCCGGCGATCAATTTTCAAATTTGACACAAGAGGACAGGGAACTCGACAGCAAAGGTGTCATGAATGACAGAGACAGACAGGAACTAACAGTCTACTAGACTGGTAACCTCCAGCCTCACCTTCAGAAGACTGCAGCCAAAGAGATTAAAGGAGCTGATGCCGAATCTGTTTAGATGCAGCTTTGTGACCGGATGCCCCTTTGAGGTGAATCAGTCGTAGCAGAGAGTCTATTGCAAGCCCAATGCAATCTCATGGCAATTTTTACGTATTTACAAAGTGGCTAATTTGTACGACTACATTTGTATGTTCCTGTGATGTTGGGGTTAGGAGTGGGGTTTAAATATTGTTACTAACTCACTCCTTGCCAGTCATTTTTTGAGAAGTTGCATGCCAGCAATTTTTGTGATTTTCACAAAGGTTTCACAAAATGCCTTCCAGGAATATTTTAATCTAAAAATATCAGTGGCGGCTCGTGACTGCTCATCTGAGGGGTGCTAATTCAAAATAAGTGTTCGGAGTGTCATTTGTGTTGCTTGTGTTTTCAAAATGTGTTTGTTGTGTCATGTTAACCAAGCGCATCACTTGTTTTGTTAAAATAAGTGCCTGCTGCACACGTGTCAAAACCGTTTATGATAAAAGAGACGCTCACGTTCACAAAATACACGCAAGACACTCCCTTAACAGTAAACTCGGATTACGCATGAGAATATGCGAGTATCTGGCAAACGTGAGCGTCTCTTTTATCATAAACCCTTTAGATGCATCTGCAGCAGGAACTTATTTTGACAAGACACGTGATGCACACAGGATCTCTCGACACGCACAACACGACGGGCTACATACATGTTGTGACGAACTTCGCGTCGAGCGCCCTCGAAAAAAGAAGTCACCGGCCGCCGCTGGAAAATATATAAACATACAAATATATCAAATGAAAGAACAGACCCTCTGCTTTCAAACAAACAATAAACAAACAAACAAAAAAAAACTGGCAAAAAACGTTTCATCCTATCTATATTTTTTCTCTGCTTATGAACTCTTTAATATGGGTATTTTTCTTTAAAAATAATTTTTTTAGCAAAAAGCTAAAATAATTGCACTTTTGTAAAGGAATTTTGTTGGAGATCAGATTCTGAATAATTATCAAAACATACACATAGTTTAAAATTAGTAAATAACGTTTTTGGCTTTTTAATCAATTGGGTAAGTGCGCCAGAGTGTTGCAGATTAAGATAAAAGTTAATCAGAAACACGTTTTTTATGCAAATGTTTTCTCTTAATTGATGAGATAACTCGAGATAACTCGTCAATGGTGGGGAAAGAGTTAAATATTCATACATTTTTGTACGATTCACTTCGTTCGAATTTATACGAATTACCCAACTTGTAAAATTTGTACGAATTCTCATATTGATTCATGCTGATAAGCAAGTTAATATACATTGAAAATCCTGGATAATCGTAGGCAATAGACCTTTCTCACAATAACCGATAAATACGTTATCGTCGTGAAAGCACACCAGAAAAACATAAACCCGGGCAAGTTTAAAATGGATCAAAGAGTCAAAACAACTTCGTTAATGAATTTGCCAAATATTACATTTGCTGCTGTGACACGACTAATGGAGGAAAACTTTTTCAATGAAGAATTTGTCCATAAATATCAAGGTAAGTAGAGAGCGAGGCTAACTGTTACTGAACTGTTAACTAAAACGACACACTATTAGCGTGTCCACTTACACATAATGTATGTACAGTAGATGATATAGACTACCTTACTAAAACATTATAGTCTGCTTTGAATGAAGCATTATGGTACCAATTACCTTCAATTACTGCCTATGGTTGTCCAAGTGAACGTCTTGTGTGTAGCAACAATAACGTTAGCCGGATGATATTATTATCAGTTAACATTTTTGTCTGGTAATGTCTGTGTTCGTATGTCTGTGTGTCGGGGTGAACTCGTTACAAGGAAAACGGCTAGGGACAGCATGTGGTTGCAAGCGGCGACCAGTAAGCCCTAAAATGTAGTCGTCTTTAGTGAAGTGTCTGCTGCATACATAAGCGCTACCCTTATTTATTGTGAAGTTAGGTCCTTTATCTCGCCGGATAGCCAATCCATTTCTGTCTAACTTAACCATCAACAGGGAATGAATGGAACAGATATGGCTTTTTACGTTGCCTTGACTGCGGAAGAAGTAGATTTCCGCGACGATTGCGTATTTCCGGTCATAAATACGGAAGGTCTATAGGAGTTGAGTAATATGTCCGAATTCATAGTAGGCGATAAACAGTAGGCGAAAAGTAACTATTCCCACTTCAGAAGAGTATCCAAGATTAACTAATATATTAAATAAATAAACATTTATTTTTTGGTAAGCTTTAGAGGGGACATTTCACAAGACTTTTTTAAAGATGTAAAATAAATCTTATGTGAAGTTCTGGCTCAAAATACCATATAGATAATTTCTTATAACATGTTCAAATTGCCACTTTGTAGGTGTGAGAAAAAAATGTGCTGTTTTTGGTGTGTCCTTTTAAATGCAAATGAGCTGTTCTCTGCAGTGCTGTGGTTGGATAGTACAGATTAAGGGGCGGTATTATCCCCTTCTGACATCACAAGGGGAGCCAAATTTCAATGACCTGTTTTTTCCATGCTTGGTTTACCAAAACTAAGTTACTAGGTTGTTCTTTTTCACATTTTCTAGGTTGATAGAAGCACTGGGACCCAATTGTAGCACTTAAACATGAAAAAAAGATTTTCATGATATGTCCCCTTTAAAAATTCCCCTACCGGTACAGTATTGTCCAGCAAGCTGGGATCATTCAGGCGGTTTTGAGATATAAAGTGCCAATGTATGCAGAGCGTATGATTCCCTAAAGCACTGGCAAAAATAAGCCGGCTGTCTGTGTCAGTGATGTGATTGAGACTGCACAGATCAATGAGTGTGACCTCAGCCAAGTGTCCAGCGCACCAATGAGAGAGAAAAGAAGCCTGTCATAGAAATCAATGAATCTGTGAACATCCCTGTCATTCACCGACAAGTTGAACTGCCCTGCATTTCAAAGTGGTTGATGTTCTGAACAACATACAGTACGGTAACATTCAAGAAAATGTATTTCAATTCTACGTTAATTTAAACCAAAGGTTGGGTTTGTACTTATTTACCTAACCATGGGTTTAATACAACCCAGCATTTTTTAGATAGTAAAGAGAAAGAAAAGTTATAGAATAGAATCGACATACTCAAAAATAAAATGCCATATTACAAATACCATAATATCCAAATAAGGCAAAAAAGGATGTATAAACAAATAACCTGTACTGCACAATATTGTAAACCATAATGTTAGCCAATAAAGCAGTCGCAGCCACTCATCATATCCAACTCCATCACTCATATGCCATCGCTGTCATTTAATATTATCATCAGTCAAGCGTATTCTGTATTCAGATCACAAGCGACAAAGTCTCCCCAGTGCTGTGAGCTGTCTGATCTCCCACAGTTCCCACCATCCATCTAAAGACTCTCAGTTAATTTTGCTCTACCACACTGAACATCTCACAGATGGGAGTCCACGGGTGGGGGTCGAAAAACACATCCCCTAATTTACCCAACTTTGCTCCTTGGACATTTTACAACGTGGCATTAAAACAGATGAGATGGGAGTTTGATAGCAGACTGAATTAAAGGGCTTACAATGAAGAACAGTCGGTGGTAAGTAGATCCCAAACTGCATAACCTGTTCTGTATCATCTGAGACTTTGGCCCACATACAGAGCAGCCTCAGGTGCAAAATGAGGCATTTAGCAGATAGGAGAGAGGTTCGTGTTTAAATGGAGAAAATGAGCTTGCAAGATCATGCATGTG
The DNA here is from genome assembly GCF_027580225.2 of Misgurnus anguillicaudatus. Taxonomy (NCBI): domain Eukaryota; kingdom Metazoa; phylum Chordata; class Actinopteri; order Cypriniformes; family Cobitidae; genus Misgurnus; species Misgurnus anguillicaudatus. The sequence continues at coordinate 25,998,352 of NC_073340.2, forward strand.
TGATAAAGCTCACGCCGGAAATATCAGGAGCATTACTATCAATTTGGACAAGTCAGACTGGACATTACAAATAACCGACCTGTCCTATATTTCCAATGTCTTTTTCGTTTATTAGAGCGTCTGATGTTTTGATTTATTTGCTTTCACATGGAACCAGACACCGGGCATCCATATTTTATGAGTAGACCATTGTTTTGCCTCGAGTCCTTTCGGATCAGACGGATGGACGGCTCAAATCTTCATCCAGTGTATGGGGACAGAAACGCTCTTCTGTGTTTGCAGCATGCACTATTACATCAATGTATTTTTTATTGAAACATTGTTAAAAAAAGATTTGTTGGTACTTTAAAAAAGTAAACTACCTGGCTTACCTAAAATTTTGAGTTAATTCAACTTAAAAATATTAGTTAACTTAAAAAAAGAAAAATGTAAAAATTGTTGCACTGTTAAAAAGATTTATGGTACTTTAAACATTTTAGGTAAGCCAGGTAACTTACTTTTTTAGTTAATTCAATTTAAAAATATTAGTTAACTCAATTTTTTTTTAATTGTTGCACTGTTAAAAAGATGTGTTGGTTCTTAAAAAAAGTAAATTACCTGGCTTGCCTAAAATTTTGAGTTAATTCAACTTAAAAATATTAGTTAACTCAAAAAAAGTGTAAAAATTGTTGCACTGTTAAAAAAGATTTATGGTACTTTAAAAAAGTAAGTTACCTGGCTTACCTAAAATGTTAAGTTAATTCAATTTAAAAATATTAGTTAACTCAAATTTTTTAAATTGTTGCACTGTTAAAAAGATTTGTTGGTTCTTAAAAAAGTAAATTACCTGGCTTGCCTAAAATTTTGAGTTAATTCAACTTAAAAATATTAGTTAACTAAAAAAAAGTAAAAATTGTTGCACTGTTAAAAAGATTTATGGTACTTTAAAAAAGTAAGTTACCTGGCTCACCCAAAATTTTGAGTCAATTCAATTTAAATATATTAGTTAACTCAAAAAAAGTAAAAATTGTTGCACTGTTAAAAAAGATTTGTTGGTACTTTAAAAAAGTAAGTTACCTGGCTTACCTAAAATTTTAAGTTAATTCAACTTAAAAATATTAGTTAACTAAAAATGTAAAAATTGTTGTGTCAAATCAATATAAGTTTAAATATAACTTAAATAACTCAACAATTTAGGGCAACCAGGTAACTTCATTTTTTAGGTTGAACCAACTTTCATAGTTTCATAGTTCGATCATGATGTCAAACCTGAATTGTCCATAAATTAAAAATGAATTCACACAATTTAGAAAATATGTGACTGTCTGTGAAATCCACACTGTAAAATTATTTTATAAATCAAACTTTGATGCAAAAAATTATTTGCTTCTTAAATTTTTTGTTGAATCATACTCATATTTGCAAGTCATGTCAACTAACTATTATTTATCTTGACTAGAGATGAGTTGGTATAACTTATAAAATATAGTTGAAAGTCGTCAACTTCAAGAAGTCAAGTTGTAGCAACTCATCGCTTGTCAAGATAAATAATAGTGAGTTGACATGACTTGAAAATGTGAGTTGATTGATTCAACAAAAAAAGTAAGGCAGCAAATAATTTTTTGCATCAAAGTTTGATTTTACTCACCGATTTCATTATCATTTTAATCTTTAAAGTCACCATGGACTCAACGGAAGTAGCGATTGCCTAATTTTCCCTGTGGTGACGTATATCCGAGTAAGACGGCTTCTGAAATGAAATAAGGCTGGATTTGAATTTGTCCATCGAAATCTGATTGGATTGTTTGAAGTTAAGTCTTGTTGCTAATTGCTAATCGTTGCGATCTTCTCCCGGACACCGCCCACCTGCCATACCTTATGACTGAAAGTAAAGAGAAATGTTTTGAAGAGGGGAGAAGATTCGCGTTTTTGATTTAAGATTACGATTTTTTTAAATAATGAAGCATTTGTAAAAAAATACCACAATATTCCAAAACAAATTACAGTTTTTCATTTTATTTTCATGGCGACTTTAACATGGTTTTACTTGGTCAATATTAAAGATATAAAGGCTATATTTTCACTGAATGTTCTTTACATTATGTAAGATGTTTCTATGTAGTAGAAAACCATAAATCACAGAAATATCTGGATGTTGCCTGCTTTTCCAAAGCCTTCTTCTGTGTCTCATCTGGTCATCTATTTGTTGTTTGTTTGTTCCACCCGAGATATTTAACTATGCCAACAAATCTATCCAAGAATAATTCAGATACTGGGATAATAGAAAAGCAACAGCATGCATCCAGGAAAAAGGGACCAGACATGTCATTGGTCAAGTGAACTCTTCATCTGCCCTGCTTGAGATTTTCTGCTTCTTTCTATGAAGAAGCACAAGAGGGAAAGAGAAAGTGTCTGATTATATAAAGTGGAAAAAGGCCAAAGAGAATGTCCTATTTAAAGAAAATTAAAAAAAAGGAGGAGATGGGCAGGTCAGAGCGAGACTGAAGAAAGAGAGAAAGCCCTGGAGAAAAGAGAAGAAGTGCAGGTACTGTAGATGTTACCATAGAGACAATATGTTACTGTAGTAGAGACAAGAAAGAAGAATATGCAAGATATGATAAATGTTCACTACTATATAAGTATCTTGATACACTTGGGTCAAAAAGGGACAAACCCAGTCCACTGGGTTGTAATTTAACCTATGCTGGGTTGTTTCAACCCAAAATGCTGGTATTTTTTTAACCCATTGTTGGATCAAATATAAAAATGTATTGGTTTAATGTATAGGTTGGGTTCCATCCACAAGATTGTGTAAAAATTTAAAAGATAGTTTAAAAATGTAGTGCTTGAAATTTTTACATAATTTTGTTAATTATGCAATAAATTCTGCATCAGTGTCAGGTGTGATCACGGGACACCGCGCCATGCCGATCCTGTGGACTGTCATGTATTTTCCCTTTTTTTGTGCGTACTCTTGGGCACCTATGCCTAAATGCACACGCTGCTCGTAGAAAAACGCCTGTCCGCCTCATCGCATCATAAATGAGCACGTTCAAAGCAAAGATGTGTAACGCAGCCTGAGGTGCAGACGGTTGAAAATAATCCTGCTCCGGGCACTAACTCCGGGTGAATCAGGACAACAGCGGTTGGTAGGCAAGCCACTCGCACCTCTAATAAGGACAGGTGACAACCCGATAATGACCCTTCAAATAGGCCATCTTCATTTGCTGACCTGCGGGGGTCCGGGCCCGACTGTGTTTAGTGATCTGACGGGTGAAAATGATAACTAATGGAGTCCCCTTCAGCCCTTGTGGTTAGATTAAACCTTGAAGTTTAACGTTTTAGTCACCTCGGCTTAATTTCCTATGCGTTCTTTTTTCCCCAAAATGAAAAGATGAATTTGAACATTGAACTGTGTTATATAAAAACACTCACGCTGTTTGAAAAGAAAGAGTTGGCCTTCTTTAAAAAAGTAGTTTAACAAAAAATAAATTAAATTTAGTGGTTTGTTCAGCCGAGCAACAAGCATATGACCTTATCTCTACATCCACATGAAAAAAAATAAACCTCAAAAGGGGAAAAAGAGAGAGGGTGGGCTGAGGCTGCATCTCAGACAAGACTCTTCCAAATGCTGGTCCCGGTCTGGATGCCTGTCTGGCAGATGGGACACACTGTTTGGGTGTCATGTGAAAGATGGCTTGCCAAATGCCTCTCCTCTCTTCTTGCGCTCTGCCCTGCTGTTGACAGATTGAAAGCAAATAGGTGGGCGCAATAAACACTGCCACCTAAGAAACTGAGAGAGGCCTGCACTGCCCCGAGCCGGCTATGTCTGCTGGCTGCACTGCAGACTCAAATTAAAAGACCAATTAAAGAAACATTACAGCCTAATGAGGCAACTTTCACAGGTTGAGGGTAAACACAATATATAAGAAATGAGACAGCAAGTTTTGGTTACAGAGCTTGTTTCAGTGTTGCAGATTAAATGTGTGTAATTTGTTTACAATATGGATCTTAATGTGCAGAAACAACAGAGGAAAGAAGTCTCTTGCATCTCAGAAAAAGACCCAAATCTCACAAATGTCTCCATTTCAGACAATGTAATGGTAATTTAGACATACAAATATTGCACATATTTTCATTCGCGCTACTTCCCGCCCGCACGGAGTTAATTATCCACTCGCATCCCCGCCCGTGAACTTTAGGAATGTCACAATCCACCCGCTTTAGACACTTTTGTGACCCGTTGCAGGACTCTGGTTACCAGTGTTGGGGAAAGTACTCAGTGTTGCGTTACTGAGTTACTTTTCATGGAAAGTAATGCTTCTGTTACTTTTAAGTTACTTTTGCGTTACTTTTTCTTACTTGGCTGAGGCTTGATCTCGTTCAGGCCTTGCACATGTTTTTATGACTGAGTTCTGCATTCAGAAATTGCACATTTCCATCGCAAAAATATCAAGCTCTGGCATCTCCGTTTCAGACTCAAAACTGTTATGCATATAGTGGGTAGTTCTGTGACTACGTTCAGTTTAATTCAGTACGTTGTGTTGTTTTTAAATCAAATGAGTTAACCGAAAAGTAACTCAAAGAGAAATGTGTACATTTATAAAATAATGTGTTACTTGTTACTTCAGAAAAGTAATATTATTACATAATGCATGTTACTTGTAATGCGTTACCCCCAACACTGCATGCTACTTGTAATGCGTTACCCCCAACACTGATTGTTACCCTACTCGATCACAGTTGATGTCTAATGTAAAATCTGGGTTTGGTAGCAAAACTATTTAGAATCGCTGTGCAAATTGACGGTCACAAAGTGCATTAAGTCACTGTTGAATTTTGCACGACAGGACTCTGAAGGTTCAAGCAGTTCACCAATTTGCTCCTCATCGATTGGAGTATGAAAATCATTAATGGGATGGAGCGGCCCGTAGGCCTGTAGATGATGAGCTTTGCTCTGGACCATTATGATTTTTAGGGCCCCTGAGGTATATGGGGCACTTTCACCAGACAGTTATTATTGTATTTCAACGTCAAGATATGGAAACCTGATTGGGCTGTGGGTCTTCAGAAAGTTTGGAAATGCTGTATGTCTGGCATAACAATAACCAGACAGACAGGTGTGCCTGTCCAGAATGAATCCCACCAAAAAGTGGACTAAACTGGAGGCTAAATACACACTGTTGAGAGCGGGATAAAGACCAGACTACTCGTCTCTCTGTGGCTCATCCTCTGCTCCTACACATAAGATTAAGCTTATAAAAAGCTCTCATCGAAAAGAGCCGAAGAGACAGAAGTTTAAGAATCAGATTAAAGTCACATCAAGCAGATCAATATCAGGTCTGCAGTCCTAAGCCACTGATCGTCAGTGCCTTTTATTCTGATAATCGTAAATCCTAAAGATTTGAAGCAAAGCTGCGTCTCTTCTGAGCTTCAAATTACATCTGTGGTCCCACACAGGGTTGCCAGGGTGTACAGTCCAAGAAGGAGTGGATAATAGTCATATACTGTATTTAGGAATGACTGTTTGAGCAATATCCATAATTATTCATTTACATTTATGTATTTGGGAAATGCTTTTAATCTAAAGTGACTTAGTCCCTTGTGCGAAGTTGTGCCATTAGGCGACCATGTCTGCAACACCTCGGGGCAGTTATTTTAGTCATGCAAGACTAAAGTCCTATCTACTGAATGAAGAAAGACAGATATCTCTTACATTGTTTGCTAAAATCACAATTTAAAGTACAGAATGAGTTTTGGCAGCATCTAGTGGTGAGCTTGTGATTTGCAACCAACCTCAATTATAAAACGCAATGAGAAGCTACGGTAGCTGACACAGGACAAAAATGTTATCATCTGAGACAACGCAGGGAAGAAAAGCTCTCTATGGAACAGTTTGTCCATTTAAGGGCTACTGTAGAAACATGGCGGCGACTTCCATGTAAGGGGACCCACGTTGTATGTAGATAAAAACGGCTCATTTTAAGGTAATAAAAACAATACAGTTCATTTTGTAAGGTCAAGAGCTCTAACAATTACACATTGTCTTTATTAAAAGGGTGACTGGTTCTTTTAACTGGAAGCCGGGACTGTCGTCACCTGAGCAGTCATATTGAGCTCTGCATTGTGAAATTCTAGTAATCGAGACATTCACGCGGAAATTTGCGTCATGGGAGGGGCTTCCGCGACTCCGCTCGCTTTCTGTAATTACGTCACTACTAGAGCAAGCTCCTGATTCTACTAGAGCAAGCTCCTGGTTAACGCGGCAAGTTTTTCTGCCAAAGTTTACATTTTTCAACTTGCGCGTTTCCAGCGGCAACGCTTAATTCACACCATTCACACGAACGAGACATGCGAATGAAGCGGAATTGCATTAAACACCGCATTTGCAGCGTTAAACACCTCATTTGCACCGCGAGACCTCCAGATGCGCATCAATGCGTCTTCACATTGACTTAACATTGAAATCACTTGCGCTTGACGCCTCTAAACCTTAAAAAAATGATATGCTGGGTTGCTTTCAAACACTATAACACTTTATTTAATTTGTCTGCTTAATATAAAGGTACTCCAAGTGCTTAGCATTAAGTTTAAGCTAACTTGACTGAAACAAGACTCTGCAGAGTTACACAAGGGCATCTGGGGTGAAAGGATATTTTCAGAGATAAAAATGTTGGGCAGGACTAAATTTTATCTATGGGGAATTGATCAGATAGACAAAGGTGGTCTTTATATGACAGGTTGTTGGAGAGGACAGGCTGAAAAATAATGTCCCACACAGCAATTTTTCAGGGCTTGGTAATGTCAGCTGAAATGTGCTTCAATAAATCGATCACGAAAGAATGACCACAAGCATGTAGAAAGTTCTTAGAAAGTGACTAAACTTGGTGATTTTAATATGTAAAAGTTCCTATTTATGTATTTAGTAAATTGTTTTATAGTGCATCCAGGCTATACATCAGTATGTGTGTTCCCTGGGAATTGAACACATGACCAACAGCTGTGAACAAAGCTCTGAGCTAAAGCAATAGGCGTGAATTGATATTTTGAGCTGTGGGAAAGACAAAAAGTCTTGATGTTACAAACCTTTAAGTTCAAACCAGACAAAAGCACACTAAAAAGAGGAACGACCACAAATGAATGCTCTCTTCCCATCTTGGAATGAGAAGCAAAAGTAATCATAAACTTATATTCAGAAGGACACTTTTGTGCCCAACCCCTATCTGGGCTGATTGTCAAAACATAATTATCCATGCAGCTGTTTTGTCATTTCTCTGCTATAATTCTGTTATGATAAGGAGTTTAGTTCCTCTGGTCTTGGTCATTGAGTTAATTAAAGAGAGACCTCACTGGATGGTCCTTCATAAGCCAGAGGCGGCTCATCAGCCATGACGGACACTCCAAGGACTTTAATCAGAGTGCTGTTGGATAAACTCATTCCCTGGAAGTAAAAGACAACAGGTTTCCCAACACAGCGAGATTAAAAAACTCATCTGCTTCCACAAGTCTACAGACACCAGAAAGTGCTTGTTCAAATACTTACGTATGGTAGACTCATGAACAGAGATGTGTGCCAGTTTCAATGATGTCTTCAAGCCTTTAGCTGAAACTCATGGGTTCTTCTTTACTTCATTGAGTATTATGTGTTGCACATGAGTCGTCTTGGCTGTGAGCCCACTTCTAGGAAGGGTAGCTACAGTATTAAATTGTCTCCATTTCTAGACAATTTGTCTTACTGTAGACTGATGGATGTCTAAACATTTCGAGATTGTTTTGTATCCCTTTTTAGCCTTATGGAGTGCAACTCTTGATCGGATATCTTTACATGGTTCTTAAGAGCTTATGCTTCTTAATGACAGCAATCTTAAATGTTTGAATGTCTTTAAATCAATCAAAGTTGCACTAAACCACATCTTTAAACTAATTGTATTAATTGGACTCCAGTTTGCCAGCTTCTGACACAAATTAGCTTTCATTAAAATCATTAGTCTATGGGTTACTTATATTTTCCTCCAGCACTGTGAATGTTTGGGTGTTTTCAAAAAAGTAGAAACTATTGGCGCTTTTCCATTGCATAGTACCCCACGGTTTAGTTTAGTTTGGGTCGGGTCAGCTCACCTCACTTTGGCGGGGTTAGCTTTTCCATTGAGTTTAGTATCACTTTGCAGTGGGAGGGATTATAGGCGTGTCGTAATATTTGCGCAGCATACTGCTGTGACATCATACAAGTGAAAGCGTTCTTGTACATTCCCATACATTTATTTATTTATCAGTCCGCCACAAGATTAAAATTGGCCACCACAAATAGATGTTTGCACATCGCGTTTGTAACTACCTCTGTCTCACATGACAGTTTCTGTTCAAACACCGTTGCGTCAGTCGACGGCGCTCCGCTGAGCCTCAATGAAGTTGCATTAAAGCATAAATAATACTGGCGTGCACGTCGCAAATCTGCCGCCACAAACTGCATGTCTGGAAAAACTTTTATGTGTTCCTGATTCACAGCCCGTGGATGTTTTTCATCGCTAAAAGGGAGTTTGGAAACTTATAGCAGAGCACAAATGACAACATGTTTGCTCGGGTCGCTTGGAACCCCAACCGAGGTGGTACGAAAAAAAGTATTGGGTACTACGAAGTGATCCCAATGGAAAAGCTCCCAAAAGTAAGCTGACGCGACCCAAACTAAACCAAACCGTGGGGTACTATGCAATAGAAAAGCGCTATATGATTTGTGTGTTGTCAGCTTATGCACATTGTGTTTGTCTATCTTTGTGACCTAGATGAGGATCAAATCACATTTAATGGCAATCACTGTAGAAAACCAGTTTATTCCTAGGGGTTCACATACTTTTTCTTGCCACTGTATATCATAATCTGGTCGAGCATGAAATTTTACCCGACAGCTTAAATTATAAATCATTGTTATAATCTTACTTTTGTGCATTTGGATAAGGTAAGCAGATGGTTTTAAACACTAGTTTTATTGTAGCCTATTGAAAAATCCCAGAATTTTCAGAATCCTTGAAAAAAGAAGCAAATACAATTTCTTCTGACTTCTTTCTTATGTAAGACTTTTCCTTGGTAAGAATGGAACTTGGCAGATATGTTCTCATTTGGTTTCGGCCCTGATATGAATGAAGACAAATATGACTGATGGAAAGCACACCTCATGAAACAAGTTTTGTTATCCAGCTAAGATTCAATATTCCGAAATATAAGTGAAATACATTGCCTTTCAAATATTGGACACCTTTCCTTTGATCCCAAAGGGAACGTAAAATGATTGATATAACGTATCAGATTTGTTCGATTTTACTAGCAAAGTCCCTAGTATACTGATATGTACACTGAAAGTAAATAATTTTGTTTGCAAGTTCTCTGTCTATTCAACTAGATTATATATAATAAGGTATAGAAGGGTTGCATTTTAACCTTAAAGATTTTAGACGAAAACCTAATAGATTTCACCAAACGTATGTCCTGAAATATCACGTCTACTTTATATCTGTGCTCCTGTATGGCTCAGTGGTACAGCATTGCATTAGCAGTGCAAAAGGGGATGGTTTAATCCCAGAAAAAAAAAACATAAAAATGTATACCTTGCCCTGTCAGTCGCTTTGGATAAAAGTGTCTGCCAAAAATCATGAATGTAAATACTGTATCTCTGTGACAGCTTAGTTTTTAAGCCCTATAGAGTCATATAAATATGCATCAGAACACCTTGAATTCATCATTTCTTGTAGTTTAATTGTTAGTGCATTTGTGCTTGCAACACAAAGGTCAAAAATGTAATCCCCATGTAATCACAAATTTTATGAAAAGCCTATTACCTGTCATAACATCCCATCAAACAGTTACTAGAATACGATGTCTCAAACCTCAGACTTTATATTTCTTGGCATAGCTCCTGACTACAGGGTTCAAGGAAAGTGTTAACGTTCTACAGCCGTGCCATAGGATGTAATTATCAACATTGCTTTAAGCCATATAGCTGAAGTTTCTGGGTCTTTCATAAAACTTCATCTCATTTCAGTCGACCCTCAATAAGCTGGCACGGTGGTTAGATTGCACTGAAGTAAGAGCTGTTGTCAATGAGTCTATAATTAACGTGTGCTGAGGCAACACAGCTGAATTAGCGGAGCTTATGATAGCCCAGAGTGTGAAAGATACACACCCGAGCACAAAAATCCATTTCACACATCGCTCATCTGCTCCCATAAGCAAACCCATCACCTCCTCACTCTACAGCCTTGTGATTGCTTGTATGACACTTCAATCTTCATGATATGAAGATAGTGTGAATATATGCTGCATGTTAGTGTTGAAGACTCATGAAGGTATCAATTATTTACAATTTAGGCTGAAGTTTCTAATGATAAAATTAGAAACAAGTTTGATTTCATTCATTGATTTCACACTGATTTCAATCTTTGATGTGACCTTACTCAGTCAATATTAAAGATATCAAGAGTTATATTTGCACAGAATGTTCTTTACATTATGTAAAATCCTTTTATGTAGAAAACAGTAAATCATAGAAAATATTTCATGTTTATAGTAAAAATTGGTACCAGAAAACAGTGGTAGTGAAAGATCCTAATATACCTTTCGAATTCCTGATTCCGTGTTGTATCATAAAGTGCACCTATTTCATTGCTAAAAAACAATGTTGTTTTACATGTTTGTAACTCCAGATTTCACTTTTTTCCTGAAACTCACGGATTTTGTTCAAAACTCATCGATTTGAAAAGCTCTGTGTCCCTGATTGACCAGCTAATCTGTACGTTGTGATTGGCCTGAATACCTCTGACTTCAGCAGGAAACGTGACGCTCCTTACCATGTTTGAAAGATTCACTCACAATGCAATGCTAACAGGAGTTAACTTACAGGCTGGAGTCCGAAGTCACCAATCCCAGGAAGTAAACTGTTGCCTACAATCCGTGTGTTTGTTGTAGTCCAAGAAAAGAGATTTACGTTGGAGACGATAACTCGCGTCATCGTTTACTTTGGGGTTTGTATCTTTTGCATATCGTTAACATGTACTAATACACCTACACACCAAAGGAAATGTAAAATAGTGAATCGGACAATTGGTGCTCTTTAACTCTTAGGGTCGATTTCCCGGACAGGGTTCAGATTAATCCAGGACTAGGCCTTTTACAAGCATACCTTACAAAAAACAATACTGTTGTGCATTTTGAGACAATGTTAAGATATGTCAGGAAAGCTGTGAATGCATTGCAAGCAAATTAATGCACATTTTCAGAGGGAAAACAGTGCCAGCTAGACTCATTTTTATATAAATAATACATATTTATACACAGATTCTTTGTAGAAATGCAAATATCTCCGTCTCTGTTCTGCCATTTTTGGTTTCTGCCAAATCTCTATGTCTATGAATACTCATCCTTGTATCCTGCCCAACTTTTTGCTCTGATTTTCTTATAAAGTAAAATATTAAAGGGATAGTTCACCCCAAAATTTAAAAACTGTCATAATTTTCTACTATTTCCTACTATAGAAGTGAATGGGGTCCACAAACGTTTGGTTAGAAACATTTCTCAAAATATCTTTTTTGTGTTAATCAGAACAAAGAAATTTATTTGGGTTTGTAAAAACATGAGAGTGAGGAAATGATGACAGAATTTTCGGGTGAACTATCCCTGGGTGAGCTGTTCTTCTTGGTTTAACAAAAATGCATGGTAAGCTGGGCTGCAAGTTTAAAAACTTTATTGGGTCAGGATTTTAACCTAGATTCCCTATAATGCTATACAAAGTGAAAATTCATATGAAAACATCGCTAGAGCATTTTTTATACATATTAGCTGAAACCGTTCACTTTATCCCTATAGAGAATGACATTTGAGTCCACTATATGGTGAAAAAGTAAACGAGAATGAGTGAGCGATTTTGGACACTGACGTAAATACCATGCGTCAGAGAGCTGTCGCAGAGATTTGTTATAAACTCTTACAGCTGTGTGGCTTTATGTGTACTGTAAAACACGGTAAAGTTGACTTTCTTACTGTTTGTCATGTTTATTGTATTAGTTGATAATAAAGAGAACAAAACAACTGCTTGTCATATTTATTTACTATGTTTATTTTATTATATTTAATAAAAAATATGTATTATATTTTAAATAAAATGCATTGCATTTATTGTTTAATTGTTTATCTTTAAAAAGTTGAAAATAACTGACAACAAGAACTAACAAAATGTATAAACATACATTTGTGGTGTTTACTGTCAGTATCCTTCAGCTGATTCTAGTCTCCTGTTGATTGTTTCATGGGAAATAATGAGTGAGCGAGTGCACATCGAATGTACCCTCAAAGTCAGAGCATTGTGGGTAAAAAAGTAGTGAACGAATGTAGGGAATAAATTGATCACACAGTGGTTTTGGACACCCCTACAAAATGGCAGACTGCAAATATAGTGCACTATATATGTTATAGGAGGCTATTTCGGACACCCAATGTGTGCAATGTTACAGGTTGTTTATTGAACTATATACACTCTGACAGTTAGCTATCAAATATCTTTTTAAGCCCTGCTCATTTCACTGATTATCCCACAGGCTTTAGTTTGCCAGTTGTTAATTTTGAGATTTGCACCCTATTAAAGCAACACCATGTAGTTTCCATGTAAAAATGACTTACAGCTCCCTCATGTGGTTGAAAAGCGCAACAGTGCCTGGTATCAGACACTCTTCTGCAGGCAGGGGGAGGGGCGGGGCTGTGTGCTCTACCCTCCACCGCCACTTTCAGAGTGTGCTTGTAGCAGCTAGGAGGCTGCTCAGGTTGCAGCAACAGTACAAGTTGTCCAGTTAAAAGTTGTTCTATCACTGAAACAATTTTAGAGACATTATTTAACGGTGAAAAAACTACATAGTGTTGCTTTAAGATTTAAAATAAACTCAGAAATAAAAAATTTTATGGCCACACAACTGAAAACAAAAGCCTAAAGCATTGCAAGCATCATAATATGCTTATATCCAGTAGCAGGCACTTCAAAGTATTACCGGGAAGTGTGTGTTAGGGTTTTTCTGTCGGGGGAAATGTGTGACAAGGCACATTTGTCATACAGAGTTTTCTTTTGTTTCTGAAGATTAGGAGACACAGAGGATATACTTTTGTTGAATCACACACACCTCAGGATGACAAGCCAGCTCGCATGAACACACAAAAATTTGAACTCACAAAAAATGTAAACATAAATAAAGTATAGCTACACAATGCAAATTCCTTGTATTGACTTTACTTTCATCATTATTTATTTTTGTCAAACAATGTTATGCATGTCTTGGTGTATTTTTTGTTTAATTTCCAATGCGCTATGTTAGTAAATATTGCAACACAATATTTGGAGGTGAACATTACATGGTTTGAGTATTGTTCATTTATAAATATAAAGTTTTTTGACTAAAAATGTATAACAGAAAATTTTGCTCAAGGACTCTGGGATGAAAACAAAAATAAAATTCAGTCATTTGTAAACACTCTCAAAAAGGCTTGGTTGTTTTTAATCCATGCCAAAATATGGATAAAACCATTAACATATGCTGTTTTTTAACCCTCAATGCAGGGTTGTTTCAATCCATGGTTGAAAAATTTGGACATTTTCTAAGTTAATTTAAACCAGCGGTTTATATTTTACGCCTCCATACTCTTAGAATAAAGATTCAAAATTTCAGAAAAAGGTATAAAAGTTATAACTACAGTACCTTTAAAAAATTTACAGATACAGTATGGATCTTTTATGGTTCCAATGGGTACCTTTGAGGTACCAGCATGCACCTTTTAGGTATAAAAGTGTACCTTTTGAAGAAGTACCACCCCAGTGACAACTATTGTATCTTCTTGTACCTTTTTGGGTTGAAAACAGCCCGTGGTTAGTTCACTCAGACTTTCTTACTGTATACACTCTCAAAATATGTACCCTATCTTTCCCTTGGGTGGTACCCTTAAAAAAGGACATCTTTGCACCTAATGAGTTTATATTAGTGTATCAATGGTACATATTGGTACCAAATGTATATCATATTAGGACCTATTTAAAGGGTTTTGCCCCAGTGACAGCTGAGGTACATATTTTGACAAAATTCCTAACAGTGTATAAGCCTATATATTAAAATTCATTGTATGAATACTGTAGTGAGGAGGATTTTTAAATCGGAATAATATCTCTCTAAAATATTTCCTGCCGAGCGCAAAAAAAAGCAGCCACGTCCTCAGGCAGTGTTGCCATGGAGAAATATCATCCCAACCTGTCCTAGAAGTCCACTGACCTGGCAAACAACAGGTATCAGGTGGACCTCATTATACAATCCGGAATTAATCCAGATCCGTCTTCATATTTGTACCAAGGCTGTGATGATTACAAACAGAGGTATGTGAAAGTAAAAACCATAATTTCCTGAATATAAACTGATTTCTTTAATGAATCGTCTGATGTGCCCAAACATATAATAACTAAAATGCAATTATTGCTCTTATTTTATCTTTTTCTTTTACAGCAATGACATTAACTCTTTTATTCTGATGTGGCTCAAGTTCCCACGAGATACATTGTGCAGGTCATAAATGAATCATATGGAGCCTGTCATTGGATCTGTTGATATTCAGCTACTGTCCCACAGGTGCCAAACCCACAGAGGTCCTTTAATCTCCTCAGTTGCTGTGTTTAATTGGAGCTTCACTTATCATCCAGGGTGTATCACAGTAAATCTCAACACTTTTTTGATTCAACAGGAAAGCTCACAATGGGATCATAATTATGCTATTGACTACTACTGGGCCACCAATGTGCTTATACACTGTCAGAAAAAAATGGTCCCTATATTTATTTGCACTTTCTTCTTGCAATCAATATAATGTCATATGAAGGAATGGTTATGACCCATTGGTTGCAGGTATTAGAAATGTAAAGCCTAATAAACTGTCATAGACGTGCAGCAGATGTTAAAGACAAATAGACAACAAAGCTATTCTCACAAGGTCTCTATGAAATCGCGCTGATCATTTAACCTTCATTCGATTTCACCTTTGCACAGCCCAAATGATTGTCACAGCACCAAAATACACAGAAATAGTTGACTTTGCATTTCAATATCTGCTGTCTATCCAGCTAACTGCAGAGGTACCAGTGTGACATCTGGTATCTTTGCATGCAGCCATGTTGACCGTGCTGGACGGCAACCAGTTTGTGGAGCTTTTGGGCACATGACTAAACAATTTTCTATTTTCGTCCCAGAAAAGCGTTTGTCGAAATCCCAAAAGCAGAGCATCTAAGAGTTGGACTTTAGAAATCCAGGATAAAAGGTCCACGGTTATGTTATTCAGGTCAGGTTGTTGGTAATTAAACCTTTCATTTAAGAGAAAGTATGATGTTACTTTCGAGTTTTAGTAACTTAAAAATAAATAAAGAAAGAAAGAAAGAAAGAAAGAAAGAAAGAGAGAAAGAGAGAAAGAGAGAAAGAAAGAAAGAAAGAAAGAAAGAAAGAAAGAAAGAAATGAGAATTTAAATAGCATTTTATTAAGATCCACTTATCATATATACAGTAAGCAACTTGCCATTGACCATACAGAATTTTTTCCCTTTAATTCCTTTAAAGGTGCAGTGTGTAATTTTTAGAAGGATCTCTTGACAGAAATGCAAAATAATATACAAAACTGTATTATCAGGGGTGTAAAGACCTTTCATAATGAACCGTTATGTGTTTATTACCTTAGATGTTTTTATCTACATACCCCAAGGGTCCCCTTAAATGGAAGTCACCATTTTGTGCCGCCATTTTTCTACAAAAGCCCTTAACGGACAATTTTTTTTACTAAGTTGTCTCCGACAATGACATGTTTGTCCAGTGGCGGCTACCGTAGCTTCTCTATGTGTTTCTAAAGCGAGGGGTGAACAGTGGACTAAGTTGCAATTTGCAACCTCACCACTAGATGCCGCTAAAATTTACACACTGCCCCTTTAAGACTAATCACATACAGTAAGCATAATAAATTTACTGCACAATTCATTTCACTATTTTAAATCTTGATGAGTTGTTGAAACTAAATAAAAGTTGAAATTGCTGATGAGTAAATGTAGATTATTAATAACATAATTTTTTTACAGTGCAAGGTAAAGCCTCGGCAGGGCCCTATAGTTATTAGGGTGAAACATAGGATATTACTGGGTGTTAGTGAGTATTAATGGGTATAAGTGAATATAACAAGCAGTAATATTATAAGAGACACAGAGTAATTATTCAAAAAAGGGGACAATAATTCCTTTTCAAATATATTTTAAGTAGCAAATATTCACTCATGCATGGTTTTACTTTAAACTACCTGTACTACAATCTTTATTCATTGTTAAAATTGCCTATAAGTAAATATGTTTCTTCTCTCGTGTCTTAAATGAAGTGGTGAAGAATGCTTGTGAACTCCTTGAATAAATCAGCACATTTTTGAAGGTTTAAGTGCTCACGGGGTTCACTGGGACGAGTGAAACAAATGGGCAAGAACATAAATCTTTTGTTTGATGTTGCATAAATAAACTTTGACTTCCCACATGTTAAGTTTGTTCGCGGATGTATGTCCAGCAGGTTTCGAAGGTGGAACGAGTGATGTGATTTACAGATAGAGTTTCTCTGTGCCAGAGAAGGTGATGGTCTCCATTCGTCTGTTACTTTTCAAGTGTCAACCCAATCAAGACCGGGATTGGCTGTCATGGCTGTCAGGCTGAAGGATGAGAGACGATTGGGATGGAAGTTCACGTCAAACATGTGACCGATTGACAAAATGAGTGAATGCCAGATCTCAAAAAAGATCTCAATGAGTGCCTAATTCATAAGAAGAAAGATCTTTTACATTTTTTATTGTTTCTTACAGACACCAGTGAGATTTAACAGCGAACAAATGAAGACGTCCGTAATGTTTTTCCTATGAGAAAAAAGCCTTAGTAATCTTGGGTGTCTTTGAGATTTCAATGACAATGTAGCTCAGCATTGTGTTAGCCCAGTGGACCCAGTGGACACAAACACTGATAAAAATACCTTGTATACCCTGTTATGCACAGTGTTGGGGGTAACACATTACAAGTAACATGCATTACGTAATAATATTACTTTTCTGATGTAACTAATAAAGTAATACATTACTTTTTAAACGTACACATTAAAGGATTAGTCCATTTTCTTAAAAAACTAAAAAATCCAGATAATTTACTCACCACCATGTCATCCAAAATGTTGATGTCTTTCTTTGTTCAGTCGAGAAGAAATTATGTTTTTTGAGGAAAACATTCCAGGATTTTTCTCATTTTAATGGACTTTAATGGACCCCAACACGTAACAGATTTAATGCAGTTTAAACTTGCAGTTGCCCAAACGAGGATGACGAATGCGAAACTACGCCCCAGTGTTTACAAGTGTGGAGAAAGAGGACCGTTCCGACGTTGTTGTATGTGGAATGATACTAATTAATGTATTTGTGTCAGTTTATTGTTTAAAATGGTCCGCAAATGTGCGTTTCATATATGTAACACATGACCTTTCCACGGCATTACGCAATTATGTGAGGTCACGCTGGCGCGTCACATGACCGGAGATAGACGAGAAGTTGTGGGTTAAAAGTGCATATTTTCCATTCACCTTGTCAAAAATGACAATCGTTTCGCTAGATAAGACCCTTATGCCTCATTTGAGATGGTTTTGAGTCCTTTGAAACTGCAATTTTAAACTGCATTAAAACGGTTACGTGTTGGGGTCCCTTAAAGTCCATTAAAATAAGAAAATGTTTATGTTTTGCCCCAAAAAGATAATTTCTTCCCGAGTGAACAAAGAAAGACACCAACATTTTTTAAGAAAATGTACTTATTCTTTAATATTTGAGGTATTTTTTTTTTAAAGTAATGCGAGTTACTTTTCAGTTTAATTAATTTGATTTAATTTTACTAAATTAAACTGAACATAGTCACGTAGAATAACACGCTTTATGCATGCGCGCCTAACTGGGAACATTTTGAATGAGAGAAAAAAATGGCTGGCCAGAGCTTAACATTTTTGTGCAATTTCTAAATGGAGAACTTCTCAGTCATAAAAAACACCTGCAAGGCCTGAAAGAGATCAAGCCTCAGTCAAGTAAGAAAAAGTAACGCAAATGTAACACAAAAGTAACGTAACATATTACTTCACATTAAAGCGCATTTAGTTACTTTATTGGGGAGTAACTTAATATTGTAATGCATTACTTTTAAAAGTAAATTTTCCCAACAATGGTTATGCACTGTAAGTGGTTTTATATAAAAGCCAAATGCATAAATGTAAATGTGTCAATGAATTCTCAAATTTGCCAACAAACCCAAAATCAGGGTTTAAAAGTGCAATATAAACTCAAGCATTTTTCATCGAATGCTCTTTTGAAACATCTGAACAAAGCTAAACTGTAAAGCTATACCCCTACTGTACTCTCTATGGATTTGTATCAATTTCTGTTGATCCTAATGAATTTTAGGAGAACCATCTGAGACAAAACTAAATGACAACTCCATTAAGTCTTTTTATCTATAAAAGGCAAGATAACATTATCCTCTCAAAGCCCTCAAGAAATCTTCTTTTGGAAAGCTGATCTCTCCTTGATCGGCTATCAGACCCTTGCTCGACCAAGACCTCTGAAGAAACCTATCGTTTCCTAGTAAAATCCCAAGTTCATTGGACTTTCCAGAAGCATCTCCCATGTTTGGTTTAAGCTTGACCTGAAGCGAATCCTCTGAAGAGAGCAGATGGCTTCTTTTCTGACGTGTGTGTTTGACTGCCCAGGGACTGAGTCTGAGGTATCACAGCACACACACTCACATACACATACAGCATAGTACTCATCTCATCCACACCCGCGCTCACAACACTCCGCTCGAACGCCTGACTGATGGATGTGAGATTCAGAACGACAGAAGTGTCTCCATGGGCTTTTCTTAACCAAAGGAGGTAGAGGAACGAGAGCGAGACAGTAGGAGAAAAAGAAAGGAAGAAAGAAAAATATGAAATGGAGAGAATGCATTCTGGGTGTGTGCAGAATTAGGTTCAGTCTCAACAGTTGACAGATCCTGGGAGGGAGGCTAATCTGAGAAAACTGAGATGGTGTGGAAGCCCTGGAGATAGCATGTCAGCTGTATGGATAAAAAAGTCTTGCTACACTTCACCTGAGGGTCACACTCAACACTCACAGTCAGTCACAGACAACACGACAATTTAGAGAAATTGTTCGAAACACGGAAAGAAATCAAATGACCCTGTTTCTGACAAAAGCCAACATAGAGGCTGTTTACACCTGGTATTAGGATGCGTTTCGATCGATTGGATCGTAAGCTCGTACACTTTCAAACACATTCAGAGGTAGTCGAAAACGCATTTAACCAGATTGCTTTTATGATGTAGACGAGCTTGTGGTCGAATGTGTTCATGCACCACAAAAGACCGCCTACTCTCTGCCTATCGATTTAATGTGATGTACGGATCACAATTAGGGCTGTAACGATTAATTGTGTGTCCCATTGAAAATCCCTGTCTGAAATCGATTCTGAATCGCAAGGCTGCGATTCTGTGATTCATGCACAGCTTGTGCGTGTACTATGGCATTTGGTCAGTAGAAGTCCTTATCAATCTAAAATTATTAGAGTCGGAGTCGTTTATAACGTGCATTTAAAAAAGCAACACTCGTTAAACAAAATCATTCAAAATATTCTTTATTATCATGAAAATACCTTAAACAATTTGAAGAACAGCGATATAAATATTCCTGTAGACATTTCTTGGAATAATGTTTGTAATGCTACTTCTTCTGTGGCACAAAGGGAGTTTCTGCACGAGTTTGCGCCCCCTGGCTTTTGGATGTCCTGGGATTTCACCGTAATTCATTCAAATTCATTCATTGAGAAAACGCGCATTTGCACGGTTAATCGTGACACCCCTAATCACAATGTTTTTACATCGGCCCTGACTTCCAGTGCGAACCCTAAACTGATCTCACGGAAAGTCGTGTTATAGTTACGCAAAATTTGATTAATTTATTCTTGTTCATCGCACGAAATTCAGCTTTTTTTAATGTCCTTTTTGTGACACTCGCACAAATTTCTATAAAAAGTTTGTTGACTTTTGTATGACTTTCTTTTTCGTTTCATTTTATGAGTTGTTTTCTCATTGTTTTTTTCCTATTTTCTTACCATTGTCGCTTGGGGTTGTGGTTTAGAATCATTTTCTGTTACATTTTTAGACATCAAAACCCCAACTCTAACCCCAACTCTAGGCGGGAATAGTTTTAAAAGCGGAAGAAAAAACATGTAGAAACCAATACATAAAAGTACATCCTAACCCAAACCCCAAATCTAACCCCAATCCCAAGCAACAATGATTTAAAAAGAAAAAAAACAAAATATAAAGTGCCACGGACACGAGAAACTATTTATAGAAATTCGTGCGAGTGTCATGAACAACACATTCGTGCTCAAGGCACGAAAAAGCTGAATTTCAAGGCATTAACACAAAAAATTGTATACAATTTTGCCTGATTATAACACAACTTTCCATGAGATCATCTTGGCGAACCAACATGTTTACATCCACAAAATTTTGTCAATCCGACTGAATTTAAGTTGATTGCAAGTTACGACAGTACAGTTTACATGCACCCTAAACATTGCAATCTGATTAAAATCTTCGTTTACATGTACATTCTATATAATCCAAACCAAACGGCTGCGCAAGCGCCCAGCTAGGGTTGCCAGATCTGTGTATCAAAACCAGCCCAATGGACATTCAAAACTAGCCCAAAGGCATCCCAATGACTATTCACAGCCCAAATACCAATAATTAATAAACAAAATCATTTAATCTTTAACCTGAATTAAAAAAATCAACTCGCTGATGTTTAAAAGTAGCCCACATCTAAAGTCTGCAAAAAAGCAGAGGATTTGGCATCTCTCGTTGAGTTTACAATTTCATTTTGTGAACCTTTATTTTAAAAGTTTATTACATTTTGGTATCAAAACACAAAGGGTTTTGAAAAGAACCATTTCTCTCTTACTGTTTAAGAACGAGAACGCTCGAGGGTGAAAACCAGTGGCGGCTCGTGACCTCTCATCTGAGGAAGCACTAATTCAAAATAAGTGTTCGGATTGTCACGTATGTGGTTCCCTTTTCCAAAATATGTGTCCTGCATGTCGAGAGATTCTGTGTGCATCACGTGTTTTGTCAAAATAAGTGCCTGCTGCACACGCGTCAAAACCGTTTATGATAAAAGAGACGCTCACGTTCCCAAAATACACGCTAGCAAACTGAAGCGTCTCTTTTATCATAAACCCTTTAGACGCGTCTGCAGCAGGCACTTATTTTGGCATGACACGTGATGCACACATGATCTCTCAAAGCGCAGAACACATATTTTGAAATTATGAACCACACACATGACTAGCTACATACATGTTGTAATGAACTTCGCATCGTGCGCCCTCAAAAAAAGAAGTCACCAGCCGCCACTGGTAAAAACGTAAAAATATTTTATCGGATGTGCCTTTCATTTACATGGCGACAGCATTTTGGGTGCTTAAACATGCAAAAAAGTGAGACCAACCTCCAGAGTGGAAATCTTAAAAACGATTTACCATCGCGTTCTCATCTAAAGAATAAAAATGGAAAAGTCTGCTCACAGTGCCTCTCATTACGTACGCATTTACGTCACAGGCATGCGCCAGTTCATGAAAATAACAAACATGTCAGATTATTTCCATATGTCGGACCTTCAAGTTGCCATAGCAGCTCTGATAAATATACAAGTCTTTCCAGCAGTTGTACGAAATATTAACAGCTAGTATTGCTGATCAGAGAAGGTGCATCAGTCAAACTGTTGATGCGCAAATTCGTTGGAGGCAAACCAGACGGCTTTGGACGAGACCTGGGAGAAACAGGAAGAAGGTTGTACGCAGGCACACGGGCTTTGTGGTGTTATGTGTCAGTGCTTCACATTGCCACCTAGCCGCCTGGAGTGCATACTACATTGAATATCACACACTTGTGCGTCACCATATGCACACAGATTTCCCCCTCAAAACGCTTGTATAAACGTGGAATAAAAAGTGATAACGCAACGCCACTTTTGTGGTTTCTTTACAGATCATTTCCATGTAAACATAGCCTAAATCGTCTGTAAATTATTTCTGTACTACAACGAAGCTTTTGTGAAACATAAAGGTTCTTTACAAACTATACAGGCCGACAAAGAACCTTTTAGGAATCTTTGGGTACCACTCTTTAAAAGTTGTGCTGTTTTGGATCTGATTATAATATTCTGTACTTTGTGATCTGTGTAAGTGCAACAGCTTCTATAAGAAAGCAAAATCACAGATGTATGTTTTAAATTCTCATCAGAACCCAACATTCATGCTGGCAATTGAGAATAATGCTCAACTCTCATCCCTTTGCCCCATTTTCATAAATGCATGCAGCTACGAGCCTCCTCAACCCCGCCAGCCCCCCACCCCGCCAGCTCAGCCATCAATCTTCACTGACATCCTATTAACTCACAACAGACACCAATACCCACAGATAGGTTCATTGGCTATGTCTTTTCCATTTATTTGTTTATTTTCTCATCGATCTGTCACAAAATGTAGGATGAAACATTTAGCCGTGGCCCAAAAATAGCCACAGCCGTGAAGGAATTATTACATCTGGCAACATGTTATTTCTAGAGCCTGTTGTTTTGCTTCACACGCGGTGTTGATGTACGTTTCTGAATGTATCCGACACGTGCCGTTGTTGGTTACGTCGGTTACAATTTACAACCAAACCACGAATCTAACACACACAAAAAAGAGATTGAACAATCACTGTTGATCTGTCTCCAAATTTCGGTTTGGACATCAGTGTTTTCTCCAAGGAGATATTTACCCCCCGAAGTAACTCACCCAGGACCTGCCAACATGTGTGAGAGCCACAGAGTAAAGCACACATCAAAATGACACATTTTTGAAATAATAACACTGATCAAAGAGCTTCTCCACCTTTATCAGAGCTCAGATGAAAGACTCCCTCCATCGCTCCAGGGAAGCTGTAAAGCTGTAAAGCTCTGGATGTCAGTGTGCCCTGATGTCTGGTCGATGGGGAACCAGGATGGCAGGAACAGGTATCAGACATGGATGTGCTGTTATCAGTTCAGCGGGCGCTGTTTCCTCAGACTGATCCATCTTAATGAGCTCATCACGCCCCCGCTGGGAGACGCCCTGATTACATCTGCACGCCACACGGAAGGACGCCTGCCGAGTTATATACTGCCCATCACGCGTGTATACGTGTGCTGTAAGTAATAGTTTCTTTTATCCATGCTATTAAAGTGTCACTTTTTAAAGGAACAGTTTTATTTTTCACTTTGCTAATTTTGAAACAGTATTGCGTCATTTTTTTATGCAATATGTAAAAATATAGGAGCCACGATAGGTCAAGATCTAAAAAGTACAAAAAGCACTAAAATGACAGCATGACAGAAGTAGATCAAACGACTCAGATTTAGAGTCATATGATGCTTTGTTTTATGAACAGACTGAAATGTTGCTATTCATTTTAGTTCACTGGCAGTCTGTCACTTTCAAATAAATTATGGCGGGATGGATGTCAACACCATGAAACAATGATTACGTCTTTCTTTCAAACACACACTGTAAGTATGTGTTATGTCATGATTGACTTTCTACATTATAATTTGACCTAACTCTGCGTCTACCAGTGGCGGCTCAAGACTGCTCATCCGAGGGGCGCAAATTCAAAATAAGTTTCATGTGTGTTGCTTGCGTTTTCAAAATATGTGTTTGTTGCGTCATGTGAACCATGTGCGTCACATGTTTTGTCAAAATAAGTGCCTGCTGCACACGCGTCAAAACCATTTATGATAAAATACACGCAAGACACTCCCTTAACAGTAAACTCTGATTATGCATGAGATTATGCGAGTATCTGGCAAACGCGAGTGTCTCTTTTATCATAAACTCTTTAGATGCATCTGCAGTAGGCACTTATTTTGACAAGACACGTGATGCACATACACATACTTGACGCGCAGAACACATATTTTGAAATAAGGAACCACACACATAATGGGCTACATACATGTAGTGACAAACTTCGCATCGAGCGCCCACAAAAAAAGAAGTCACCGGCCGCCACTGGCATCTACACCGGACATGAACAGCAAACAAGAATATTGCAATACTTTGAGATTACCATGAAAGTGCTCCGTCGTGGTTTTTAAGTATGGCTTAAATGAGTTAAAACTATTTAGTCTAGCCATTAAAATATTAAAATTAGACAAATATGAATTCTCATATTTCTATTTCATTAATAGCTCAGGCAAAATCATAATTGGCTCTGGTCTGGGGGGGCACTGCCCCCCTGGCCCCCCTCCCAAACTTCGCCTATGCACACGATGTAAAAATAACCCAGTAGGAACAAGGCCAGAAAATTTCATTGGCTTTTATGGTCACACTTTTAAAATGGCTACTACGACCCTGCCAGTATGTTGCGTAATAATAACCTATTGTTAGAAGTCATTTGGTTTGAATGGTTTAAAAGAGACCAAAAAGTGAAAGCTGAATGCAATTTCATTACAGTATAAAAAACGAAATAACAAAAAGAAAGTAGTTACATGTTCATCCTTTTCACATAGAACCTATTTTGTAAATTGCCCCTGATAAACAAGCATGTTCAGTTCAGCACATACGTGCACAACAACTAGCCGTAAATAAAGATTAGAGTTATTTCTTAATAACAAGTTACTGTGATACTCAAAGGTTACATTCATTTATTTCTACCGGGTGTTAAATTGAGCCTGAAAGCACAAATCACAAATACAGACTCACCGAGGATACCCATCAAGCGCAGTATCATTAAACATATTTATACAAGCAAAATGAGGATTCATTCAATCAATGAAAAGACTTGGACTTGTGCCCAACTGTATCAAGTGTTACGGATAAATATAATACGTCCACATTCGTACTAAAAATACACTAATTTTAGTCAGGGCAAAACCATTAGATCCCTGTGGAAAGCTATCTGATGGAAGCTGAGTACCTGTGAGTTGAGTTCAGAGCTTGACAGGTGCACTGCAGCTCGGGTGCACTGATAATTGCTCTCCAGATGAGAGTCAAGCCTTCCTTTAGCATCATTAATCAACTGAATACATTACAATCAAAGCAGCATAATTAAGAAGCTAAATTAATTAGAGCAGAAATGGATGCACGGCTGCAAAACATTGCTTTTCCGCTTCCAGGGCCCCAGTTTCAAAGTCGTCCCTCCGTTAATGAAGAAATGGGAGTCGTCAAACTTCAGGACTATATTTGCCTCTGACCTGGTTTTAATGAACATGTTTACGAGGCCGTTGTGGCGCTTAAATGCCATGTGGAATGGCAGGAGTTTGGTCGGGACTAATTTCTATATATTTGAAGAACTGAATTATTAGTAAGACACAAGCAAAAGTCACTTTGAAGCTTGATTTGAGAAACACAAACAAAAATACACAAATCGCATAACACGCTGGGACTATAGGCCTACAGTATGTGCAAGCATGATCAATCCTGTTGTTGTTATGTGCAAGTTAAGTTTACATGTTTACAATGTATCATTTTTAAAGGGATAGTTCACCCAAAAATGAAAATAATGTCATTAATGACTCACCCTCATGTCTTTCCAAATTTGTAAGATCTACGTTCATCTTTGGAACACAGTTTAAGATGTTTTAGATTTAGTCCGAGAGCTTGTTGACCCTTCATTCAAAATGTATGGTATACTGTCCATGTCCAGAAAGGTAATAAAAACATCATCAAAGTAGTCCATGTGACATCAGTGGGTCAGTTAGAATGTGTTGAAGCATCGAAAATACATTTTGGTCCAAAAATAAAGAAATTACGACTTTATTCAGCATTGTCTTCTCTTCCGCATCTGTTGTGAACGCATGTGCAAGACTAAAGTCACGTGACTGCAGTGACGCGGCTGACATGTTATCCTCAAACATGTTTGCAAAGTTTTTTTTTTAAGAACACAGCGTGCATCTCCCTCAGACTGTAAACGAAGCCCGGGCTTAGAAAAAAAACTTGGGGCGCACCAAATAACACGTCAGCTGCGTCATACGTCATCCGTGTCACTGCAGTCATGTGACTTTAGTCTCGCGTATGCGCTTCACAACAGACGTGGAAGAAAAGACAATGCTAAATAAAGTCGTAAACTTTCTTTTTTTGGACCAAAATGTATTTTCGATGATTGAACACATTCTAACTGACCCACTGATGTTACATGGACTACTTTGATGATGTTTTTATTACTTTTCTGGACATGGACAGTATATCGTACATGGATTTTCAATGAAGGGTCAACAAGCTCTCGGACTAAATATAAAACATCTTAAATTGTGTTCTGAAGATGAATGGAGGTCTTACGAGTTTGGAACGACATGAGGGCGAGTCATTAATTACATTATATTCATTTTTGGGTGAACTATACCTTTAAGTAATGGGATTTAGGGTTGTACCAGTAACAGGAATTTTACTAGTTTGCATTAGCTTACTCAGATTCAGTTTTGGGCTTGTTACTCATTAAATCTAACACATACTCACAATAAAGGCACTGAATTTGTGCCTTAAGCTTTAAAATAAGTAAATGAACCACATGCTGTATAAATTAATTATTTAGTCAGTCCATCATATGAAGAACTGGCATTGTCAGAGATCATCAGACTTACATGCTGTGACCGTGAAAGGCCCTCCATGTATGGCTCCCGTCCTCTCCTTTGATGTCCATCAGATGGCACTCATCAGGAGAAAAGGTTCACCTCATATTCAAAAGCTGCTTCGTGTCAAGCGGTAATTGTTGTTGGAGACATATGGACTGTCAGGTCTGTCAGTACTGCTCAGTTTCCCCACAAAAAGAGAAAGAGGACTTATAAGAGAACTTTCTTAACTTTCTTTCATCTTACAAGGTTTTGTTAAAATAGGCTGAGGTCCAATTTTAAATAATTGCTAATTTCTCCATGATTTACTATCATCATTAAAAAAAATAACATGCAGAACAATCTCTGTTGTGTTTCCCTATAGCTATTGGTGACTCTTTCACTGACACTAAACTTGATTCAGTGAGACTCTGAATACTATAAGATTAAGGGGTTAAAAGACCTGATAAATAATAAAATCTGAATCAGAATTGGGGTTTCTGGTTCCAAGTCCTTATTTTGATCTTTTTAGCAAAATTTACATAATGGTAGAATGACTGTGAAGAAATAAAGCTGTCAAGGTAATATGTTATTTAAGTCATATTTATCTAGGTCAAGGGCTCTACTGGGGCACAGCCCCCCTATTGCTTTTTCTATCACTTTTACGTAAAAGCCTGCTGCGTGCAGAAGTGTGCAACACACTTTACAAATTTCCCTTGCTTACCCACTATCCATACACTGCAACAAGTAGTTAATTAAAATGTATTAAAGGGATATTTCACCTAAAAATGAAAATTCTGTCATGATTGACTTACTCTCATGTTGTTACAAACCCATATAAAGTTATTTGTTCTGATGATCACAAAGTAAGATATTTTGAGGAATGTTTGTAATTAAACCGTTCGTGAGTCCCATTCCGTTCCATAGTAGGAAAAAATAATACTATGGAAGGAAATGGGATCCACAAACAGTTTGGTTACAAACATTTCTAAAAATATCTTACTTTGTGATCATCAGAACAAAGAAATGTATACAGGTTTGTAACAACATGAGAGTGAGTCAATCATGACAGAATTTTCATTTCTGGGTGAACTATCCCATTAAAAAAACGATGAAATTTGTACTGTGTTTATTTTCACATTCATATGACACAACCGGTGTTAATCTATTTAAAGGTGCAGTGTGTAAATTTTAGGGGCATCTAGTGGTGAGATTGCGAATTGCAACCAACGGCTCAGTCCACTGCTCACCCCTTGCTTTTGAAACACATTGAGAAGCTACGGTAGCCGCCACCAGAAAAACATGACATCGTCGGAGACAACTTAGTATAAAACCTTTGTCCGTTAAGGGCTTCTTTAGAAACATGGCCGCACAAAATGGCGACTTCCACGTAAGGGGACCCTCGGTGTATGTAGATAAAAACGTCTCATGCTAAAGTAATAAAAACATAACGGATCATTATAAAAGGGTCTTTATTTTTTCCCTGAACAAATAGTTTTGTATATTATTTTGCATTTCTGTCAAGAGATCCTTCTAAATATTACACACTGCACCGTTAACCATACATGTGTTTATAACCGGGGTACCTTTTAACACTTGGCAACACATAGTCGCATACGGACATGGATTTTTGTGTCAGTTTTCAGTTAAAGCTTAAAGTGGATTTTTCATGCAATGCATACAGAATGGGGGGGGGGGCTGTGCTGCGATTATCAAGACACTGAAAATTAAAGTAAATAGTTAAAATTTAAACTTGAGATTTATACTGGGGCATAGCGAATTTACACTGCTAAATTTACACCATGCACAGCAAAATCACGAGTGTTAAATGGTGTTAAATCACCACGTTAAATGTGTTTTACATTACCAATATCTAAAAATTCTTGCATCTAGATATATTCACTAAAGCAAAATGAGAAAAAAAAGAGATTAAGTCTTGTTTTCTGGAAAAAAATGAAAATCAAGTTAGTAAATGCTGAAAACAGGTAAAATTATCTGTAAACGGGTAAACAGATAAACTTAATTCAAGTTTCAACTTAATTCAATTTAATATTTACAATCCACCAAAATATGGCTTTAGATGTCTACTAAAGCCGTTATTAATTTTCCTAATGCGCGGTTCTTTGATCTTCCGTTTTAAACGTTATACATTTTGCAAAGAGGATTTTCAGCACTTTTTTAAACAGTAACTCAGCACCCCCCAAACCACCATTTTTTTTAAGGCTGAAACCGGTCCGCAGTGTTAAAAAGTTGAGGACCCCAGCCCTAAAGGGGCCTTAATATTAAACTTAAATATGTTTATTTTGTTAACCCAATGGCAAATATTTGGACTTATTTTAAGCATAGACCCCTTATCTTGGATCATTTTGATTTCGATTTAGAATTTTTTTTAAATACCAAGACATTAAAAAACCAGGACATTTAGGCCCAATACCATTTCTCTGTCTTACCCCTTACCCCTACCCCTTAGTTTTGTACGTTCACGAGAGAGAAAGGGGTATCCCAATTGGGCCTTACTCTCACGTGAACGTGCAAAACTAAGGGGTAGGGGGAAGGGGTAAGACAGAGAAATGTCTTGCCCCTTAAGGTCCAATCCCAATTCTCTGTCTTACCCCCACCACTTAGTTTTGCACGTTCATGTGAGAGTAAGGCCCAATTGGAATAGCCCTTTCTCTCTCGTGAACATGCAAAACTATGGGGTAGGTGTCATGACAGGGTAGGAGAGACAGGACGCAAACGCAAAGTTCGAAAATAAATAACATTTAATGATAAAACACGAGGGATAACACGGTGAATACAGTGAACACAGGAACATCCAATAAAGGAAACAGACGAGGTAACAATGACAATAATCCGGCACAGGCTGACAAAACAAAGGCGTATAAATACAAACACAATCAAACATACAACAGGTGTGGTGTGTTGGCGTAATGAGTCCATGAGAGTCCAGGTGAAACGGATAAGTGCAAAACACAAAACATGTCACGGACTAGCCGTGACATAACCCCTCCCTCTACCAGTGGCTACCAGACACTCACATAAAAACAAAACAAAAACAAAGTCTGGTAGCGAGAGTCCAAGGGAGGGATGGAGGGCTTGGGGACCCTGGCGAAGCCGGCAGCCGCCGGGACGAAACCAACGGGATGGTGGGCCGGACAGCGCCAGGAGAACCGAAGCGATTGCTCCGAGAACCGAGGCAGACGAATTACCCCCCTTCTGGGAATCGTGGACAATCAGATGCCCCCCGGAAGTCATCTCCCGTCCCCTCGCGGAAACGGAGACCCTCACTCGGTAGCCACCCCGGGAAAATGATCGGGCGTGGTCCGTTCCGGATCCCCCTACGAGCGGAACGGTGGTCCTCCGAGGGACCGTCGACGACGACTCAACCGTTGGGGGACCGCCTGGGCCGATCCTCCTCCCGCAGACCCGCAGGAGCGAGCGATCGCTCATGGTGGTCCCCAAGAGACATCGGGGCTGATGGGGAATGAACCCCGATGTCACTACTCCCCCTCGAAGAAACTCCTGGGGGAGCCGCCCTCCGTGAACTTGCTGCGTCCAGTTTGGCCGGATTATTCTGTCATGACACGGTAGGAGTGACAGGACGCAAACGCAAAGTTCCAAAATAAATAACATTTAATGATAAAACACGAGGGATAACACGGTGAATACAGTGAACACATGAACATCCAATACAGGAAACAGACGTGGTAACAATGACAATAATCCGGCACAGGCTGACAGAACAAAGGCGTATAAATACAAACACAATCAAACATACAACAGGTGTGGTGTGTTGGCGTAATGAGTCCATGAGAGTCCAGGTGAAACGGATAAGTGCAAAACACAAAACATGTCACGGACTAGCCGTGACAGTAGGGGTATAGGGAAGGGGTAAGACAGAGAAATGGGATTGGGCCTAATTTCTTGCAGGTATACCTTGGTAACTTTTTAGCCATTGTATATACAATAGGCCCATGCTGAAAGTGCTGCATGAGGCAAAGGCAAGCTTCACTCAGATTTGTAGTTTATCTAATGTTAATCAAGTTTATCATCTGGCAGGGACCTGCAATCTTTTTGGAAACTTGGAATGTATGAATATGTCTGTTTTAGCATTCACTATGTACCCATATATAAATGTGACCTTATGATTCTTTGGATGTTAAAGGTTCTTTATGGAACCATGCAGACAAAATAGCACCTTTAAGTTATTTTTTGTCATACATTCTACACAACATGAGCACATAGCACTGATGCACGGAAAAATTGTTGTGCGTTAATAATTTAACAGCATTGACAAAAACTGAACTTTGTGCACTGTTCTGTAGCAAGCCATCTAATGAACTTTTCTTCTCATTGGTCTTTTGCTTTCCTACCTCTGGGCTACGATATCTCCAGCTGCAATGATATCTGTAATTATGCAGGGATTCCTGCATCTTGGGGTCATAATCATAATTATCTTTTACATAACTCATTAAATGGACCTCATTTCCCTATGCAGAACTAAGCCTCAGTTAGATTAGTCCTCTATTGACAATCTCTTATGATGAATCATGAATAATTCACAATTCTCAGTTCACAAAGTTTATCTTTAAGGTGTCAATAGTCCCTTTCACACATACAGTCTTTACTGGTAATTTACTGGTAAATTGCAGTTAACATGTCACGTGTGAACAGAACCTTTCCGGTAAATCAGTGCTTCCAATTTACCAGTAAGACAGGTTGTAAGATTACCAGTAATTTACCGGTAAGCGCTATGTGTGAACGAAAAATATAGGATTACCGGCATTTAGAACGGACGACGTCAGACCGTGCTGACAGATCGGGCCAATCAGAACGTTTTTTATACAGGTGTAACGCGTTTACCCCCGAACTGTTTACGGATGTTTCCACACACATGCTGCTTAAAAGTCGAGCACACCTGAAGTTTACGTCCACATTTCTTCACCAAAGTTGTTTAAAACAGCTTACCGTCTGCCATATTGCCGACGTCCTTAGCACACCATCTGTGAAGCCTAATGTGCAAACGCAGGTTGACGCCGCCTCACGCAATTTGTTTGGTCACAAGCAACTTCGCGACTGTTTGCCACAGATGTGAAAACAACAAAATACGGTGGATATTAAGTTATAACCCGCCGTTTACAAATACGACACGGAGCTCGCCGGCCGCGCGCCACAGGTAACTTTCGCTTTCTCTCCGAGTTTACCGGTATTTTGATACTGATGTGTGAATGATGTCTTACTGGTAAAAAGACTGCATGTGTGAACAGCACATTTTTGTATTTACTGGTAAATTCATTCTGGTAAATTCACGGTAATTTAACAGAATTACTGTGTGAAAGAGGTTATTGTCTTTATCCAGCACTTCCTGAATCATAGGTCGAGCTTGTGCAATCTGACGGTGTTTAAGTTGGTTTTCTTGGTACGTAATATTTATAGTAATATATATAGTAGTCAATAATTTGTGGGTGACAGTCGTAGAAAAATATATGTAATTATATATGAATATATGTATGTAAGTCACACTTATACTTTAATTTAATCAATTGATGCATATTAAGAACTACAGTGAGTGAGATTTAGGATTCAGTACAGTGAATTTATATTCCCAAATCATTGCATTAGCAGTGCAAAAAATCATAGGTTCAAATCCAGGTAATGCATACTGATGGAAAGTGCATAACGTGTATCACTTTTGATAAAATTATTTGCCAAATGCATTCATGTAAATATTAAATGTGTTTTCTTAAAATTAATACTTCATATGGGCAACGTGCCTTCAGTATTGTGTTAAATACAAGTACATTGAGTACAGATCTGCTGCTTAGAATACATCTTCAGACTATGTAAATAAGAGGTTGTGGTCACATCGCCCGGTCTGTCCTTGCGCGACAGAGTCAATTCCTCACATCCACTTCGATATTGTACCCAGCATGAGATCATTTTCACAAGTGTGTTTTCACCCTGATACGTGAGTCTTTATTACCTCTAATTAGCTTTGCCTATGCTGCGTGTCCTCCAAAAGACGTCAGATAACCCAAAGACAAACTATGTCTGTTGTATCATCCAGTAAGAGGTCTGTTGCTCACCAATGATATGATGGTCCTGGGTAAACAGTGTGATCTTGAAGACCCCTCTCCCACAACACCATCTGTCCTGTTTCTCAGAGGTCACCCAAAAACAGCAGCTGTGTGACAGACCTCTGTATGGGACAACCAGTGGATACTCCTTATGGTTATAAACTTAACTGACAATGGTTTGGTAATTCAAGAAAGATTAATTAAATATTAATTGCACCCAGTCAACTTTTCTAAAAATGATCTGACAAAAATCACTGGTGACAGGAAGAAAGCTGTACAAAACAAGCTGCCATGATGCTTGTTTTGGGTACTTGCCAGGTCAAGTAGTCCTAGTACTGTATTGTATGTTTTGTGTGGTTGCTTTCTTGTCCGAGAAGAAAAAAAATCCCCAAGTCTCTTGAGTCCAAACTATAAATCTGTTGTGTTTTCATCTATTTCATCCTTCGCCAGACAAACTTCTGAAAAGTCTGATTGCTTATAAAAGTAATAGCACACCTCTCTTCAACAAGCCACCCAATTTGAGGTATCATTTATTATTGTAGCAAACACAGTGCAGTATGTGTGCATGTCAAAGTTTGAGTATCAAAGTTAAGTGTTATTGAAGTCCACAACCATGAGATATGTTTTCTGCATTTGGGGACTACAAAACTTCAAAAAATAACCATTTGCCTTTAGAAATACTCAGAAACTTAGCAATTAGACAGTGGTTATCATATTTATGTGTGTGATGAATATATGTCTGGCAATATGTGGTCATTGAGATCGCAGTGTGATTTGGAAACGTTTGATGGGATCACTGGACTGTGCTTGTGTGTGCGCGCGCACCCATGTGTGTGTGTAGCTTGCAACAGGCTGTCAGAGTGCCTCTATCCGCTCAGTAATTCAGGCTTTCCAGCTGAGATCATCTCTAATAAACCATCTGCCACGTCATCCTGCTGCATCCCCACTACGCCATCACAATGCCTCAATGCCGCAAAATAAAAAACATGCCTTCTATAACATAATTGGCAATGATGATAAAAAATATAAACCAGCAGATGTATCAACAGAGCGAATGACGCATGTGTTCATGGAGGGTCTTCAGAAAAGATTCTTTAGTAAAGGTGACTGTGCCAGCAAAGTTTTGTTTAATTAATATCTAAACCAGGTGAAATAGTGAAGATCCCTTTCTTATGCTACGTACACACCAAACGCAGGGAATCGCAAAACTGTGGGTTCACACCAGACGCGAGTTCAACGATTTGTGCGAGTAGATTACATACAAAGTCAATGCAGAGACGCAATCAGACTCGCGTGGGGCGATGCGAATGACACGATATGGGCGGCGCATTTGCAGTGAAAACACACGCTATTCACCTCAAACGCGTCTTCGGCCAAGTTGAAAATATTCAACTTGAGCAAAAAATTCCAACCTGATCTCACAAAGTTCCGTGGGATAGTCACAGAATTTTTTGATCATTTTTCCATGGCATTCTCACGGATTGGTTACTCAACTGCTTTTTCCTATTTTCAAACCATTGTCGCTTCGGTTTAGGGTTAGAATTGGTGTTTGCATTAGTATGTCACTTTAAGTATTGGTTTATACAATTTTTTATGCTTTATTCTTTTATATTTTCTAAACTTTAAACAATTGTCGCCTGGCGTTAGGGTTAGAGTTGGGGTTGGGTAAGGATGTCATTTTATGTAAATCTAACCATAAACCGAAGCGGCAAGTGTTAGAAAATAGGACAAAACAGTTGAGTAACCAATCTGTGAAAATGCCACGGAAAAAGACAGTCCGTGAAAAAAATGCGGAGATCCGTGAGAATGCCACGGAAAAATTAGCAAAACATTTTGTGACTATCTCACGGAAATTTGTGAGATGAGGCTGAAAAATTAGCATGACACAAAGTTAAATTCCACGAGTAATCTAGAACGAGTAACGCGATGCCACGCATTTGGTGTGTACGTACCATTACTCGCTCTAAATTACTCGCGGGATTTAACTTTGTGTCATGCTAATTTTTCGCTTGAGTTGAATATTTTTAACTTGGGCGAAGACACATATGAGGCGAATAGCGCGTGTTTTCGCGGCAAACACGCCGCCCATATCGTGTCATTAGCATTGCCCCACACAATGACGCATCTGATCGTGTCTTTCAATTGACTTTGTATGTAATCTATTTGCGCAAATCGTTGAACTTTCATTTGGTGTGTATGCCCCATTAGATTCAATTAAATTGTGTGGATTTAATACAAGTGTTACATTCCTAGACAGTCTGATGTTAAGGGCTTCTGTAGAAACATGGTGACACAAAATGGTGGCTTCCATGTAAGGGAACGCAGTGTATGTAAAAAGTATTATGCTAAAGAAATTAAAACACAATTGTTCATTATTTGAGGTCTTTATACACCCCTGATAATATAGTTACGTATATTATATTGCATTTCTGTCAAGCGATTCTTCTAAAAGTTACACACTGCACCTTTAACTATTAGGGATAAAATTGTGGTTTCTTTTTAAAGAGAGACTATTTAGCTCACATCTCACATTTGTACTTTGATCATAGATACATTTAAATGATATTTCCTATTTAACGAAGCTCAGGAAGAGCATGGTCATGTAATCCAACCAGACAGCTGAGCTGACAGCCCCTCGGACAGCATGCCAAATAAGCTTTATTTCATATTTGATTACATGGTAATGCAAACTCAAGATTATATTATTGTCTTTTAAACTGGGTGGTGGAGTGTGCTGTCTATAAAAATGTCAAAACTGTTCCCTAGCTGTCACTGGGCCAATCCCCTATAAAGGGTCATAACATGTAACATTTAGGTACAGATGTGTATACATTTGGTACCAATATTTACTTACTTTTAATATATGTAATTAATAATTTAATTACTTTTTTAAGGGTACTAATATGAACTGGTTAAGTTCAAAGGTGTACTTTTTTTTAAAGGGTACCGCCCCAGTGACAGCTAGGGAACAGTTTTGACATTTTTTCAGACGGTGCACTCCATCACCCAGTTTAAAAGACAAATAACATATTTTGATTTGTTTATATATAATCATAAATAATATAACACATTATCAACTTGCGTAAAGCATCATTTTATGTGGTAATGTACTCTGATGTCATTGGATTATGAAAATAATTGTGAAATTAAAGCATCAGACATGCAGTAATACAACACAAGTGTAATTATGCGCTGTTGTTCTCTGAGAAGCAATCGTCTAACGCTATTAAACTTTAATGGATTCATTTGCATATTTGTCAACAGTGAAAAAAAATCTAATATTTTGGAAGGTTAATTTGGTTTTTAAATGAATGTTTTCATGTAACATAAAAAAATTCAGCCTAAATTAAACTAATAGGAAACACTGCTTTCAGATTATACCAGGAGGGGAAATCAGTTTTTGGTATTTTATCAATGGTAAAAACAATTATGCCACTTTAACTTTAAAGTAATGAGTTTCAAATCTTAACTTTTACAGTACTGTACACTCACCTAAAGGATTACTAGGAACACCTGTTCAACTTCTCATTAATGCAATTAATCAACCAATCACATGGCAGTTGCTTCAATGAATTTAGGGGTGTGGTCCTGGTCAAGACAATCTCCTGAACCTCAAAGGAATGTCATAATGGAAAAGAAAGGTGATTTAAGCAATTTTGAGCATGGCATGGTTGCTGGTGCCAGACTGGCCAGTCTGAGTATTTCACAATCTGCTCAGTTACTGGGATTTTCACGCACAACCATTTCTAGGGTTTACAAAGAATGGTGTGAAAAGGAAAAACCATCCAGTATGTGGCAGTCCTGTGGGGGAAATGCCTTGATGATGCTAGAGGTCAGAGGAGAATGGGCCGACTGATTCAAGCTGATAGAAGAGCAACTTTGACTGAAATAACCACTCGTTACAACCGAGGTATGCAGCAAAGCATTTGTGAAGCTACAACACGCACAACCTTGAGGCGAATGGGATACAACAGCAGAAGACCCCACCGGGGACCACTCATCTCCACTAAAAATAAGAAAAAGAGGCTTCAATTTGCAAAAGCTCACCAAAATTGGACAGTTGAAGACTGGAAAAATGTTGCCTGGTCTGATGAGTCTCAGAATTTGATGGTAGACTCAGAATTTGGCTTAAACACAATGAGAACATGAATCCATCATGCCTTGTTACCACTGTGCAGGCTGGTGGTGGTGTAATGGTGTGGGGGATGTTTTTAATTGGCACACTTTAGGCCCCTTAGTGCCAATTGGGCATCTTTTAAATGCCACGGCCTACCTGAACATTGTTTCTGACCATGTCCATCCCTTTATGACCACCATGTACCCATCCTCTGATGGCTACTTGCAGCAGGATAATGCACCATGTCACAAAGCTCGAATCATTTCAAATTGGTTTCTTGAACATGACAAAGAGTTCACTGTACTAGAATGGCCCCCTCAGTCACCAGATCTCAACCCAATAGAACATCTTTACGATGTGGTGGACATGAGCTTCGTGCCCTGGATGTGCATCCCACAAATCTCCATTAACTGCAAAATGCTATCCTATCAATATGGGCCAACATTTCTAAAGAATGCTTTCAGCACCTTGTTAAATCAATGCCCCATAGCATTAAGGCAGTGCTGAAGGTGAAAGGGGGTCAAACACAGTATTAGTATGGTGTACCTAATAATCCTTTAAGTGAGTGTATACATCATGCTTGATTTTTTTGCTTCTTGATGCCATAATCATTGCAATGGTTTTGCTTCTACCTGGACAGAATTTACACTGTAAAAATTGCTGTAGTTATGTAGCTGTTTGCCAGTAACTTACTGTAAATTATACTATATGTAATTTACTGGCAACAGTTTGTTCAAAGTTAAATGAACATTTAACATTAACAAGTCTTTGTCTTTACAGAATCACAGCCTCATTCAAAGTATCTGGGAACCATCCTCATCAATCTTTTTTTATTTTTAATGTTTAATGTTCATTTAACTTTGAAAAGCTGTTTCCAGTAAATAACACACATTTAAATCTACAGTAAGTTACTGTCAAATAGTTGCCAGTAATGCTGTAATTCCTACAGAATTTTTTTAAAGTGTAGGGAAAGCATCCGAAGAAACATTGACGTGAGGCAAAAATTCATACATTCATTATGCATCTGAATTGCAAAATCTGAATTGCACATCTGAAATGACTTTTCATATAGTTTGTTTCACACCAATTTACCTTACATTTACTCCCTTATATGGTTTTCGGGCAAAAATGTGTAATACAGTTTATTTTGCACAATGCAATATACGAAGAACAAGAAATGAGAAAATTACAACTGGAGTAGATGTTTAAATTTGCATTCATCTCCTGATGAAATAAACAGAAAATATTTCAAGTCATGATTCTACAAACAACGGCATCCCACAGGAGAGACTTATGAAGGACAGGTGTGATAAATAGTAATTATTATTCAGTGTAGTCCTTATTGTTAAATGTGTGGTGAAAGTGTTTCATTACTCTTACTATATCATAAATCTATCCATTCATCCATACAGTTTCCTGTATGTCCTAAATGTTAGCTCAACTGATACCTTGTGTTAGCAGTGCAAAAGATCAGATGGCCGGTGAGAAAACATACGATTCAACCCACTTTGCATCTGCGAGTTTTGTCAATTTTCATTTTGATAAAAGGTCGATTCCAAATAGTTGTGTTAAGATGACATGTTTAAATTAAATAAAATCATCTTTTTCTTCCAGTTAGACACAAGAATGTCTGTATCTCAGATTCTGCATGCATTACAGCTTATAAAGCCGTCGCAATAAAACTGCTTTCTGAAATGACAAGAGTGGACAGCCATCAATCACGACTTTAAGCCCTAGAACAGGCTGTTTATTTCTCCTGTGCAGTTTAACAGGGCACGTCGGAAAGGATCATTAAGTTGGAAAATATTAATTACAAAAATAATCACCCCGTGCTAGATTTTGAGGGGGTGGCCTGTCAGTAAAATAAATCTTTCCTGTATCTCCCCTCTCAAACTCGGTCTACGGCCTGTCGGCTGCTTTGTGTTTATTTGTATCTGGCACATCAACAAGATGAAGAGCTTTGAGAAGGAGAGACGGATTGTCTTGCTCACTTGAGTGTCCCGAAGGCCCACCCATACTTATGCCCCTTCACCGTCACTTAATTCATTACCTCAGAGGAACCAGGCTGAGGGAACTCCATTAGACTAATTTTGGAGAAGGGGAGTGATAGACGCTTTCCCGGCGGGTGAGCTAAATGAATTCCTTTCATTAATGCCGGAGATGACTGGCATAGGGGCTGTGGCAGAAACATGGTGGCAAATGCACCATGTATCTGTAAAGTGTGTCAGATTAGACAAGGCTGAGATGGTCACTTGAAGAACAGCCCTGTCTTACTCATTTAAAGGGGCGGTTCAGCTAAAAATGCCGTTCACGATAGAGAAGTTATTTAAATGCGAGATGCATTCAATTTGACTTTATGATGTGCCATGGTAACTGAAATGATTTTATGATGAAAGGACATAAATATTAGATTGTTTGTCAATGTTGAAAATGATTAGCAAGCCATAAATATTTTCTTGCTGGCTCCCTTGGGTGCTTTATTACACATAAAAGTGAGATATAATGTACTGCCATTGCTATAACCATCAAGCAGAATACTTGATAAATTATCTCATTTTGTGTTGTGCAAAAGAAAGAAATCCATATGGGCTTGAATGACATTTGGGTGAGTAAATGAAGACAGGATTTTCATTTTTGGGTGAACTACTTATGTAAATACACAACCACCTGCCCTTTTCAAAATTGAGTTGGCCTCCAAAACAAGCAGTGCTGGCTTATTTGGTTATAACAAAACTATCACAGTGAAAAAAGTGCTAAATAAATATTACTGTGTAGGACTAAAATAAAATGGGTAAATATGTCAGGACTGATTACCTGAAAGCTGAGCACCAAAACTAGACCGAAGAATGTGCTTTCCAGTAGGCCACTATAATGGGACCATTTATATATTGCAGTGCATTTTACATTCTTTTTTATGGTTAGGGCAATGGAAAACATATACATTGAGTTAAAACAACATTTAATAGAAAGCGTTTTATTTTAAACATTTCAGTTAGAATATAAGTTCCAGTTTTGTGCTTATTATCAAACAAATGAAAAAATTGTGATAAAAAACTAACTAGCATGCTATTAATTCTGCTAGCTTGTGGTTACTTTTGGGTACGCTATTTATAATATGACATGTATTTATTATTATTTTATTTTATTTATTTTATTTTATTATTCAGATTATACCAGGTTCTTTCTCTAATAATCATTTCCATGCTGAAAAAAACAATAAAACCATTACAGAAAAATTCCCAATAAATCCAATAGAATTTCTGTGATGGTGTCTATTGTTTTTTTGCAGAGTTTAAAGGTTTTAGTTCACCCAAAAATAAAATTATGTCATTATTTACTCACTTTTATGTTGTTATAAACACAAAGGACGATATTTTGAGAAATGTTTGCAACCAAACCATTCGTGGACCCATTCACTTCCATAATATTCTTTTTTCCTAGTATGGAAGTCAATGGGATCCACAAACGGCTTGGTTACAAACATTTTTCAAAATATCTTCCTTTGTGTTCATCAAAACAAATAAATTTATATGAGTTTATAACAACTTAAGAGTGAGTAAATTATGACAGAGTTTTCATTTTTGGCTGAACTATCCCTTTAATATGATATGTCTACATGACGTGTTACTGTAGCTCAATGCAAGCGCATTGCGTTAGCAACCCTAAGGTAACAGGTTCGATCCCATTGAAAACACATGAAATTGTATAGACTATATGCACGGATAAAAGCGTCTGCCAAATTCAGAAATACAATGTAACGGATCTCTAATATTGCCTTTGAGAACCGCGACCTCTCGTGGTTGCTATCGGTAACGTCATAACGCGCTATCGTTTTGACGCATGGTGATGACGCAGTTTTGTGTGCGCCGCTGTTTATGCGAGGAATTCCGTAAAATTCGTGACACAGTCAGTTTGTACTCTATCATTTGAATTTGAATATGCATTAAATTAAACAGATGGATGTTTTATAAGCGACCATTCTGCTTTCAACATTGAATTTGGGGTATGACAGCGACAACAATACTACTGTAAACCGCTAGTTAGACTGCCAATTTATGTGCCTTAACGTAACTGTATTTTACAGGCTACCTATAATGAAGATAAATGAAGATACGTTATTAGAGGGGCAGAAGGTTGTGCTGGTACCTTACAATGCAGATCACGTCCCCAGGTATTATATAGCGGTCCAGCATATCATTTTGTGGGATGATGTTAGTAGTTCCTTTACAATCAAATTGATTCCTATTTTTTTAGATATCACCAATGGATGTCCTCTCCTGATCTACAGAAGCTGACTGCATCAGAGCCCTTGACATTGGAGCAGGAATATGACATGCAAAGGAGCTGGAGAGAAGATGACGACAGTGAGCGTCCACCCTTACACATGCACATATATCATGTTAGTGTCTATTGGCATTGATGCACATGGTCCATCTTTAGCTTGATCTGTTTCTGTGTTCATTCAATCTTCATTGCTGTCCCACAGAGTGCAC
Organism: Misgurnus anguillicaudatus; assembly: GCF_027580225.2. Taxonomy (NCBI): domain Eukaryota; kingdom Metazoa; phylum Chordata; class Actinopteri; order Cypriniformes; family Cobitidae; genus Misgurnus; species Misgurnus anguillicaudatus. The sequence continues at coordinate 26,039,757 of NC_073340.2, forward strand.
TTTCATCATTTTGGACAAGCAGAAATGGGCTAACCCGAGTATTCCAGAGGAGGAATGCATGGTGGGCGATGTTAACATTTTTTTGACAGACCCCAGTGACCCATCTTTGGCTGAACTGGAGATCATGATCGCAGGTAATAGGTGTTTAGTGCTTTTAATAAATTCTGCCTTACTACTGGGATCTGACAGTAACATTCAGTCATCATTTTTCTTTAGTGCCATGGTATAGAGGAAAAGGACTTGGCAAAGAAGTAACTCGGATGATGATGTGCTATGGTATGAAAAGTTGAATTATGAGGATCCAGAACTACAGTGACTACTCTTATTTACCTGTACATTATTTTGTTTTTACCTAAACAGGCATCAGCAAACTAGGAATTCAAAAATTTGAAGTCAAGATTGGTTTGGATAACAAAATCAGCATTGCCATGTTCAAGAAATTTCACTTTCGGGAGGTGAGAAAGAACAACTTAACTTTAATAAGACTTTAATTACTTACAAAGTGAATTTCCGACCCTACAATTAGTTTATTATTAACACATTTTTCTGATGTGTCTGTCTCTACAGCTCTCTGTCAGCGAAGTCTTTCGAGAGATTACTCTTGGGGTCACTGTGAATGAGGCTTTACACAAGACTGTGTTTGGAAACATGGACTTCATGGTGCAGAGGGAATACGGGAAGGCACGAGACAGTAGACAAGTCGGAATCCCACCATTTCCTCTGTGAATAGCCTTAATAAAATGCAGTTAAGGAAGGGTTTGGTTTCACAGAAGATGCTTACATTATAGTATGTTTTATAAAGCCGTATGGCGCATCTCAATATTAAGTATTCATTAGTTACTGTGTCACAAAAAGCAGATGTACTTCTAGTATTTGACATTTTTTAAGTGTAACATTTGTGTAATAAGTATGTATGAATCAAAACAACTTAACATCGTACTGTATCACTGTCGTATTGTGTAATTTTTAACCTGTTAAGACGTGGAAATAAAAAAAAACTGGATTGTAAACTCCAGTTTAACGCCTTTAATCTGCATGAGCATGTTGTGATTGCATAATCGAGATTGAAAGGTGAATATAAATTATAGTTAGCCTATATTTTTATTGCTTATGTTTTACTTAATTTTTGTGTATGTATATGAAAACATAATAATTAATTATTTTAAAAAATTCCTGTATGTCAGTAAATTTAGTAGTAAATGATAATAACATCCTTGCATCAAAAATACATAAAGATCTTTTAAAAAAGGCTTATGGCTGATTTTCTTATTTTGTTTTACAATTAAAGTGCTGATTATTTTAATGATACTATACACAATGGGGCGGTTTTCCGGACAAGGACTAGCTTAAGCCAGGACTAGGCCTTAGTTTAATTAGGAAATAGTTTTAACAAACATGCCTTACTAAAAACATTACTTTTGTGCAGTTTGAGGCAAAACAAAGGGCACTTATGTCACCATGCCAGTTTACTACATGTTTTAATTTCGAGTTGGCATTAACATGTAATAAGATATGATAATAAAGCATATTTGGCGTGCTTTGGGGAGGGACTCCTATTTCTTTAACTGCTAAGAGCGAGGCAATGGGGTTGAGGAGGGATGCTGCAAAAACTGTTACAAAACAGAAGTGATGGACGGTTACATATGAGACCCTGGACCATAAAACCAGTCTAAAGTCGCATGGGTATATACAATACATTGTATGGGTCAAAATTCTCGATTATTTGAATGCAAAAAATCATTACGATATTAAGATTATGTTCCATGAAGATATTGTAAATGTTTTACCATAAATATATAAAAATGTATTTAGAATTAAGTAATGCGTGTCGCTAAGGACTTTAGTTTGGACAACTTTAAAGGCGATTTTCTCAATATTTAAAATTTTTGCCCCCTCTGACAGATTCCAAATTTTCAAAAAGTTGTATATTGGCCAATTATTGTCCTCAATTTCAAAAAATTACCCTTATGACTGGTTTTGTGGTTAAGGGTCACATATAGAGACCTCTTCACACTGATTGGTTGGATTACATGACAATGCTCTTCCCGAACTTAGTTAAATAAACTTGATTTAAGCAAAATGTGGGCATTTGAATACTAAGAAATGTTAGAATTCACTGAAAATGTCATGCTGGTAATATTATTTAAAATAAAAATGTAACTAAATATTTTAATATTTTTAAATTTTAAGATACGTCTGTGCAGGTTGTTTTCAGTTTGGATAGCTCTTAAATTTATTTTAGTCTAGGACTAGTTTAATCCCTGTCCGGAAAACCGCCCCAAACAATGTTTTTTATAGGATAAGCCAAACTTCGAGAAAAGTTGTTGCACATCTTACATTTAGCTTAAGGTTTGATTTTCTTTAATCACCTTGATATGATAGACAGATGTATGAGCGTATCAAAATCATCAAAAGTTTTTTACAAGACATTGTGGTACAGTGTTGCATAACTCACAAATATTATTATTCATAAATTGTTTCTTGAAGTCTTCAAGTTTTTTCCTGTCCTGTTTTTGGCAGTTTATAGACATACGGGACAAATTTCGATTCACAGACTGATCCATAGTATTAAATGGCAGTTTTTAAAAATAAGAGAAAATCAATTCCATAGGAATTTCTTCAGACAGATCTGTGACTTGGTCCCAATGCATCGCCTGCCGGTTCAGATCCAGGGCAGGATGAATCATTGACAGATGTCTTATATTTTATGCTCGAAGATCAGACAATTTTTGAATGACTTGCTGCACAATGTCCAGTCCCTGAGCCCATCTCACGGTCTCTTCAAAGTGTAGGTTCAGTGGAACACAGTATGCCTCTTTCCTCAGTTCGGTAAACTGACAAACTGCTAAAACACTTGAAACTCCGACAATAAGCAGGAGAAGGAGTTTTAGGAGGAAAGAGAAGAACAAGGAGCAGATGGACCGCTTGCCTTTGGCCACAGATTCTGATTTAGTCTTTTTCCCTGTGGAGAAGTCAGTGTAATAAAACAGGTCACAATAATTCAATATTTATGAACATGAAGTATAAATTTCTATATTTGACAGACACTGGAATAATAAACATGTCTCTGTGGTGTAAACATACCTTGATTTTGAGCAGCTTTCTTCTTTTTCTCTTCCCTCTTCTTTTTCTGTTGTTCTTGTGCAGCGAGAGCAGCCATCTGAGCCTGATACTCCAGCCTCTTCTTTTCTTTCTCCTCAGCTTTCTTCTTTTTTTGTGCCTCTCTTTCTCTGGCTTCCCTTTCTCTCTGCTTAGCTTCTTTTTTCTTTTCTAGTTCTGTAAGGAAATAAAAATACATGTACATAATTTAAACAAAAAGTTGTGAGAAAAAAATATTTAGGATCCAGACCTATTTCAGGATTTCAGACTTTCTTGGTTTATTGAAACTTTTTCAAGTTAAGGATAGCAGCTTGAATCATCAGGTTTTGCACAAATATGTGTTGTCCATGCCAGCTTAACTACTTGTTTTAATTTCGAGTTAGCATTAACATTTAATCAGATATGATAATAAAGCATATTTGGCGTGCTGTCCGAGGGGAGGGACTCCTCTTTCTTTAACTGCTGAAAGCGAGGCAATGGGGTGGAGGAGGTATGCTGCAAAAACTATTATGGAACAGAAGTGAGGGCCGGTTATATGTGACCCTGGTCTGGACCACAAAACCAGTCAAAATTTGCATGGGTATATTTGTAGCAATAGCCAAAAATAGATTGTATGGGTCAAGATTCTCGATTACTTTTATGCAAAAATCATTTGGATATTAAAGGAATATTCCATTTTCTTAAAAGAAAAATCCAGATAATCCACTCACCACCATGTCATCCAAAATCTTGATGTCTTTCCTTGTTCAGTCGAGAAGAAATTATGTTTTTTGAGGAAAACATTGCAGGATTTTTCTCATTTTAATGGACTTTAATAGAGCCCAACATTTAATACTTAACTCAACACTTAACAGTTTTTTTTTCAAAGGACCACAAACGATCCCAAACAAGGCACAAGGGTCCCACATAGCGAAACGACTGTCATTTATGACAAGAAAAAAAAATATCCACCTTTAAACCACAACTTTTTGTCTAGGTCCGGTCCAGCGCAACCTAACGCAAATGCGTAGTGACGTAGGGAGGTCACGTGTTACATATATGAAACGCACATTTGCGGACCATTGTAAACAATAAACTGACACAAAGACATGAATTAGTATCAGTTGACATACAACAACGTAGGAACGGTCCTCTTTCAACACACTTGTAAACACTGGGGCGGAGTTTCGTGTTCGTCCTCTGTGACCTCTTGACGTCATGACGTATTGCGTGGGGTCACGCTGGCGCATCACGACACGATCTAGACGAGAAGTTGTGGTTTAAAAGTGGATATTTTTTATATTTCTTGTCAAAAATGAAAATCGTTTCGCTAGATAAGAAAATTGAATATTCCTTTAAGTAAAGATTATGTTCCATGAAGATATTTTGTAAATTTCTTATTGTAAATATATAAAAATGTATTTATAATTTAGTAATATGTGTTGCTAAGGAATATTTAGTTATGTGTTTCTTTATTTTGGACAACTTTAAAGGTGATTTTCTCAATATAATTTTTTTTTGCCCCCTCAGATAGATTCCAGATTTTCAAGTAGTTGTATCTTGGCCAAATATTGTCCTCAATTTAAGAAAATTTACCTTTTTGACTGGTTTTATGGTTAAGAGTCACATATAGCGACCTCTTTACTCGAATTGGTTGGATTACATGACCATGCTCTTCCCGAACTTTGACTAAACTTGATATAAGCAAAACATGGGCATTTAAATACTAAGAAATGTTAGAATTCACCTAAATTTGAATCTGAAAATGTCATGCTGGTAATATCATTTAAAATAAAAATGTAACTAAATAGAATGCAAAAACATTTGAGTTTACTTAACCTCCTAAGACCCGAGCTTTGGTTTGGCTTGCATTCTAGATTTTTTCCAGCTATTTCGGGTTAGGAAGAACCAATAAATAACCGTATATTTTTCTTTGAACATGAAGCAGTGTAATGCCGCGTTCCAGGCAACCTGTAACCCATAAATCACAACTTCAAAACCACGACTCACGACTCTGAACTGGGAGTGCATCAATCTAGCATGAATTCACGGGTGGGAAGTCATGGGTTTGACTGCCGTTCCATTGCACTTTCACGGGTAGAAGGTTGAAAAACCACGGGTTACAGGTTGCTGGAACGCATACTCCCAGTTCAGAGTCGTGGTTTTGAAGTCGTGATTTACGGGCTCAAAAACCTGCCTGGAACGCAGCATAATTGTCCACATTTGTGTACAACAGGTTCCAGTTACACAGAATTAAGTATTATAGTGCAAACCACAAAAAATGTGATGGCCACGTATGTGAACACACCAGGTCTTTGGAGGTTAAACATTATTCACAACTGTGGCTTAAAGTCAGACTATCAGTCCCCACCTCTCTCTTTTAACAATCGACGTTCTCGCTCTCTGTCTGCTTCCTCCTGCAGGACCTTCATGTGTTGGAGAACCTAAATATAGACAAATATATATCATTTTTTATCTTTAGGGCCTTGAGACATTAGTGATAGTTGCAAAGCATCAAGATTATTTACTCAATCACTCTCTCTGATACTTTATTATTTCACTTACCCTGGACGCACACTGTTTGCATTGTTTTTCATCTAAGCAATCCCCTGCAGTCTTGGCCAGTGTTGGTTCCAATGGGTTATCCTTTAAATCCAGCCATTTTAGACTCTACAATAAATAATTTCCTCATCATTTACTACTGACAAACATATTAACATAAAAATAAAAGTAAGTCAACGCATGGTATGTATGTTCTAATAGGTGAGATCATAGATAAGTATAATAAAGGCTAGATGTGTTACGTCTCTAACGTCATCACCTGGCGGCCATCTTACCACAGGCAGCTCGCTCACTTGTAGCATTGAGTTTTAATGGTGCAGGTACTTTTAAATGACCATAACTTGCTTAATTTTCTACCAATTTTCAAACCGTTTGGTTTCTTACAAACTATATTAACGTGGCTATAATTGCGGATGCTTTAACATGTTTAATGAATTTTTTTTGTATAAGTATGCAGTGTCATTGGTACATCTTTGACGTTTATAACAAACCAAACCGTTTAAAAATCGCTAGAAAATTAAGCAAGCCATGGTCATCCAGAAGTACATGCAGCATCAAAACACAATGCCACGAGCGAGCGATCGCCCCGTGGCAAGATGGCCCCCAAATGCGAACGTTCCACTCAATTGGCCAGCAGCCCGGGCGAGACATCTAGCCTTTATTATACATATCTATGGTTCAGATGATACTGGTGATGCCAATGAGACTCTGTACCCACCCTGAGTTGCGAGAAGCTGACCGGAAGCATTTTTAGTTTGTTATTGTATAAATCCAGATGCTGAAGGTTACTAAGTTGTCCGAATTCTTCTGGCAAGCAGACTAGCTGGTTCTTGCTGAGGTCAATTTTGATAAGGTGAGTCAAGCTACAGAATTCAACCTGGTGGAGCAACAATAACAATGGATTTTAACAAGGTAACTTGTATATAATTGCAAATTAAAGGTAGATGTTATAAACTCATAAACATGGGAGTTGCTACTTACTGTCAGGGTTGTGAGGTTATTACAAGACAGATCCAACTTTGTTGCCTTTGGAAATGCAGCCTGCACAGAAATCAATGCTCAATTGTCAAATGCTCAATACAAATTAATTGTAAATTGTCTTCAACATTTTTATAGACAGGGTTTATAAACACACTGGGGCTACTACAGGGGATTAAAACTTCAGTATAAATAGTGATAGCACAATCTCAGAGTAAAGTTTAATTTACAAGCTTGAAGACTTGAAAAGATTTCCTCTAACATTGCTGCTTGGTAAAAATAACTTATTGTACTGAAGACTTACCAGCTCCCTTACTGGCACCTCTGTAAGGTTACTGAGACTGAGATCAGCCTCATTGCCATCAATGTTGTCTTTAAGGTTCTCAACTTTGCCTTTACTCATGTTGATGTTTTTTACTGGATACACAAAAATACAAGAAAACATAATGACTTAAACACGTCGAATAAGGCATCGCTTTGTTAAATCCCAAAAAGAATGACTGTAAGAACTTTTGACAGCTAGATGATTGGAGCAAAGTGAAAGAGTTTTCATTGATAAAGCTGAATCCAAACATGAGCGATCTAATATTATATCTAATTGCAACGAGCCAAAGTTATTACCAGATAAGATGCTTAGAAACAATCCAGATTCCGGTGTTGTGTAAGTTAGATGAACAGAGTCCGTCCACAGATTTACCACTTACTGCGATGGATGAAAATCCACGTCATTGCTCGCGTGTGCCAGGATGAGCTGCTGACAGAGCGTCTCGTGTGTGGATGAGCGATCGTTGTGAGCGCCACCTGGCGACTGGAGGTCTCACTCAACTGCAATGCTTTTCCAAATTTAGCGACTTTTCAGATTTTTTTTAAAAGATAGCTCGCGATAATCCAGCTACGTTCTGGACAAGCTTTTTTCACTCTTTTCACTATGCAACTTGCATTGAAATGTAGGTCTGGTCAACTTTCTTAGATTTTGCAAATAATAAACAAAAAAGGTGATAGAATATAAAGAAAATAGCAACTACATATAATTAAGTGGAATAAAAACAGAATTTCAGATTTATGATTCAGTATTTTAGATTTATGTAAATGTAAATGAAATTTCCCTAATAGAATCAGTACAGTGCGAAGTATTGCTTTCTATACTCTTTGGTATTGCTGAACGTAACTGATATCTCAATGACAATTGCAGTGTGAGCACATGCGATTAAATTACACATGTAAGAACAGAAGCCATTCGCTTATCTGATATTTTGCCATATATAAATGTGTGTTTTCAAAAATATTTCAATATATCAGTTTTCTGTTGGAGATAAAAACAACGTGAGAGCTCCCTCTTTTGGTCACAAGTAGAATTTTGCAAAGTGCAACCCAACCGTCCTTACTTCTGTTGTCAGTGGCCGTCTCTCAATCGCATCGTTCGCATGTCTAGGCTGCATAGCATACGTCATCATCAAGCCTGGTTAAATGAGTATTACATTCGCAAGTCATAAGCATATTACAAGAATTTAAGATTAACTAAGAATATAGTCAACTTTATAATTGTTAATGCTCGAAAAATAATACGTCTTGATGACTGCAGCCTACAAATGCGACCTCCGGAGGCTGCATCCTTCGGATTGAGAAACGGCCATTCGGATAGGACGATTATAAAGATTCAAGGATTACACTTGAAAAAGACCGCCATTTGACAAAATTGTGGTTTACTTTATGTAAACGTGAGTGTTTAAACTATAAGGAAAGTTAACAACGAGTTTTTATAATGAGAAAACAGTACATTTATGGTTTTACGTCAAATACCGTAGTTAAATTACTGTAGTAAAACCTACGGTTATTTTATTATATAGGAATGTGTGAGTATGCAATTTTCTTTTTGACAATTTGTATTACTGTTTACTGTTTTTCTTGGACATAATAGACTGTGATTAATTAAGAAATAATGTCCGAGTCATGCAGTCCATCCTCGTCCATTGTCAGATTGTGAGAGTCATCATCAGACTCATCATCCTCAGCAGTGACAGTGACAGGAGAGGTGAGGCAGACCACGTGACGGGGGGTATCAGGACAGATTAGTGAATAGGTAGGAGTATGTCTGTTACTGTCTGGGCAAATTGCTGTCTCTCGGTCATTTGAGACTGACCCGATTTGAACCAGTTTCCCCCCTCTGCCCGGTGACCAGACTGACTTTATAATACACCCTCAGATGCTCGTGGACCTGTAATGGCTCTGCTCCGACAGTCCATGCAGGCAGAACACTTTGATGGGCTATCTCTCCTCTACTGGTAGGAAGTGACATTATATGCTTGTTATCTTGGCTTAAGTGATTTTTAGATTAAGCAAATACTAATGTCTTTAGTGCTCAGTATGTTTTGTTGTAGTTTTTGTGTTACAATATATTGCATGCCACATGGATTTCATGTTTTTATGGATTTTAAACAGTTTGTCATTTAATGTGCTTGAATAATTTTTCTCTAATGGGCATAAAATCATGTAATGTAAATTAAATTGCATTCATAAGGCATTGGAGAATAATTAAAACCAACCAGCAGGAAGCGTAAAGTACAAAAACAAATAGGAAGCACCCTGCGTGTATGCCTGCGTGGGTTTGTTATGTTTCCTGAGTGCATATCCTTACATGGCTTATGCAAGGTAAAACAGATTAGGCATAATTAAATGATCAGTTTAATGCTGGATCATCTGTAACACAATCTCAGGCACAATGTTTGAGCTTTCTTTGTTCAGGGTGACTTTAAACGTAATGAGTATAGCTCTCATGATGCTTTATAATAGCACAGATAACGCCTTTGTAGACAAATGTATGTACTGTACAATATAAATCTTTTGTCATAGATGAAGACAGCTTTTAACCATACACTGAGACAGAATATTCATCTTAATGATTATTATTCTAAGTCTCTTTGTTGATTAGTCTATAGTGACAATACGATTACAGTGCATTGTGAAAGCAAACATATACTAATTGTAGAGATTAAAACCAGGTCAAATACAGTACACCACCCGTAAGGATAGTTTGTACTTATCTTTCTGTTAAGTTCAGTCTGACCGTCACATGAACTTAAAGAAACTTGCAGTCGGTTCAATCTTTAACTTTTGCAACTTTTTTTTGCCTTTTTTTTACATCTTTTAATGGTTTGACTTGATATGTTCTTTGCATTAATATATACTGTCTACATTTCATTTAATTGATTTCCTTGTTAAAAGTCATATACCCTAATATGATGACATTTTTAAACAAATTATTAAATTACTTTATTAACTGTGCTGTGAGGTTTTCGTGTTATGAAAAGAAAGAAAATGATCAGAGCTTTATAAACATCATGATGTCCCAGATAAAGGCAAACCATTATATTCTGTTGATCTCTGTCTGTTAAGGGGATTAAATGCAATAGAGATCTGTCTGTTGTTTAACAGATTGGATACATACCCTGTTATAAAGCCTTTACTGCTGTAATGTTTACCTATGTGGTTGAGTTATTTTGAAATGAACCCAAGCACAGTAACCTACTTCCTACATAAGCACTTCATATGTTGTATGTTGATTATTTTTGGTTTAATAATTCCAGGTTATAGTTGATTATTTGTTTTGTTGTCAGAGTTTCTTTATTCATAAAGGCAATATAATGGGGATTAATGTTGTATAAACTTTGTCCAATAAATATGCTTATTTTTAGAAGAGTTTGGAGTATAAATAACTTTGATTGTAGCTGTTTTTTTTCAATAGGAATATCTCTTGTACTAATATTTAAGGGAATAACTGCTTTTCAGGACAATAATGGGGCCACATGGCATCAATCGAGCTGTGGAAAGACTAGATTTCACAGACTGTAAAAAAGGACTTGGTGAGTACCAACACAACATCTTTAAATGCATTATAATATTAATAGAAAATGCATGTATGGATCTGTATGCATCTGTAATTTTTTATAGACCATTTCAAAAGATGTAAACAACACTGGTCCAGAAACACTTCTTGTTTCAGTTTGTGACTGTTTTTTTTTTATTTCACACATATATCATTATCTTTAAGATCTTGTTTAACTTTTTGACTCAGTTCTAAATGTTCTGTTGGGTGTATTTTATCACTAGTTTATCTAGTGTTAAAAAACTGAAACAGGAAGTGCTTCTGGACCAGTGTTGTTTACATCTTTTGAAATGGTCTATAGTTACTTTGATGAAATTTTTCACCCCAACTGAACCAAATATTAAATGAATCCCATAGGTGTGAAGATTATTGGGGGCTACAGGGAACAGAGTGGTGAAGAGTTTGGTATTTTCATTAAACGGGTTTTACCAGGTGGCGTGGCGGCACAGGACGGTATGTTCTCTCTTCTAAACCCCAAATATCATAAACAAAATAATCTGCATACAATCTGGGAATAATGGATGATGTCTTGTTTTCTCTTTTAGGGCGTCTTAAAGCGGGAGACCTTATTTTAGATGTCAACAACATAAATTTAGGGGGTGTTACAACTGACAGGTAATGTTTTCCAAATTATTCATTAAACCAGTTTATGATGTTTTATGCTTTATATCAGGACACCTAAATAAACTAAAGAAGGTCAAATAACTCCCTAGGGACTTTTCTTTTTATTAGGGCAGTGGAGATTCTTCGCATGGCATCTGCTGCAAATCACATGTCTTTACTGATCGTTCGTGATGAAGCTTCAAGGTAAACTGAAAGTTTTTACATTCAATTTTTAAATTTTTTGAGGTCTCTAAAGATAAAAAAAAATCAAAGTAATCTCAAATAGTTTTACTGTTAGTTATACAGTAGATTGTTGATCAAAATATTTAGTATATGCATGTGATTCGAGGGATTTGGTTGGTGTTTCAAGATTTCTTTCAATTATATAGAGAGTCGTATTTCTTGCCAATATTTGGACATCATGTACTTAATCCTGTACATGGATCAGTACTGTACGGAGCGTATTGATTATTTTAAATGTATAAATAGTCTTAAACCATTAAGTACATTATAGTCTTTAGTGCTTAATGGGACCTTTTGCACTTGTTGTTGTGTGTTGACGAGAACAATTTCCTAAAACTTTACATTTCAATTAAAAAAGCAACAAAAAAAGATTTATTTACCTTTGTTTGGCATTGTAGAACTGCTCGATATTGACGTAAAATATAATGTGCGATAACTAGCTACACTGAAAAAAATTATTCATTCAATTTACTCAATTTTTTAAGGTAAGTGGCTGCAATCACTTTATTTAAGCTACATTTAAACAAAAGTTTTTTTTGTTTTGTTTTTCTAAAAAAAATTTTGTTTAAATGTAGCTTAAATAAATTGAATGAGACCACTTCCCTTAAAAAAATTAGTAAATTGAATGAATATTTTTTTTCAGTGTAAATGATACGTTATAAGTATAGGTGGAGGTGCTGCAATGGGATTAGCAAGAGAGTGCGGCTTTATAGTTTTTAAATATGATTTAAATTAATTCAAACTATTTTAGCCTTAAGTTACCCAGTCTACCCATTAAAATATTAAAATTAGACAAATAAAATATGAATTCTCATATTTCTATTTATTGAATAGCTCAGATAAAATCATAATTGGCTCTTGGCTGGAGGGGCAGTGCCCTCCCTGCCCCCCCAAACTCTGCCTATGTATACACGATAAGCAATACAATAATGCTTTAATCTCTAAAATCAGTTTGATAAATAAAACATATTTAAAAACTGAAAATGATACAACAATGTAAATGTTTTACTTTGTCTCACCCAGTCTCTCTGCTATCTGCATCAACCTAAAACTTTGCCAAAACGAAACATTTGGAAGTATTAAAATGATTTAGTTATTGCAAACCATTGTGATATGTGCATCTGTGATGCCCATATATCGATATATCTTACAGCCCAGCAGTCCCAAAAGTAGAAATGTGAAGTTGTTTTTTTAAATAGATTTAAAAGAATACTTATTGTTGGCATATTTTTAATAATAATAAAACCTTTTCATTTAGATGTTACCACCGGAAAAACACTTTAAGTTTTGTTTTAGTAGTCTGTTAGCCAGGCATCTCTGTTTTAAACAGTTGTCAGATTCTTCCTATCAGTTTTAGTTTAAATGGATCTGGCATTTTGCTGGTCTCAGTGACTTCCTGACGTGCACTTTTGCACTCACAGCTAGACGACTGTTGATGTATTCGGGCCACAAGTCTGTGTCCTGATTTGGTCCAGCTAAGGACGAAATGATTGTAAAGCTATTTTAAAAAGATTAACATCATCATTAATGGACAATCAAACAATTCAAACAACATGCTAATAGAGTAAACAATAATGTGAAGATTACAATCACATTGCTTGAAACAGTTTGACTCTTGGATAAATTTCTTTCCTTACTTTGCTAATGTAATTAAGTGCTTCTAATCTTCTTTGATGTTACTGAAGAAGTTGCATTTAATATGAATTGTCATGCTTAGGGACTTACAGGAAGTGTTTAATATGGGTTTGCTTATGATTTGTATAACAACAAACATCACATGATTACACTCTGTATTCCTGCAGCGTTCCCTCTAGTCAAGCTGATATGCAGTAAATATAGTTCATTATCCATATGGGAATTCCAAATAATGTGTACTTTCCAAAACCCACGCAGACAGAGAAACCGTAGACAGGGAAGAATCAGATCTTAGCCATATTAATTTACCCATAAAACACATGACAAGGTTTGTGTGTTGTTACACATCATAGGAGGGAATTCGCTGAACTCATGGAAAAATACGGTTCGGGCAGCAGTGCTAGTTCTGGATCAGACCGGACATCTCCCACTTCTATTTCCACAGGTATTTTCCATTGCATACATCCTACTGTATTTCATAAGTGAATGACTAATGTCTGATTTCGAGAACTTGCATGAGCTTTTCATGTTTTAGCTAACAAACAGATCATTTGGTCCCTTCCTGACATCATTGTTTCCTATTAAATGTGTAGATGTGAACTGAACAGAAATCATTTTTTAATGAAAGAGGAGCAGACATTTTGATTGAGAGCAATAAAATTGCCATCTCTTTTCTTCAGGTAAGCTGACCGACACGGCTTCCTCTTCTTCATCTTCAAGATCAACCAGTCCTCTGCTTCTGAGCCCTAAAGACCCGAATCCAGTGTACACCACCGCCGGCATTGCCTCTTCTCCTACACAAGTCTGCACGTGAGAACACTGTCGATTTGATTTAGATAGATTCATATTCAAGGGAACGTACCTAAAATAATTCCTATCTCAAAAAAGCAGCAGATTTCACGTGCCGATGCTTTTAATAGTATCATGAGTCTGAGAATTCCTGTTTTAGCCTGAATGAAAAGATTAATTTATTGCCATTGAAAAATAATCACCTTAGTAGTCATTGTTTCTGATGTTGATCCCCTGTTATGTTTACCTATCTCCCCCCAGAGACTGCATGATTCAGTTAATATGTGTTGCCAAAGAGAAAGGATTAGGCTTGGTCATCAGGGGCGGAGCTAACCGTGCGGAGGGTCCAATGGTGTTCATTCAGGAAATAATGCAAGGAGGCGACTGCCAAAAAGTATTTCCATTATTATTATTATTCCTTGTCATAAATTAGTATACTAAAAAAATGTTTTCTGAAATATTTATTCAAACTTACGTTAGAGATGTTTATAAACTTCTAAAAATATAAATGTCGCTGTGAAGGACCCTTTCCAGTCCTTCCAGAAAAAAAAATTTTTGTGATTGTTGCGGGCAAAAATCCTTGATTTTGCGGCACGTTTTCTTAAAAACAATATTTATTTTAAGCGATAAAATTGTAGGAACTTGCAAAAACTGCGGGAACTTGCAAAAACTGCGGGAACTTGCAAAAACTGTTTGCAGCTTTTCAATGATGTTTACATCCCATAATCACGTCACTTCATAACGTTCCCATGGCAACAAGGGGACATGGCTGCGCTGGTGTGAAATAAATGCAAAGCATTTTTCAACTTTCTGCTAAGTTATATGTGATTTTTGCTACGAAAATGCGGGGATTATGAAATCATGCAAGCCCGCATATTTTGCGCAAGGAAATCTGCAATTTATGCCGTGAAAGAGCGGCGTATTTGAAAAAATGCCCTCCCCCGCATAAATATTCTGACTTTGGCTGATTATGCATTAAATCATGCGATCGCATAATCACATTTTTCTGGAGGAACTGCCTTTATAGTACCTTTAATAAAAATCCTGAAAATAAATCTTTGGTTGTGGTGTGAAGTTGCGTTTCCTTTCTGTGATTCTAGGATGGGAGATTGAAGGCTGGAGACCAGATTATATCCATCAATAAAGAGTCACTTGTAGGAGTAACACACGAAGAAGCCAAAACCATACTCCTTCGTACAAAACTCAGGTTAAAACTAAAAAATTTGCCAAACTTAATGAAAAAATGAGAGCTTGTTTCTGTGTCCTACACTGTAAAACATGTATCTTCATCAAAGTTGTCCCAAGACAAGAACGCGTATTGTTTTAAGACAATGTTTATGAAAGGTTTTGATGCACTTCAAATGTTGACTAGTATAGATGGTGATAGCTCATTTTTTTAAAACTGTCTCTGTTTCACCCCACAGACCTGACCCTACAATAGAGATAGCATTTATCAGACGACGGTCTTCTTCAGGCTCCAGCAGTGGGCCTCACAGTCCCATCTCCCTTCAGCCTCCCTCCAGTACCGGCCCACAGCTCAGGCCCCCTGGACTGGGGGGAGCGACTCTTCCTGGAGGCCTCGTTCCTAAAATAGCCAACACACCCAACTCTGAAAGTGAGACACTGCCTTCTGTAGAACTTACTAAGGTAAGACATGAAAGAGTTGCTTTGAATACACACATACACCACAAAAAAAGTACAAACACAGTACCTGCTAGGTCAAGGAACTTCATCAGGGGGTCTGTTCATCCTATGATGGTCCCGCAAAAGGGTTCCTTCGATTATTGTTTATTATCAAAATATTTTTTTTCTTCAAACAAAAAGGCAGTAAGTTAATTTATAATTTTTTTATATATTTATTGGTTGGGACCTCTGTGCTAGGTCACACTTCAGAAATTAAAATGCAGTAGCTGTTTCTTAAGCACAGTTGTTGATGTTTTATTAAAGGAATATCCTATTTGTCCTTAGGTACGAACCATATTAGGAAAGCCTGAGCTAACCCCTGTGTCCTCACCTGAGAGTGCCTACACCACAGTGGCCAACTCTGGTACTGCAATTCTTTATTAAACTGACACTAAACACTAACATTTCTGTATTTAGCATATGCTTTTATCCAAAACGACTTAAGGCTGAGTCTGTTTTTTACGTGTACGCGAGCGTATGCACTAGTGTTGTAGTTCTTAAAACTGGTCTCGGGCTCGAGACCACTTTTTAAAGGTCTTGGTCTCGTCTTGGAATCGACCGCTTTTACTCGGTCTCGTCTCGGTCTCAGACAAAGAGGACTCGGAATTTTATTTCAAAACCGGTCAAGACCACAACTGATGGCACATCACAAATTTATTTTTTATCATTAATTTTATGCAGTTTATTCAGGTTTGGCATACGATGTTGGCATTGTTTAAGCATTGTTTAAGTTTCTCCCAATGACAATATTTCTAATTTTATTACTAAAAATGCCTGCATTGTGTTAAGTGGATGGCAAGTTATGGAAAGACAGTTCAGAATAAATGGTTAAGTTGATTTCAGCTCTTTAGTGTTTGTACACTTTTATTTGCTTATAGACAAAGATAAATTCCCACATATCTGAAATGCCTTTGATTATTTTATCAACTTCTCTGATGGGATACACACACTCACACACACACACACGCACACACACAGACAAGTAGTGCCTAATCATATACATATTCCACATTTTATCGTAAGTGTTTTAATGTAGTGACTTGCAATGGTCTTGGTCTTGACTTGGTCTTGACTTGGTCTTGGCCTGTCTTGGCACAGCCTTGCAAAGCATAATTTATTTCAATGCATGCGCATTGCGACAAAATCCAATGCATCTTGTGGGGTACATATTACATTCTTCTGTAGGCGTATGCAAATCTCACTCGAACATGAGCCAGTTATTGGTCAGATCACCTCGAGGACACACCCAGCACTGAAATATCCACACTTCCGGAAATAATAAAAGTAAAACTTCTAAGGAATATCATCAGGATAAACCAGGGACCCTTGCGCAAAAAAGGAACTATAAGTCCATTTAAAGCCCGGAGTATGGTCTGCTTGTACATGTATGCAAACGTTTGTGCACGGTCAAATGCACAGCATAATTTATTTGACTCATACGTGTACGCAGATGTGTATCGCATGCACATTGTGACAAAATGCAGTGCATCTCCTGGGCTACATATTTGCCTTGTTACAAAATCGGTGTACTTTTCTGATGATAAAATTTGCTTCATTCCGGCACTGTATCCTGACCCTCGTGCATGCGTAAAAACTGAACTAAACGTCTAGCTTTATTTACACATTTTATTAGTATGTGTATTCCCTATGATAAAACCCATATCTGTGCATTTTTAAACATGTACTGTGAATGTTTCATGTTTTCATACCACTGTCATTAGATAATATTTTGTCTTCTAATGCCTTCAATTCGATGCTACAAAACAATGTTCTGGGATAACCTGGATTAGTCTACCTGTTCAGTAGTTTAGATCATTGTGTGCTGATGAGATACTGGGGTGTTTGTAAGATAATCCATCTGATATGCTTCTGCTCTGTCTATATTCTGAAAATAGATATAAACATCAACGTAACGCTTAACTCTAGGTGGATTCAAGGGTAGTGAATACTGTTCGGGACAATATTTCATTTTATATACAAGCACCTTTGATAAAGCCTTCTCTAACAGTCATTTGAAACAGATTGAAAAAACAGTTGTACTGAATGGCACTCATGGAATACAAAATGAAAAAAACATTACTGTATGTTTCCAAATGTTTTTGGTGTGTGGTCAGACTAAACTCTTCAGCTGGAGGAAGACGAAGGTGTGTTGTTTAATAGATTAAGACAGCATGTACACTAACAGGTGATGGGGTAATTAAATATTTCATACAAGCCTTACACAAGTAAAGTTTAGGTTGTTCTCATGGTTTCTTGTTTTCCTATATATTTTACATAATTTTAAACTGTTGGATCTGTACTTGTGTAGAGTTGAGTTGCTTTGAACAACATGTATTGTAAAAGCACCATACATTAAATAGAAATAGAAAAGAATATGCTTCACATCATTTAAAGCTCACGTAACACACGCTGTTTCTGCATTTCTGATGTTAATCGAGTAGTATGACATCCTTTATATCTCCGAAGAGTCTTTAGTTTAATCAGATTTATAAAAGAAAGATTAGCTTTACTGAATCTTTCCGATAACGTACGGAAAAATGAAGAAGGAGGAGTTACTACCGCGGGTGGAGCGAGTACGAGTCATGCAACACTATACAACTCTTATAACTTATGATTCATTTATATAATATGCACGTGCCTATTTCCAACATAAGACAAAAGTCTTACTTACCGCATGCAACTCATGACCCGGTTGGGAAAATACAGCGCATCAAACACACACGCAAACTCCGCTGCTACCCCGGATAATAAACTATATTCATTGTTTTCATAAGGCTGGATTTCTTCTCCTTACATCCAAAAACACACTTCATCTTTCGTGTCATTGTTGAGTTTTGAAATTAAACAAAGCTGAGTGGCGTGATAAGATGTTGGCAAGTTCTAGCGTCTCCCGCTGATTGACGTGTGGGCGGGGTTTTCCGGGGGAAGTGCCCATATAAAGAAGTGATACGTATAGAAAACCCCTGAAACGTCAGTTGGACCTGTAATCGAAAAAAACTTTCAGAGACTTGTATGAACCCTGGCGAAGTGCATTTGGCACAGAAATACTCAGTAACATGTCCAACTGCTTTTTTGACACTTTGCCTACTTTTAGCATGAGGAAACAACTCTATAACTGTGTTAATAAGTCAGAATGCTTGAAATACCATTGAACCCCCCCTTTAAATTTTTTTTTTGTCATTTTGGTTTGTCATTGACCCAGTGATTGATCATAAGAGTATTCAACAGTGGTGCTTTCTTTCCAGTTTAGTCACAGATTAGGTCAGACTTTGGTTTATGAAAAAAGGCTGTGCAAATGATTTTTAACCATGTTTACGTATATGCAGCATCTGTGATAAAATCTGTTGAAACTGTATTTATATAATTATTATGTATGGATTACATAAACATATAATTATGTAGTTAGCCTTACAAAACTGATTTTCTCAAGCAGCTGTTTTTAAAAAATTATGAAAAATAAAAGATTAAGAGGTCCTATTGTGGACTTCATTAAAGTATTTGAGCATTAACATTTCTGAAGTTAGTTCTTCGTTGTTCTGTCGGCTACAATATTCTATAAAAGGATAAACAACAAATATGATATAGTCTGTAGCGATCACCTTTATGCTGTAATAATCTCTGAAAGCTATGGGTGCATGTTATTTTCAAATAGCTTATGACATTGCATTAAAACTAAAAAAGATAATCACAAAATGGAAGCATACCTCTGTTTAAGTTATGGTTGCGTAAACGGTCCTACCCAAAGTCACTCCGAGCTAAACTCAAATTAACAATCAGGCGCTCGAAAAAATGAGGATTACACACATGCACAGCTTTAACATTTCTGGTCTATCCACGCATTTTACATTTAAATGATCTGACTCAAGCCTTACCTATTTTAACGATCTAAGCGCATTGTCTAAAGCGCACAGCGCAACGTCTAAATGGGCGTGTCCGAATCCACTTTTGCTAATTTAACGACTGGAAAAATGGTTTGTGCGCCGAGTGCATGGTTGAAAAGGGTTGTTCCTATTTTTTTAATGATTAATGGGAGTATTTTGGGCATAACGTGCAATAAACCAATGAGAGTCTCAGCTCTCATCCCCTTTAAAAGCCTGTTGCACTGGCGCTATGTCTAATCCCTATTTAGATGACGGACTTTGTAAACTGAAAAACTAAGCAGAGGAAGAAGATCCCCAGTTTAAGATTAATGTTGAATAATTGTGTTGTTTTTTACTTGTATTGAAATTGTTATTTTTTTATTAAAACCTTTAAAAACCGTTTTCTTTTAGTCATGGAAGTAAAAAAGCAGACTTTTAATTGCTTTAAATGTATGGCTATCCAAAATCATCAAAAAATTATTTACAAGTATGTAAGATAATGTTTGTACTCTAAAAATACTTTATTTGTAACAAACAGGAGATAAAGAATTTACAAACGGCTCTCCGCACGTTTCAGCACTTGGACAGCGTTTTTTTTAAGCATTACTTAAAAATGTTTCTCATCTCACCATATCCACAGGTACAGAGTCATCATATACAATAAATCTGTTAGGTAGCATTTAAAAAAAAACATTTAAAAACAGATGCATTTGTTTAAAGCAAAGCATTTATTTACTTACCAGGCTACAGGTGAAGCAGCTCTTTGCGCCTTCTAACGTCTCATAATTAGTCCTCATTTATGTCCAAGAGTCTCAATCTTTTACATTCAATGGCGTAGTCTATTTTTTTGTAAAGCTTTTACATAATTCGGTGAATGTCATTTACAGCTCAAGTCTCAAACAGCTGTTTTTATATAATTAATGTTTTTTGCATCTGAACTCATTTGGTCTCTCTTTCTTTTTGCCCAGATACATGCATAACAGCTGCCTGTAAGCCCACCAATACTTCAAGACCCGCAGAACCTTTGGTTTCCAGTCCCAGCATCAAGCCTGGGAAGACACAGCAGGTCCCTTTGATCATTTCATTTAAGTTATATTTACATGTATACTTTTGTAACTTATTGTAGATTCATCCAAATCAGCTTATTCAGTACTTATATTTCATGGGAACTGAACGCATGGCTTTGCTGAATCATTTTCCAACGACGGTGTTTTTACCGCCTTTTGATATTCAGAAGATGGACACACATTGTATTTACATTGAACATCACATTGAAATGTTGTTCCCCCGCCCTGCGGCCAGTAATGATTGGTTACCCGTCAGAGTCAATATCGCTTTGATGTTTCACTATCAGGAGTTAATCCTATTGTTGTCTGCTGTTGGATAGAACTGATAGTTAGGGATTGTTTACCCAAAAAGGAAAATTCTGTAATAATTTTGTTGTTCTAAACCTGTGAATTGTGGCAACAAACACATATTTTGAAAACGCAAGCAACACACATGACACTCCGTACACATATTTTGAATTAGCGCCCCTCGGATGAGCAGTCACGAGCCGTCACTGGGATATGGGATGGCATGTTAAAGGGATAGTTCACCCAAAAATAAAAATTCTGCCATCATTTTCTCATCCTCATGTTGTTTTAAACCTGCATGAGTTTTTTTTCTGATGAACACAAAAGAAGATATTTTGATAAATTATGGTAAGCACACACCTACTTTTAATCATTGACTTTCATAGTAGGAACACAAATATTATGAAAGTAGTGATAAATGATGGTAAGGAAACAGTTAACGGTACCGACGGAATTCCATCATATTCGTTTTTCCTACTATGGATGTCTATTGTTACAGTCAGCTGTGTGCTTACCATCATTTTATCAAAATATCTTCTTTTGTGTTCATCAAAAAAAAAAAAAAAACCTCATGCAGGTTTAAAACAACATAAAGAAAATGATGACAGAATTGTTATTTTTGGGTGAACTATCCCTTTAACATGCCACCCCATATCCCAGTGGCGGCTCGAGACTGCTCATCCGAGGGGCGCTAATTCATAATAAGTGTTCAGAATGTCATGTGTGTTGCTTGCGTTTTCAAAATATGTGTTTGCTGCGTCATGTAAACCATCTGCATTGCGTGTTTTGTCAAAATAAGTGCCTGCTGCAGACTCGTCAAAACCGTTTATGATAAAAGAGACACTCACGTTTACAAAATACTCGCAAGACACTCCCTTAAAGCAATGCTAAAGAGTTTTTTTTACCTAAAAATAACGTTTCCAAAAAAGTTTCAGTCGTTCATCTACTCGAAACAAGGTGAACGGCACTTTCACATTCGCTTTGCAGCCCTCTATCGGCCAAAACCGCACTAAAGAAGTTTCCAACCGCCGGGTCGCCATCCTGTAGTTCGAGTGAAAACTACAAAAACTTGCTTTACGGCACACCTACACTCCAATCAGAGCCAGCTTTGCTGCAGTAGGCTAAATTATTTATTATTTGGACAATTCCGCTTCCAACCTGTAGGGGGAGTAAAGAGCAAAAACTCTTTAGTGTTGCTTTAACAGTAAACTCTGATTACGCATGAGATTATGCGAGTCAAACGCGAGCCTCTCTTTTACCATAAACCCTTCAGACGCGTCTGTAGCAGGCACTTATTTTGACAAGACACGTGATGCACACAGGATGTCTCGATGCGCAGGACACATATTTTGAAAAAAGAAACACACATATGACGGACTACTTACATGTTGTGACGAACTTCGCATCGAGGGCCCTCGAAAAAAGAAGTCACCGGCGGTCATTGCCATATTCACACCTCATGTGCTATGCTGAAAAATCAATAGAGACTGTGCCACAGCATCACACTGGACTCCAGCACATTTTCTAGCTCTGTTACTATAAAAAAAAACATTGTAGAGAATGGTCAGTTTTTCATATATACAGTACACAGTGGGGTCAAAAACCAAACACCACAATGAAAAAATGCGATTCAAAATATGTAAGATCAACAGATAGATTTAGGTAAAAAGAAAGGTATTTTGTATTAAATTTTACTGCACTATATCTGGGTCACCATCAAATAATCAAATATGTCACATTGAAAATAAATGCTAGGTTAATCATGGATCATCAGGTTTTGCACAAGCTTGTGGAGCTCATGCCAGCTTGAGAAAGGGGGCATGCCTAATATTAAAGGGATAGTTCACCCAAAAATGAAAGTTCTGTCATCATTTACTCACTTTTATGTTGTTACAATCCTATATACATTTCTTTGTTCTGATGAACACGAAGGAAGATATTTAGAGAAATGTTTGTAACCAAACCGTTCGTGGATCCCATTCACTTCCATAGTAGGAAAAAAGAATACTATGGAACTAAATGGGGTCCACGAATGGTTTAGTTACAAACATTTCTCAAAATATCTTCCTTTTTGTTCGTCAGAGCAAAAAAATGTAAACAGGTTTGTAACAACATGAGAGTGAGTAAAAGATGGCAGAATTTTCATTTTTGGGTGAACTATCCCTTTAAACATAATCACGTTCATATTCATATTCATCATATATTAATGTAATTTTTTTAAACAATTTAAAAATAAAATGCAAAATAGAATTCAATAGTGAGTCTCAGGTTTTATGGCACCACTTTTAGTGCTGGGCAAAGATTAATCGCGATTAATCGCATACAAAATAAAAGTGATTATTGGTATAATATATGAGTGTGTGCTGTGTCTAATTATTATGTATAAATATATATACACACACATTCATGTATGTATTTAAGAAACATTTACATGTTTATATATATTTATTTATATTTTTATAATCTATATTAAATATAAATTTTAAAAAATGATATATAAATAAAACAATTCTGAAATGAATATATGAATGTGTGTGTGGTTAAATATACATAATAATTAGACACAGTACACGCACATATATTATGCAAAAAATCACTTTTATTTTGTATGCGATTAATCACGATTAATCTTTGCCCAGCACTATTTATTATATATTCATGATATAGTAAATATATAAAAAAATGTTTTTTTCACAGGCACTGGAGGTCCTGGGATTGAAACCTACTGTGTGTCAGGTTCACACTCCAAGAGAAAGACTTTTAATGAGCCCAGGACAGACAGTGGCCTATGGAGGTGAAAATAATTAATATCAGATCCTATAATATCATGCTACTAATAAATGTACTGGTAAAAAAGTGCCAACTTTTCCTTACCTCTTTTTACTTATTGAATACTTTTATTTATTTATTAAATATTTAAAATGTATTAATAATTATGCAAAATGTAATATTTATTATATAGTTATTAAACCTATATGCAAAAGTAATCTTGTTTGTTTGTAAGATTTTGACAGTGTGGCACAGGAACTCTTTAAACTACCGCCTAAGTCTAATTCAGAAAAAGAAGTAGCGAGATTGACATCAGATGATCTCATTGATTTTCTATCAAACCCTACGGTAAGGATTTATATTATTGCCGCAAAACCATCCAAATAAAAATGTGCACTGCCAAATAATCAAGCATAAGATGTTTATTTGTTTAAATGTTATTTTTTCAGCCATCATTATCAGACTGCGATGATCTGGATGATATAGAGAGATTAAGAAAAGATCACATAGAGGCCTTGACTGAGATCAAGAGACTACAGGTAACTTAATGACAACAAATAAAGCCACAACTGAAATGTTGTCTCATGCGTGACATTCATTCATGTATTATTCACTGCGCCTCTCATTAATCCTATTTGCAAGAGTGAGTGCTGTTTCATGTGAAGGTATTTGTTCTAACAGGATAAGCTGGCAGAATCCCAGAGCCTTAATCGAAACATGCAACAGGAACTAACAAGTTAAACAGGTAGGCAATTCTTTCTTATACCCGTTTCACAAAGCATGCATAACCAGTATTTAACTCTGAAAATGTGTCGTCAATGTAACATCTATTTATCAATCATCTTTTGCTAAATTGATTTTGTTTAAACCATCATCAATTAATTATTCCAATCAACTTTGTACCACGTGCATGCATTGTAAACCATAACGTATACATACGGTGTCTGATTTTCTTTTTGTCTTTACCTGTGTCATTGCACAGTGTTAGATACGCCACCATGGGGCGCTCTGGGTATACGCTCATATGCTGTTAGGTGAGCTGCAGGTGTTGAAGATGCGTGATCTTCTTAGTAGCAAAAAAATATTAATCAGAAGATACCATACTATGAGCAATATCCAAAATCTATTTTCATCATCTGCGTGGTATGTGTTCACCTCAGAAAGCTTGAAACACCCACGTTACCGGATGACGTTGGAGGTTAAGTATGTCCTGTAGGATGGTTTAGGATGGCACCCTGTGTTTGAAAATAGTTCTGCTATATGAGTTATAAAGACATGGGCTCTCACCAGCCTTTGAGTTTTGTCTCACAGCCTCAGTAGATCTTGTTATTTAAATCCAAGGAGCTTTAGTTTTTATTCAACCTTCATTTGAGTGTCAAGGTTTTATTAGACTGTTACTAAGGTAGCAGAGCAAGCCTGAGATCAGAGATATCATTATAGTAAGTTGGCTGGTTTTAGTACAGCTACTCAGAGTTAAGGCAAGTATCGGTATTATTTTCGCTCATACTTTACAAACATGCATTTGGGAGACAGTTTTATCCAAACCGATCTTACTTACAGTACCAATAAAATGGATACCTTGTATGCACTACATGCAGTGCTGGGGGTAACGCATTACAAGTAACATGCATTACGTAATAATATTACTTTTCTGAAGAAACGAGTAACACATTACTTTTTAAATGTACACATTAATATTTGAGTTACATTTTTAAAAAAGTAATGCAAGTTACTTTTTTAGTTTAATTAATTTGATAAAAAAATAATGCACTGAATTAAACTAAACTTATGCACGTCACATTATGCACTCTATACGTACACGCCTGTGTGGAAACAATTTGAGTCAGAAATGGCAGGCCAGAGCTCAACATTTTTGTGATAAAAGATGCAATTTCTGAATGCAGAACTTTTCAGTCATAAAAACACCTGCAAGGCCTGAAAGAGATCAAGCCTCAGCAAAGAAAAAGTAATGCAAAAGTAACTAAAAATTAATGTAAGCATTGCTTTCCATGAAAAGTAACTAAGTAACACAATTAGTTACTTTTTTTGGGAGTAACTTAATATTGTAATGCATTTATGCATTACTTTTAAAAGTAACTTTCCCCAACACTGACTATATGTGTGTTCCCTTGGATCAAACCCATGCACTTTTGAACTGCTAATGCAATGCTCAACCAACTGAGCAACAAAACAAAGTCTTTAAACGAACGTTTAAAGACACAGAAATGGAAACAGGCAACTTTTCATAGTACTACTATTAGTAAAACCGCGTCCACTAGGGGGAAACGTAGTCGGCGATCCACTTTATTCTCCTTAAAGACTGGGTTTTACGGCTCGACAGCTTATAAAAACTTATTTCTGGGTTCTTTGGCTTGTTAGCTGTACATATTGTCACACAGCAGCTTTTAGGCATTATTCTGTTTTTTGTTATAAGCCAGAAATGACAGGAGGCGGCCTCTCGCAATACAAAGTCAATGGAGACGGTTGGATCGCTTTCCCCCCCGGTGGGCGTGGTTTTCAGGTTATGACGCGCTGCGCTCTGTCTCTATTACTGTCCACTAGAGGTCTGCACGGGTCCACTTAGATCCGAAAACCCGATCGGTCCAGTCGGGGTTAAAATAAAATTGCCACTAGTTCGGGTCGGACTCGGGTCTAATTTTCTAGGGTTTGTTTCGGGTCGGGTCTTTCTTTAAAAAAAAAATGATTTAAGCACGTCGGGTTTGGGTATAAAGTGATTTGGGTCATTTCGGGTCGGGTACATTTCTTTGGACCCGAGAAGACCTCTACTGTCACACACTGAGCCTGCAACTGGTGTCACTGGTGGTACTGGTCTTCTCTTGTCCTCTGCAATTCGTGGTTGACCTTATGAGATGATAAATACAAGAGAAAATTCTAGCTCTAGCTTCTCAAAGATTCCTACAAGAATGTTTGGTCAGCTGTCTGATGCCCCGTGGCGTTTTGTTTGGTGTAGAGGTCAATGCAACTTCTGTCTTCCGCTTTCCCAGAATGCTTTGCTCTATCTAGCACAAGTCACAGCTGCTCTCTCCTGGAGCACTCTCCTGCAGTTCATGACATATAAGCGCTAATACACGTTTGGCGCTCCCCGTCGTTTAAAGCCGAGGCACTGTATGTTTCTTTACAGCTCAGTTCTGTATTGAATCCTTTCTGCTCTCCTGACCCCCACCCACTCTTTGCCGTCTATATCTGCCATTAGAGCTACAGGTAGGCTGATGGGCTTTTCAGCATTGAAGCAGCAGGCTTTTAAACCTTCTCTTTTAAGAGATCTGGCTACATCACATCCACGCAGTGCATCACCGGGTACATTACAGCAAAACGTGTGCGAGGGCAGACATGACTGTTGTGAGGTGTGACTGTCCATGTGGCTCTTCATTTTAACCTTATCTGTACATTGGGGTTAACGTGGAGAGTGTTTATTTTTGTCCTTAGCCCTGTGCGTTACTTTAAAATATTCTGGATAAATTATTGTGCGCTAATTCATCCACTTTCTATTCTGTGAGGATGTAAAGCACAGTGGTTGTTGTATCTTTATGCAGTATCAAACATTTTTTCAATTAAATTGTATTTATATAGCGCTTTTCACAATTGTTTAATTGTTTCAAAGCAGCTTTACATTAATAGATGCAGGAGAAAACACACAAAATCGTAAACATAAGCAGCTGAATTAAGCTTATGGCATGAATTATGGTTAAGATTAACCGTACTAGCGAGCATAGTCATAATGTAACATATATGAAAGGATGCTAAGTTAAGCCAATGTCAGCAGACGCCCCAGGGGTTGAAAAAAAAATACTTTGCTCCCTTAAAATTTTTTGTTAAATCAACTCAGATTTACAAGTCATGTCAACAGAGATGAGTTGTCACAACTTATAAAATATAGTTGAGAAAAGTCAACTTAATTTTATATGTTATAACAACTCATCTCTAGTCAAGATAAATAATAGTATGTTGAAATGACTTGTAAATCCGAGTTGATTCAACAAAATTTTTTAAGGCAGCAAAGTATTTTTTACAGTGTAGGAGAAAAACAGTGCAGGAAAAGTCCTAGGAGAGAAAAACCCTTGGGAGAGAGCCAGACATAGCTGATTCTATAGAGCAGTGGTTCCCAAAGTTTTTCGCTGTGCGCCCCCCCCCCCCCCCCCTTGTGTACAGTGCATTCCTTTGTGGCCCCCCAAAGAAAATTTGTGACAAAAAACTGTTCTAAAACTCAACATTTTAATTTAAAAAAACATTAAATTATAAAAAATATTACTGCTTTTGGTTAGTAGGCTTATTTTTTTTAGGTTTAATTACACAGAATTCATTATAAATTAATGTATTTCATAAAATGTCATAAAACTGGGGCCCCCCTGGCACCATCTCGCGGCCCCCAGTTTGAAAACCACTGCTATAGAGGATATATTATATAATAGGTACGATTTTATACAATTTTATGGAAATTAAAACATAATACATGTGTGTGCATTTGGCAGATGCTTTTATCCAAAGAGACTTACACAGTGCAATTATTTTTAATCAATAAGTGTGTTCCCTGGGAATTATACACATGGGCTTTGCATTGCTACAGTATAGGGTGATTCTTGCGAAATTAGACTTATGAGGTGTCATGAAACATTTTGATAAAAAAAGTAAATGCAAAGTAAGACTATCAAAATAAGCAGCATACAGTTACAATCATCTCTTCATGTACTATTTTGCACATGATTTCAAATTATACAAACCAATTTTGTTGTTTTTTCCGCATTTAAAGGGAAAATTTTCATTGCCGCAACCTGTCCATGACTGGATTTGGGTTCTTTGACATGGAAATATTTACAATTTAAAATCTAAAAAATAAAAAGCTTCAGTGCATGTTATACTATAAACATTTACAGTAAAGAAAGATGTGGTATTTGGTGATTTGGTAAATGTAGAGACAATAATAAGGAATAAAAAAAGTGTCCAAGAAAAAATTTCTTATCCTCCGCAACAATTTTCAAACATTGTTCAAGCCCTCAAGAAACTAACATTTTAAAAAAAAATGTTGGAAGGGACATAATTGACTGTTACACTCAAGATGGCTACCAGGTAAGCAGTTCTTATTTTTCTCTCCAGATAAAAGTTGAAATTTTGTTTGTCATAGTACCTAGACAACTTTTTAGTTCTCATTACCAAAACATAAGTTTGTAAATGAATATATTTAATGTAATATCATGTTGCGGTAATCATCATTTTTGATAATGATATTTTTAAAAATGTAAATAATTCTATAGGAAATATTTTTAAATCCTCTAAAAATAATGGTTATAGTAAATTCAGACCTGAATCTTATATGTGCAAAAAAAAGTTGGACACCTTTTAAGTCTGGATTTTGTGAGAATCACCCAGTACCAACTGAGCTACAGGCACAGAAAAACAGAAAACTATTGTACTATACTACAGTACATTCAATTCGTACTTTCTTCACCCAGAGTGAAAAGGTTTTGCTTAGATGTTGCTTTCTCTGAACTCAAGAGGCGTTTTACATATTTCTCTGTAAGATACAAATTTCTGAAGAGTGCATGAAGAGCTCAGATGCAAAAACCCACATTTTCTTGTAAATGCAAATTGTTAATGGAGTCTGCCAGCAAACCAGTATTTCTGAATGACCTGATGCGAAAATATTTCATGAACGTATAGTACGTGCAAAGAGCATTCGGTTAATATCATGATCTAATTTTGAAGGGAGGTGGCATTTAGAGGCTTTTTCACCTGAACAACTCCTATGTCGTTGAATTACAAATAAAATAAAATTGCATAGGCTGTAACCAATGCAGGATCTTTATAATAGATGTCAAAGTCTTATGCATTGATGTTAAATGGAAATAAGTGCTAATTTACTTCTCTCCAGAGAAATATGAGTCAATGTACGATCTATCAATCCTAGTTCATTAATGGGCAATTTTTCAATTTTTTCAATGGGCAATTACCTGTACTCTTTTCATAGGTTATCTCTAGGAGTGACACCTAATAGTACTAATAATTATCTACATGTATGTTTCTGAAGCTTTAATGGGATCCGTTTGATGTAAAAGTCACTCAAAGCAGCCACAAATGAAAAAAAATCTGGCCTCTTTGTTTTCAAAGCATTTATACTGTACCACCATACACCATGCCTTGCCTGTATTTCTTAAATCATGCATTAATCATGCATTTCATGTTACTTGTCCGTTAATGAGACCTACTGCCATGCTGTTTTAATTACAGCGACCCAATTTCTGTTCCTTTGTACTTTGCTATTGACTGAAGCTCTTCTGACCTGGATGCAATACTGCTGTGGTTTTCATTAATGCCAATGCATCTTTAGGTCTTTGCTTTATGTAACAGCCTGTTTTTCTGGTTCCAAATCACGCCTGCGAACACCTGTTCTGTCATCTCTATAGCAGACCCACGTAAAGAAACATGCATGTGCGTGCCTTCTATTCCAAGTCTTTTTAAACAAATGCAAATGGGCAACAGGTACAGTACAGTAGTGCTTTGTTATGCTGAGAGTCTGGAGGGTTGGAGTTGGGAAATGAGATGGGTTTAGAAACTATAGGCATTTCTCTATTAGTGTAATAATGAGTTTGCAATGTTAGGGGGAGAACCCCTGAGAGTTGTACCGCTTTACTGTACTTGCACTCTCAGCAAAGTAAAACTCTGCTGTTGCAGGATGCAAAATCTGCAGTGGATGAGTGCCGATCCCTTCGGACCCGGATCCATCTGGCAGAGGATGCTCAGAAGCAGGCCCGGGGCATGGAGATGGACTATGAAGAGGTTATCCACCTGCTGGAAGCTGAGATTGCCGAAATGAAGTGTCAGAGAGCGGAGCATCCTGGCCAGTGCAAGGTATTTTACCGTAGTCCGGATTTGATTTCGCATTCCTGATCCACCTTTGTACACGGCACCAGACCTGGTTTTTCCTCTCTCCTATACTGTAGAAAGTAGGTCACTGTTTGCTTTGTATTATTCAGTAACTGGGCTGATGTGCTGTGAAGGCTTTAACATGAACTTGCAGGGTGACGTGGGCTGATGAGGTTATTTTTGAAATCTCTGGCTAGCAACCTTGAACAAGGAAACGACAAACGATTGTAAGATGGGTTATCACACTGATTCATTTTAGTATTTTTTGTGGGGATTGCTTTTGGTTATTGCACACATTATTCTCATCTTAGCATCTTAGTCACTCTGTGTTGTTTTAATTCCATGCGACTTCTTTCCGAAGACTTTTGAAAATATACTGGCCACTTAATCTCATATATTGAAAAGAGCTGGGGCTGTTAAGCTTTTAAATGGCAAGCATCATGAAAGTGTCATACAGTAAATGCGCTCCATACGACTTGCGATCTGTATTCTAAGTCTGCTGAAGCCAACACAATAACTTTGAATGACATTGATGTCAGTTTGGCGTCACTGTGTTTGGGTCATGATATGTGGCTTTTGATTGGCATTAACGTGCTATTTTGGAAGTCTATGTGACTTTATAGTACATTTATGAATTTTGTTGGAAGGGATAATACGATTAACATCAATAACAACTTAAATTAGAACCTAACTATTAGCTTTTGCTTAAGCTTTAAAAGGATAGCTCACCAAAATTTTTTAATTCTGTCATCATTTACGTTCCCTCAGGTTGTTCCAAACCTGGAGAATTTTGTTTTGTTTTGCTAATTACAAATACTACTAAAATATGTTTAAAGGTATTGCGGAGGTTTTTCTTTTTCCGGGTGGATCATCAAGACTATTGGTCCTCCTAGTTGTCAATCAGGAGTGTTGCGCAATTGCATTTTTTAAAAAAGTGGAGAAGGCGGTTCTTTTCAAAAATTTAAGAAAATCCTCTGCTACCCCTTTAAGAATGTTTGTAACCAAGAAGATTTGGGGCACCATTTACCTCTATTGTAGGAAAAAAATTATACAATGGAAGTCAATGGTGCCCCAGATCTGTTTGGTTATTATCGTTTACTTTTTATTTTTTATTTGTGTTCAGTTGAACAAAGACATTTTTAAATGTTTGGAACAACTTGAGTATGTAAGGGGTAAATAAATTCATTTTCTGATAAACTAGTTTGGAAAACACAAGACAAAAGAGCAAAGATATACTTAAAGAGGTCATAGCATGAAAATCAGACTTTTTCCATATTTAAGAGCTATAATTGGGTCCCCAGTGCTTCTATCAAACTTGAAAACATGTAAAATATCAAACCAGTAAGTTTGGTTTTGGTAAACCATTCTCTGCAAGCATGTGAAAAATGAGTTTGTTCAGATTTTGCCTGTTTTATGATGTAGGTAGCAAGGCCAATTACAATAATACCACCCAACCACGGCACTGCCATTTAGTGCAGAGAGAAAGTGAGAGAGAAAAAATAAGTGACAACACAATTGATTTTCAATTACAACAAACCACCATCATTGCGATCAGTTTTTGCATTTCATCAGCTCATTTGCATTTTAAAGGACACACCCAAAAACGGCACATGCTATAATAAATTATCTTTAGGGTATTTTAAGCTAAAACTTAACATAAGCACTCTGGGGACACTTAAGACTTATTTTACATTAAAAAATAAATAAATAAATAAATAAAATCTTAGTCGGAGCCGGTGGTGTAGTGGATGGCTCCGACACATGGTGCAGACGCACTTCTGGCGACCCGAGTACGAATCCTGGCTCGAGGTCCTTTGCCAATCCCATACTCCTCTGTTCACCCTATACTTTCCTGTCGTCTCCTTAATTACTATCTTTCCAATAAAAGCAAAAATGGCCACAAAATAAATTAAAAAAATTTTATGTAGTATGATTAGTTGCATATTAAACACTATCAAAATAAGATTTACTGACAGAATAATATTGCAGTTGTCACTAAGCATTGTACATTGGAAATTGCTTGAGAGTTAGTGTTAGATCAGTGCCATTTTAATGGGAAAAGTATAGATTTTATTAAAATCTTTCTTTGTCTGTAATCCTGTTTTTTTTTTTTAAATGGAAGTAGGCTACTAAAGATAAACTGTTCATACAGGAGGAGCTACAAGACCTGATAAAGAGGATTGCCATACTCGAATGTCGACTACGAAAGAGCGAAACCGCAAAGAAGAGTTTCGAGGTCCCTATGGGGAAACTTCTACAATTTGTGGAGGTGATATATGAACATATAAACAATATTGTCAGCAACAAAAAACTCTTAAACCCATGAAAATATATTAAAAACAATGGATTTCATTCACTAAGCATGCGTACGCACAAATTTGTGCGCAGATGTGCGTACGGATGTTTTCACAAACAAATCGTAATTCAACAAAAATTTTCGTATCAAAATGTCTCCTAAATGTACGCAAAAATTCAAGAAAACCTAAAACCACTCGTACACAATTATCATGTACACTATATTCAAATACTAGGCTTTAAGTATAATGTTTATAATAATGTTGATATATAAAATTTACATGATTATATTTTATAATATAATATTTTCTGTATTATATATTATCTATATCATTATTATTATTATTATATACATTATATTATATAATATTATAGCCTAATTATTTTTTCTAAACATATAAAGAAGATGCGCTTAATGACAAATCTTCACACTTTCCTTCCTCACTTTTTAAATCACTATATGAAAGCTTCTGCTTAATGCCTAATGTAAACGTCATGTAAATGTAATGAAGTTTAAACATCAATCACTTGATCTCCTGTCTGTTTTATTTTGGATACAGATACGCGTCTCTATCATATTAATTAAATGTCATATTTGTTAAAGCCTCCAATACTTCTTTAACGTTACTCCGGTTGGTGGACAGCACTGGTTTCCTCCAGCAACAACAAAACCTCCCAAATAAAAATGCAAATCAAAATGAAACTTTAGCGATAGTAAATATGATCATGGATTTCTTTTCGAGCTCTTTTGCTTCTTTGACAAACTGCTATAACATTTTCTGTGGACCAGCGCTGCACTGCGGAAAACCCTTATATGGAGCTGGTTTGGGCGTGTTTTATGCAAATTACCAACCTTGTGCACTCGGCCGCCCATGTAGAACACTCCAAATTATTCAGTAACCTAAGAACAAGTATAAGAACAAACTCATGTGCGTACGCATGCGTTGTGAATTAGGCAGAAAGTTTTCGTTAGAAGTTCAAGTGTGAACTACAAAAAATGTACGCAATTATTAGTGAATGAGACCGATTGTCCTTACATCTAAAACCAGATTTCACTCTTTTTTAAATCTTAATCAGCACAATGTTTTGATAATGCAACGTTTACACATTTTGGGTAAATCAACCTACTAAGGATTTTTGTAGTTCTCAGTGCAAACACATGCACTTCATTTCACATTGTGTTACATTTTTGTGCAATGTTAACGCTTTAATACACTGCAAACTAATTTAAACTTCCACATTTTTAAAACCCTACAGGCTGTTCAAGACTTCCTCTCTGAAAATCAAAGTTGTCCAAAAGGCTATAGGTAAGAGAGTAATCAATGTACAGGACGGTGCAAAGTCTTAGACCACCATCACCAGTTTTAATGTCCATTGTCCATCCATATTTATTTTTCACTCTTTTTTTAAGATACAAACAGAAGTTTTCAGTACTAAATGTCTTCTTCAGGCATCAGTCAGTATGTAGTGTGACCTCTCTTGGCACAGATTGTAGTCATGCGATTAGAATTAGAAATTAGGATTTAATTTTATTTAGGTTTAAGAGATCCTGCAGTTTTCTGCTATTGCTCAAGTGAAACGGGAGTTTACCCTAAATACTTGACACTTTAGCTTATACTTTTATACTGTTTTTAATACTACATAGACATTTCCTGTATTTAGTTGTATTCTAATGAAGAGACTGAGAAATAATTATATACGATCACTATACAATTGCAAAAACAAATCTAATGGTAGAATGGTGACCTAAGACTTTTGCACAGTACTGTATATCTTCATTCTTCTGTTATGACAGAGCTAATGAATTAAGTGAACCTTAATCTAGTTTGGTTTATCCCCAACAAAAGCACAATTTGTGTTGAATTCATCACAAGAAGGCTTTTCCTTTAGGGGCCATTACAGAATCCCTCAATTTTAACTTTGATAGTCTAGTCGGTTGTGATTCACACAGGTGCTTTCTTTTTTATTAAGAGAGACTTACTTTTGGGTCAGAAGGCAGGAGTAGATAATGAAAGTAGGGTCAGTATAACACCTGTCTATGGCAGTGATGTTGATTAGACCCAATCAACATGGTCTCCTGTAGACTCGACTTGCACGGCGCATCTGGAGAGCCTTGTTTTTCTCCTAATGATCATCTTCACAGAATGAAGAAAGCGCTGTGTCTTCATCTATTAGGGCTAGAAAATATTACACATGTCCCGATGAATCAAATTGAAGACTGTCAGCAATTTGCAACCTGGAGTACGTATGATTTTTCTTTTTGAGAGATGGTAGATGGTGTTAAATCTCTTCTGCTTTATAAATCGGTCTACCCTGAAATACAGCAGGCCACTGAGGGATACTTTATCAAATGCTAAAAATGTATAGATCAGCTAGTCTTCAGTATATTGTCCAAGGAGATACATGCATACTTTGGGCTTTTTCCTGACAAATTCAGAGTATGTTCTGAATTGCATATGTGCACAATTATGCATTTTTTGTATACACTATGAAAGAAATGTGCAGCATCAGTGGTTTTTAATGCATGTTTTATGTAATATTTTAGTCCTCGTTTTGGTCGATGAGGTCACAAGTGGACAAGTGAGACGCATGTCTGTTCACACCTGGTGTTTGAATCCTTGAATCTTTCGTTCACTTTCGACCGGTTCTGTCCTGATTACCTCGAGAGAATGGTCTATGAGCGAGTCGTTAAAGCATGAACGGAAGAGAAAACGGGTTAAAGTTGGCGTACACTAATATTATGTCAGAGTATCACATCTTGTGTTGTTAGTAAACATGCTGCACACAGTTTTTTACATGTACAGTACTGTGCAAAAGTCTTTGGCCACCATGCCAGAATTAGATTGTTGTTTTTGCAATGTTATAGTGATCATATATAATTGTTTCTCAGTCTCTTTAATAGAATACAACCAGAAAATACAGGAAATGTGTATATAGTATTAAAAACTGTATAAAACTGTAAACTAATGTGTCAAGTTTTTAGGGTAAAATCCCCTTACACTTGAGCAATAGCAGGAAACTGCAGGACCTCTTAAACCTAAACAAAATTAAATCCGAATTTCGAATTTTAAAGAAGTTAGTCTTTTTACTTCATTCTGCCCAAAAACGCTCAAGATATGTTTCGTTCCAAGAGAGGTCACACTAAACACCGATGTTGCTTAAAGAAGACAATTAGTCCTGAAAAAAAATATATTTTTTTTTTGTACATATTTCCTGTATTTTGTGTTTGTATCTTAATAAAAAAGAAAGAAAAAAATATGGATGGACATTAAAACTTCTAGAACAAGAAGGCTGGTGGTGGTGGCCTAAGACTTTTTTCACAGTACTTTACTGTATATGTAAGAGCTTTCTTGGATATTTCAGAACAATTGATGAAATAAGCTTGCGCAACAAAACAAAAAAAGAGACGGAGAGCAGACGCTTTAGTTTTATCAATGATAGCCTAAACACTGTGGGTTTGCGCTAGAAATCAAACGGTTTGGTTTTTATAAACGTCAGAGATGTACTTATGACACTTCATACTTAATGAATAATTTTCATGAATCATGTTAAAGCATCCAGAATTATAGCCACGTTAATAACGTTTGTAAGAAACCAAACCGTTTGCAAATTCGGTAGAAAATTGAGCAAGTTATATCATTTAAAAGTACCTGCACCATTAAATACAATGCTACAAGTGAGCGAGCTGTCTGAGGTAAGATGGCCGCCAGGTGATGACGTTAAAGACTTCGCCATAACACATGTAGGGCCCTATTTTAACGATCTAAGCGCATTGAAGCGCACGGTGCACAGTCTAAATGGGCGTGTCCGATGCCACTTTTGCTAATTTAACAACGGGAAAAATGGTTTGGGAGCCGAGCGCAGGGTCGAAAAGGATTGTTCATATTTTCCTAATGAGTAATGGATGTGTTTTGGGTGTAACGTGCAATAAACCAATTAGAGTCTTATCTCTCATCTCCTTTAAAAGCCAGTTGCGCTTGCGCTGTGCGTGATCCTTATTTAGATGATGGACCTTGTAAACTGAAAAACTAAGTGGAGGAAGAAGACCAACAATTTAAGAATAATGTTAAAAAAGTGTTGTTTTCATTTTTATTGAATTTTTTTATTTTTTATTAAAACCTTTAAAAGCCTTTTTCTTTCAGTCATAGAAGTACAAATAGCAGGCTTTGAATTGCTGTAAATTTATTGATATCCTACATAATCATTGTAATCTCATAAAATAATTTGCAAATATGCAGGAAAAGGTTTGTACTCTAAAAATACAAACAAAAGATAAAGAATTTACAAACGTGCGGAGAGCCGAAGCGTTTCAGCCCTCGGACAGCGCCATGGATTCTTAAAAAGCATTACTTAAAATGTTTCTCGTCTCACTATATTCACAGGTACAGAGTCATCATATTCAATAAATCCATAGGGTAGCATTTAAAAACAGTTGCATTTGTTTAAAGCAAAGCATTTATTTACTTACCAGGCTACAGGTGAAGCAGCTCTTTGCGCCTTCTAACGTCTCATAATCGGTCCTCATTTATGTCCAAGAGACTCAATAATAATTTTTTACATTTCAATCCTTTAATCTTTCATATTTAAAAGCGTTTTTGTGCTGCTGCACATTCATGAAGGCTTTATGTTAAGCGTTGTCGTCCCGTTTATAGGCGCATAATAATAATAACGCTCTTTAAAAAACAAAACACATATTGCGCCATATTGACTTTAGACTTTAGACCAGGTTTTTGTTGGTCAATGGCGTAGTCTATTTTAGTTGCCTAAAAATAGCAACGCGCCAACAATGTGCCTGAACACACCTCGTTTTCAGACCAGAACGCCCATGGGCGCAAAATTGGGTGCAAATGCATTTGCTATTTAAACAATGTGGAGCTAAACGTGAAAATAATCATTGCGCCAGGTTGAAACTAAACAAAAGACATTTGCGTCGTGCATTGCACTGTATTGCACAGAGTGTATGATAGAGCCCCTAGCCTTTATTATACATATCTATGTGTTTACCATTTTGAAAGGAGCTGATAAGTTGAATCAGGTGTTTTAAATAAGGAGACATCTACAACTTTTTGTAAGGGGGTCCAGGATTTGGACGCACTGTTTTAGAGTGTATTATTCTGTTATTGAGTCAACAGTCATACATAGAAAAGCACTGGTGATAGACTGACATGTGATAAATTAAAATGTGTTATTTCACCATCAGATACATTATGCCATATTGAAAAGACATCCCACGTTATGTTCTATTTCTTATAATATGTTCATTCATTCCCTGTTTTTTTTTTAATTACTGAAGTCTTTTCAAATTAGACAGTTGAATAGTTTCAATAAGTTTCAAGTTTCATGTGATAATTTAATCAGTCTGATCCAATTCATACTGTCTCGGCCTTTTTCTAATGACCCAAAAGTGTGGGAGTTTTGTAACATGTTTTCGTAACACTCATCCATCCGTGTCAGTGGGTCTAGAGCCCCTTCCTCAAAAGTCCAGACTTTATTAGGAGTCATGCTGCGCTGCCCTTTTATGCCGACTTGGCCAGTATGCTTCGTTCATTTTGAGACCACACTTTTCTCCGGTTTCTATTATAACAGGTCAACAGAAAGTCATAGTCTGACAAGACTGACACAGTTAACAGTTCTACACATTAACATATACATATACTGTATATAGACATATGTGACCCTGTCTGTGAAATTCAGGCTGTATTCAATATAAAAAATCATTCATGAATCATTCATTTCACTTTAATTTCAATCTTTGAGATGGCCTTTCTCAGTCAGTATTAAAGATATCAAGAATATATTTTATGTTCTTTATATTATGTATGATTTTACTGTGTGTAGAAAACAGGAACCCATACTTAAAATAAGAATGCTGCTTATTTTTCCCAGATTTTGAAAATGTATTTTATTTACTTTTTTATCATTCAAATTTGGCTAGGTGGTTAATAACACATTTTTCTGTGGTGTGACTTTACCACTTTACATTGACTTTAAGAAATGTTATCTTTTGTCTTTCAGTTCTCCAAGTGATTCTCAGTCTATGGCTTCTAGAGGAGGAAGAAAAGCAGTTTTGACAGCGTCTGCTCTTGCATTGGAAGCTAAAGAGTTAAGTCATGCTGTCAAAGCCGTTCTAGAGCTGGACTGTATGTGATGCCTGCAGGTGCATTGTGTGCTCCTCTAAGAAACCAAACATCTTAATTGCCATTTTCCTCATGAACCATGAGCATTCTGGTTATCTGTCCCGTAACCCACAGTGAATTAGGGCACAGTCACATTATACTTAACCCTACCGAACCGTACCCAAGTACGATTGTCCCCCTTCCGCACTCCCCCTCTGATCTGCACTCGCACTACACGTTATGATCCAACTCGACTATGCTTACATAATTTAAAAGATACAACTACTTTGAACAAAACTGAAAGATATGTGTGATAAAGTACCAAAACCCAACAACCAAAATAAAAACGTACCAGAAACCACCTCTGCAAGCATACAAGGGTACGCTAAAGGGGCGGTCACACTTGACTTTGAGCATGCAAATATTACACTCTAAAAATGGCTTGGACGAGCCTGTCTGAGTATTTCACAATCTGCTCAGTTACTGGGATTTTCATGCACAACCATTTCTAGGGTTTACAAACAATGGTGTGAAAAGGGAAAAACATCCAGTATGCGGTAGTACTGTGGGCGAAAATGCCTTGTTGATGCTAGAGGTCAGAGGAGAATGGGCCGACTGATTCAAGGTGATAGAAGAGCAACTTTGACTGAAATAACCACTTGTTACAACCGAGGTATGCAGCAAAGCATTTGTGAAGCAACAACACGCACAACCTTGAGGCGGATGGGCTACAACAGCAGAAGGACCCATCGGGTACCACTCAACTCCACTACAAATAGGAAAAAGAGGCTACAATTTGCACAAGCTCACCAAAATTGGACAGTTGAAGACTGGAAAAAATTGCCTGGTCTGATGAGTCTCGATTTCTGTTGATACATTCAGATGGTAGAGTCAGAATTTGGCGTAAACAGAATGAGAACATGGATCCATTATGCCTTGTTACCACTGTGCGGGCTGGTGGTGGTGGTGTAATGGTGTAGGGGATGTTTTCTTGGCACACTTTAGGCCCCTTAGTGCCAATTGGCCATCGTTTAAATGCCACGGCCTACCTGAGCATTGTTTCTGACCATGTCCATCCCTTTATGACCACCATGTACCCATCCTCTGATGGCTTCTTCCATAATGCACCATGTCACAAAGATCGAATCATTTCAAATTGGTTTCTTGAACATGAAAATGTACTAAAATGGCCCCCACAGTCACCGGATCATAATCCAATAGAGCATCTTTGGGATGTGGTGGAACGGGAGCTTCGTGCCCTGGATGTGCATCCCACAAATCTCCATCAACTGCAAGATGCTATCCTATCAATATGGGCCAACATTTCTAAAGAATGCTTTCAGCACCTTGTTGAATCAATGCCATGTAGAATTAAGGCAGTTCTGAAGGCGAAAGGGGGTCAAACACAGTTTAGTATGGTGTTCCTAATAATCCTTTAGGTGAGTGTATCTCCACATGATATGAATTCACAGGAGTTTACCAGTCTTGAAATATTTTCGCCCAAGTTTGCATTTTTGGTCTGATGCATTTTCTTATGTATAAATAGAAGTCAATGGAACTAAAGTGTAATGTGGAGGCTCCATTAATTGTACCGCACCCTGATACGGTATGAAGCGATCACACTAGCCAAATGAACTGTACTTTGGGGATCAAACATGGTCAAACGTACTTTAATATGGTACGGTTCTCATAGTGTGAGAATGCCTTTAATCTCAAAGCACCAAGAAGAAAGTCAAATTTATCATAATGTATTACCTTTATCATGATTATCTTGAAATCACGTCTATTGATATTTGTGTACGTTTTGTGCATTGTTCAGATTGTTTGTTTGTTTTCCAAAAAAAGTGACTTGACATTTAATAAACAGTAAAATAATCTGACCTATGAAGTGAATTTTAGTTTCAGCTTGAAACTTCTAATTGTCTAGTTTTGTTAACAAACGTTTTTCATGGGCTACAACACTGGGTTATTATTTTCGAGACAGTGTTGGGTCAAAAAGGCACAAACCCAGCCGTTGGGTTAAATTTACCCAGAAAATGTTATATTTAAACCAACAATAGGTTAAAACAACATAGCATTTTGGGTTAAGGCAACCCAGCATAGGTTAATTACAACCCAACGTTTTAGGTTCGTCCCTTTTTGACCCATGCAACGCTAGGCTGAAAATAACCCAAAATATTTACTCTATATAGACTCCATTGGGTTAAATTTACCCAGAAAATGATTATATTTGACCAAGCATTTTGGGTTGAAACAAACCAGCATAGGTTAAATTACAACCCAACGGGCTGAGCTCGTACGTCTTAATATTTTTTAATCTTGTATTTTAAAATGTAAGTGAGCTACTATGCATTAAATTATTAATAAAGTTATTATTAAATTGTTTTTAAGGTATACAGATATGGATAAATTGTAAGGGTTACACTGAAAGTGTTGCCATTCTAAAAGACATGACACATTTATCCGTGGTATTTTTGCTCCAGGAATGCTTCAACAAATTACATGGTTACAAAACAATTGTTTATAACAATAACCAAAAGACAAGACCTCTTACCATGTGGAGCCAAATAAAGTCTGCAAATTTAGCTATGTCTTGAACTTCTAACCCCATTCAGCTCTGCACTCCGCACAGGAAAATATATAGCAACCTTTCCATCAATGTTTGACATTAGGGCAAAACATTATCAGTCATTTTATACTTTTAAAAATTATACAGTAGCATAGTTTGTTTGTATGTCCAAATATTATTTGTTTTCTGCCTGTTTGATTACATATGACGCAAACATTTGACATGTTACATATGACAGAAAATAAAACTGATATCTACAATCTTGAAATCCAATCCATTTAGTCGAAAGAATTAGGTCAATGCAATAAGGAAACACAATACATGGCACATTTGCTGTTAATTTAACCCTCCGGTCCGATTCTCCTTACTGCAGTTATCGTTGCCTGGATACAAAGCTACTGGAAAGCAATGACCGTCTGCTTCTTTATGGAAATTGTGTATCATATCACAGAACACACGATGATACACACATTCAGAAAATGATCCTTAATGGGACATGGTTGGGTTTTTATTGTTTGTTTTTTTCTCTGCAGTGTTTTTCTACACAAAGATGTGCACGTCACCGTTATAGATCCATCGTACAACATTTACTGAATGTATAAGTCTTGACTAACCCAGTTAAATTCATTGTAAAAACATAAACAAGGAGCTTTTTTATTCCTTTTCAGGCTTAAGCTTTGTTTTTTTTTAATCGTCGGTGAAAGGAGCTTCTTTAGCTTTGGGAAATGTTGTCTATGAATCTTATGAGGTCAAATAAACATATAAAAGTTGTAAAATTCTCTCTTTATTTTATATGTGGTTTGCAGTTTTGGACAAGTCTTCAATCCAAAGCCTTAAAGGGATAATTCACCCAAAAATATAAATTCTGTCATCATTTATTCACACTCAGTTCACACAAACCTTTTTAAATTTCTTTCTTCTTATGAACACAAAGGAAGATATTTTGAGGAACGTTTGTAACCAAACCGATCAGAAGCCCATTGACATCCATAGTAAGAATAAAGAATACTATGGAAGTCAATTGGGCTTTGGATCATGTCGAAACCTGTATTTGAAGTGATCAACAAGACAGTGGGGCTACTCACTACTGAGTCTTTTTTTGACATGTACTTTTAATTGCACTAGAAATTATGTTTTTTGAGGAAAACATCCAGGATTTTTCTCATTTTGATGCACCCCAACACTTAGCAGTTTTGATGTAGTTTAAAATTGCAGTTTCAAAGGACTCCAAACGATCCCAAACGAGACACAAGGGTCTTATCCAGCGAAAAGATTGTCATTTTTGGCAAGA
Organism: Misgurnus anguillicaudatus; assembly: GCF_027580225.2. NCBI lineage: Eukaryota > Metazoa > Chordata > Actinopteri > Cypriniformes > Cobitidae > Misgurnus > Misgurnus anguillicaudatus. Next base: position 26,082,345 of record NC_073340.2, read on the forward strand.
AAAATAAAAAATATGCACTTTTAAACCACAACTTCTTGTCTTCCTCTGGTCCTGATGCTCCAGCGCCAACTCACGTAGTGCGTTGCTACATCAAGAGGTCACGAATGACGTATGCCAAACTACACCCCAGTGTTTACAAGTGTGTAGAAAGAGGACCGTTCAAACGTTGTTGTATGTGGAATGATACTAATTAATGTCTTTGTGTCAATTTATTGTTTAAAATGGTTTGCAAACGTGCGTTTCATAAATGTAACACCTGACCTTTCCACGGCATTACGCAATTACGTGAGGTTGCGCTGGCGCGTCACAGAACCGTAGATAGACGAGAAGGTTTAAAAGTGCATATTTTTATTTTTCTTGCCAAAAATGACAATCGTTTCACTAGATAAGACCCGTATGCCTCGTTTGGGATCGTTTAGAGTCCTTTGAAACTACAATTTTAAACTACATCTAAACTGTTAAGTGTTGGTGTCCATTAAAGTCCATTAAAATGAGAAAAATCCTTGAATGTTTTCCTCAAAAAACATAATTTCTTCTCGACTGAACAAAGAAAGACATCAACATTTTGGCTGACATGGTGGTGAGTAAATTATCTGGATTGTCTTTAAAGAAAATTGACTAATATTTTTAAATGCAATAAATTGTCTATTCTTTATTTTTGTCTCTTCTTTTGGCATTTTAAAGCTAAAACCTGGTTACGATCCACCAGTGCAAAATGCATCATAAGATTTGTTCAGGAGTGTATATATATACAGTATCAAAAGTCGTAATTTTTTTTCTCACGTTTGTAATTTGAACTGATACTGTTTGACTTTTTTGTAATTACAGTTTGTTGTCCTCTTAGATTGTAATGTATTTCACCACTCGGGCGCACTCACAGACAAGGCACACACTTAAATCATCACGTGAGAGAGACAGACAGATAGACAGATAGAGAACGTGAGGTAAAAGGATCAGTGAAGCTGAGAGACGGGAAGAAAAGCAAGAGCCTGGGACACAGGGAAACGTGTGCCACGCGCTCAGCGGCATGTGACCTCTTTGTGAGTGATGCTCACGTTTTGGCCGAGTGCTTTCCAGGAGGGAATAAGAGAGAGGTTTTGAGTTGCACATGGTGGTCCACACTCATCTGACTGGCAAAAACCAGAAAGAGTGACTTGGAGAACAGCTATTCATTTCTTTCCACGTGATGGATGTTCTCCTAGCAATGTGATGGGCTTTGTATTGCTTGGTCTCATTAATAAGGCTGCTACTTTGAAAGATTGTAATTAAAGTAAAAGTGTATATACAAATTGGCCACGTGTTTTCTAGCAATGCAAAGTCCAAATTCTTTGCGATCTACAGTAGAGATTTTCAAATGTTTCAGAACGTTTTATTTTCGGATTAAATTGAAGTGGTTTAATTGTTTTAGCATGCCTGTGTTAATCTTGTCAATTTATTTTCAAGGTGCAGGGCCCTTAAAAAAAAAAACAAAGAGCTTATTGAATTATGATAGGAATGTGATAAGTTACTATAAAGAGGCAGTTTAGGCTTAAAGTGTCAAAACTTTCCATGAATAGAATGAAAACGAATGCCTGATATCCAAAATAAATGAAGTCTTTTAATTTCAAAATAATGTCAGTTAAAGGAGGTACATAGCCTTCAGAAGTGAGATTTGCAGATTTGGCTTTGCTTACTTTAATGTCATCACTCTACGCATACTGTAGAAATGGTTGAATGATGTCATCTCCCAGGTAGCACCATTTTATGGAATGAATCCTTTTTTATATAATCGTGAAAATGTGGGACAGCAGAACATCTTTTTGTAGTTCAAAGAATGTAATTGAAGTCGTGAAGTTGTATGATCTCTGTAGACCTCTGAAATGGAAAAGACCAAAATCACCAACAGGCACCTGATAGCTGCCTTTAAAAAAATTTTATTAACCTTTATAAATAAAATTCAATGTCATGTTTTATAACATATTAATTACATATTTTATAGTTCATGCTACACAATACATGCTTATTTAGCATGATTTCCCCTTAATATTTTCTCAAATACAAAAACACAGATTTTAAATTTCTAAATGCCTATATGCATGATGTATAATTTTATGGTTCATGGGGAGTTGTTAATAGTAGTGTTATAGATTTTTCTTTGGCCTTTCCTGTCAAAATGTTGTTGGTGTGTGAAATGTAGACAGTGGGAACTCTGTATATTATTTTCATCAAAGAGTTTTTAATAAGATCATATTTATTTGCATAATATGTCAGAAGCCCATTATAATAATGTCCTGTGCATTGTATTTGCTCTCAGCTTTCTTGCTGCACAGGAGGATCAAATTTTGTTTATACAGAATCAATGTTGGGATAGCTGTTTTATGCACATATTTGCAACCAATTAAATTGCATTTTTACTGTTTAAATCTCTTTTATGTGTGTCATTGGAAAATCCAATAAAATCACTTTTTGTTAAACAAACGAATTCACTAAAACGAATTGTAGATTAATTTGAAGTCACTTAAAAAAATAAGTTACCTGCTTGCTTTTAAAATTTTAAGTTGACACAACAGTTTTTACACTTTTTAAACCATAAACCTAAAATTTGAAGGCAACCAGGTAACTTACTTCTTAAGTTGAACCAACTTAACAGTGTGCAAGTCATTTAGGGGGAGTGTACACCAAAGCGTTTAAACAGCCAAAAAGCCAGGCGGACGCTAACTGTGGGTGCTTTCCAGCGTTTTTTTTTAGCCAGCGCTTTGGTTGCTATGATACTTCTGCTTTGTTTATCAGCCGTTGAATGATGCGCCGTTTGTTGTGATATTTGTCCTGCTTTTATCATGTTTTTAACTTATTCTTAAAGGGGACATATCATGAAAATCTGACTTTTTCATGTTTAAGTGCTATAATTGGGTCCCCAGTGCTTGTATCAACCTAGAAAATGTGAAAAAGAACAAGTTACTTAGTTTTGGTAAATCATTCTCTGCAAGCATGTGAAAAATAGGTCATTGAAATTTGGCTCCCCTTGTGATGTCAGAAGGAGATAATACCGCTCTTAAATCTAACAATGGCATTACCATTTAGTGCAGAGATCAGCTCATTTGCATTTAAAAGGACACACACAAAAACGGCACATTTTTCCTCACACCTACAAAGTGGCAAATTTAACATGCTATAATAAATTATCTATATGGTATTTTGAGCTAGATCTTCATATACGTACTCTGGGGACACTAAAGATTTATTTTACATCTTAAAAAAGTCTTGTGAAATGTCCCCTTTAACTATATACAAGAATGACATCTCAGGTGCACATGACAATTCTCCTTTATTTGCATAACTTTCAAAACAGCCAATTTGAAAAATGCATTCATCACTCTTTTGAAAGCTTTGAAGCCACACCACACCCTTGAGTCCAGCACACGTTCAATATATCCTGTGCAATCCTGCATATGTCTTTTAAAACATTTCCAGTTTGGTGATTCATAAATGTGAAATTTCTTAATTTTCCTATGGTCATGTTACAAGAACTACGTCATGGATACACTCTGTATTGAGCTCTCTGCAGGAATACATCACCAAACCACAATCTTGCCGGAGTCCAGCACCTAGCCAAAGGCTAGAAAAAAAACAATGTCTGCACTGTCCTGTCCCTTCCCACTGAACTGTGTGTCAACCGGCACTCAAATTACAGCAGGACATAGCACGGGGATATTTGTGTTGCAGAAGTGGATATTTTTGCTCATTTCCACATGAATGAGACTTTCCAAAGCATTGCATTTAATAATCTGCTTCAACAGCAAATGCTCACATATGGCAATATTTAAAAATCACGTGAAACACTCCAAAACGTTCAAGTGACACACTTCACTGAGACAGTTTGCTGTTGAAGTGCTTGGTGAGTCAAGAATTTACATTTGTTTAAGTTTTCTCACAATTTAGGCATTTCCTCTCATATTGTATGCTATTCTGTACCTTGACAAAACAATGGCCTGGCGCAGTCTGTTTTCTGACTTCAAAATAATCAAATGTAATTGAAAATGTTTAAGGACATGCTCTTTTTGTTAAGTTCCTCCTAAGTTCATCAGGAGGATAGATGATGTTTCAGATTCAGCCTGTGTTTTTCTACTTTGATCTATTGTCTGAAAGCATGCCTTTAAATAAACAGGTAAGTTCACCCAAAAATTTAATTTCTGATCATTGAAGATCATTTACTTACCCTAAAGTTGTTACAAATCTGCATAAATGTTTTTGTTCTACTGTTCTCATGGTAGGGAAAAATAATGGAAGTCAGTGGTGCCCCAGATCTGTTTACAATTTTTTTTTATAGTTTAGCAGAATATACTGTAAAAAATTTCTGTAGAAATTACAGTATTACTGGGTATTACTGGCAACTAGCTGCCAGTAACTTACTGTAGATTTTACATTTATGGTATTTACTGGCAGTTTGTTCAAAGTTAAATGAACATGAAACATTTTCAGTTTTTATTTTTTACAGTTAGTTACTGGCAACCAGCTGCATAATTACAGCAAATTTTTTACTGTGTGATTACAGAATTTTTAATATTGGGTAAACTATCCATATAAGCTACTGTAAAAAATATTGTTTTAGCATGGTGAAAACTAGTAACTTGGTATAATAATATTGCCTCCATCTGATAAATTGCTTCATTTGTTTCCTAATTGTTGTCCTAAAAGTCGCTTTGGATAAAAGCTTTTGCTAAATGTGTCATGAACTGTGAAACGGGTTAGATCCAAATGCAGGTTTATTGAAGAGTAATCCACAAACAGGCTAAAGTCAACAACCGGGCAAACAAACACAGCGTAGGCAATCCAAAAACAGTAGTCAATATATCCAGGCAAAGGTCAAGGCAGGCAGCATACAATCATAAACAATAAACAGGCACGGGTCAAAAACAGAAAGGCACAGAACAGGATAACAGGATAAGTGCTCGGTATGCAGACAGGCTAACAATACTTCGTAAAGTGAATGAGTTCTGAGTGAGCTATATAGTCCAGGTAATTATAACAACAGGAAACAGGTGTGGTGCTGATCAGTCTAGTGCATGGGATGATGGGTAATGAAGTCCTGAGGGTGATGTATGGGAGAAGCCTCTGCAGGCCAGCAGAGGGAGCCATGCTGGCTCTCATTACAGAGCCCCACCCCTAGGAGTGGATTCCAGACACTCCCTAGGTAGAAGCAGAGGGTGGTGCAACAGGAGGTGGTATGGTGGACCAGGTCCATGTAATGGCAAAGGGCTAGGAAGCCAGGGCAGAGCCGGCAGAGCAGGAAGCCAGGGTGGAGCCGGCAGAGCAGGAAGCCAAGGCGGAGCCGCAGGCGGAGACAGGGACCACGGCGGAGCCGCAGGCGGAGACAGGGACCAAGGAGGAGCCGCAGGCGGAGACAGGGACCAAGGAGGAGCCGCAGGCGGAGACAGGGACCAAGGAGGAGCCGCAGGCGGAGACAGGGACCAAGGAGGAGCCGCAGGCGGAGACAGGGACCAAGGAGGAGCCGCAGGCGGAGACAGGGACCAAGGAGGAGCCGACAGAACTGGCAACCAGGGCGGAGCCGGCAGAGCGGGAACCCAGGGCGGAGCCGGCAGAGCGGGAACCCAAGGCGGAGCCGGCAGAGCGGGAACCCAGGGCGGAGCCGGCAGAGCGGGAACCCAGGGCGGAGCCGGCAGAGCGGGAACCCAGGGCGGAGCCAGAGGCCAGAGAGGGACTGGATACCAGGGTGGTGCTGGTGGTATCAGGAACCTGGGTAAAAGAGAACAACAGAGAGAGGCCCTCTGGGCCAGGTTAGGCAGGGCAGTAGGTTCACATTTAGTCATCTCGGACCAGACAGTGAGGGCAAGGAGCTTGGGGACTCCCATCTTGGGACAGGCCGACAGTTCAGCACTGGCCATAGTCTTAGCGACAATAACGAGTCTCTGGAGCTTCAGGGTGACCACACCAGCTGACCAATGTGGCTCAGATGACTCACTCGGCTCAGATGACTCACTCGGCTCAGATGACTCACTCGGCTCAGATGACTCACTCGGCTCAGATGACTCACTCGGCTCAGATGAATCAGAAGACTCACTCGGCTCGGAGGACTCAGGAGACTCACTCGGCTCGGAGGACTCAGGAGACTCACTCGGCTCGGAGGACTCAGGAGACTCACTCGGCTCGGAGGACTCAGGAGACTCACTCGGCTCGGAGGACTCAGGAGACTCACTCGGCTCGGAGGACTCAGGAGACTCACTCGGCTCGGAGGACTCAGGAGACTCACTCGGCTCGGAGGACTCAGGAGACTCACTCGGCTCGGAGGACTCAGGAGACTCACTCGGCTCGGAGGACTCAGGAGACTCACTCGGCTCGGAGGACTCAGGAGATTCACTCGGCTCGGAGGACTCAGGAGATTCACTCGGCTCGGAGGACTCAGGAGATTGCAGGATGGATGGATGCAGCGGCAGCCATCTTGTGAACTGGCTCGGGTGCAGCGGCAGCCATCTTGGGAACTGGCTCGGGTGCAGCGGCAGCCATCTTGGGAACTGGCTCGGGTGCAGCGGCAGCCATCTTGTGAACTGGTGCAGGCATGGCGGCCATCTTGATAACAGGTGCAGGTATGGCAACGGCCATCTGGTGAACAGGTGTAAATATGGCAATGGCCCTCTTGATAACGGGTGCAGGTATGGCAGTAGCCATCTTGAAAACAGGTGCAATCACGGGGGCGGCCATTTTGGGAACTGGTGCAGGCCTTGCGGCCCTCTTAGAGAAGGGTGTTCTTCTGATTGCCATCCTGGACATAGATACAGGCATGGTGGCATCGATTTTAGGAACAGGGACAGGCATGGTGGAGGCCCTTTTAGGAACGGAAACAGGCATGGCTTCTGCTGGCTTTTGCAAAACAGACATGGCAATGACAGGATTGGACAGAGTAAACGTAGTGCATACAGGCGTCTGTGGGTGGTCTGACTGCCCAGCCCACGGAGCCTGATGCCTACTGCCCCCTCCCAAAAAATGTTTAGGAGTGGCGTCCACCTCCACTTCACCCACAGTGAAGGAGGACCCACTCAACAACAATGCAAAGTCAATAAAGTCTTGAAAAGACCCAATTTCCCGACTGTTGGGCATGAGGTACCGTAAATTGTCATTCAAGTCAAAAAAGAAAAATGTCCTTCAGAGCTAAATCGCCAAAGTTCACTTGATAGCTTAGATTAAGGAATTCCTCCACATATTCCTCTATCGGACGGTTTCCTTGGCGTAGTTCTAGCAACAAACTTCCTGGGTCCATATTGGGTGTGTAATTCTGAAATGGGTTATGGTAAATACCTGTAGAGTTGAGTTTGGATTTGGCTGATTGTTCCATGGTTGGTGTAGAGAAGTCGACCGGAGTGGATGAAGTAAACCGCTGGATCTTGTGTGGCGAAGTATTCTGTCATGAAATGTGAAACGGGTTAGATCCAAATGCAGGTTTATTGAAGAGTAATCCACAAACAGGCTAAAGTCAACAACCGGGCAAACAAACACAGCGTAGGCAATCCAAAAACAGTAGTCAATATATCCAGGCAAAGGTCAAGGCAGGCAGCATACAATCATAAACAATAAACAGGCACGGGTCAAAAACAGAAAGGCACAGAACAGGATAACAGGATAAGCGCTCGGTATGCAGACAGGCTAACAATACTTCGCAAAGTGAATGAGTTCTGAGTGAGCTATATAGTCCAGGTAATTATAACAACAGGAAACAGGTGTGGTGCTGATCAGTCTAGTGCATGGGATGATGGGTAATGAAGTCCAGAGGGTGATGTGTGGAAGAAGCCTCTGCAGGCCAGCAGAGGGAGCCATGATGGCTCTCATTACAAAATGTACATGAAATGTACATTTTTGGTAATTAACACAACATAGCATTTGTTCTGATTTATAAAGTTAGCCTTACAGATTTCTTTATCATGGATAATGTACTCTTTTTTTCTCTCTCTTTAAGCGTGTAAATATACCTTATGTGTTTCTAATGAATTGTAATTCCATCCACATTTTTGCATTTTGAAAAAGTATGCGTCAGTCTATTTTAGGCTGAGTGTGCACTTTATGCACTCTTAACGCCCAAGGTAAGAGCCATTGATTTTTCTCTTCACAGCAGGTGCTATTATAAATACATGTATATAGTTGCTTTCAGGAATTTCAAATCACTTTAATGCACTTAACAGCCTTATACTTTTAATACAGTGAGGCTCTGTTGTTATTCAAGGCTGAAATACAATACACTGAACAAATAAGTTTATTTATTAACACTCAATCAGATATTTTCCTGCTAGATTTTTTCTAATGTATATATATATATATCATATAAAATACATATTAATATTGCTAAAAATATGTGTGTTCACTATAAGTGATACATATTGAAATCGATTACATTTTCTCATTTATTATTACGTAACAATAAGGTATTTGTTAATGCATTAGCTAACATGAACTATCAATGAGCAATACTTCTACAGCATTTAGTAATTTTAATGTATGTTCATGCCAGTATTTATTAAAACTTTTTTTTAAATCAAACATTGAAGCGGATAACATTAGTTAATGCATTATGAACTAAAATGAATAGTGTATTGACACTAACTAGCATTAACAACAATTAATAAATGCTGAAAATCTACATTTTTTAAGTTTATTTTTGTTAATGTTAGTTAAACATTCAATAATGTTTATTAATACAACCTTATTGAAAGGTGTTACTAAAATTTTATTCTGCATGTTATACTAAAATACTATTATTCATTGCATTATTTATTATTCTTTTAATATCAAAGATTCATTTGCATTATTTGTTTAATAAATCCACGAGTATTCTGAGGCTGATGCATGAGTTGCTTTCACAAGCAAACCGTAAATCTTCTCATTGTGCTAAATGATCAAGAGATTAAGCTGATCTGAGATCACTGATAGTCAATCATTTTAATCATCATGAGCATTATTTAGGCAGAATAGCTTATGTAGTAAAACTTTTTTTTTTTTAAATCACTAAAGACAATGAATTAATCATTCCAGAGCAAATACTAGTTTCTGTTTTAGACTTGCTTGTCATCCAACCGGTTGCCATCAATCTGTTTTCAATTTGTCAGACACATGTTATAGCATGTGGTATAGTTGTTCAAATTAGAGGAGTGGCCTATTATTATGGCCTAGTTTTCTGCAAGAAACGTCACATCTGATTGCTTTAGCAACCTGTTACCAAGGTAACAAAAAGAAGAAAGACGAGTACTATCGGTTTATTTAGAAAATATTGTGTATCGTGACTTGTGTGACCATTTATTGTATATTCAGCAGGCAACACTGTATATTAAACAGCTTTATAGTACATATTGAATAGACCAGGACTAATTTTTGCACATACTCACAATGATTATAAAGTATTTCATTATAAATATTTTGAATATAAAGGTTTGAGTTAAAATTGCATTTTTGTATGTAAAGCCCTCCTTGCATTTGGATGAAATAACTCAAAAATGCCATACATGAGTATAAATTTAATGAAACATTCAATTTCATCAAGATTCAATAATGCAACTGATCAAAATTTGCAACATGCTTAAATGGCTGCTGCTATGGGTGTCTTTTTAACATTTTAAGTGTTTTCAAAGCATTTAGTCTTTATGTGAGCACTTGTGAAAGCAATTCACACCCGTCTGGTAGTTTGAGTAATGAGTTTACTAAGTGTACAGTAATATAATTGTATTAATTATATTTGTAAAGTACACTTCACAACTTTATATGTCTGTTCACGGAAGAAATTCTGGTAAGTCAGAGGTCTGTTAAGTCAAACCACGCCCAACTAATCGATCGAAACCACGCCCCACTGCTCGATCGCTTTTGATTTTTCCACTTCGTCCTCGTGTGTCTGCATGTGAGAGGAGTGACACTTTTTGGCGAACAGATTTACGGGGATTAGTCAGAAGACAGTTGTTCCCCTTTGAAAATGAAAGTCTTTAAAATCTTCAATAAACATTTCCCTGACAGTATCTCGAGTTGATTTGCATATCGTTCTCGTGGAGCTCGAGTCCATCTGGGCCCGCCCCTTGCCGTTTGACGTCACACACCTCAGTCTTTACACATGGTCATGATCATCACAAAGCAAACTCACACACATACACGCGCAACTGAAGCCGGTGCAGTAGAAGAAGAGCTCGTTTCACTTGTTCTTATTAGATGGTATTACATTTTTACCTTTTATACATTACGTTAACAAGTTAAGTTTATAAAATAATATTCGGGAAAAAGAAAGATGTCCCGACCGCTCATCATGAATCCGGTTTTCCTGCCTCCGCAAACTAACGGCGTTTTGAAGGCACTCCTGGAGAAACCTATGAAACTTCCTCTGCGCCAAGATGAAGGTGATCAACAGCTTTCAGTGTTATGGTTTACTGTTATACTTTTTACTTTAATCGGTCAGTTGATTTGTGCTAAAACAAAGTCATTAAAATAACACCCCCGTGGTTTTATTATAGTAAAAGTACAACAAGTTTTTTTTTTGCAGATTGTTTAACTCTTAGCTTATAGTTCACATTTGGTTACACTATGGTTACTAATATAGTGAGATAAATGGTGCGTTTAATGGTTATACTCCAAATACTAAAGATAAACTGTAGTAAACCCATGGCTGTTTTTATTAAGGGATAACTTTGTTTGCTTTGTAAGTCGTAGTTTAAGAATGTTTAAAACCATTAGTCATAGTAAGTATGGCTTTGATTACTTTAGTAAAACCATGGTATTTTTTCACAAAATATATTTACTACTTTTTGTGTGTGCATCCATGAACCGTTTTACCAAATAAATAACTTTGTGTTGGAGACATCACAGCTGAGATTAAAGCAATCACTCAAAATAATTACATTAAAATGAAAGCAAATATCAACATAATAAAACAATAATAATGAAGGAAAACAAAATAATTTGATGTGTATTATCTAAATACTTAATTTTCTTTCAGACTATGTGAAGGAGAGAGATAAAATTAAAAGCCTGGAGGATGAGGGATGTGCTCCACAATCTGCTTTCCTGGGGCCAACGCTTTGGGATAAAACGTTGTCTTATGATGGGGATAACTTTCAGTTGGAGTACATGGACCTTGAGGAGTTTCTGTCTGAAAATGGTATCCCTTCAAGCCCTGCACAACATGACCCAAGCATCCATCGCCAGCAACAACAACAACAGCAGCAGCAGCAGCAACAGCAGGCTTCAATACAACAGGGCCCCATCTCAGTCATGGATCTCAGTAGTCGGGCCATCAACTCCATCCACACAGGCATGGTTCCTCAGGATTGCCTTCACAGCCCAGGTAGACCAGGTAAAATTTACTTTTATAATGTCCCACAGTGTCATTCCTGACCTAGTTGTTGCTCATTTCCCTCTTCAAATAAAACAGTCCTTTAAAATGGGTCTTTATATGACAGTGTGTGGGTGGCAAATGTGAGTGTATGTGTTTTATTTCGTTAGTGTGGGAGCTTACAGTGTTACTGTAAGTAATATGTTTGTTCTAGAGATTTTTTTCTGATTTGTCAGCAGATATTTGTATAATATCTGTAATTTTATTTTATACTTATACCAAATTTTCCACCCTTAGAAAGCCTTATAGAGTTCTGTTAATGGAGAAGTCAAACTTGACCATTGGTTTTGTCCCCTCACTTACCCGTTAAAGTTTCAAGTTACTAAATTTGCATGTAGTCAAAACAGACATTTTCGTGTTTGTACGATTTTAGTGTAATTTCCATAAATAGTCTGGTGGATATTTCAAGTTTCAAGATAAAAAGGTTAATTTATGTTTTTTTAATTTGCAGATTTACTATCGAAAAGTTATTAACTAAAACAATAATGTTTTTGATAAGTTTGATATTAGTTAATAATATGATATCTTAAGTTTTTCAAATGGTTGTAATTTTATTGATATGCACATCAAGTGTGAATGATGATCATTTCAATTCAGATACACTGCAAAAAAATGACTTTCTTACTTAGTGTTTTTGTCTTGTTTTCAGTAAAAATATCAAAAAATTGTTAAATTAAGATGTATTTTCTCGATGAGCAAAATGACCTAGAAAAATACATCTAGTTTTTATACAAAAAAATGTAAACTTTAAGTGAATTAGTGCTTGAAACAAGCAAATAATCTGCTAATGAAATAAGAAATATTTTTTTGAAATAAGTTTTCTTTTTTCATAAACACTTTTCTTATTCCATTGGCAGATTTTTTTTGCTTGTTTTAAGCACAAATTCGCTTATAGACTTTTCTAACTTTCATTTTGCTCATCAAGAAAATACATCTTTATTTAAGAATTTTTAGATATTTTTACTGAAAACAAGACCAAAATACTAAGTAAGAAAGTAATTTTTTGCAGTGTATTTTGAAATTTGCATCCTCTTGCAGTATTTTGATTAAAATCCTGTAAAAGTAGATCAGTTATAAAATGCTCTCCAGAAATGTATCATGATGAAGAAAAAATAAATTGTCTTTTATTTTAACAAGCGACACGTACACACAACTTAAAAAGACAAACATGTCTCGGTAGTGATTTAGTATTGCAGTCGAGTTGTTGAGTTTGCATTATCACAGTGTCTTTTCTGCCACCTAGTGGTTAACAATACTCATGACAGCCTTTCTACCTTTCTTAACTAAATTATCCTCTGGGTACAGTTAATTAAACAGTGTTTTTTTTCTTGCAGCTTTGCCTTCACGTGATACGCCAAGTCCGATAGACCCAGAGACCATTCAGATACCAGTGAGCTATGAGCCGGATCCAGCAGACCTCGCACTCTCCAGCGTACCTGGCCAGGAGATGTTCGACCCACGAAAGCACAAGTTCTCCGAAGACGAGCTCAAACCTCAACCTATGATCAAGAAAGCACGCAAGATCTTCATTCCTGATGAAATGAAGGTAATTTGGGTCTGGTTATTCAGTCTGTTCACATAGACACTCGTGCATGTCATGAGTCTCTCAAGTTTGGTACTTTTACCATTGAGCAGCTGGACTACAGGCTCTCACTAAGAAGCTTTAGTCCCTTCATTCATCCTTTGCTAGCTAGTCCCACGTGATCTTATTTTTCCTGGTACTGATCCAGTTCTGCTGGGTTTAGGATTAAAGGATTTGGCTTTTTTAATTTGTTCAAGTAAAAGTGGATCCCTCCCCAGCTTTGCAGAGTAAATTGCTCAAAGCTGCTCAAAGCAGTGAACGCATGAGAAGATTGTCGTCACAATGATGAAATATGATTTATCTTTGATCATCTGTTCCACCAACAAAATTCTGAATTACAAAATAAAATTCAAAATGCATTTTTTTAGCCTGAAAGAATGTGTTTAGACAAGTTTAGTTTGTTAAATAACATTTCAATGCATGTTAATGCATTTTCACAGGTTTTCTGACTATGGCACACATAGTACCGCATTTGTAGTCATTTTGCAGATCTGGCATGGCACAAATGCCCTGAAAGTGAAGCCAAGACAATTTGATCACCCACTGGTGGCTGGCTGCTGTATAGGTCATAAACATGTAAACAAATGGGACGTGAGACTAATAATCAAAATACACTTCAAATAAATTTTTTGTAATGGTGGTTTCTGCTATTTTAGTTATTTTAATGAACTTAAGTGTTAGTTTTTCTTATAAATTTAGTTCAAGTTGGTAATTAGATGCTATTATAAAGGGGTGTGATGACTTGATTTGTGTTGATGGGCGGGGCCCTGATTCCGTGGCTCCGCCTCACGATCACTAATGTGCAAACGCAGATCTTTTTGACAGGCAAGCCTTGTTGAGTATACATGACATAATTATAAACAGATGTGATAATGTAATAAACGCATATTAATGTGATAAGTGTGCAAATGTGCAAGGTTTCACGGTTCAACATTCCATATTGGGTATGTTTCTAATGAATAGTAAATATCTTGACACAAAGTAACAGGGCACTCCCCCATCTTTACCCCCCTCCCCTTTTGTTCTACATATTTTGAGCAGGATGAAAAATACTGGTCACGACGCAGAAAGAACAACATGGCCGCCAAGAGGTCACGGGACGCTCGGCGACTCAAAGAAAATCAGATTGCCATCCGGGCTGGTTTCCTAGAGAAAGAAAACATGGCTCTTCGGCAGGAAGTTGCCGACTTACGGAAAGAGCTGGGGCGCTGCAAAAACATCTTAACAAAGTATGAAACTCAGCACGGCCCTCTGTGATGATCTGGGGCGTATGAGGTTCCTGCATCCCTGGCCTTTCCAGTCTGAAGGACAATATTGTTGGGTTAAGGTCCTGCTTTTCAGCCAGCCCACACACCACAATCTGTTCCTGGCACTTTAGAAGGCATTTTATGTTTATTTGATATGTCTTTTAGAGAACTACCCACTCTATTACTTGTTATTGCAAACAAACCCATCATAGTTTGCTCTTTGTGTTACTAAATTCATTATAGTGTGTTATAACACAAAAATTTTCCCTTGATTTGTTGTAATTTATCAATTTTTATGTGATGGAAACAGAGTTGGCAAATCATCTGTTGTCTCAAATCCATAATGTTATCTGCTGTATGAAGTACTGTGCATTATGGGTTCGGGCGTGTAAAGTTTTGTGTTTCTGTAAAGATGTTATTCTCACAGACAGAACAGAATGTAGCAAGTTTAAAAATGAGAGTTTTCATTTATAGAGTAAAACAGGCCATTTAAGATACTTAAATATCAAACTCTGAATGTCCGTATGAGAGCACACTCTTAAAAATAAAGGTGCTTAAAAGGTTCTTCACAGTGATGTCATTTTTGGTTCCTCAAAGAACAATTCAGTCAAAGGTTCTTTGAAGAACCATTTCTTTCTTACCTTATAACCTGAAGAACCTTTTATCACCACAAAAGACGTTATTTATTAATTGTTATTACAATGGTCACCTTAATTATTAATTCATAATTGTTTTTCATTGTATGAGCTTGTATGAAGTCAGAGTTATTGTTCAGTGAAATGATCCATTGTACGCTGATTTTCTTTCTGAAACTGAAAGTGGATTGTGTGGTACAGTAAGTGAATACTGGCGAACTGTACTATGATAATCTAATTATGAGATTTGATTTAAATTCTTGAAATGACCTTACTCAGTTAATATTTATAGATTTATAGGTTATGTTTTCACACAATGTTCTTTACATTAAGAAAGATGATTTTATGGACAAAACACTAAATCACAAAAAAAAATTCACAGGCAGGTTAACATTTTTTGCATTCTTTAGAATTGAAACTGTGATGAAAAGAAAGCACATTGAACAAGGTTTTAAAATCCTGACACCTTAACGCAAGTCATTGCTGACACAAGGTGAGATGAACTTGTATGTTGAGTATTGAAACAGATGATGATGTGTTGCCTTTTGCTGGTCAGTTGTAAAATGAATGTAAGTACAGTGTATTTAATGTCTATTGCTTTATTACGACCAAATTATATAAAATACAATAAGGTTTTATTGTTATATTGAAATTAAATGTTTTTACAAAGTTATTTTTTGTACAGTATTTTCATATGGATTTCTGAATATTTATAATTTAATATTTCTATATAGGCATCAAAGAGGCAACTGTATGGGCATCAGCACCATAAACATGTGACCATATTTTCTATAATTTATAGTCCATTCATATAAGGCGCTTGTATAAATTACACTTGTGTAAAATATTTTTATTTCATGTTTTTTTTTTTTTGCATTGGTGGTGATGTACAATCATGACATATAATATTTTTTTTGTCAAACTTGATAAAAGAACGCCTTTTCTTAGCCATATTTATAGGTGGTTTTCCAGACAGGGATTAGCTTAAGCCAGGACTAGGCCTTAGTTTAATTATGAAATATAACTAGTTTGAATAAACATGCCTTACTTAAAACATTACTAGCATGCATTTTAAGGAAAAACAAAGGGCACTGATGTATTTTAAGATATGTCAGTGCACGTTGTTTTCAGTTTGAACAGCTCTTATATTTATTTTAGTCTAGGACTAGTCTCTCTGTCCGGGAAACCGCCCCATAATGTTTAGTTGAGAATTTTAACAAACAGAAATGTCTTTAATATGAAATATGTTATATTGGAGCATGTTTAAATATTAACATTATTTTTTTCTTTAGATAATTAATTATTCAATTATTTGAAACATGTCGTCTGTTGTTGTCCTTTTTTAGGGTCCTTTCTCTTGTTTCAATAATCATTTTAATAAAAGCTTATTTCTGGTGATGAAATACATATAAAATGGTTCAGTAAAGTATATTCAATTGAGTAACCTACATAAAAAATACACACTCAGAAAAAGAAAATAAAGGCTGGCATTGGGCCCTTTCAAAAATGAGACATTAATTTAGTACATTAAAGGTACCTTTATTATGTGGAGTATACACTTTCTATGGGCATATTCTAATACTACTGTATAATAATTATAATAGTATTAGTGCTATAGTTTTATGTAATATTACCTATAGTAAATTGATAAACTGTACAGTAGTATACTTTAAAATTTACTATGGTAAGGTTCAAACACTATAACATTTTAGTAAAGCATATTTTCATGTGGGAATATAACCAGTAGCCTATGGCAGCATAGTCATAATGCAAAAAATGCAGTTTTCACATTAATTAAATTCACACATTCAGTTTTTGTTTCTTTTATGTAGGCAGATGAAACACATTAAATATTGAGACCAGAATTTAATAGAGGTGAATATACTGTATCCACACTGCTTACAGTAGTAAATAAAATTTAGAAGAAAGAAATATAAAAGGACCACTAGAGGGCGTTATCAATCCAAATTTGATGATTTGCCTTTAAAAGGATAGTACACCCAAAAATGAAAATTCTGGAATAGTTTTCTCATCCTTATGTCGTTCAAAATCTGTATGATTTTCTTTTTTTCTGATGAACACAAAAGAAGATATTTTAATAAATAATGGTAAGAACACATCTGATTGCAACCATTGACTTCCATAGTAGGAAAAACAAATACAGCGAAATTCAATGGGTACCATCACTGTGTGCTTACCATCATTTATCAAAATATCTTTTTCATCCTTTATCACAATATTTCCATAATATTTTTTTCCTACTATGGAAGTCAATGGTTACAGTCAGCTGTGTGCCTACTATCATTTATCAAAATATCTTCTTTGGTGTTCATCCGAAAAAACAAACAAACATTTAAACAGATTTAGAACAACATGAGGGTGAGAAAATGATTTTCATTTTTGGATGAACTGTCCCTTTAAACCGTCATCAATTATCTATCCTAATAGAATATTTGTATACTTCCATCATTATTATCAACAGCACTGTCATCAACCAATGTAATGATAAAGTGAAATGACCAGGGGGTTCTAAAGTGGTTTTGATTTTTATTAAACAAAATATATTTTTTTACATATTAATAATACAATAATCATAGAAATACATTTATTTTAATGTATTAATAAGAGATGCAGGTTTAAAGTAGGTCAGCCATTGAGATTTGGGCCTAAATTCCTTTCCAGAAATTATGTGGCTAAGCCGTACAAGTACTTTCATATGCATGCAAACAGCTCAATGTGCTCTCTCTCTCTCTTTCTCTTTCTCTCTCTCTCTCTCTCTCTCGCTCTCTCTCTCTCGCTCTCTTTGCCTTTGCATGTTAGCAGTCAACAGTATAACAGTCACTACACAGTGACATGTGTTCTGGGCAGACCCTCAGTACGTGCTGCTTCTGGGTGTGGCCTGCCTGACCTCTTAGGTCAAACACAGATGACTTCCTGTGGGGATTATGTGGCATTTATCAAATGGACTAGAAGTTATATAAAGCCATTTGTAAATGCAGAGGGAGCAGATTGGGATCTAACATTAATCCCAGCCTGCATTCAACCTGGCTGCAATCCAACTGAAAGAGAAGAACAGGGAGCAGGAATTACAGACTGCACACAAATCGCACCATGAATCTGCGCTGTTCATTCTAGACACCAAACTGTCCTGAACATCATGCATAAACCAGCACAAAATAACTAATTTAAGGGACGATGATCAATATTAGCCCCATGTAATTGTTTGGGTAGGCATATTTATTCTGGAAATGTTGTCCAAATGTTGAAAATGGTCTGGATTTGTGAGTCATTGTTGAGTTGATGTACATAAATAAAGTCATGCAAGGGCATACAATTAATAAGCTTTAATTTAGCAATTTACACTTGAGCATAAATGAGTACATAGTACACAGTGCAAATATTAGTACAATACAGTACAATATCATTTTCTGTATTAAATATTATTAATATAGTATATATTTTCTACTTTGACTGATTTGTTTTTTTAGAACTTAAAACTTTTAACCAAATTTTATATAAATAGCGATTGCATAAACACTGCCAGAAAAAAATGGTCCCAAGCTGTCACTGGGGCAGTACCTTTTTTAAAGGTCCTCCTTATAGGCTTACGCTTTAGGTACAGCTGTAGGCTATACACTTTGTAAAATATGTAACTTTGAGCTACAAATTTGTTTCTTTGGGATACTAATATGCACTTTTTGGTAAAAAAAATATTTACATCTGTTGTTAATATAAAGCAAAGGTGCACTTTTTTAAAAGGTACCGCCCAGTGACAGCTAGGGACAATTTTTTGACCATTTTATCAATATATATATATTTATTAGGCCATGCAATTTTAATAAATAAACGAAACAGATATGAATTAAATGCTTGCATTTAGCCTTTGTCCAGTGCCATATATATTTAATTTTTTGTCATTATTATTATAATATGAAATTATTCTTATAATATACCTTTTGATAACAAATTTGAAACATTCAAAATGAATAATTTACATACTTTGTGCTGTACACCACATATACAACAGCCTTTTGACCAATTAGCTGCAGGCAAAATTACATCTGTCAATTTTTCACGGCAGATAACATTGTGACTGTACACGTGCCAGACATCTGTCCTGTTTAGGCATGTGTCTTCTGCTGACCTCTATCCAGTGTCCAGAGGATAAAATAACTCCATTTCCATAATGAAATTGTCCATAATGAACTAGTGAATGTAGATGGATGTTCTGAAATAAAGAAAAGCATGACCATTAAAGATAGCACTGACTAGGCTGCTAATGGCAAAATGCTGTTTGTTTTGTCAGTTTACTGCAAGGAGAGTCATGTTACGTAATACTGATAAGGTGAAACACTGGCTTTTTGGAGAACAAATAGCAAAAATATGTATATAGGCAATGTGCATACTGTGCACATCTTATTTTGTTATGGTAGAACAACAAAATACTTTAATGTAAACTCTAGATAAATGTATGAATCAGTAAACGCTTTCGAGCAGTTTGCATTATGTTACTGCAACATCACAAATGTGAACTTCCACAAACTAAATGTAAGATCTGCCCAAACTGAAAACAACTTGCACTGACATATCTTAACTCTTTCCCTGCCATTGACGAATTATCTCGTCAATTAAGAGAAAACATTTGCTTAAAAAAAGTGTTCCTGATGAATTTTTATGTTAATCTGCAATGCTTTGATGCATTTTTTACATCTGAGGTACTAGATGACTTTCCCAATTTATGAAAAAACTGAAGCCATAACGTGATTTACTCATTTTAAACTCTGTGTATGTTTTGATAATCATTCTGAATCTGATCTCTAGAAAAAAAATGCAATTACTTCAGCTTTTTGCTAAAATAAATTGTATTTTTAAAAAATTATATATATATATATATATATATATAATATTTTAGAAAAATATAATTATTTAAGAGTTTATAAGCAGAGAAAAAAATATAGACAGGATTTTTTTCCCCATTTTGTTTGTTTGTTTGTTAGTTTTTTTTTTTAAAGCAGAGGGTCTGTTCTTTCATTTGATATATTTGTATGTTTATATATTTTTAGAAGAAAATTTTCCTGAAAGGCATTTAAACTTTTGTGAAAATAACAAAAAATGCTGGCGGGCAACTTAAAAAAAAAGGCTGGTGAGGAATGAGTTAAAATACATCAGTGCCCTTTGTTTTGCCTCAAAATGCACACAAGTAATGTTTTTAGTAAGACGTGTGTGTCAAAACTAGTTATATTTCCTAATTAAACTAAGGCCTAGTCCTGGCTTAAGTTAATCCCTGTCCGGTAAATCGGCCCATAAAAAGCCCACATTGATCATTTTAAATAAAATATTACATATTACATTTACATTTTTCCTTATTTATTAATTGTTGGCAAATGTAGAAAAGTATTGATGTACACAGAAAAATAAATGTTTTCTAAATGAAAGATTTTTCTCCTTTAAAATCAAATGCTTTCGTCTTAGTTCTTGTCATGAGTAAAGATGAGTTTAGTGCAAAAGATATTGCAATTAATGTAAACCATTAAGTTATGCAAGAGTATATTATGGAGGTCTATATAGGTCTTTTTCGGAAGGCTGCTGCTTTTTTGGCCAATAAGATCAATTTATTTGATATTTGTCAATATATTACACATACAATAAGCACACTGTAAAAAAATTTGCTGTAATTATGCAGTTGCCAGTAACTTACTGTAGAAGATAAAGACTGAAAATGTTTCATGTTCAATTAACTTTAAACAAACTGTTGCCAGTAAATAACATAAATGTAAAATCTACAGTAAGTTACTGGCAGCCAGCTGCCAGTAATACCCAGTAATACTGTAATTTCTACAGATTTTTTCTACAGTTTATTCTATTTCAGATTTATTCATTGTTTATCTAAAATGCCTTACAAATGAGGAAGAAAATTTTTTGCATACTTTATAACATAATGTACCAAAATGTTTTTTTGTTTGTTTTTCTACAATTTTTTTTTACATAATTCCAGTAGAGTGACATGTTTGCCAAGTTTTTCGCAGCAATGTCAAAGGTTCTTAAAAAAACATGTATTTTTCTTAACTTTATTGAGTCTAAGTTTTCACTACAAATAATTTTTTGTGCACAGAACAGTTCTGTGGTTCCTGATAAAGACCTTTATTTTTTAAGGTGGACTGTGATGAGAATTATAATCCATCAGAGCAGACATGTGATGTAGGTAACATAAATCCTCAAGTGCCATCTTCCTGTACATGCCATTTCATTCTACAACACTGTAAAGCATCACGTCAACCATATTGACAGTAACTTACTTTCTCTAGAGTCTACAGTATAAAAGAAATGTGCCATTGAAAATGTGTCAGACAACTGCAAACAAGCAGACAAATGTTGATATGTAACCCTTCTCCTTACAACCCCAAGCAAAATTTCTAAGAGTATTTTTACTGTATTTTTAAAAGTGTATTTAGAAGTTTTACAAAAGAGAGCAAAAACCTCAGTAAACATTAAACGTGTCATACATTAAATGGGACAATGAAACGAACATTCATCTTACCTGGTTCAATCCAAGTTAGATTGAAATGTTATCTCTTTCCGAGCATAAGATTTGTGTCCATAAAAGAACATCAACAGCCTTTGGACATATGAAGCCCATCATTACACCAGTGTGCTTTTCTTCTCACGCATGTCAGGGGTCAGTGGCGCAAAGTTGGAGGCTGCTGTGTTATTCTGCTCATTATACCGGGACGAAGTCGGGGAGTTTTGCATCACCACAAGCCGTATGGGAGACTGTTGCTGGGGGGCCGGGGGCTCCGAAACATACTCCTTCGAAGGGTCTTTGCCACGGCAGTCGTACAGAACGCAAGAGATGAGAAAGACCAGGAGCAGGATCACGTAGCTGGCGATAAGGATGATGAGATTTAGAGTGACTGGATCAATCTCCAGGTAAAACTCCATGAAACCCATGGCAACGCAGCATCCCTGACTCCGCGCTCGGAGAGAAACGTGGGCACCACGGACTCCCGTCAGGCTCTTCGGCAAACCATAGAGTAATATCTTAGGAATATCCCAATGAGAAGTGCAGGGCAATGCGTAGAGATCAGAGTGGAGATGTCACTCTGCAGTTCAAAGACTTTAATCCCTCCCCTTCTATTTTACCAACCTTGCAGCCAATGATTAAAAGCTGCTCACTTTAATAGTTTAAGCTGCCATTTTAATTTTGCAAACTGCACATTGCAGAATGGATTTTGTAGCAGCAGTGAAAGGGTGGACTAATGTTTTGCATGTCCAACCTCGTGCCCTTTTGCCAAGTGTGCGTCAATGTGGGATTTTATTAAGTACTGTGTAATGAACGACTTCTTAGTAATGTCATTATAAATGTACTGTGACATAACATCAAATCCAAAAAGAAACTCAATAGTTTGTTTTATGGTATTTGGAGATAAAGGAACTGTGTTTGGACACTATCCTGTTTTTGTTTTTTAATGTAATATCTGCCACTGCACCAATTATTTGCATTTTACATGTTTTTTTGTCACATGTTATATTTTTTAAAATTTAAATTATAATATTTATTGCCTAAAACAATGGTTTACGGCCCCCCTTTTCTGATGCAGGCATTGTTTATATCAAACTGTTAATATCATGGCCAACAATGTAGATATTTGTTGGGGTACTAAGCTAAGGTAAGGTAAACCAACCATCCTCAATTGGCCGATGTTCATGTTAGGGGATATTGTTGAAATGAAGCGAGAAAGAAGAGTGCTTTTCTTTTAATCTGGGTTTGCAACATCTGTCTATTCATGTCAGCATCTTTTACAGCTGTGCGGTGGACGCCAGCACATACAGTCCCACCTGCTTAAACTTTTAAACAAGGATTTTAGTAAAAGGTGCCAGATAGGCAAAAGAAAAAAAAAACTGAGACCCATAAAGGAGGTCACAGATGGCTCCATGTTAAACATACGTGACATAGATTCAAGCTAATAGATGTAAAATAACCACTCATTACAACCGAGGTATGCAGCAAAGCATTTGTGAATCTACAACACGCACAACTTGAGGTGGATGAGCTACAACAACAGAAGACCCCACCGGGTACTACCCATCTCCACAACAAATAGGAAAAAGAGGCTACAATTTGCACGAGCTTACCAAAATTGGACAGTTAAAGACTAAAAAAATGTTGCCTGGTCTGATGAGTCTCGATTTCTGTGAAGACATTTAGATGGTAGAGTCAGAATTTGGCATAAACAGAATGAGAACTGGGATTCATGTCTTGTTACCACTGTGCAGACTGGTGGTTGTGTAATGGAGTGGGGGATGTTTTCTTGACACACTTTAGGCCCCTTAGTGACAATTGGGCATCGTTTAATTGCCACGGCCTACCTGAGCATTGTTTCTGACCATGTCCATCCCTTTATGACCACCATGTACCCATCCTCTGATGGCTAGATAATGCACCAAGCATCCTCAATTGGCTGATGTTCATGTTATGGGACATTGTTGAAATGAAAGCAAGAAAGAAGAGTCCTTTTCTTTTAATCTGGGTTTGCAACATCTGTCTATTCATGTCAGCATCTTTTACAGCTGTGCGGTAGACGCCAGCACATACAGTACCACCTGCTTAAACTTTTATACTTCAACGAGGATTATGGTAAAAGGTGCCAGATGGGCAAAAGAAAGAAAAACTGAGACCCATAAAGGAGGTCACAGATGGCTCCATGTTAACCATACGTGACACAGAGTATAATCTGTTTAGAGTCTAAATGAATGTGATGCTCTTGTTTTTGTGCATCTGATTTTTGACGTCATAAACTGATCGGTGTGCACAGCACCGCATGAAATCAAACACACTTGCAGTCTTTGCTGTTAATTTACCAAAATGATCAAAGGATTTAAACCCTTTTCAGGTGTTCATCCAATAATGGGCACTCATGCAACGTAACCAATGTCACACAACAAAAGTGAGAGAAGGGTATAATGTGTAGTGTAGTTGAACTATGACGACAGAAGAGGTGTGTGACATCAAAAAAGCAAGACATCATAATACAGCGAGAGCGATTCGAGTCGACTGCTGTTTCGAATCACCCTCATCGTATTTTGATGTCATCTGCATGTTGGTCTGCGCGGCGCTGTATGAAGTTGAACACAACCGTTGTCATAGTTATTGTATTGACTTATCACGAGAGAACTAAATGTTTTAGGGCCTGTCCACATGCACGTACATGGGTATTTTCAATTTTCTATGCGGTTTAACTGTTCGTCCACACGCAAGTGCAGTATTAGGTGATTGAATGTCCTTTTAGGGTGAAGATTTTTAGAAACTCTGTTTGGCAGCATTGTTGTGTAGCTAGTGTAATATGGAGTGAATTCTGTGTCATACAACAAACAAGTCCAGCATGTTGCAAACAAACTCAATCTGCTTTGCAAAGGGAAAACTCAACTCTCAAACAAACAGAAAATGCTTTGCAAATACAAAAGGCAATTTAAGATTAATATATAATATATATTTGTATATTATATTGTATAAATATATAATATATGATTTTTATTATGATACAAATAATATTCTTTCTTTTTGTTTACTTCCCATCTATACATTAATGCTGTGTTCTGGGAAATATGAAGTACTTTTGTACCTGTTTACCACTAAATTCCTCATCTACACCATTAGCTTGCATGTAAAATATATATTTTTTAATGAAAAATTCACGTTAATTATGATCGAAATTTGATTTAATTGTTTTTAGATATTGATCTAGATGTTGTGTGTTATATTCAGCCATCTGGTGTTAAGAAAAAAACATAAAATAATTACAGTTTTAAAAAAAAAAAATCGACCAGCAGAGGCCCATAGAGACCCATTCATTTCATTGGAATTACTGCTCATATCACTACTTTAGTGATACATTTTGTGAATTTACAATTTATGTATATATAAACATTATAAAGGACATTAAAAATAAATATTATTTCAAATAGTAGATTTTTTGTAGTTTTTGATGCATTTTGAAGTGTCTGTTTTTACAAAATGCCACAGAAATTTGACTGAATGTAAATGTGTGTGTGCGTGCATGTGTGTGTGTGCGTGCCCACGTGTGTGTATGTGTGCGCATGTGTGTGTGTGTGTGTGTGCGTGCATGCACCTGTGTGAGCATTTAAGCCCACCAATTTACATCCTTGTTTTGCATCTGTGGCAGTCATACCTTTGTGTGTTTGAGTGTGATTGAGCATGTCGTTTCTATATTGCATTTGTGCTCTAGTACCAGGCCTTCTTTCCTGTGTTGAAATTTTCAGATTTATTCTGGATGCATTGATTTTTTTGACAAATTAAAAGAATAAAAGGAATTTTTTGCATTTCCCATTCATTATTAATTGGGGTCATTTTTACCCCCATGGGCCTCTTTTGGTAATTTTTTTTACACATCTTTAGAATGGCCGAATCAAGCCCATTTTTTATAATATGAATATTGACAGATATATCTAGAAAGATGAAGGGAACCATGTTTTTTAACTAAAGAAAAGTGGCTTGGGGGTAAGATTCACCCCAAGGGACTTTTAAGGGTTAAGCTGCTTTCATTAAAAAACATCTTGTACTACCCTAATTTTAACATATATCAGTGACATTGTTTGGTCTCAAGATCCACCCCTGTAGTGTTTTTGGTAAGGTTTGTTTGTAAAAACTTCTTAAAGGGGACATTTCACAATACTTTTTTAAAGCAACACTAAAGAGTTTTTGCTCTTTGCTCCCCCTACAGGTTGGAAGCGGAATTGTCCATTACCGCTGTCGTAAATAATTTAGCCTATTGCAGTAAAGCTGGCTCTGATTGGATTGTAGGTATGCCGTAAAGCAAGTTTTTGTAGTTTTCACTCGAACTACAGGACCGCGACCCGATGGTCCTTAAGTGCGGTTTTGGTCGATAGAGGGCTGCAAAGCGAATGTGAAAGTCCCGTTCTCTGTTTCGAGTGGATGAACGACTGAAACTTTTTTAGAAACGTTATTTTAAGGTAAAAAAAACTCTTTAGTGTTGCTTTAAGATGTCAAAATAAATCCCCAGAGTACGTATATGTAAAGTTCTAGCTCAAAATACCCCATAGAGTAGCATAGTGGCACTGTTTTAAAGTATGAGTCAAGTTTAATAACCAACAACCTCAAATGAATACATTTTCAATCATTACATTTCAATTTAAGCTATTCCTCCTACTCGCTACAAGGTCAGTCTGACTCTCCCACGATCTGTCCATTTTACTAAATCTCCTGGATATTGCACTGAAGGCCAGAAGCAAAAGCCCACTGATAAGGAGCAGAAGTCCAAGGATAGAAATGGTTGATCCATGAGTGCTGAAAGTGTAGGCTACCGCTGTGACTGCAGTACCAATGATGAGAAGAACCACGCCGAAGGGAAGAGTACAGCGAGAGCAGGACTCCTCTGCTCCTCCGGTGGCTATGTCCAGCTCTGTCCCATTAACCATGCTTAGATTTTTCATCGCAGGAAGACCATTGTTCAGTGAGTGTCCAGTTAAAACAAATGCAAGGAATAATTCACATTTGTCTGGTTAAAAAAGCAGTGGATGCTGCTTTTCAACAGTGATGCTGAGATTGCGGCATATCTGAAACATTAAAAGTAAGCTTGAAAGCAAGATTTAATATAACAAAGATAATTCATGAAGTCACGGTTGCCACAAAAACTTAACACTAAAGTATAGTGTGAAAAGTGTAGTAATAAGAAGCAATATGTATTTAAATTCCTTATTTACTTTTCTAGATTTTTTTATATCTTTATTAAGTCATATTACGGTCTTTACGGTTAAAAAGTGTCTTAGACTGAGACTCTTAAAGAGACACTTACCATATGTCTAGATGAGATGAAGCTAATGTGACTTGGAGTGGATTACTGGACCGAAATAAGTATACTTCAACATTTTTCTCTTTGAAACCACTTTTATATTTAACCCTTTACATGCGGATTGCATGTATCCATTGGACACACTGTGGTGGGTCAGAGTCTGGGACACTGGGGTGCCATGGTATCCAAGGAACAAAAACAAATCTCCGCACCACAGCTGCAGAACCACACACTTCCTTAGATCCCCTGACCATGCCGTCAATTACAGACAGATGTTCAATGCTCTTTCATCTTATTCCTACTCTCATAACTTGGTGTGCTGCTTAGACTTTGCATAGTAATGTGTGTACAGGACTAAGTTAAGCAGGACGCTGTCTGATATCTATTTAATTTCTAAATCATTTATCATGCACTCTGAGAGAAGTATTTTCTCAACTGGTTTCATGTACAGGGTTTCCACACCTTAGTTAACTTCAAATTCAAGGACCTTTCAAGGACTTTCCAGGTCTAATACCCTCAAATTCATAAATGTGGGGACAGATTTTAAGTGAGAGCAAGGTTACATCGTGTTACCTTTTAAGATACATTGTTACAGTTCCTTTCGAGGGAACTCGCGCTGCATCACTGCGGTGACACTCTGGGGACGCCTCCAGGGGTAAGTGCATCTGAATGTGTATATCAATTTCAACCAATGGTGAGGCTTAACGACAAAGACAGGGTGACGCGGGAGCCAGGATATCTGAAATATTGCCAAAGACGGCGTTACAGGGTCGCAGGAAGTATGGCAAGGGAGACACAGCGTCTCGTTCCCTTCTCAGGGAACAACAGTTACATACGTAACCCGAGACGTTTTCATGTGTCAAACACAATTATGCAAAAAAGCATTTTTATATGAATCAACATTCGCATACAGAAGAAATAAGCATTGAAAGCGAACAGTTTAGCATGTGTGCTTAAGAAGTCTAGAATTTTTTTGATACTATCCTACACTACACAGGGAATAATATGGATTTTTTCCAGAAAACTTCTTGAATAAAATAGATTTAAGCACTTTCAATGACCTGTATCTATGTATGTAGATTTTCAAAAACTTCCCAGAGCCTTGAACCCCCCCCCCAGATTCATAAACTTTCAAGGATTTCAAGGACCTGTGGGAACCCTGCGGATAGTTCACCCAAAAATGAATATTCTGACATCACTTAATCTCATAGGTTAGCTTACAAACCTGTATAAATGTTTTTGTTCTAATGACCACAAAGGAAGATATTTTGAGAAATGTTTGAAACCAAACCAATGAGCCTCATTCATTTCCATGGTATTCTTTTTTCCTACTATGGAAGTCAATGGGGCTCATGATCGGTTTGGTTCAAACATTCCTCGAATATCTTGTGTGGTCATCAGAACAAAGAAATGTATACAGGTTTGTAACGACATAAGAGTAAATGATAACAGAATTTTCAATTTTAGGTGAACTATCGTTTGGATATGCACATGGGTAGCACCCTCATGTGGTCTGTATTGGGACTAACAGGGAAAGAGGAACTACAGGAATACTAGCCTACACGAAACTGTATTGACAATAAGTTGCACTTGGGAGACTTCATGATGATCTTAATAAAATCTCATGAGTCATTTAAATATTAAATAACGTTGTCTTACTGAAGGTGTGTGGGTAATACTTAACAATAGGTTGAATTTGTAAGCATTAGTAAATGCATTAGTTAGCAATGAACAAGCATATTAATATTAATTTCTAATATATTTACTACATAAGTACAAATACATTTTTAAGTCAAAACTTGCAACAATATTTATTGTACAATGAGCTAACATAAGCAATTGTACTGGCATAAACTAACATTAACAAAGCTGAAAATTTATATTAAATTATATTAGGCATCCAAGTTTGATTAACAATAATTCATTATATATGTATTATATTTGCCTAATATACAATAGAGATATAAATAAAACCATTCAGACATTCTTCTGGTGGATAGCTGAGATTTTTGGGTGCATCGTAAAGATGAAAAAAAAAACTGTTTATGTGACATAATTGCAGTCACTTAATTTTCCCGGATAACTGCATAAATATTTCCTGTCTTATCTTACCACAGACAAGCAGCAAGACATCTCCACAGCACTGCTTTTAATAGAAATCCACGTTCATAATGAACACACAGACAGACTATAACAATATAGCGTGGAGCATATTTACAGTTATTGAAGAGAGATGTAAAGATTGAGATGACACGCGCGGTGTTTCCTTCACTTCCTGATGGCAAACAGGATCACATCTGGTGAGTTTAACTGCAAGCTGGAGCGGTTTTTACTAAATGCAATCGTATAATCTGGACAAAAGCACGAGTGCTCCGGTCCGCCCGGGTGGGAGACACGTAACGGGAAGTTTTGGGTCCAGTTTCAACGCTTTACGGGAAGAGGCTGCAGATGTTGAGCTGAGGATCCGCAGTTCCCTGAGTCCAGAACCGGAGAACAAAGAGGTACTATCCCCTTAACCAAACAAGTCCAAAACCAGGACGCTGCATTCACCGATGTGATTTAAGTTACACCGCGTGCAGTAAAGTTTACAGTAGCGTTTACAGTAGGTGGGGTGTTATGTGGAAGGAAGGGGATAATTAAAGATGGATGAAAGTGTGAGAAAAGTGTACAGAGATATTTAAACATCGGTTTTTATTCACACCCCTTTGTTAAAGCGCATTTGATCCGAATAAGTGAAGCTAGTTACTGCTTGTAATTGGGGCTAGTAGTTGTCACACTTTTTGTCAGTTCAAAAGTCTTGTATAGTCTTTTTATTTTAGTAAGCTGTAGCATGTTTTGTTTTTTGACAGGTTGACCAAAGTCAGTCAAGTATATGGTTAGACTACGGTCACCAGTAAGGGTTTGTGGTTATTTTACTACAAATATCATTAACTCTGGTTACTGTAGTGAAACTTTTATTGCCATTTAGCCATTCTTGTAGTAAATAGTGAATAAAACAACGTTTCTTCAGGACCTGGTGCTAAGACAACCCAGAAACCTGACTTTAAAGGTGCAGTGTGTAATTTTTAAAGGATCTCTTGACACAAATGCAAAATAATATATAAAGCTATATTTTCATGGGGTGTATAAAGACCTTTTGACAATGAACCGTTAAGTATTTATTGCCTTAGAATGAGACTTTTGATCTACGTGCAACGAGGGTCCCCTTATGTGGAAGTCGCTATTTTGTGCCACCATGTTTCTACAGAAGCCCTTAATGGACAAACTTTTTTTTACTAAGTTGTCTCCGATGATTACATTTTTCCGGTGGCGGCTATCGTAGCTTCTTTATGCGTTTCAAAAGTGATGGGTGAGCAGTGGACTGAGCCGTGGACACTACACCTTTAAATCAAATCAAATTTTAAAAAGAAGGTAAAAAACTATATGCAGTTTTATCTACATTAACAGTTAAACAATTATGAAGTAAACCTCTGTGTGACAACTTGCCCCTACATGTTTTTCTTAATATGAAAGGCTGAGTCATCCATAACTTTATATTTATCCTTGCGTTCAATCATTACTATTCGACAAGCATCCATTTGCATTTACTTCAGACAGACTTTATTAGTGCATGTATTAAAACATGCCGTAATGAATATACAGGAGAATAACAGGTACTGTTTTCTTTCTATTTTCAGAAATGGCTCAAGATGTCTTATGAGACAGAGAAAACATGCCTGCTGGCTCCACAGGAATCTCGCATATCATGTGGATACCACACAGCTAATGAGAAATATGAAATCCCAGGAACAGGGGAGGACAGGTAAGATCAATAAGGAAAATGCCAGGACGTTTACTGTATCACATTTTACCAATGCAGAGCAAAAATTACCACTCAAAAATTATGACATGCAGTATTTAAAAAAAATAGATCTCACCCTCGTGTCATTTCAAAACTCATATGACCTAGATGCATTTTTGAAAAATATCTTGGCTAGTAGTTTTCATATAAACTGCGATCTCACAAAAGTTCAAGGTAGAAACTTAAACAATCAAATAATGCTAATTAATAAATTAATCATTTTTTAAATGTTTGGATAATTTGATAATACATCTATGCTAGTTTTGTAAGCCCTTATTTATTTTCATTATAGATTAAAGGGAAACTCCCTTTTTTTTTGAAAATATGCCCATAGGGGCGGTTTTCTGGACAGGGATTAGCTTAAGCCAGGACTGGGCCTTAGTTTAATTAGGAAATATAACTAGTTTTAACAAACATGCTTTATTATAAACATTACTTGTGTGCATTTTGAGGCAAAACAAAGGGCACTGATGCATTTTAAGATATGTCAGTGCAAGTTGTTTTCAGTTTGGACAGCTCTTACATTAGTTTTAGTCTAGGACTAGTTTAATCCCTGTCCGGGAAACCATCCATCCATTTGGAATCCATTCAGTTGATCTCCCGGTCTGGCGGTACCACTTTTAGCATAATTTAGCATAATCCATTGAGTCTGATTAGACCATATAGCATCGCGCTCAAAAATATAAAAGAGTTTCGAAATTTTTAATCTTGACTCTTCTGTAGTTACATCCTGTACTAAGACCGACAAAAAATTAAAAGTTGCGATTTTCTAGGCAGATATGGCTAGGAACTATATTTTATGGCGTATAAGCACTTTTGGGAGTACTTCGATTCAATGGATTGTGCTAAACTATGCTAAAAGTGGTACCGCCAGATCCGGAGATCGGCTGAATGGATTCCAAAACGGTAAAAATCAAATGTTTAATTCTGGGGGAGCTGGAAAATCAGCATTTTTTTTTTTTTTTAAGTGGAGTGTCCCTTTTAAAGAGTGTGTAGGTCATGTGCCTCCTGTAACATTAAAACACATTTTTATATTCCTCTTCCAGTGTCTTGGAGATGCTGAGCTACTCCAAATTTACCGATCTGGAGACGTGGCTGTGCATGCCCTCTACTCTGCTTCCCAGGAGCCGAGATTCATTTTGCTCTATGTTGCAATCATCCCGCAATAGTAAAACTGGAGACACAAGCAAAGAATCCAGGTACTGTGTGTGGGAATCTGAAGTCTGGCTCGTTCCTGTTTCTTTGTCACAGACCAGTTTGATGGCTTTTTCGAGTAGGCGTTCAGTTAAGGGCAATTTCCTTATCCGTCCATGAATCTCACATTTGTGTTAGCGTGGTAAACAGTGCTTTATGGGCGGATTAATTTAGTTTAAATGTGTGCCCAACTGATCTGTTATGGCCATATTAAATTTGCACTCCATGATTTAAATAAACAGCAAATGAGTAGTACAATATACTGTACATACTGGATTGAACTAGTTTTTCCATACAAACACTTTTTATTTATTATAATCCAAAAGTTTTTTTAAAACTACTTTGTGTCTACATCAGTGGTTCTCAAACTGGGGTCCAGGGCCCCCAGGGGGGCCGCGAGATGGTGCCAGGGGGGCCCCAGTTTTATGACATTTTATAAAATACATTAATTTATCACATTCTGTGAAATTAAACCTGAAAAAAATAAGGCAGCACTACTTTGTATAATTTAATGTTTTGTTTAATTAAAATATGAAGTTTTAGAACTGTTTTTGTCATAAATTCTCTTTGGGGGGGCCGCAAACGGGATGCACTGTACACAAAGGGGGCCGCACTCTGAAAAAGTTTGAGAACCACTGGTCTACATTACACTTGCATAGTTGGTAAAGATTTCAGTGACCACTAGATGTCATTGTTTACTGTCAGTGTTTGCACAGTAGTAAAGTCAGAAGTACAGTAAGATTACTATAAAGCCTAAACCTTAAAGTTACTGTTGAATATTACAAAATATGAACCTGCCTTTGGGTCAACCCTAACTGAAGTCGTTTTTTGTGATTTACTACATAAAATCATTGAGTGAATTACTTGCATTTTGAGATTTTAGTCTGGATTTTACAGGCAGGGTCATAAATATAATGTTTATAATGTTTGAACTGTCAGAAGCATACATAATTGTTTTACTGAAAAATAGCAAACCTCAGATCTTTAATTAATATCTGAATAAAATAAAACAAAAGCAGTTTGTATCGATATGCTCATTCTGAACAGATTTTGTTAGTATTTTAAAGCATCTTCAAATGACATTTTGCTTAATGTTAAACTCATCTGATAGCTTTGATCCCCCCTCATGCTAGTCATTAAACATGCTTGTTTTCTTCATAAACACCTTTTGAATGCATTTTGAATTGAAGCCTCGTGCCGATGAAAGAGACTTAAACTGGCAGTGCCAGCCAGCCTCCCACATGTTTGCCTTTTGAGGTTTCAATAGCCAATCAAAATCAATCACGTCTTCTCTTAGCTCCCTTTTATGTATCACTCTCAAACAAAACTGAATCTGTATCATACAGTACACAATAAACTTTATTCTACAAAGTATAGGTATAAAAAATGCAAAGCTTATGTTATAACAGCTAACACCAGTTATATTATTTTAATCCTGCATACCTGGGACGGAAAGGCGACATGCTGCTACCCTGTTCTTTTGAACTTTTGGAAATCAGGCTGCATTCATAAGTTACCGCAGAGCCATTTATTAACAACAAAAAGCAGGATTTCATGCTGTGAACGTGTTATTAGATCGCCCGTCGGAAACAAAGGCAAGGAATGGAAACCTTTCCTAACTCGCTATAGTTAATCAAGTCTCACAAAAGCAACACAGCTACCATCAGATATACGCCACTTGACTCTACTTGATCGACTGGTACGGCTTTGTGTGCGCCACTGGCACACTTTAGCTGAAGGTGCAATTTAATATTTATGCCAAATACTAAGGCTGCTATTTTTTAACAAGGTCCTTCTTTGTACCCTATTGATTTGACTATGAAAAGGTTTTAGTTACGGAAAGTTGTGAGCAAAAATTTGGACTCGGGGTAACAGGTGCAGTCCAGTTTGATACGCTGTACATGACTGATGTGGAATCAGAGGGACATTTTTGCTAGTTTGTGTGACATAAAGAGCAAAGAAAGGAATCTACAAGGGCATAATGTTTGGACTGGAACAAATCGTTGAGTTTTTGTTTGGAAGACCAAAAAATTTATCGTACTACAGGAGAGAATCATGGAAAAGCCAAAGTTATATCCTACCAGATTCAAGGTACTGTACTGTATGTTCCTTTAGGTGTGTTCACTAAATTATGTTTTGTGCATTTTTATTCAAATTTGGCATTTACTTATCCTTAAAACATTTTTTGTATTGTTGTATTGGTAACACTTTGCACACTGTGTAATGTTTGTTATCATTAGTTAACATGAACCAACAATATACGATACTTCTGCTGTATTATTAATCTTTGTTCAGGTTGCTGTTAGCGTTTATTAATACATTTCTAAAACCAAAAGTTTTATCTGTTAATGCACAATGATCTAACATGAACAATTGTTGTGGGATTAACTAACCTTAACAAAGATTAATAAATGCTAAAAGTATATTGCTCATGTTAGCTAAGGCATTTACTAATCTAAACAAAATCAATCTTATTGCAAAGTGTTATCGATTTTTATTAAATATGTTCCTAAATTCATAAAACAGTCCTCTAAAACAAAGCATTATTGTAATTTACTCATATAATATTTTCAATGCCTCCTAGTGTTCATAATATAATGCTTTAAAATATTATTTGTTCTCGCATATTTTCCGCATCTTGAATTCCGTTCTTTTTCTGACACACATCTGAAAGCTATAATTTTCCCGATGTTGATTGGTATGGAAAAACGTACCACTGGTACGACACGCTGTGCAATACAGGGGGGGACTCAATTGTGATCATGAAAACATCACTCTGTGACAGCTAATTATAGTGGAGTGACAGCAGAAATGAAATCTCTTTTGTTTCGCAGGCCCCTGGAGAAAGAGTCTATCCATCTGAGCCAGGAGAGGAAAACCCACCACTTGCCACCCTCCCCAATCCTGCCAGTTTCAGCTTCCCCTCAGTCCTCAGAGCCCCTGCGGACCACCTCAACACCTCTTCCCAAGCCCACCAGAGACTCCTGTCAAGGCGCCGTTGGTGTGAGGAAACGTCGGCGTCTGGCAGCCAGCCCCGGAGGACTGCACTGGGATGCATCAGGTATGCCAATCACAAACCGTGCATTCGTTTATCATAGATGCCCACCTTTCTCCAAAAGAAGTCTTGTGCGTGTGTGATGTGCCTGTGTTGTGGTTTGAAACTTCTTTTAAGAAAAATGAAAAGTCTGTGTGTAGTGTTTTAGTGACTGAAGTGCTATGCTTGAGGTTTGAGGAAACCACATGGTGTCGTTTGGAGTGGTTTAGTTTGGTCTCTTTTTTTCACTTGGTCTGGGCTTTGTTTATTTTTATTTGTCTGACATCGCCTGTTATATTCGATTTCGTCACGCAGTTTGCACACGAGTTTGACATACATATTTGGGTAATTCTCATGAAATCCAGATTTAGGTGTCCAGCATCAGATTTTTTAAAAAGCCGTTAAAGCCATTTTTTGCACGTATTAAGGTCTAAACTTACTTTAAACATAATTTTTAGAGGATTTAAAAAATATTTCCTATACACGAATATCAGCTGACGTCACTTACTTGTCTTCCACCATTTTGAGTACCTGAAGTGGGCGCAAAAGAACTAGAAGCTATGCCTTCAATATGTTGTGAGCATCAAAATCGCTATTTTTACAACACTAAGAAGGCTTGACACAACATGATACTTTGCTCGAAGCATTGAGCCAGGGACGGATTATGGCGATGATGTGCCCTGGGCACAGATGTCTTAAAGGCCCCCTTTACCAATTTTTTGGGCAACAGCGTTGCACCTGTATACACAGGGCTCAAGTGTTGGTTCGCCTCTGCCTGTATGCCCCATCATACAGGATTTAACAATGGCACTAATACGCGGGGAGAGAATGCACACAATATTCTGTACTTTCACATCACAAATTGGTTTATTTATATCTCACCAGTCAACATACTGTACAACATACTCCATCAAAAAGACGAGCGGAGCTTTTCACTCAAAGTTGAATATTTTTGAACTCTCGACGCTCAGTGCTGAGCGCGAATAAAACCCCGAGCGCCGGTTTTCAGCGTGGAAAAACCCCGCTAGCTTCTTGCTTATTTGAAAAACGCAGAGTTTCCATTGGAATCAATTGAAAACATGCGCCGGCCGCGGGCGTAAAAGCTTTGGTGTGTCCAGCCCCTAGCTTAGAACAAAAAGGTTGGTTTAAAAAAAAGTTGGTTTAAAGTTACCTTAGCTGAGGGGTATCTTTCTCGATTTCCTCAGAGAAAACACTTCCACCACATCATCAAAATCCAGTTCCCTCACAAGATCGCATTCAATGGCCATTAAAGATGTCCTTGACACATTTTGCTTCTTAGTTCGTTTTTTACTCTTGCCATTAGAGAAAATGAATATTCTCCTTAACAATTGCTGACTGGCATGGTGAGGAAAAGCTGTCCTTTGTGCTTTCTTTTCATTGATCCACTTGGTTGTGGTTTTAAACTCATTTTTGTTTTGGTTTTTGAGTAACCGTCTTCTACGCGTTACTTTTATATTACGCAATGCTTTTCACTCGCCTCTAGATGTCCCTTTCAACAGCGCAGCAATAAATTAAAATTATTTATTTGATTTATTTACTAGTTAATACTTCGCAACTGCAAAAAAATTCACATTATTCCTCAATATTTAACTAAATTTTACTGAAAATAAAATTAAAATATTTACTTGAAAAGAATAGACACAGTAAATTTGACTGGGCCCCCTGCTGGCCCAGTGCCCTGGGCAAGTGCCCAGTAGGCCCGTGCGTTAATCCATGCCTGCATTGAGCACATTGTTTGTGAACACAGAGTTTACTAAAAAGAAGGTTTTCACTAACTGACTTTGATTGATTTGGCTTCCGCTCGCCGCCATCTTCCCAGTCAAGATGTATCGATCTTTGAATGCGACGTAAGGAGGGAGGAGAGTAAAGATGGACAGCTCCTAAAGCATAGTTCCATATAAATGCATGGATAATTCGTTGTTTTGTCGCAAGTGACAAACAATATTGACCTTCTAGTTGAAAAGGAGCCTCATATGAGATTCATTCATTCGCATTCGGAAATTGATTATTTACGTCTGGCAGAGATGACGAGCGGACACCATAACAGCCAATGTCAGTTTAACAAAACCTTTCTTTTTAGTAAACTCTGTGTACACAAACAATGTTCTCAATGCTCGCGTTCATGTGTAGAGATCCAGGTGATACTTCGAGCAAAGTTTTATGTTGTGTCTTGCCTTCTTAAGTTGTAAAATAGTGGTAGTTCGGTAGCAGCGAACAGCGGCTGGAAGAAAGCATCAGGGATCGAGTAGGCATCACACCCTAACCAAGATATATTTTTTTAAAGTAGCGTTTTTTTTTCATGACAGTCAAGGTGCGACATGTTGTCTTTCGTAGCCATTTACTGTATCCGTAAGAAACATAGACAGTAAAAGATAAGAAATCCGTAAATTGTAGCAAGGTAGCCAAGGCTTGTTAATAGTCTACTGGTACTCGGTAGGTCCTCAATATGGCGGCATGACGTAAAAGGTCACATGACTGAAATCCATCTATAGAATTATTTACATTTTTTAGATTATCATTATAAAAATGATCATTACTGCAAAATGATATTACATTAAATATATGCATTTACAAACTCATGTTTCGGTAATGAGAACTAAAAAGTTGTCTAGGTACT
The DNA here is from genome assembly GCF_027580225.2 of Misgurnus anguillicaudatus. Lineage (NCBI taxonomy): Eukaryota > Metazoa > Chordata > Actinopteri > Cypriniformes > Cobitidae > Misgurnus > Misgurnus anguillicaudatus. Next base: position 26,119,694 of record NC_073340.2, read on the forward strand.
ATTACAAACAAAATTTCAACTTTTATCTCAAGAGAACTGCTAACCTGGTAGCCATCTTGAGTGTCACAGTCAATTATGTCCCTTCCAACTATTTTTTTTTTGAAAATATTAGTTCCTTGAGGGCGTAAACAATGATTGAAAATTGTTGCGGAGGATGAGAAAATTGGTCTTGGACACATTTATATTCCTTATTATTGTCTCTACATTTATCAATGATCACCAAATACCACATGTTTTTTTTTCTCTAAATGTTTATACTGTAGTATAACATGCACTGAAGCTTTTTATTTTTTTTAATTTTTTAATTATAAATTTTCCATGTCAAAGAACCCAAATCCAGTCATGGACAGGTTGCGGTAATGAAAAAATTCCCCTTAAATGTGAAAAAAACAAACAAAATTGGTCATTTGAAATTATTCTTATTTTAATTCTCTTACTTTGCATTTACTTTTTTTATGACACCTCATAAGTCTAATTTCGCGAGAATCACCCTTTTGTTTAAATCGAGGGCAGGGGTTTACTGCTAAATTTATGAATCAAGTAATCTGTATAATTTTCGGAAATGATTGTTCATTTGATGTGGCAATTACCAATAGTAAATGTGCTAATAGTAATTTATTTACATTTAAGCATATCATGTTATTTCATACAGGTATAATATCATAAATGTTACACTTTCAACCAGTAACCAAATACAGAGACAACACAATAACTAAACCGATTTGCATTTAACGGCCTTTTGAACATTTTTGTTTGAACATATCGCATAAATAAATTTCATTGTGTTTTAACATGCTGTTATGCTGTCAATCTGCAGAGGTGGCCCTGTCATTAGTGTTCGGCTTGTACTTGGAAATGACTCATAATTGTAGGTTTATTCGAGGCTGTGCCCTGTAGGCGATGTTCATTAGTGCTATCACAATAGCAGTGGTGAACCTTATAGACAGCCTAATGAGCAATTCATTTTACAAGGAAAAACCAAACAACATTTTCTGCCACTGACAAACTGAAAGCAGATGAATTAGATGAAGAATATTTCTATTTAGTAAGTCTTTAATCCCTCCCACCCCACAGAAAGGGAGAGAACTGATATCAGTATCTTTTGGGGTGGTACAGAATGACAGGAAACGACTTTTGTTAACAGCATAAACAGCTCTGCCTATCCTTGGTATGTAAACAGTTGGGTTTTACTTCCTAAAGGATTAGTTGACTCGAAAATGACCATTCTTTCTGTCCTATGTCATCTCAAACCTGTATGAATATTTTTCTTTTTGTATATCAAAAGTAGAATTTTTGGAAATGGGGCTGTTTTTAGGATAGCATACTACTCATACAATTTCTACAGTAGTATGCATTGTTTTACATTTATGCATTTAGCAGACACTGTTATCCAAAGTGCATTTAAAGTTTACTTTTTCTCACCATGTGTGCACCCTGAGAATCAAACCCTAAACCTTTGCACCGCTAAAACAAATTAAGCTACAGGATTGTTTTGGGAATGCAGTATCTCATAATGCAATGCTTTGAATAAATAATTGACTGTATGTATAGCTTGGTTTGTCAAACTTTTTGGGGACAGGGACCCCTTACAGGGGAGGAAAATTTCCAAGGATCCCCTTATAATTATAACAATTGTTAAAGGGGGGGTTCAATGGTATTTCATGCATTCTGATTTATTAACACTGTTTACGAGCTGTTTCTTTATGCTAAACGTAGGCAAAGTGTCAAAAAAGCAGTTGGGCCGAATGCACTTCGCCAAGGTATGTACAAGTTTCGGAAAGTTTTTTTTTTGATTACAGGTCCAGCTGACGTTTCAGGGGTTTCTATACGTATCTTTTCTTTTTATGGGCACTTCCCCCGGAAAACCCCGCCCACCCGTCAATCAGTGGGAGACGCTAGAACTAACAAACATCAAATCACGCGACAGCTTTGTTTATTTTCAAAACTCAACAATGGCACGAAAAAAGAAGTGTGTTTTTGGATGTAAGGAGAAGAAAGCCAGCCTTATGAAATCAATGGATATAGTTTGTTTATCCGGTGTAGCAGCGGAGTTTTGCATGTGTGTTTGATGCGCTGGATTTCATTGAAAAGTCCCAACTGGGTCATGAGTTGTAAGTAAGACTTCTGTCTTATGTTGGAAATAGGCGTGTGCATATTATATAAATGACACAAACATGTAGTGACTCATAAGTTATAAGTGTTGTAGAGTGTTGCATGACTCGTACTCGCTCCACCCGCGGTAGTAACTCCTCCTTCTTCATTTTTTCGTCTGTTATTGGAAAGAATCATTAAAGCTAATCTGTCTTTTATAAATCTGATAAAACTTAAGACTCTTCGGGATATGAAGGGTGTAAAACTACTCTATAGGTACTCCAGATTAACATCAGAAATGCAGAACGGGCGTGTGTTATGTGGGCTTTAAGCACCTGCTTTCCAATTTTGTAAAAGTAAGTTTATTTTAATAGTTGATTGCGTCTCGTGTTCAGGATCTGGCCTGTGGTCCACCAGTTGAATACCTCTGTTCTATGGCATGGCTGTAAAGGGGATATACCATGAAAATATGACGTTTCCCATGTTTAGGTGCTATAATTCGGTCCCCAGTGCTTCTGTCAACCTAGAAAATGTGAAAAAGATCAACCCAGTAACTTAGTTTTGGTAAACCATTCTTTGCTCGCATGTGAAAAAATAGGTAATTGAAATTTGGCTCCCCCTGTGATGTCAGAATTGGATAATACCGCCCCTTAATCTGCACTATGCAACCACGGCACTGATCTTTAATGCAGAGAGGAAGAGAGAGAGAGGGAGAAAATAATTGAAAGCTCAATTAAGTTTCAATTTCAACAAACCACCATCATTGTGATCAGTTTTTGCATTTGATCATCGCTTTTGCATTTTAAAGGACACACCAAAAACGGCACATTTTTGCTCACACCTAGCGGCAATTTTAACATGCTATAATAAATTATCTGTGGGGTATTTTGAGCCAAAACTTCACATAAAAAATAATGCACACCCTTCGCGGAGTGCCATTACACCGCGGGTGTGCATTATTTTCAAATAATTCAAAGGACCGGAGTCAATTATTCCTCTTATACCACAGTTAGCACAAACATTGCTCTGGTGCCTATTTTTAAGACATTTGACAGGTTAGGCGTGTGGTTTACAGAAAAATTATCAGCACCCATGGAACATTTCTCAGCCAATCAGAATACAGCATTCAACAGACCCGTGGTATAAGCACTTTTTAAAGACTGTAAAAATGTTGATAATTTATAGCAAATTATTTCACGGACCCCCGGGCTATGAATTGCGGATCATCAGTGGTTCCCGGACCCCACTTTAACAACCCCTGATATTTACTCAACATTTTAATTAAAATGGAAAATTGGTTTTTAGTGAAAAACATTGTAGCACAATACTGCCTGACATTTGACATTTTTTAAAATAGTATGGGTATAAAGTATATTCTTCACAGAAAACTAATGTTGAATTCTTCAACATAACACATAAAATCAAATGTCAGTGTACCTTGTATGCACTGTAAGTCGCTTTGGATAAAAGCGTCTACCAGATGCATAAATGTAAAACTTAAAACATTTCTCTCATCTTTGTCATCTATGTACTGTAGCAATAGTTTTTTCCCCACACTTTTGTTTGGTTTGTTATAATGACAAACTAAATTATGAGTGTTTTCATACCACCTTTGGGGCAGCGAGTGAAAGCAATGAAAAGGGAAAGTGGTGTTGATGTGACCGTTGTGAAGCCCCCCTAGGCATTCTGGGATTCTTTCCACAGCTGTGCTCAGCGCACGTATTGATGTCCGCAGCGGTGCCACAATCAATATTTTATCCAAAGAGCCCCAATGGATACTGGGTGTTAGTTTTCTTTAATGACACCCTTGTGTGTAATAGAATGAGTGTTGCTGGATGATTGGTTATAGCTGCTGGGGTCTCTGTTATTACCTGGGATGTGCGAGTCAGCTTTAATGTGCCGAATGATATAATCAATATTCGGTATCTCCTCTGTAGAGGGAGTCGCTAAATGGCATGAGCTGGATAATACAGGCTTTAACTACAGGGTTATCGAGGTGTGAACAATTTACTCATTCACTTATTTGTTTAGTCCATTTGGTTTGGTTGGCATCGCTTCGTTAGTGTGAAAGATTATTTAATTATATTTAAAAAAAATTCAATTACTTGTATTTTAAACTATTTCAATTAAAATAAATGACTGTACATATACAAGGTGTCTTTATTTTAGGGTTCCTAACCCCTTCGGGTCTGCAGGGGTATATTATAAAGTACATTATGTCTCTTTCATTAAAATGTATTAAATTATGTATATGTAACGTACACCTTCATAATTTTCTAAATGAATATATTGATTATTGACTCGAATACTTTATTATGGTAAATATTTTAATACTTTACTTTATAATTACTATAATAATATATGTATAGCAGGTTTTAAATGCAACATTTATTCAGTATATAACAAGAGGTGTCTGCTCTGTTTCCATATCCACAAAATAACTAATAAATAATGTGTTTAGTGACTTATCTAAATTCTTTTAAATAAATTTGCCTCACAATTTGAATATAGTTGTAGTGCTGTCTTCTGAATAGCTCAGTGGTCCACTAGAGGTCACTCTTTCATTTGATCCTGCACATGAGCAATGTTGGTTCTTCTCATTCCATTATTTCTGAACATGAAGGCTATGAGGTAGTAAACCCTCATTCAACAACCATATGCACATTCAGCATCATATCAAATGATTTGTTAAGGACTAACTCAGCTTGCAAACTTCACAGAATGAGTTCTAATGTGAAACCTTATCACTTACTACACTGTAAAAAAGATTTGTTGGTTCAACTTAAAAAAGTAAGTTACCTGGTTACCTTAAAATTTTGCGATTAATTAAAGGCACACCGCGGAACTTTTTGGTCCCTAGGGGGTGCTAGACATGTATTTTTCACATCTAGCGCCCCTAGAGGCCACAAACGCCGCAGCACTGTCGCAAAGGAAACGAAGACAACTTTTTAGGTCACAAAGTCCTCGGTGTGCCTTCCAGCATGTCATATGAAGTCCACGGTGTCATATGAATATAATTTCATGGGTTTTATTTTTTTTCAAAAGCCAAAAGATCACGTAGCTCACGTTTACAAGCCAGTTGAACGCTTGGTTAAAGTTTATATAAAAAATGTTGCCTTAAAGAGGAATCAAACCTGCGTCGCCTGTGTCGTAGGTCCGTGACACTACCACGAAGCCACAGAGTCACGTGATAAATGTCACTCTCTACACTCCCCAAGTTGCCTCCAGCAAAATACACGTAAAAAAAAATTGTGTTCAGACGCCAGACAGGACTTATATATGCCAGCAATATAACATTACTTACTAGTCCAAAAGCATGAAGGCCAAGTCAGCATCGGTCAGAAACGGGACCTCCTCCTCCTTTAGTTCAGGCCAGCGAGCGAACGCTTGCCCAACATTAATCCTCATCCTTCCTTTTATTGTCGCTCTCCCGTTTTCTCTTTCTAGTCTCCGGCAAAACCTTCGCTTTCTTTTTCTTTGTTGCTGCTTCGGCCATGACAAAAATATCAGGAAAATAAATAGTTGCGCTCTCACGTCCGAATTTGAGGAAGTGGAGGAAGTGACGTATGCCATAAAGCAGTCGAATTTTGTAGGTTTTTTAGTTACTCCCCGAAACCCCAAGTTTAAAAGTATGAGTAAAAGCGATACAGACCCCGTCAGGCTATGGTAGACATGCCATTCAACCTATTTTAAGTCGATGTACCATCACAAGGGTCTTGAAAATATATTATGAAGGTTGAAAAAATGTGTCACTTTAAACTTAAAAATATTATAACTCTGTGGTTGTGTCCACTAATATTTTTAAATTGAATTAAATCAAAATTTAAGGCAACCATGTAACTTACTTTTTTAAGTTGAACTAACTGTATTTTTACGGTGTAGGAATAATACATCTCTGAACTCATATTACCTTTCTTGAATCTTTTTTATTTTAAAAAAGCTTAGCTGCAGATGCTTTGGCAATAAATCTGTAACTTTTTGCCAGTGACAGAGTAAAGAAAAACTGTCATTTAGAACCTTTTACTGTAATTTTAAGCTTTGTGCTGTGCTTTTGTCCATGTTTAAGACCATTAGTAGTGTCCTCCTACACTGAAAAAAAAACTTTTTTGCAGATATACTTATTTATGCTTTTATATATATATATATATATATATATATGTATATATATATGTATATATATATATATATATATATATATATATATATATATATACGTATATATATATGTATATATATACGTATATATATATATATATATATATATATATATATATATATATATATATATATATATATATATATATATATATATATATATATATATATATGTATGTATATATACTGTATGTGCTTATATATATAAAATTTGAGATACTTTTCAAAGGATCTTCCTGACCTGCTTTTCTACATAAAATCATAATAATGTAAAAAACACTTATGAACCTTGATATCTTTAATAATGACTGAGAAAGGTCATGTTAAAGATTGAAATCAATGAGTGCAATCAAACTTTGTTGCTTCAAATCTCATAGTTAGACGATGAGACTTTGACCCAGAGTTACATCATGTAGGAACGAAATCTTAATTTTAAGTGGCATTTAATTCTGTAAATTTTCGGTGATGTCAATTTTGCGGTGATTCAAAATAAGTGTTCGGAGTGTCATGTGTGTTGCTTGCATTTTCAAAATATGTGTTTGTTGCATCATAAACCATGTGCATCAAGAATTTTGTCAAAATAAGTGCCTGCTGCACACTCGTCATAACCGTTTATGATAAAAGAGACGCTTACGTTCACAAAATACACACAAGACACTCCTTAACAGTAAACTCTGATTACGCATGAGATTATGGGAGTATCTGGTTTTATCATAAACCCTTTAGACACGTCTGCAGCAGGCACTTATTTTGACAAGACATGTGATGCAAATAGGGTCACTCTGTGCGCAGAACACATATTTTGAAATTACGAACCACGCTACATGTTGTGATGAACTTCGCATCGAGCACCCTCGAAAAAAGAAGTCGCCCCTACAGCCATTAGGTCTTTACCTTTGGTCCTGAGGATGATGAAGATGGTACCAAATGGTTGTCTTGGAAACTGGGATCATTAGTGCCAGCTGTGGTTTGTTGTTGGGTCTTACGTTGTGTAATTTAGTTGGACTTGGTGTTAAATTATCAAATGCTTTACTCTCGGCGGCGTTTAAAAGACAGGCGCAGCGTTTCATCAACACGCCAACGTCTGTACATGGATGGTTTGACAAAACGAGTAATTGGATTACTCTCAGAATTTGTGGTTTGATCGCTCATTTGACTTTAAAGTGAGGTTGGTTGCGATGAAATGAATTTCGCTTTCTGTTCTCATTAGGGTTTTAAGCGTGTTTAGCCCTGGAGGAACATTCAAGCTCATATCCGAGTCGACATCTGTAGGAGGGTTTACAAATAGAGTCACCGCAGGTGATGTGATATAACAGCTCTACACACAACACAGAGCTGCTCAGGAGGCTTAACTGACATTAAAGTGCTGGAAATAAATCTCTCGTCGTATAACATTTACACCTGCTACATACATACATATAGATATCATGTCTACATTACATGCAGAGCAAATTATGAGTGTGACCAAAAAACTAAATAAAAAAGACTAAATAATTTATTTAGGAAAATTGGGGAAACTTTTTCAAAGATATGAGGTATACAATATTATCTTTTCAAGTAGTTTTTTAAAATATAAACATAGCTTTATAGAAATGTGACTGTGTCTGTGAAATCAAGTCTCATAATTTAATTATGATATTAGGAGCATCAATGTTTGATTTTACTTAGTGATTTTACTATATTTTCAGTCATTGACATGGCTCAATTAATATTAAAGATATCAAGGTTATATTTTCACACAATGCTCTTTATATTTTGTAGAATGATTTTATGTAGAAAACAGTAAATCACCAAAAATTGCTTTAGCTGGGTTTTCACAGAAAGGGTCACATATGCTTTGAATGCACCACACCAGCTGTTACGAATAGAAGTACGCTCATAATGTGAAAATAATGTTGTGCTGCGCAAGCCAGAGCACCGCAGGAATTTCTCATTAGTAAGCAGTGAAGGAACTTAATATTGCACAAGTGGACATGCAGAATGACACACAAACTACGCACATCAGTTTAGGTTTCATTCTCTCTGCTACAGTCACCATTGTTGCCATAGCAATGAGTTACAGTGTCAAAGTGAGATTATGTAACGTTTTAAGCCTGTAGCATTCAAGCCACTTGTGACATCTGGGTAAATAGCGGAAATCACTGAATGGCAAAAATATGCAGAGGTTTTTATCGGTTTAAAGTTGTAAATTTGTCAATGGAGCACACGGCAAGAAAAAAGAACTGCTTATAAAAGAAAATATATTTTATTGTTCATAAAAAGGACTAACAGGAAAGGTTTTTGTTTTATAGAAGTTAATGTCACTTTTTCTGTATATGGTATTGATATTCATTCAGAACATTGGTATTCTGGATTAACGTATTACTCTCTGATACCATCATTTTAACATGGTATTGCAAAGTACCACCTTTGAGTTTTAGATTTTTTAATATCGTGTCTGCTTAAGGGCTGCTGAAATAATGCATTACTGATATCAGAATCATTGAATTCCATTCTCATAATTTGTTTTAGGGTTGCTTCCACAAACTGGCTTCATTTGAGCATGGTTATCAACATAGATAAGGTTTTGTCAGTGCAACATTAATATTTGTGATATTTTGTAAACTTCCTAGTAAATATATATATATATATATATAAGTTATATGTGTTGCTTAGGACTTTATTTTAAAGGGATAGTCATTAATGACTCACCCAAACTCGTAAGTTCATCTTTGGAAACACAGTTTAAGATGTTTTAAATTTAGTTCAAGAGCTTGTTGACCCTTCATTGAAAATCTACGTATGGTATACTGTCCATGTCCAGAAAGGTAATAAAAACATCATCAAAGTAGTCTGTGACAGTTAGAATGTGTTTCAAGCATTGAAAATAAATTTTTGTCTAAAAATAAAAAAATTACGACTTTATTCAGCATTGTCTTCTCTTTCGCGTCTGTTGTGAAGCACATGCGCAAGACTAAAGTCACGTGACTGCAGTGATGCGGATGACGTGTTATCCTCAGACATGTTTGCAAAGTTTTTTTTTCAAACTTACAGCATGCGTCTTCCTCAGACTGTAAACGAAGCCCGGGCGCACAAAAAAAAACAGCTGGGGCGCACCAGATAACACGTCAGCCGCGGCGTACGTCATCCGCGTCACTGCAGTCACGTGACTTTATTCTCGCACATGCGCTTCACAACAGATTTTTTGGACCAAAATGTTTTTTCAATGCTTCAACACATTCTAACTGACCCACTGATGTCACATGGACTATTTTGATGTTTTTATTGCCTTTTCGGGCATGAACAGAATACCGTACATAGACTTTCAATGAAGGAATCTGTCGCACTAAATCGAAAACATCTTAAACTGTGTTCTGAAGATGAAAGGAGGTCTTACGAGTTTGAAACGACATGAGGGTGAGTCATTAATGACATTATTTTCATTTTTGGGTGAATTATCTCTTTAAGGGCGATATTCCCAATATTTTGATTTATTTGCAGCCTCAGATTCTAGTTGTGTCTTAACCAAATTTTTTCCTAACAAAGAATACATCAATGGAAAGCTTATTTATTAGCTTTCAGATGATATATAAATCTCAATTTCAAAAAACTGAACCTTATGACTGGTTTTGTGGTCCAGGGTCACATTTGTTTTAGATGCAAAGCAGTGGATTCTTATAAAACTGAATTCATAAATGTTTATGTAATGTCTGATGTGGATGCTGTTCTCAGAACTCTCGCCACTTTAGTCTCAGAGGAAGACAATGACTTCTAGCTCCTCATGCAATTTTTATTGGTAAGTGGAGGAGAGGGAACCATGCTATGAGAAACTCAGTGGATAAAGAGCTGCAGCTTTACTGCACACCAGCTGATGGTTTAGAGAAACCAAACACCCTATAGTACCTGCCTAGCATAAGGTGCATGTTGTGAGATCTTCATCCTAATATTTATAATGTATTCACACACAGTGTCCAGAATGTACTTACTACACTGATGGAGAAACCTTAAATGTTTCTTACTGGCTATATTTTGTGCATAACTATATGTAATTCATGGAATTACTTTTTTCTGGCATATTGGGTACAGTAGTTGTCAAGTGATTTTTGCACATTATTTGCTAATGACACTACAGGTTCAAAAAAACTATGAAAATAGGAGTATGGTACAAAATTAAGAAAACACTAAACTTGGTTAGGGGCCAATCACACCAAACGCTTTGAAACGCAAGGCGCGCCGCACTGCCTTTTTTTGGTCACTTTAAAAAAAAGAGCAGTGCAGTGCAGCTTTTTATATTGCTAGGCAACCACCGAGGCAGCTGTCCTGTCAATCAAATAATGAAGTGTGAGCGCTCTTTTGCTGTTAACTGTCATATTAGCAGAAACTTTTAAAAGAGGACCCTTGCTCTGACTTTGATCGAGGGTGAGAGGTGCACAAACACACAGGAGACAGTGGAGTGACTGCAGTTTTTTATTTTATATTGCAATTTATGTATTTTCTGGCAGCTTAGGTTAATAATGTGACTATGAAAAATACATATGTAGCTCTTTGTTATCCGCAGAGCTTAAGAAACTTTCTTTGAAACTTATATATGAAGAGTTTGGTTCCAAAACGCAATAAATCCAGATTGACAAATTTCGGTAAAAACATGTTTTCTATACCAAGAAAGTGACAAGATGAAAACCACTATTTTCTGTTACAAACTTTCACATAGCATCTTTAGGTTATAAAAACATAAAAAATTCAAATCCATAACTTGATTTTCAAAGATTTATTATAAAAATTAATTCTTTTTTCCACAAAATGCAAAATGTTTTTTTATTTCAAAATGCTATAAATCTATTAAATCAATGTATAAATGTGCATTCATCTTTACCATTTTATATTTATTTAGTTGACTAGTGGTATACAATGATTAAAAAATAAACATTAATGGCATTAACCAAAACACTTACTTTGTTATATTAAGAACACATTGCTGCAGTTATACTTGACGTCGTCTCTTTACATTTTTTCACAGCGATCAGCTGTAAAATGTTTTGGTCCCGCTCGATTTTCGTTGACTTTGAGTAAAATAATGTAAAGTTTTCATAAGATCCTCTGGGGTTAATGTGTTAGCATGAGAAGCTTGATGCTGTCTGGATGAATGAATGGGGCTAGGCTAAATGCTAACACATTTACGACGCGCTGTACAAAGATTTAGTGCAAGCATTAAAAAAAGATAAGGATGTATTAATTCGTCTAAGTTGAGGTAAGAACATAGTAACATATTGAAAAACTGTGGTGTTTTCCTTTAAATTCCCTTGCTTAAATTTTATTCTTTAATGTTAAATAGATGGTAATTACAATGGATGGTAATTTATTTTTACTTTTTATTTAGAGCTGTGCTTGTAATGGCTGCTTAATCAGACATATTCAAATGAGAATTTAGAGAAAGCTTTGAAATGATTTCAATCAGAAATAGTCTGTGAATATTGGCTATTGAAACAGGCAGTGGTTAGAATAGCCTGTTTACAATTTTAACTTTTTTGTTTCGAGTTATTTCTTATACCAAAGTCATCATTCTTTAAAGTAATCAGTACCTCCTCTGTTCTCTTTTATTTCTTATACTTGTATTTTGAAAGCACCCAATAGGATTATATCAGCAGTGGGTCCATTAGTCTGACACACTGCATTTACATGATTTATGCATTGCCTTCAGTTAAAAATACATCCTTAAATCAATGCAAATTTCATTGAAAACATAAATTGTGTAAGACAGAACAATAAGACTTTTAATACGTTTTTTTTACTCCATTGCAAATAGGTTTTCCGTAAGCATAAACCAAACTAAATACTATGCTCAATGTATCTTGTTGTAAGCATGTTTTATTATTTTTACTGGAAAAATATCCATCAAAATAATTATTTTCAGTGCATTTGTGTCGTTTCTGTCTTGTCCTCTGTGTACAGTATGCTTATTCTCCGGTGTGTTCTTTCTGCCAGGTGTCAGTTATCACATCAGGTGTGTGTTTCTCTCTTTCAGGATCAGTACTGCGTGACTATGACCGAGGGGAGACGTCTTCACTTTCGGAAGTGAAGCGCTACCCTAGGACTGTGGGTTCGGAGAGACCCGTTCCTGAGCTTTGGAGAGACAGAGCGGCTCTTAGGAAAACCATATCTGTCGATGACCGTTTTCTACAGCAAACACCTAGAGAACATCACAGACTCCTTAGCCGACTGGAGAGAGGCAAGAAGAAGCTCAGGAACATCCATGTAAGTGATAGCGATGTGTTGCATTGCTGGTTAGATGTAAAGAGAAAATGTAAAGATCCATAGAGAAAATACGTCGCTCAAAGTTATAAACTTGTTTGCTGCAATGGCTTGTTTGTGTGCTTGAATGCAAATAGGACAGCTCAGAGCGCATATATCATTGTGGGTGGATTTTGATGTTCCTCGCAGTGTTTTGACAGTTTCACAGCTGCTGTCGTGTCTGCCATGAACCTTAAGTCTACTTAAGGTCTTAACTGTTTAAATAAGAAGTGTATTTGCCCAGAATTTATATTTGTTACTTTTTATTCATCTGTCATCCTACACCGGTGAGTCAGTGCTTTCAGGGCACCTAAATAGGTGCTCCTTTGTAAGCTAATGTTGGTAACATGAACATGAATTTAGACTGCATATATGTGCCTTAAGTAAGACTATACCGCTATGCAGTTATGAGAAAGTTGCTTATATAAGTGTGCTTGTGTAGGTTGTGTTGTAGGTAGATGAAAGTGTTTGTGATCTTATTTGTTGGCATCAAAAAACCACGAACATGATTAATAATGATGTTTGTGCATTTGTAACTTTTCAAACTGGTGGAATGAATGTTTTGTGAACACATAATAATAAGTAGTCACATTGCCGTTCTCTTTTTTGGTGGTAGGTGACCTCCAAGCACAAACATGAAACTCTGCCTATAAGTAGTCGTTCAGCAGATGCGTTTTTTAATACATAAAGACATCAAACTGTTTAAAAATTGTTTAAACTTTGGGTTTGCGGGTGATGTACTTTCTCCAATTCTGGTTGGGAGTATTTTAAGGCCCATGATGGTAGCTTTTAAATTTTGAGACCCTGCTTAATAATATGAATTATTTGTAATTGAGTATCCAATAATATTTTTAAAAAGTTTTTGAGTTTCTGAAAACGAAGCCTGCAAAGCGATTTATTGCGACTAATCGTTTGCAGAATAAACGTTTTTGTTTACATTATACACTCACCTAAAGGATTATTTGGAACACCATACTAATACTGTGTTTGACCCCCTTTCGCCTTCAGAACTGCCTTAATTCTACATGGCATTGATTCAACAATGTGCTTAAAGCATTCTTTAGAAATGTTGGCCCATATTGATAGGATAGCATCTTGCAGTTGATGGGGATTTGTGGGATGCACATCCACGGCACGAAGCTCCAGTTCCACCACATCCCAAAGATGCTCTATTGGGTTGAGATCTGGTGACTGTGGGGGCCATTTTTGTACAGTAAACTCTTTGTCATGTTCAAGAAACCAATTTGAAATGATTTGAGCTTTGTGACATTGTGCATTATCCTGCTGGAAGTAGCCATCAGAGGATGGGTACATGGTGGTCATAAAGGGATGGACATGGTCAGAAACAATGCTCAGATAGGCCGTGGCATTTAAACGATGCCCAATTGGCACTAAGGGGCCTAAAGTGTGCCAAGAAAACATCCCCCACACCATTACACCCCCACCACCAGCCTGCACAGTGCTAACAAGGCATGATGCATCCATGTTCTCATTCTGTTTACACCAAATTCTGACTCTACCATCTGAATGTCTCAACAGAAATCGAGACTCATCAGACCAGGCAACATTTTTCCAGTCTTGAACTGTCCAATTTTGGTGAGCTTGTGCAAATTGGAGCCTCTTTTTTATATTTTTGTGGAGATGAGTGGTACTCGGTGGGGTCTTCTGCTGTTGTAGCCCATCCACCTCAAGGCTGTGCGTGTTGTTGCTTCACAAATGCTTTGCTGCATACCTCGTTTGTAACGAGTGGTTATTTCAGTCAAAGTTGCTCTTCTATCAGCTTGAATCAGTCGGCCCATTCTCCTCTGACCTCCAGCATCAACATGGCATTTTCGCCCACAGGACTGCCTCATACTGGATGTATTTACCTTTTCACACCATTCTTTGTAAACCCTAGAAATGGTTGTGTGTGAAAATCCCAGTAACTGAGCAGACTGTGAAATACTCAGACAGGCCCGTCTGGCACCAACAACCATGCCACCCTCAAAATTCCCATTCTGACATTCAGTTTGGAGTTCAGGAGATTGTCTTGACCAGGACCACACCCTAAATGCATTGAAGCAACTGCCATGTGATTGGTTGATTAAATAATTGCATTAATGAGAAATTGAACAGGTGTTCCTAATAATCCTTTAGGTGAGTGTATTTGTGTACTGTGTATAATAATTATGTATATATAAATGCACACAGATGCAAGTAAATATTTAAAAATATTTACATGTGTATATACATTTTTATATTTATATATAATTTATATTATATATAATTATGAATACTTAATATATAAATAGATTTTTTTTCCTTTAAATTATACATGCATGCTTGTATATTTAAATATATTATATTATTCACCATACATATAGATTTTTGATGTAAACACAACATTTTATTCTGCAAACGATTAGTCATGATTAATCATTTGCAGCACTACTGAAAATCCATACTACAAAGAGAGCATGCTTGGCATTTCAATAATAAATAAAAAAATAAATAAAACGACTAAATCAAAAAATTAAAATAAAACATACTTATATTAATATTAAAACAATGTGGCAACAATGGCAGTCACCATCCAATCTCAGAGTAACCAGAAAACATTTAAGCTTTGAAAGAACCCCAGTATTAAATGAATAAATCCACTTGACTTGTGTCATATATTTTAAGTGTCCTGAAGATATTTATTCCACTACTGTCTTGTTGTGGATATCCCTGTATTTCCAGTTACACCTTATTTAAAAATAAGCATCCTAAAACTGCCTTAAGCAGGGAGGTACAAGTTAAGACTTTCATCAATAATGGATTATATTTTAGTTTGTTTTTCACCAAATCCTTTTGTATGCCTTCAGGACACTTAAAATATACAGCACAAGTTTTTTGTTTAACTTTTGGGTCCTTTTTAAGCTTGAAGAGGCAGTCACCATCCACTCCCATTGTAACCACAAAACCCAAAACAATACTTTTTTATCTGTATTTGGGTTCTTAAGAACAAAGAAAGACATTGGAAGATCAAATGACCTGAGAGTGAGTAAATAATGACATAATTTTTGTTTTTGGCAGAGCTCAACGCAAATACATTTTTATACTGGCCCAGTCGGGCCAGTGGCTCAGGTTTCACTTGCCCAGCCAAAATTTTCACTGTCCCCAATAAAAAATGTCAGTGTCACATATTTAAAAAGAATAATTTAAAAGTCAAATATAATTGTATACATATACAACAGACAACGAAAAAAGGCTCCCAACTTTTCTGCTTTACCTGTAAACTAACAGCAAATTGTGCAAAATATTGCATTGTTTCTTTCGTCATGCGTAAATGTCTGCTTGCAAGATGTTAAATAATATACATTGGTGAAAATATATTTTAGTGACTGAGGGTGAACCACTGGAACGATCGGGCAAGTGACAATACTTTTTACTGGCCCGAACGTCTCTCATGCTTGCCCTGGGCCACCGGCAGTCCTTTATGTTGAGCCCTGTTGGGTGAACATCACTTTAAGTGTGAGAGAGATTCACTATTGTGAATAGTGTGGAGGCTTGTATGACTCATTCATACAATAGGGTTTTGACACTGTCATAGTAAACTTTAAAAACAATATCTCAAGAATGCTACATTATACTATCTCCATTTATGGCATCCTGCAGGGACCGATTGCATAAGAATGCACATTGTCCAAAGCTCATGTGACAGTCATGAGCTGTAATGTCAGAAGCAAGATGTGGGAAAAATACAGTCGATGCTTTAAAGCACTGACCAAATAAATCTTTTATATCTATTATTAAAAATCTATTATATTATTATATAAAATATTTGGCAGTGTCGAAAATCAGCTTTCATCTCAACAATGTTAAATATCAATATGGTGTGTGGTAGTCTATCCTCTGAATGCACCAAAGCAGATGGTGTGAGTAGATGTGCTCTCGTAATGTGACAATAATGTTGTGCTGCGATAGCCAAAGCACCACAGGAATCTCTCTCAAGGGAAGCAGTAAAGGAACCTGATCTGGCACAATGGGAAATGTGACACGTGCTGCACACATGGGTTCAGGTTTCATTCTCACTGCCATTTACCATCGTTTCCATAGCAATGAATGAGTGACGGGTGAGTGGTCTTCAAAGTCAGATTATGTAATGTTTTGTGTGTGTAGCATGCAAGCGGTGTTTTTATTGACACTTACCGTGTAATTTATTTCTGAACGCAAAATATGCAGAGGTCATCATCATTAACAAGAAACACAAGTCCGGTAATTGGTTTGTTCTTGGAAAAGAAAATTGATAGAGATTGTTTTCTGGTGTTGTTAGTTCTGCAGTGCGTCTTCCTTAGCCAGTTAAATGAGAACTCTCAGGAGATGTCATTATACAAGCACTGAGTCAAGTATTGCACATCATGTAGATGAGTTATTGCACACTAGGCAGTAAAGTACTTCATAAAGTAAAGTATTGCACACAATGGGAGAGTAATAAAGCAACAGAATGTAAACAGATACTATAACAGAATATAAACTGGTACTGTATAGATTAAAATATAATGAGGTAGTATATTGTATATGGTGTAAAAATATACTGAGGTAGTATATAAAGAAGTATATAGTGTAAAATATAATGAGGTGGTATATAGTATATGGCATAAGTATTAGGCCTTCTGAGGGAAGTATATAGTATAAAAATATACTGAGGTAGTATATAGTATATGGTGTAAAAACATAGGCGTTCTGAGATAGTATATAGTATATGGTGTTAAAGCCCAGTCTCACGAAATTACGTACCTATAAGCCATTGTCGCTTCGGTTTAGGGTTAGATTTACATAAAATGACGTCCTTGCCCAAACCCAACTCTAACCCTAACACCAGGCAACAATGGTTTAAAAATTAGAAAATATTTAAAAAAATCAGAATTTTTTTTTTATAAACCAATCCTTAAAGTGACATCCTAACGCAAACACCAAATCTTACGGTAAACCGAAGCGACAATGGTTTGAAAATAGGAAAAAGCAGTTGAGTAACCAATACGTGACAATGACACATAAAAATAAATTTGTGATACGATTACAAAAAAAACGCGGAAATTCGTGACAGTATCACGAAAAAGAATAAAAAAATTACGTGCCTATAGGTACGTAATTTTGTGAGACTGGGTAGCTGAGGGAATAAAGGCTATAGTAGCCTATATGGTGTTAAATATACTGGGGTAGTATAAAGTATACAGTGTTTAATATACTGAGAGAGTATATAGTATATAGTATGATGTTAAATATACTGGGGTAGCATATAGAATAAAAATATACTGAGGTTATATGTCAGCCCAGTCTTATGAAATTTCGTTATATAGTCACGTAACTTTTTGATTCTTTTTTCGTGATATTATCACGAATTTGCGCGTTTTTTCGTGATCGAATTCCTGTTTTCGTGTGATTGTCGCGTATTGGTTGCTCAACTGTTTTGTCAAATTTTCTTACCATTGTCACTTCGGTTTAGGGTTAGATTTACATAAAACATCTTATAGACATCCCTACCCAAACCCAACTCTAACCCTAACGCCTGGCGACATAAAAAAATAAATCAAAAAATAGTATAAACCAATATATAAAGTGACATTCTAATACAAGTACCAAATCTAACCCTACACCGAAGCGACAATGGTTTGAAAATAGGAAAAAGCAGTTGAGTAACCAATACGTGACAATGACACATAAACAGAAATTTGTGATACGATTACAAAAGAAAAAACGCGGAAATTCGTGACAGTATCACGAAAAAGAATTAAAAAATTACGTGCCTGTAGGTAAGTAATTTTGTGAGACTGGTTAGCTTATATGGTGTTAAATATACTGGGGTAGTATAAAGTATACAGTGTTTAAAATACTAAGGGAGTATATAGTATATTATGTTAAATATACTGGGGTAGCATATAGAATAAAAATATACAGTACTGAGGTAAAATGTTAGCCCAGTCTCATGAAATTTCGTTATATAGTCACGTAACTTTTTGATTCCTTTTCATGATATTATCACGAATTTCCATGTTTTTTCGTGATCGCATAACGAATTCCTGTTTTCGTGTGATTATCACGTATTGGTTACTCAACTGTTTTGTACTATTTTCTTACTATTGTCCCTTCGTTAAGGGTTAGATTTACATAAAATGATATCCCTACCCAAACCCAACTCGCCAGGCGACATATAAAAAAATAAATCTGAAAAAATAGTATAAACCAATATATAAAGTGACATTCTAATGCAAGCACCAAATCTAACCCTAAACCGAAGCGACAATGGTTTGAAAATAGGAAAAAGCAGTTGAGTAACCAATACGTGATAATCACACAAAAACAGGAATTTGTTATAAGATCACGAAAAAACGCGCAAATTCGTGATAATATCACAAAAAAGAATCAAAAATGTATGTGACTATATCACGAAACCTCGTGAAACTGAGTAGAGTATTTAGTATATGGTGAAAAAAATAGCCCTTCTGAAGTAGTATATACTATAAAAATATACTGAGGTAGTAAATAGTATATTGTATAAAATAATGAGGCAGTATATAGTATAAACTGATAGTATATACTGTAAAAATATACAATATCTAAGTAGACGTACACTGAGGTATACAGAGGATTTTTTTACCTGTTTCATTTAATAATTAAAGGACATAATATGAACGGACTCAAAAAAGTTCAGAACCAAGTAAGACTCAGTTATTTATGAGAGAGGCTGCATGCACTTTTTCGCGCAACCAGTGAGTACATCATAATAGAATGATGTGTTGTCTATTTATTATCTTTGCATTATACTGCAGCGAGATTGGCATTGAAAAAACAAGAGCATAAAGCGAGCATTAAGTCCATCCAGACAGACTAATGAAATTGTAGGACTATTACGGTCGACTAGATTGATAATCTGCATGCGCTATTAAAACTAAGTGGGAATTTACAGTTCATAAAAATCTTTATTGTACATTCCCATCTCTCCGCTGTCATTTCTGAACAATTGTTCCACGAGATTGCTCCATAGCCAAAAATATGTGCCAATAGGTTTAGAGGCAGGCAGAATATGAACGTGTGGCGTAATAAAGCCGAGCATTTGAATTCTTGGATTCTGAGAAGATTTCCAAGAAGTGACCTGTTCAATCCACAACCTAGGTTCAGTTTTATTTCATTCCCAGAATGCTCCTCCTGGATGAGTTGTCAAGCTTTAAAGCCCCATGTCCGGAGAAAACACAGTAACGCAGATATTCCAGAATTTTTCCTTGCTAACAGCTCACGCATGACCGCATGGAAAATGTCAATGGGGATATCTTTTGTTATGCTGAATAGTAAAACCATTAGAATAGAAATGTACCTGAAAATTGAACCTTCAAGGCTGCTGTGGTGTACAGAGACTGCAGCACATTTTGCGCAATGATGGGTAAGTTAGTCTCTCCCTATAGGCAATAATGGAGGGTTGGTTTGAACGTCTGTCATAAAGATGCATTTAAAAAATAAAACCAAATTTGTCCAAAGCTACAGTCTAGTAATATTTGTGTAAAATTATGGTTATTTGTTTATGGACCATTTGCATTGGCATTTGATCGAATAGATGACCCCATCCCAGGCTAAAGTCTCATAATCTTATTCTGAGATAAGGAGCATTCAAGTTTGATTTCAATTATTGATTTCACATTCATTTCAATCTTTCCCTTACTCAGTCAATATCAAAGATGTATAACATTTTGTGTACAAAAAAATGGCTTTAGCTGGGTTTTCACAGACTGAATGTGCAATTGGTGAGCGAAATTGGTGATGCCTAATTAATATTCATGAGCCATGCTGATAAGGCTTACAATGTTTTCCCCCACCATTCTTTATCAGATCATTTCTACACCAAGGTCTGTACTGCATTGCAGAGAAATATCCGCCATAAAAATTAAGTTGGAAGCCACAGACCAATGCTGCAATTTATTGCTCTCGGTTTAACACGTTACCATGGTGCTTGGTTAGTGCTGGTCTGAAGGTCCGGTCTTTTAGCTCAAGGTGCATACAAAGCATTGAAAGTGATGTGGTAGGATGGTCAGGAGCATGAAAAGCAATCTTCCCGACAGCTGGCTCTGAGGAATTGTTTCATGAGGAATAAATCACGCTGTGTTATGGCTTCAAGCTTTACTCCGTAATCTACAGTACTCATAAGGCATTGATAAATGGACCTGCTGTAATTGTTGCACAGCATCCGCTTGTTTTATAAAGGTTTTTCGGATATGTCTGGTATGACCATCCGCAAAGGATTGGTAATAGATCTCCATCAACTTCCTGGAACCATGCATTGAATTATCATTACACGGACAGCATGGTGCGCAATTTGTATTCCCTGCTGAGGTTTTCGAATTTTCAGCCTCTTCAAGGGAAATGTACTGTACTTCAGCTTCCAGCCCCTCCCTCTAATGCCTGTATTCCCTGCGCCCACCCCTGCATTCCTGCTAGGGATGTTTACCTCCAGACTTCTGTCAGACGTCCTGGTTCCTCTGCCGCCCCCCTCCTCGCCTCCTCGGTGCGGCGGTCTCTGGCAGCGCCTGCTGGATTCCTTCGTGTCTATCACTCTAATCAGACGGCCAGACTCATTACAGGGTCCACTTAGTCAAGCGCCGCCAAAAGAGAACTCGTCTGCTCTCTAATGGGGGAGGGCTATTTTCTTTTCACTTCTAGATCGACTCGAAAGTTTTAGTGCCCTCGGCGAAGCTTTACTTCATGAAAAGACCATAAGAGGGCAAGCTTGCCCTCTCTTTGCATTGCCGAAACTGCAGTTTAGCCTAAGGTGATGCGCGTGGGTAGAAGACTTTGCAGAAGGATTTCAAAGCCTTGTTGCACCCAGACGTCGTAATAGTTTGGATAACAATGAGCAGCAGCCTAGCTTGAATCTTTAGTTTCAGATGTTTATGATTGTCTTGTCTGTGTGGGTGGAATCAATTTTGCAGCACATTAAGAAGGAAAAGAACAAATCAGACTGTCTTTTCAGAGAGTCACGGAGGTGTACATTTTAAGTCACGATTTGAATTCCTATCTAAAATCGGTATGAGAACATACAGTATTAAAATAATGTACCTTTGTGATGTAAAAGTAATAAGAGGTACAGTACGTTCTCAAAAGTAAAGGGGTGCCACAGAGGAACCATTTTTGGTTCTTCAAAGAACATTTCAAGTGAAAGAAAATGAAGAATGAATTCTAATGAATACAAAGAAAGATATTTTGTAACAAAACCGTTTTTTTCCTTCTACGGAAGTCAATATTCATTAAAATATATTCCTTTGTGTTCATCACAACAAATACATTTATACTGGTTTGTAACAACATAAGAGTGAGTAAATGATAACAGAATGTTTATTTTTGGGTGATTTATCCCTTTTAATAATTTGATGCCAGTCCTCTTGATGTGAAACAAGGCAATGTGTAGTGATGCATCAAAATTGTGGACATTGAAAATCTAAAAAGGAAAATACAGCTTAAACAGATCAGATAACTGAAGCATTAACATGGAAAAATAAACAGAGCGCAGGAGAATTTATTCAAGTTGAATCATATTTAATGTAAATGGCAGCTGCTGCTGACTGAAGAGCTCAAGTTTACAGTTGATGAGATCCAGACACTTGATCTGTATGTGTGTCACACCAATTAAATAAAAATAGGCATACTCACTTGTTACATAACAATAAACATTTGTAGTAGTAAAGGCTCATTTAAAATACGCATTTCAGTTTCGGTTTTCGTCTTAGCGTGTCTAGGAATTTTCTTTTTGGTGCATTACCAATGTGTATTCAAATGCACTCTGTTTTTCTTAATCAACATCAATATTATTCATACATATATTACTGTAAACACTATAAATTTTTTTATTGCACTTACATTTTTTAGTTTAATCAACTTTTAAAGGGATAGTTCACTTTAAAATACAATTTTGTCATCATTTTCTCATCCTCATTTTGTTGTAAACCTGTACGAATCCTTTCTCTGATGAACACAAAAGAAGATATCCTGAGAAATGATGGCAAACACACAGCAGACAGTGACCACTGACTTCCATAGTAGTAAAAAAATCTTTTGGAAGTATCGTGATAAAAGATGAAGAAAATATTTTGATAAATGATGGTAAGCACACAGTTGACGATACGCATTAAATTCCATCATATTTTTTTATTCCTACTATGGAAGTCAATGGTCACAATCTGCTGTGTGTTTACCATCATTTCTCAAAATATCTTCTTTTGTGTTCATCAGAAAAAAATAAATTCGTGCGGGTTTGGAACAGCATGGGGATGGGTGAATGGTGACAGAATTTTCATTTTAAAGTGAACTGTCCCTTTAATTTCAATTAATTTCAACTTTCTTGTGATGAGTTACTATATTGTAAATTAAAAAAATAAAGTTAAATTAGCTTAAGTTATTTCAACTTTATTTTATAATTTATAGCAACTTCTCACTAGCCAAGAATGTTTAAATTATTGTAAACACAAGTTAATTAAACTTTTTAAGTGCGACAAGGAATTTTTACAGTGAGTAAAACATTTTGGTGAGCGGGCAAGTATTTTACCATTTTCAAACAGCATTTAGCTTTACTATTTGATTTAAAATGTGGTGTGACCAATTCAAATATTCAAATATAAAACTCAAAATATTCTCCATAGTCCGAATCAACATGAGGTCATACTGTATTTGCTACATGTATGATAACAGAGTTGTATAGTACTTAAGTATTTTTACTTTCTACATAAAAGTACATTTTCAATTATTCGTATTTTATTAGTGTTTTTCTTTGGAAAACAAACATTCCAAAACATATTATCAGAATTTTTACTCCACTACATTTCATAATTTCAAGTTTTTGGTTTATATTTAATATTTAAGTACATTAAACATCAAACTCAAGAAAGTAAAAGTACAGTAAAAGTACACAATTTTTATGTAATTAGGCATTAAATAATTTTTTATATGCAATATATAATGAATACACAGTATGATTCTATGCTTTAGAATGTAGTGAACATTTTTTAGTAAAGAAAAGTAATTTTTTTCCCAAGACAAACACTCTGATAAAGCATAGATGCTTGGAAAATGTAAATAAAATACTTAAGTATTATACACCTCTGTATGATAATAAAAGAATCAGCTAAATGCAATATAGCATGTCACACTCTTTACACACTCAAGTTTCTATTTGTTAGTTATACAGTACAATTTTCAGAAACGTCCTTCAGGATCTTCTGCATATTTCACCTTTTTCCAACAGTGAATGTATGATGTTGAGATTCATCTTTTCACACTAAAGAAGCTCATACACAACTGTTACAAAAGATACAAACATTCATTTATGCTCAAAATGGCTAAATGATACATGAAAGGCCAAAGGGGACATATCATGAAAATCTGACTCGTTCCATGTTTAAGTGCTATAATTGGGTCCCCAGTGCTTCTATCAACCTAAAAATGTGATAAAGATCAACCCAGTAACTTAGTTTTGGTAAACCATTTTCTGCAAGCATGTGAAAAAAGTCATTGAAATTTGGCTCCCCTTGTGATGTCAGAAGGGGATAATATCGCCCCTTAATCTGTCCAGTCTAACCACAGCATTTTAAAGTACACACCTAAAAATTTAATATTTTTGCTCACACCTACAAAGTGGCAATTTTAACATGTTATAATAAATTATCTGTGGGGCATTTTGAGCTAGAACTTCACATATAATCTGGGGACACCAAAGATTTATTTTACATCTTAAAAAAGTCTTGTAAAATGTCCCCTTTAAGAAAAGGGGTATGTACTAGTGATTCACGGCTTGGCGTTTTTTCCAACCCGCGGGTCCCGCTTTTATGAAATATTTGGCCCGCCCCAACCCGCCCTGCACCAATGTATCTATTTTTTTTAAATGATAAACATTTTCAACATTTACAAAGCAGCGTTTGTATTATCTATTCACAAATTCTCTACCTTAATTTCTCCAGCAGATTGTCTTTCATCTTTTATTTCTCCGTTTGTTTTGTTGTTGTGCTGGCAGCGGAGCTACTTGGCGCTTTCGTGACGTGAGGCCAAAGGTTTGGGAATATCAAGCTACGTTGGCCAAGTTACGTTGTGGAAGTTATGTTGCCACGTAGGCCTTTTTAATGACCACCCCAACCCACCCCGCAATAAAGTTGCAATTTTTTAGTTGAGAGAGGTGGCAGCTTTCCCGCGAGTGGACGTGATTTCAGCTCATGCCACAGCATTTTTCAGAGATTTTGAACTTATTTTATTTACTTAGCGTTTTTTCCATCATTCAATTTTGGTTGGGTGGTTAAAAACACATTTTTTTTGTGGTGTGACAAACTCATTTAATATCTGAATCTACATAGATTTTAATATCCAGTGGCGACCAGTGACTTCTTTTTTCGAGTTCATCACAATATGTATGTAGCCCGTTCATGTGTGTGGTTCATTATTTCAAAATATGGGTTCTGCGCATCGAGTGATCCTATGTGCATCATGTGTCTTGTCAAAATAAGTGCCTGCTGCAGACGCATCTAAAGGGTTTATGATAAAAAAGATGCTTGCGTTTGCCAGATACTTACATAATCTCATGCGTAATCAGAGTTTACTGTTAAGGGAGTGTCTTGGGTGTATTTTGTGAAAGTGAGCAACACACATGACACTCCTAACACATATTTTTAATTTGCGCCCCTCAGATGAGCAGTCACGAGCCGCCCACTGCCTACATCATACATAATTTACTGTCAATAATATATAAACTCTTCAACTGGGTTATTTTAGTATTTTTGATGTTATTATGTGTTGTGGACTGTACGTTAACATCTGTTATGTGATATACTGTAGCTTGTTCAGGTATTGTTCATGTAAACATCTTGCAGATTCTGCATGCGCTGTCAGAAAAAAAGGGTAAATTTTTTCTAAGAGTGTGGTGTATATAAACTTATGATCTCACACTTGCATAACACATTTTTATTACTCACCTTGATAATACAAGAAGAGAATGCTACTGTTTATCACTCCAGCCTGCATCTTCCCCCACAACAGCACCCTAATGAATAATCAAGCTACCCAATTTGCTAATGTGTTGTGAAATGCCTGCACCGTATGAAAGACGGTTGTCACCTAGACATATAAAATAGTTGGGCAGGCCATGAATTTCAGCCGTCACTTAATATTGCTGCCACAGGGCCCGGGAGCTGCCAGGAGTGGGCTGCCAGGGACATCGCCACAGCCCCCTCTTCCTCCCAGACCAGAAGCGAGATCTGGACTATGAATGCTAGCATTGCTCCCCTAATTGGGCCTGGGAGAGGTTTAACAACCATGCTACAGTTTACTCTACTGACAAATAGAAAAATAAAGGCCTTGTTCAAATTAGCACAGTGAAGTGAGAAGTTCGAGAAGCCCTTGACTGTCTTGGCTGTCAGCTCAAGCGTGCCCAGCTTAATCTACAGAAAGAGGTTATTTGAGTTCACTTCAGGCTGTTCGCTTCATTCATACGTCCAGAGCTGAAAACGGACTTCAGTTTTCACCGAGTATGATCTTATGAGCGGGGTCAAGATGCTGAAGGCTTTCTGCGCAGGTCAACATAGCAGTAGATAAACCAGGCATCCATAATAAGCTGCCAGCAGCAAAGCAGTTGGCGTTGAAATGTGCAGCTTATGTGCCCTCTTGTTAACTATGCATCTGAATGGCTGGACTGTATATCAATTAGTCAACATGAATTATTGATTACAGTAATTTGTGGTTACAAACCATCATATCTCATGGGCTGCTATTATGATACTCGTGTTCGCTTTTAATTTGTCCTATTATGTGCAACAACAGACAATGCAGTTGCCATGCTCTGTATTGAGGCTTTTTTCACCAAACGTGCATTTACATTTACAATTAGTGCCACCACATGCTGACTGCACGCTATTAAAGAAAAATGAGATATGTTAAATCTTGCTAAATAATTAATGTGATTATATTCAATTTGCAATGATAAGACTTTTTGTTTGTGGTTTGTAAATATATCTAAATTGTATTAAAATATCTTTAAAAAGTGTATAATTAACATATGTTTTACATTATTTTTGGGAAAAGAAAGCATCACTTTCTCTATCTTGCCAGTCTCTTGGCTATCTGCATCAATCTAAGTGTTTATACTTTAACTTACCGCAACTTTAAAGTTATTCTTATAACTAAGTGTTAAAATCATTAAGTTATTGCACACTATTACTATATGCATATTGCAATTTGGGCTGTCACAATTATGAACTAAATTTGAAACAGATAACCGCATTGTACTTATGTTGAAATGACATTTCTTCATCATTTGGGTCACATCAGATTTATATTTATGTGTTGATCAGTTTGATTAAAGTAATAACATCCTTATATTACATTTTCATTCTCACATGGGCAGTCATTGCCTTATTGTTAAATAGTCAGGCTTGTAACTCGAAGGTCGACAATTTGATCACGACTGAGGTGCACTTCTTAAAGGCGGGGTGCATGATCTCTGAAAAACACTTTGGAAAAGTGTAGCCAATCAGCAGTAAGAAGCGTGTCTACTAACCAAAATTGTTGCTTGGGTTTCGTATGTGTGGGGTGGGTCTATCAAAAGAAGGTCCTGATTCTATTGAAGTAGGGGGCATGTTTGTTTTTTAAATATCAACATTGGCTTTCAGAGATCATGCACCCTGCCTTTAAGCAAGGCACCTTACCAATACCTTTCTCTAGGTGCGTGTTCATTACTTTCTGAGAAGGGTTAAATCTAGAAGCCGCATTTCGAATATTACCATATTTGGCAATCGCATATCTTTATATCACTCTTATATACTTTATTACTTTTTGGTCAATTTATTGTGATTGTTTCTGCATTATAGAATTTTTTATTTCTTCACTGAGTAAATTACTTTAATATTTAAAGATGTTATGCATGTAATTATGGGCATAGGAATCATTATATATGGTGACCAAGACCCATCCACTTTTTAAAACCAATGATATTGGACCCATTCACTTTTTCTCTAATTTAGCGCATATGTCTGTTCACTTGTCAGAGCACCATCAGTCAAATCCATTTGTCAAAATAAAATAAAAAATGTAAACATTATACTATTCTTAGAGTAGAGCAAAAATGTCACAGAGAATGTCACATCGTCTTTTATTTAATTAAAGCATTTGTTTAATTAAATAGCAACAGAATGTGAAAATGGCATCTGGATGACTCTCACAAAATCCAGATTTAGGTGTCCAGCATCAACATTTTTAAAAAGCCCTTGAAGCCAATTTTTTTTGCACATATAAGATTAAGGTCTGAACTTACTATAACCCCATTATTTTTTGGGGCCATTTTTGCCTTTATTTGATATAAAGTAATTTCAGAGATGACAGGAAAGTATAGGGTGAAGAGAGGGGTATGGTATTGGCAAAGGACCTCAAGCCGGGATTCGAACTCCGGTCGCCAGAAGTGTGTCTGCACCATGTGTCAGAGCACCGTCCACTGCACCATTGGCTCCGACATAACCCCATTATTTTTTAGATTATCATTATCAAAAATGATCATTACCGCAACATGATATTATATTAAATATATGCATTTACAAACTCATGTTTCGGTAATGAGAACTAAAAAGTTGTCTAGGCACTATGACAAACAAAATTTTAACTTTTATCTGGAATGAAAAAATAAGAACTGCTTATCTGGTAGCCATCTTGTGTGTCACAGTCAATTATGTCCCTTCCAACAATTTTTTTTGAAAATGTTAGTTCCTTAAGGGCTTAAAAAATGATTGAAAATTGTTGAGGAGGATGAGAAAATTGGTCTTGGACACATTTATATTCCTTATTATCGTCTCTACATTTACCAATGATCACCAAATACCACATGTTTCTTTACTGTAAATGTTTATACTGTAGTATAACATGCACTGAAGCTTTTAATTTTTTAGATTTTTTAATTATAAATATTTCCATGTCAAAGAATCTAAATCCAGTCATGGACACGTTGCGGTAATGAAAATTTCTCCCTTAAATGTGGAAAAAACAACAAAATTAGTCTGTATGATGTCATTTGAAATCATGTGCAAAATTGTACATGAAAAGATGTTTATAACGTATGCTTCTTATTTTGATAGCATTTACTTTTTTATCAAAATGTTTCATGACACCTCATAAGTCTAATTTCGCGAAAATCACCCATCTACTTTAGTCATTTCTTGGGGTGGTGAACGAGGGGAACTACCCACATTTTTACTATCTGCGATATGCACATTTGCAATATTTTCAATATGCAATCACGCTCGCACACCTGTAAGCAATAGATACGTAGGAATAAAGACCAAAAGTGGTCAAAATTCAAAAAACAGCAAAAAGATCCCCCACACTATAAATCTTTCAAAAGTATCAAACATTTTATTAGTCACCACAACACTGTGGTAACTAACAGTATAAACATTTTGATACTTTTGCAAGATTCATAGTGTGCGGGATCTTTTTGTTTTTCTTTTTTAATACAAGTAGTTTGAATGTGCATGTTAACACGTTCCACTCTGATGCACCGGTGAAGAAAAGTTTTGGTGCATTGTGTAGTGGCAAAAACAGGATTGTTCAGTGTGTTGTGAAATGAGGAACTGAAGAGGATGTTAGTTTTGGAAAATTATAAAAAGCATCTATTTGTAAGTCTTTAATTGCATGCAAGACTAGATATCTGTCTGTCTAAGTTGATATTTTGGGGTGGTGAACGCTTTTGTTTCCTGTCTGTCACTGTGTGAGATTCGGAAATATGAGAGCGTTTGTTCTCAGCATTTATCAGTGACCTGATTTTCTGTTGTGCGCTGGGACAGTGGAGGTGTCACAACACCTGCTGTTTTAGTACAAGCTTTAAGACACATGTTTCTTATTGCACATTACAGAATAAGCTGTTATATTTTAAAGAGTATTTTACACTGAAATGAAAATAACTTTTGTGTTTCTTCTGGATTACTTTTCTAATACATTCAGTAGCTTGATGGACCCTGGTATTAGCTGTCATTCATTCATTGTATAGCAAGAGCTTTGTACCCTTTGTAGCTTTAACCTGCACATAATTGTCTTTCTCTTTCTTGAATTAAAAAATAAACTGAGACATTATTACCGTCTCATCTTCCTGTCAGCGCTGCTACCATTCACAATTCCTAATCCTGTCAGAGTTTGGTTGTGTGTCTGCATGAACCAACTTGTTGTAGAAACCTGTATCTATTTTGCCAAAGGCAATATCAGCTTTTTGTCTTGGTTCCTGTGCCTGTTTAAAGCAATTACATCCTTTCCAGGCTCCTTTAACTCACACAGATTGACAGCTGTCACACTTGAACCCCTGTATTAGCCCAGAAGGTCCACTGACATAAAAAACAGGCGGCGACGAGAGCAGCCCCGCATCACGTTCCCGATACAACTTCCTGAGTGTGACATTTTACACAATCAACAAGCCGCCGATAGCCATTCTCTCTATTACAAATCTCAAAGCCTCTGAGCTCAAAGCGATGACCGGCTGACATTTGCTGCTCACGGACATTTCGCCGTGTTCACATTTTCACACGATTTAAGAGTGCTCTGTCATTTTTGCTGGATTGTGTTTGATCTTGTTGTTCGAGCTGAACAAGTGTAAGCCCCTTTATGGCAGGTTCGCTTGGAGGCGATCTTGGCTTCACCGCAAGCAGTTTTTTATGGGCAGTTGGCATGCAACTAGCTATGTTGTATTAATTAAAAAAATTACATAAATTAAAATTAAATAATTTCCTTAGTGCATCCACAAAAAAGGTACAAGAAGGTACAAAGGTTTATCTTTTCAAAAAGTACACTTTTGTACGCTGGATTTACTTAAAAATTTTAAAATATAGTGCATAATTTTTTATAAGTTTCGCATGGAGTTTTAAAGGAAAACACCACCATTTTCAATATTTTACTATGTTCTTACCACAACTTAGACAAATCAATACACACCTATTTTTTCTCAATGCATGCCCCCAATCTCTGTACAGCGCGTCGTGAATGTGCCAGCACCCAGCCCAGCCCCATTCATTCCTCAGGACCCAAACAGGGATGAACCCAGAAGCCACCAAACACTTCCATGTTTTCTCTATTTAAAGACTGTTACATGAGTAGTTACACGAGTAAGTATGGTGACACCGAAGTGTTTGGTGGCTTCTAAATTCATCCCTGTTTGGATCATAAGGAATGAATGGGGCTAGGCTAAATGCTAACACATTCAAGACGCGCTGTACAAAGATTAAGTGTACGCATTGAAAATAGATAGGGACGTATTAATTTGTCTAAGTTGAGGTAAGAACATAGTAAAATTTTTAAAAACTGTGGTGTTTTTCTTAAAGCATTTAAGCAAACTTAAAATGAAATTAAACATTTCATGTAATATTTACTTAAAAAGTGAATGCAAAAATGATGCACTATATATATATATTTTTTAATAAATCCAGCATATTATTTGTACCTAAAAGGTGCATAATGGTACATTAAAGTTAAACATTGGTTCATTAGAGGTACATAATGGTACCTCAAAGGACCAAAATGTTATATATTAGAAATTGTTAAAAAGGTAACGTCACAGTGACAACTTTTGTGCTTTGTGCTTTGAAGAAGAGGTACAATGAAATTTTAAGGAGTTAAAGGGATAGTTCACACAAAATGAAAATTCTGCCATCATTTATCACTTTCATGTTTGTTACAAACCTGTATAAATTTCTTTTTTTTTTTTTTGATGAACACCAAGGGAGATATTTTGAGGATTGTTGGTAACAAACCGATCATGGGCCCTATTCACTTCCATAGTGGGATAAAAGAATACTATGGAAGTGAATAGGTCTCATGAACGGTTTGGTTACAAACACTCTTGAAAATATCTTCCTTCGTGTTCAATTTAACGGGATGACGTTTCAATAGTCCTTGAGTATTTGTGTTGTCCGTGACTAAAGTAAATATTTTCCAAAATAGTACCAGGTTTAGTCGTGATGTACAATTTCTTTACACCCTTTGTCTCTTTGCATCTTTTTAAAAACATATTTGTTCCAAAGCAACTTTGAGTACATTTATTACAAGGTACCCATGACCTTTTTGCGTTGCTAACGCAATGCTCTACCACCAAGCAAAAGACAACAGACTCCTTTATCTAAAAACTGCTAATTCACCCAAAATTAAGCATTTGGGATGACCACCTCTTTATTTTTGATTGGTCAGTTGCCTCCCATTTTACTAAATTAGCTTTTTGTGATGTGTTTATACATCCTGCCAGATATTGAGTGTTTAAGTGTTAAACTGCAACCCACTGGTAGAACGTGGAATATTTGGGGAATTAGATGTCAGTTTGTTTCATGCAATTACCCTCTTAATGATGATTGTCATTAATGTCTTACTGATTTTATCACAAGACAATGTGCACAGTTAAGCGGCACTCACAGGGGACGTGATCCCTCATGGATAGATTCAGGATTTTTCTCGCTATGAGCCTTGCTTAGGATTATGACTTTGTTTAGAGACTCCATTGGAATTGGAACAGAACATTATGTACCACACACTGTGGCGAAGAGTTCCATGTGTCATCCTCATTGGAAACATGTTTTGAACATCACAGTTACATGAGTCACATCATGTAAGATGTGTCTCTTCATTATGTGATTTTTATTTGGCGTTTGAAAAGATTTTCAAGGCTGTCAGGTTATTTGTGGCGTTGGTCTTTTCTTTTTATATCGGTATGGTCTGAAGTTCATTGCATTTTTTGTTACAAATTATATAATCAGGTTGCCAGTATATCATTTGAAACGAAAAATGAAAATGAATTAATGATGATGATTTGTGTTATCCAAGTAGGATTTAAAAAATGTTTCAAAACATACGGGGATAACACTGATAATTGCTCATTTTCTCTATTTGGTTAGGGAAGGGCAGGTAGGAATAAATAAAGGTTATCAGAAATTATACAACTCAGTTTCCTTCCACCAATTATGCATGTAAAGTGGAGACCCTGTTTAAAGGGATAGTTCGGCCAAAAATTATATTAAACCCATGATTTACTCACCCGGAAGCCGTCTGAAATGCATTTGTCCATCATTTTTCAGACAAACACATTTTCAGTTATTTTAGAAAATGAAAGAGCTGCGAAACAGTAAAGTTACGGGGTCAACGTCCTTTAAGTCCAAAAAATGTGCATATATCCTTCCCTAAAGAAATCTAAACGGCTCCAGGATGATAAACAAAGGTCTTCTGAGGGTAATCCGCGCGGTGGTGTTGTAGAAATATCCATATTTAAAACTTTATAAACGAAAATAATCGGGGTGTGACGAGATTAAATGTGTCTCGCGAGATTTCTTGTGGAAGTGCTGGCCGTTTCTCAAATAAAAGACTGCATCCTTCGGAGGTCGCATTTTTAAACTGCATTTACTTCATCACTGTCCTAGAGACTATTAACAATTATAAAGTTTACTAATTATTTAGTTAATCGCAAATTGTTGTAATATGCTCACGACTTGCGAATGTAATGCTAAGTTAATGATCTGGAATGAACCTTGATGACGTATGCAGCCTGCATATGCGACCTCCGGAGGATGCAGCTTTCTGTTTGACCCTTTTACAGCGCATGCATTATATTTGTCTTTTACTGCGTTTGCTTTTTTGTTTGGGTTTTCAATAATGTTCGTTTGGGAACTCGCGTGAAGTCTGAGACGCGTTGTTTGTCTGTTGATTAGGGTCAGATGTGAAGTCCCAGCAGATAATTACATGATTTAATGTCTGCATGTTCTTGCTCAAAAAATGACAGTGGCTGTATCATTTCTAGTGTAAAGAAATGGACATATATTAAATATTAATATGGATTTAAACATTGTTTGGCTAAAAATAAGCGTTTCTCTCCGTCTAATGTGAAAGTGAAAGTGAAGATAGCGTCCGCGAGACGAGTCCACTATCGCCCCCTGCAGGCATTTGCTATAATACATACATAATGCTTTTTATTTATAGGGCATAAATGTAATGTGTTTGTTAATGTTGTTTAATGTAACTTGGTTTTAATACTTTATTTGAACCAATTATTATTGCATTTTCGTTATTATGTAATTTTAAATGCTACTGCTCACTTGGATCTATTTTTATTACCCCAAAATAACAAATTACTTCATTATCAGTTAGCAAAATAATTGTTAGGGCCAGTCCTTGATTAGTTAAAACATTTAAAAATAATGTGATTTCAGTTTCTTATTCATTTCTTTTAACATCGAGGGTTTCTTAAAAAGTGTAAAAATATCGTCTCGTCTCGTGAACCCAATCTCATGTTTCGTCTCGTCTCGTGGATTAAGTGTCTCATCACACCCCTAGAAAATAACTACCTTCCGGTAGCGCCACCATCTTCGACTCCTATGTATTTAGGAGAGAGTATCAGCATAGTGTACACACTTTTTCTTAGTGACATATAACAAATTCGGAGGGCGGGACACAGAGCAGCAACAGAGAAACCTCCGTAAGCTGCGTAAGTTTTCATCTTGAATGCGACTAAGATGGCGCCGCTACCGGAAGCGAGTTATTTTCATTTATAACGTTTTAAATGTGGATATTTCTACAACAAAACGGCGCGGATTATCCTCAGAAGACCTTTGTTTACCATCGTGGAGCCGTTTGGATTTATTTTGTGATGGATAGATGCACATTTTTTGGACTTGAAGGACTTGGACCCCGTAACTTCATATTTGATTAACTGAGAGATCTAAAACATTTTCTAAAATAACTGAAAATGTGTTCGTCTGAAAAATGATGGACATATGCATGCAGGACGGCTTCAAGGTGAGTAAATCATGGGTTTAATATATTTTTTGGCCGAACTATCCCTTTAAACAGTATATCCATACAATACAAACCTAAGAGCAATTGTGACCCTGCCCTGTGAAAACTAGGGCTGTAACAATGATTAAATAATAATTTCATCGCGATTGTTTGTTGATTTTAGATCACCGCAATGATTGCACATCTCTCTTAAAAACACAAGGGGGAGCTGCATCCCCTGTAAAAACTAGAGCGTATCCGATGGCGCTCATTAACTAACAGTGTAACGCGATACATTGCAAAGCCATTCAATACGGTGGAAAACAGCATTAAGAGAAATGCTGCACAACTTTAATAAGCAGTATGAACTGCCAGGTAAAACGTATATATTTCCAAAACAGCAATTCCAAATTTAGGGAAGTGAAGGATGCTATTTTTAAAGATCTGTAAGGAATTGATTTTTTGCAGCCACTACAGAAATGTGCTCCAGTACTAATTTGACCTTAGTAGGATTGGTTACTATTTAAGGCCTGTTCTGGTATAGTCAGTTTATTTTGATTGCATTTTTATTTTCAGTTATTTCTTATGAAGAATTTCCGTTTTTGAAAGATATATTCATTAAATAATTACTTTTAAATGTGTGTTATGTGTATTAATATTTACTGCCAGGTAAACCTAGCTAAATATTAAATTCATGAACAAAGAAAAGAGAATTAAATGTCAAAGTCTTAAACAGGCACTTATTTGTTATAATCGTCACAATTTATTAGACAATTAACCATCAGCCATTTACTGTGATTTACTGTTATATATTTTCATCCATTGTGTGAAAATAAAACCGTGATATCTTTAATATTGACTAAGCAAGGTCATGTCAAAGATGGAAATTAATATAAAATCAAATTTGATGCTCCTAATCTCATAATTAAATGGAGACTTTAGCCTGAATTTCACAGACAGGGTCACGTTCATCATACATGAAGCCAAGCAAAATTGAACACAAGGTTTTTGTGTTCATGCAAACTCTTGGCACATTTTAACCTTAGGGTGAGTGGAATATAATGGTGGCCGATCCAGCTCGTGTCCATGTAGACAGCGCTTATGCAT
Organism: Misgurnus anguillicaudatus; assembly: GCF_027580225.2. Taxonomy (NCBI): domain Eukaryota; kingdom Metazoa; phylum Chordata; class Actinopteri; order Cypriniformes; family Cobitidae; genus Misgurnus; species Misgurnus anguillicaudatus. Next base: position 26,155,079 of record NC_073340.2, read on the forward strand.
GGTTTTAAATGTCAGATAAAAGAATTTGCACGTCTTCAAGAAAGGTAATTTTCAAAACATATTCTGGAAAGTTGCTATGACAACAGTGAGGCTGCCATTCCCGAGCGTGAAGGCACTGTTTCTTGTAACAGATGTGCTTGGTGACTGCATTGATTCATTAGAAAAGGAAACATTTTTATTTGTCATTGTGTTAGTGGGAGGCGCTGATATTGTTGACTGTCCTAGCAAGACATGCAATGAAGACCATGTTTTACACATCTGGTGCACATACTGGTTTGCTTTGCTTTCTTCTGTAAACAGTTATTTATGTACTTGTTGCATGCGTTTTTGTCACGTTGGCCTATGGGTACTATAATTCTTATTACTTGTGTAACTTCTGATTTACGTGATATACCACTTTAATATAATACGGCGCAAACAGAAAACATATATTGAGGTTTTGAAAGATATATCGATTGTCAAGATCAATCCGTAAACAATTTTAAAGTTTCGAGTTTATTCTGTTTAGAAAGCGCATTTAAACACAGCGCACAAGCTGACCAAAGTGCTGTACAGAAATGAACGAAAATTGATTAAATAAATCAGTCAAATGTAAATGTCAATAAGCAAGTTAAAGCAAAAGATGTTCAAAACAGTACTGTACAAAATTGTTTTTTAATGGGACATCAAATGCTTAAATTTCTACCTTTCTCTTTGTTTCATTCTGCAGAGTCTTGGAGCCACAGGCAGATACGAAACCAATCAAAAGTAAGTGGCTTATTTTACCTTGAAAAACTTGCTATTAAATTGTGTGAAAACATCGAGACAATGAACAGATGTTTTACTGAGCAAATCACAGTAATAATAAAAGTCATATACAGTGTATATAAACATTTTGGTTCCAAAACGCAATAAATCCATTTTTTACTAATTTTGGTAAAAATGTGTTTTCTATACCAAGAAAGTGACAAGATGAACATAGCATCTTTAGGTTATAATAACGTTACAACATCCAAATTGATAATTCCGCAAAATGCAATAAATGTTTTTTTTTAAATGCTATAAATCTATTAAATAAATATATAAACGTGCCTTCATCTTTGCCATGTTAGATTCATTTAGTTGACTAGTGGTATACATCGATTAAAAAAATGAACTTTAATGGCATTAATTAAAACACTTACTGCATTAAACGAAAGTTTAATGCATTTTAGAAAGGATTGTTCCTGGGCACCTACAGTATATAGCCATTAAAGAGATGGGAGGTGATACAATAAACACCCGAAAATTCTCGGGCCAGCATCATATGTCCAAATTTCAGTCAAAACCGTTCTATTTCGTCATAAACAATCTGAAAACAGGGCTTTAAGTGTAAAATACCGAACTTGTCCTTTAAATGTATTTATTCTGTACTATCATAAACCCCCATACGATTCAATACACTTAAATCTTAATCTCAATTTACTTGTTAGAGGCTTACAGATGTTCAGAAATTCATGTAAGTGGTCCAGCATTGAAAAAGTTTATCACTTTTTATGCTTCTCAACAATCTGTCCTCTAAAATCCGTCAGCCAATCAAAATGCAAAAAGGAGAAAGCATCTACTTAGTAGGTGATCCATTCATTATTATCAATGTGAATTCATGGCGATGGTGGGTTGTTAAGGGATATTCACAGTCGCTCAGAAGCAGCCGAGCTTAGCGAGTAATATGCGCTATTAATAGGCTGGTCATCGGTTTGGACATCATGAAGCTATGCTACTATTCTAGTTCAGGCGAGGCTGAATGATTATTTTTAACTATAATCGGACTGCTTATTTTTTGTTGTAGTTTTTTGCTTGGTTGTATGGGAATACGTAACTTAATAGTGGTTACAACCCGATACAGTCCTCTCACGCATTTATTGCAACAAAAGGAAATCATTCTAAATATAACACGGCATGACAGCAATTGCCCTGGACGGTCCCGCGGTAGGTGTTAATGTTCAGTGTGTAATAGCTTCACAGGTGTATGCCGTTCCTTTGATAAAATTTCTTTTTACAGTCAAGCGTTGCTTTCAACTCAAAACACTGAGAAAACACTCTTTTTTAAGCTGCTAACCTGTGTGTGTTTGTTTGGCTAATAGTGTGTTTTCATGCACATACCTAACAGCTGCAGAGGGAAGCTGTTTCTGAATGCTTTTCCCCTTCAGAGAGAAACCGCGCAGCCTGCGGTCTGAATCAGTGGAGCCCTTGGTGTCCATTAAGAAATATGGCACTAGTATCGTTGCCATGGAGATGAAACTCAATGGATGCTGCGTTTAAGCATCAGGAAGACCTAATCAAGTTTTTTGGCTTTTATTTCATAGAGAAGCACAGGCACCTTGTGACGAAAGGGATGCCATGTAGTGAAATATCCTTTGTAATGTACTGTAAGTGTACATTTTTTTTGTCAAGATTTTGTCATCTTTTTTTATCATATGCATTATATGCCAATCCCGTCTGTGTTATGCAGACTTTTCAGTCATGCATTGAAGGAAAATTGTGTTACTTTAGATCAATGGATGGCTTTACAGACAGAAATAAAACGCGAGACCTTCACGATCGTACATTAATATCTTTTGAACGATGATAACATTGGAGTGAGTTGACATCTGTTTAATTTATGCCTGGTCAGTTCAGATGCTCTTTGGCTCAGTTTTTGTTTATGGACGAATACTCATCTTGACATTGGAGACTTTAAAGTGGCCATGTCAGTGAAAGCTTCGCTTTTGATGTCTGATCTTTGTGACAAAATTGCAGAGGCAAATTGGTTTTAGGACACGTTGTACTTGCGTATGCTAATACGAATTGTTCAGGAGTATATTTTCGGTACTGTATGTAGCCGAAATGAGGCTGACTCACCGTAGCCTGACTCAGAGTAACTTCAGTTAAGGATGGTTATGTAAAGATCTCTATAATGTTTATATAAGCGTTTTATCGCACTTGACCGAAATCCCAAAGTGCAAATGCAAATAATTAGGCTTTGCAAAATCTTAAAAAAGAGTCTCAGGTTACTTATCTATAGTGTTGGCATCTGTTTGTTACCAGATGTCATTTGGTGCTTGTATTAGTCTAAAGTGAATTGAAATGCACAAGCAGAATTGAACTGGTTGTACACTCCTCCTACACTCTTTGTGACAGATGCAAGCGGTGCTAGAAAATAAGGTTGAAATTGAAACAAACAAAAAAGGTTTGTCAGCCTGAGCCTGAAGCGTTCTATAGGAGAAGCCACAGAAGGACATTTTATTTATTATTTCTTCAGAAAATCATGGATGTGATATGTGAATCAATATCGCAATATGCCATAATTTATTTACAGGTGTGTGTGACTCTTTTTGTGAAATCCTGGTTAAAGTCTTTGGATGCAATTTTGAGATTAGGAGCATTCAAGTTTGATTTCAATTATTGATTTTACTAGAATTTAAATTTTTGACATGACTTTACTCAGTCGATATTAGGGTTGCAAGGTTATACACTGCAAAAAAAATATTTTCTTACTTAGTATTTTGGTCTTGTTTTCCAGATGCAATTTGAAAATAAGTCTAGTTTTTAGACAAAAATAATACAATTTAAAGGGGACATATCATGATAATCTGACTTTTTCCATGTTTAAAGGCGGGGTGCATGATCTCTGAAAGCCAATGTTGATATTTGAAATCACCTAAACAATCACGCCCCTACCTAGGCCTTCTTTTGATAGCCCCACACATACCCAACCCATGTCGGTTAGTAGATATGCCCCTTACTGCCGATTGGCTACAAGTGGGTTTTGGTACTCGGACCGACTCTGTTTTCCAAAGTGTTTTTCAAAAATCATGCACCCCGCCTTTAAGTGCTATAATTGGTTCCCCAGTGCTTTTATCAATCTAAAATGTGAAAAAGAACAACCCAGTTACTTAGTTTTGCTAAACCATTATCTGCAAGCATGTGAAAAAATAGGTAATTGAAACTTGGCTCCTCTTGTGATGTCGGAAGGGGATAATGCCGCCCCTTAATCTCCACTAATGCGTTAGTGGCATTAAGTCATCTTACCTTGAATGTTCGGCAGGGGTCCCACAAGGCTCTATTTTGGGACCAGTATTGTTCTCTGTCTATATAAATGATTTGCCAAATGTCTGTCAAAAAGTCCATTTTCAAATGTATGCTGATGATGCGGTTATTTTTACACCTGCTAAAAGCACACACGAAGCATCATCTACCCTTACATCAGAACTGGAGAATATACAGCATTGGCTGTCTAAATCTTGCCTATTATTGAACAAAAAGAAAACTGTAGTTATGATTTTCAGTAAAAATCCCATAAAACTGGAGCGGTCCAATGTGTTCCTGGGGGGAATGGAACTTGACATTGTGGAGGAGTTCAAGTACCTCGGTGTCACACTGGACCAAACACTCTCATTTAAAAAACACATTAAACTTACAGCGAACAGAATCAAATTCAATTTACAAAACTTTAAACAAATTAGACCATCAATGACTGTTACTTCTGCTAAAATGTTTTTACATTCAATGATATTTTCACATATAGATTACTGCATTACAACCTGGTCACTCACTGGAAATACAAATTTAAAACCCATAGAAATGTTATTTAAACAATCTATAAAAATATTTGATCAAAAACCTCTATCATTTCATCAGTGTAATATTCTCGAAAAACACAATATGCTACATTTTGAAAATTTTATTCATTTTAAAAATAGTTGTTTAATTTTTAAAGTTTTTCATGGACTTGCTCCACCATCACTCTCTACATACATTAAACCAAGGTCTGACCGAGGTTATTGTACCAGAGCTGTACTCAGAGGAGATATAGAAATCTCCCATAGAAAAACTACCTTTGGACAAACTGTACTGTCTATCAGAGGAGGTCAATTTTGGAACAGTATCCCAACAAACATTAGAGAATGTCCAACCTATTGTACTTTTAAAAACCATCTTAAACAATTTAATAAGAAATTTATTGAAGTAATATAATCTGTCTGAATGTGTGTTAATGTGATTCTTGTTTGATTGTATATTGTTATATTCTTACGTGATGCACTATTTTGTATGTTGTTGTTTTCCTGCCTCGGGACTACAGGTGCAAATTAGCATTTATGCTATAACCTGGCTCATTTACAGTCTTTACAGTAATGTTAGACTGTTCATTAATGTGCATTGTCCCGACTAAATAAACAAATAAATAAAAATAAAACTATCCAGCCATGGCACTGCCATTAATGCAGACAAAAACACACCCAAAATGGCACATTTTTGCTCACACCTAGAATGTGGAAATTTTAACATGTTATATTAAATTATCTGTGGTATATAGAGCAAAAACTTCACATATGTACTCTGGGGACACCAAAGATTTATTTGACATCTTAAAAAAGTGTTGTAAAATGTATCCTTTAAGTGCATTTATGCTTAAAACAAGCAAAAAAAGGCCAATGGGATTAGAAAAAAAATCTTGAAATAAGTTAAATTTTTTTAAACACTCAATTCAAGAAAAATTCATTTGGCAGACTTAAGCACAAATTCACTTTAAAATATATTTTCATATATTTATGTCTAAAAACTAGACTTATTTTTTAGGTCATGTTGCTCATTGAGAAAATGCACCTTAATTTAAGACTTTTTAGATATTTGTACTGAAAACAAGACAAAAATGCTAAGTAAGAAATTTTCGCAGGATGTACAGTGCAAAAATATTTTTGTCTTGTTTTCAGTAAAGATGTCTAAAGATTCTTAAATTGAGATGCTTTTTCTTGATGACCAAACGACCCAAGAAAATAAGTCTTTTTATGCCAAAGATGTCAAATTTGGGTGATTTTGTGCATAAAACAAGCAAAAAAAAAAAGAAATCTGCCAATGGGGTAAGCAAAAAATCTTGAACATTTTTCTTAAACACTAAACTCGAGAAAAAATTCAAGAAAAATTTGCTTGCCTCATTGGCAGATTTTTTTGCTTGTTTTGTGCACAAAATCCCTAAAATTTGATATTTCTTGTCTAAAAACTAGACATATTTTCTTTTGCTCATCAAGAAAAAGCATCTTAATTTAAGAATTTTTGATTTTTTTACTGAAAACAAGACAAAAATGCAAAGATTTTTTTCTTGAAAATCATTTTTTGTGTATGTAGGATGATTTTATGTAGAAAGCAGCAAATCACAAAAAATGGCTTCAGTTGGGTTTGACCCACAGGCAGGGTCACATTTATATTTTATAGCTCACAAAATCGGACCCAATTGTTCTTTAGCTCAAATGTCGATTCCTTACCTTAACCCTTTCGTTAGCAGCCTACATTTACAGTATGCAGTTTTATGAATTTATGTGAGAACCAACATTAAACATCAACAACTCAATTTATGAAGTCACGCATCCAGTTGATGATTCACTCTGAAAAATCCCAGGGCAGGATTTTGGCCCTGTGTAGTATAGACTTCCCACAGTTTTTCTGTTTATTAGACTATTTGCTATATTATATTTGCCTGGGGAACATGTTTATAGTGGATTTGACTGACTGTAAACTGTGTATTTTTGAGTTTTTAAACAGAATGCTAATAGGGTCTAAGCCTAAAGCCTGTTTCCCCGATGAGATGTGCATCTCAGAAATGTTGCCATGCCCTTTGTTATGCCTGCCATGCAGATGCAGCACTTAGCCTTGAGCTCCAGAGAGGAGCCGTGCACAAAGCCCACAGAGAGAAGAAAGCTGCTCTTTCACACACGTCGTGACTCTATAGACTGCCTTGTGAATGGGTTCGCATTCGCTCATCTTATAGCCCCGCCTCTGCAGATCGGTCTTGAGAAATGTCTGGAAGCCAGCTGTAAAGTGAGACCTTTATCGGGTCTCTGATCTCATCAATTCAGAAGTGACTTTGTAACAAGAAGTCTTGTCAAGAAGTTCCTTGAGCGCATTTATCATTCTGTGCAACCTGTTGCTGAGTCTCTTTTATTAGGGTGTTTTATAGTCTTAATCTCCTTTTGATCTTCTTCATCTACATCACTCTTTGCACCTGTTTACGTATCCACCTTTGTACTCTTTGTCATCCTACACCTTGGGCTTATATACTGTTTCTAGCTGGTCTGGTTTCTTCATTGTCTCCTTCCAGTATCGCTTCCTCTCGACTTTACAAAGAAATGAAGTTCTTTTACAGCGGTGTTATACCTTGACAGTGTCATTTGTCTTGCTTTTGCAAATTTGTTTCTTTTTCCCTTCGCTGGCTGCCAGACCTGAGAAATTGTGGTTATAAACAGAGATGTTGCACGAAGGAATTCCTGTAGGCCACATGATGTCACGCTAAGAGCTCTGCACAAAAACGCTGCACCGGTAAACAATCTTCCTTGATTGGTATAGTCAAGAAATACTAATTAACTCATTTATTTACTTCTTATCTCAAGCTTCCAGGGGCCGAGGGGTGTACAATGATGCTGTAATTTTTTAAAGCTCATAATACCCTTTCATGGATTCTGCTGATAGTAACCGATGACGCTTGGCGTCTCGCTGTACCATTAATGTCAGTTTTCATTAAGTGCACGTCCACCGAATGCTCGCATGCGAGAGCTTTGCTTTTAAGCGGCAGCTATGGAAACAGCTTTGTTCTGCCCTCATAGAAATTGTTCTTTTGCATTTATGCCATTATATTTGAGCGGTTTTGACGCACTTCCCTTTTTAAATAGGACGGCCTCTTGTCTAGTCATATTAGCACATGGGTACATTTTGAGTATAGTGTTGTGTTGTATGGCATATGGAACCCCTTAACTCTTTCGCCGCCAGCGTTTTTTTAAAAAGTTGCCAGCCAGCGCCAGCATTTCTCATGATTTTCTTAAGAGTTTAATGCCTTTTCAAAAAAAAAGTTTCATTTTACTTTCATTAGTTCTCTTTTCATCACCCCTCAAATACGGGTAGGTTTCTTCACAAAAACCAAATTTTGAGCAAAAAGCTGAGATAATTAAATTTTTGTAAGGACTTTTATTAGAAATCAGATTCAGAGATCCTTAAAACATAGACGGACATGCAGCTGTTTGCGGTACGGGTTTTATAAGTTATGGAAGTGCACCACCTGGTGGATAATAGCGGTATTGTGGAACGACGGAAATACTCCTCATTGGCAGGGAAGTGTTTTCTCTTAATTGACGAGATAATTCGTCAATGGCGGCGAAAGAGTTAAAACTCCCTTAATGGTGCAGTGTGTAATTTTTAGAAGGATCTCTTGACAGAAATGCAAAATAATATACAAAACTAAATTATCAGGGGTGTACAAAGACCTTTCATAATGAACCGTTATGTGTTTATTGTGTTTTATCTACATACACAGAGGGTCCCCTTACATGGAAGCCGCCATTTTGTGCAGCCATGTTTCTACAGAAGCCCTTAAGGGACAAACTTTTTTACTAAGTTGTCTTCAACGATGACATGTTTGTCCGGTGATGGCTACCGTAGCTTCTCTATGTGTTTCAAAAGCTAGAGGTGAGCAGTGGACTGAGCCGTCGGCTGCAATTCGCAACCTCACCACTAGATGCCGCTAAAATTTACACACTGCACCTTTAAAACCTTTGTCGGGGTCAAAATGTAAAGTTTTTTCCGTGTTATGATTGGATATTTTGTAGGTACATTTGGCAAGATGCATTTTTTCTATTTCATCTTTTTTTAAAATGTAAGCTTGGGAACATTAAAGGTATAGACCCTTTTACTGTTTGTACACAAGGATGACATGGCAACGTATGCGCGCGCAGTTTGGCAACAGAAGTATGGAAAGAATCAGCAGTGACGCAACACAGACAATGTTATTTTATAAAGTTGACTTATCAACTTTTTCAATACAGCTAGCAGATCCGTGTACTATAGTGAAGTGGGTAGAAGACGTTAGCAGATGGCCAAATAAAAAGTGGCCAGATACATATATTATATACGTATATTAGTATATTATATTAGTGCAACCAAACGCAACAACCAGACATTTTGATGCTGGGAAACCGTTTTAATAAACTTTAGTTGCTAACACATTAGAACCAATGGGGAATAACACCAATTCTGTTGCCAAAATGTGTGCGCAGGCTATTTGATTGTGAAAGAACCGCCCAACCTGTGCTTTTAGCGCACGCCAGCGTGTGAAATATTCTCCCAAAAATACTCTGGTCTTGTTTCTTTCCGCAGAGGCCTTTCTCTTCTTGTCATACAATTTGTAGACACTTTTTCTCTATTTTGAAAAAACACGGTGAGAACGCCAACTTCAATGAATGGCTGAAACCCTAGCTCACCACATATACCTGACAGTGCACATGTGCAGAAAGCGAATCTAGGGACGAGCACGTACGGCAGCCTTACGGTAACATATCACCAGAATGATTGACAACTAGGATGACCAATAGTCTTGATGATCCACCCGGAAAAAGAAAATCTTCCGCTATACTTTTAAATAAGTTCTTTATTAGCAACTTGGTCACAAATTTGTTTTTCACTAATCACTGTTTTAATTAGCAAAACTGTTTACAATAACTCTAGCTTAAAAAAAGTCAGGTAACCTAGAAATGTGGTGCCTAAATTAAAGCTGCAGTCTGTAACATTTGCCTCTCTATTGCCATCTCTGTTTGAAACATAAAATTGCAGGCAATGAAACAGAAGTAGCGATCATCTTATTTTCCCTGTTGTGGTGTAAAAACCCTGTTGTGGAGTAAACATCTTCCGAAATGAGAAAAAGGCAGGGTGTGACTTGAATTCATCCATCGAGAACTGATTGGATTGTTGGATCATTTTGCTAATTGCTGCAATATTTTTCGGGCTCCGCCCTCGTGCAATAGCTTGTGACCGGAAGTGAAGAGAGAATGTTTCGAGGAGGGGAGGAGATTAACGCTTTTCATTTAAGTTTATCAGGACACATTAATTTTTTCAAAGTAGTGAAGCTCACAGGAATGACCTTTGTAAAAAATACCATATTATTCAAAAAATTTTAAGTTTTTCTTTTCAATTTCATTGTGACCTTAAATTCAAATTTGTGACTGGCATTTCCTGTCAAATCTCACCCGTCAAGTCAAATTATAAATCATTATTCTAAGCTTACCATGGTGAATCAGAGTAAAATATAGAAATAGTTCTAAACGCTTTAAAAAAATCATTCAGCTCATTCAGCTTAATTTTTATAATTTATAGCAACTCCTCACTAGTCACGAAAGTTGAAATGAATGTTAATTCAAGTTAATTAAACATAATTAAGTGCAACAAGGATTTTTTAAAAAGTGTATGCAATTTTTCAATAGCTCACATTTGTTTGTTTAACCAAAAAAATATGGATTGCAGCTTTAATATTAACTACATTAATTGACATCAACAAATGTCATTTGTATGAGTACAAGTAGAAAGTGTGACAATCATTAAGCTTTTAAATTTTTACATTAAACAGTTCTTGCAAAGAAAGTGATGCAAGTGCACTGTCAGACAAAATGGTCACAATATTCTATGACTGGGGCGGTACCCTTTCAAAAAGCACAGGTTTTTGGACCTAAATAGTTCATATTATTACATTAGAGGTGCATGCTGGTACCCAGTGGCGGCTCGTTACTGCTTTTCCGGGGGGCGCAAATTCAAAATACTTTTTCAGGAAGTGATTTTTTTTGCACCGTCACTTAGACATTATACCCCAAACACGCTGATAAGCCGCTTGGGTTTTTGCCTTTGTGTTTTCTTTAATGTTAATAAGGATACAATGTTTTGCAGATGTGTAATTTTATAGACAAATCACATGATGCAGGTTCACTCGACTTGCCGAAAACATATTTTGAAATTACAAACCACACACATGACGGGCTACATTCATTTTGTAACGAACTTCGTATCATGCGCCCTTGAAAAAAGAAAGCAACGGCCGCCACTGCTGGTACCTCAAAGGTACATATTGATATCAAATGTATACATATCTGTACACCTTTATAAAGGGTACTGTCCCACACTGCAAAAAATGATTTTCAAGAAAAGATTTTCTTAGTATTTTTGTCCTGTTTTCAGTAAAAATATCTAAAAATTCTTAAATTATGATGTTTTTCTTGATGAGCAAAACTACCCAAGAAAATAAGTCTAGTTTTTAGACCAAAAATATCAAATTTAATTGATTTTGTGCATAAAACAAGCAAACAAATCTGCCAATGGGGTAAGCAAATTTTTCTTGAATTTAGTGTTTAAGAAAAATGTTCAAGATTTTTTGCTTACCCCATTGACAAATTTGTTTGCTTGTTTTTTTGCACAAAATCACTTCAATTTGATATTTTTGATTTGAAAACTAGACTTATTTTCTTGGGTCGTTTTGGTCATCAAGAAAAACCTTCTCAATTTAAGAATTTTTAGATATTTTTACTGAAAACAAGACAAAAATACTTTATTGCAGTGTATACATTTGGACTACTGTATATACTGTTTTAGATTTATACAATATATTCATACAAAGACTAAAATAGTACCTTGTCACTTTTCAACGTGGCAGCCATTGTTCATTCACCTTTTCCATCTCTTTCCATTTGTCCATTCCGTTTCCTTCTTTGGTTTCACTTGAAACTTTTCGATTGAATTAACAAAGGATGCATGATGGCATTTGTGCGATCTCACTAGATAGATAGGTGAGAGTGCAGTGGGAAAATGTGTCTCTCACTTAGCAGGCACTCCATGTGGTCCTGTGAATCATCCCATTTTCCACAAACCTCTCATTTTATCTCCAGGCAGAATGGTTAGGTAACCC